>NC_053493.1:411382964-411982964 GCF_905171775.1 Rana temporaria | reverse complement strand
TCGGTGTTTCGTATTTTAGTAAGATTGTCCAATCGTACGTTCGTATTTTCGCTCCCCGCTGAGCCGACGGAGTGGACAAAAGAAACTGACAGGACGTGTGAAAGAGCCCTAACTGACACGTTGTGGGAACCACTAATGCAGTGATCACTGCTAAAAATATGCAGTCACTGTACTAATGGCACTGGCTGGGAAGGGGTTAAACATCTAGGGCGATAAAAGGGTTAACATTGTACCTAGCCAGTGTTTATGTGCACAGTGTGCCACTTTTACAAAGACCCCTTTCACACTGGGGCATTTTTCAGGCGCTTTGGTATTAAAAAAAAGGGCCTGTAAAGCGCCTGAAAGAAGCCGCACCTGCAATCCCAATGTGAATGCCCGAGTGCTTTCAGAGCCCTTTCACACTGCCAGCGCCCGAAAAACGCTGGTAAAACCCCGCTAAGACCCCTTACACACTGGGGCGTTTTTCAGGCGTTTTGGCGTTAAAAAAAGTGCCTCAATAGGAAGGGACGCTTTAGGAGCGGTATATTCAGCGCTCCTAAAGCGCTGCAAAGCTGCTTGCAGGACTTTTTTTTAAGGCCCTGCCAGCGTAGCGCCTCAGTGTGAAAGCACTCAGGGCTTTCACATTGGGATTACAAATGCAGCTTCTTTCAGGCGCTTTACAGGAGCTTTTTTTAACGCTAAGACCCCTTTCACACTGGGGTGTTTTTCAGGCGCTTTAGTGTGAAAGCACTTGGGCTTTCACATTCTGTTCTTTCAGGCACTTTTTTTTTTTTTTACGCTAAAGCACCTGAAAAACGCCCCAGTGCGAAAGGGGGCTAAGGGAAGTGATTGGTTTTATTCCCTGCTGATAGTGTTTACTTTAGGTTGTGTGTGTGACACGGGCCCCCCTGGGGAACTTGGATTTACCTTATCTGCATCTCCATGACCCTGTAAACATTCCAACCCATCCTTGCAGCACCCTTCAGTAGTAAGACAACACTCATTATGTTTATATTCTATTGACTTTTACTGGAGTACTTGATAAGATATTGTTGTACAAAGGAGGCAATGGTTCAACCGAGTTTGGGATAACGGCACAAACTCAGCAGAATGACTCCTCAAGAAATGCCAGTTAAGGCAGGCAACAGAATACTATATACACGTATGTACAATAGAGTAATACAGGACATAACCTGAAAGAATAAGCAGCATCAATTCTGACAATACTTCTAGAAAGAGAAACCCAGGCCGGTATGTTTTAACCTTTGATCCTAATGAGAGATGAAGCTAAACAAGGATGGTATGAGGGCCCTTTAAATATCAATGACAGAATGTCCCCGTTGCAGATCTGATGGTCTTCGCCGGCTGTTGGAGCTCATTAATTATATCCAATAAGGTGTAGTAACAGAGTGGTAAATATATCTTGTGATGACTGTAGCTAAAGAGCCTATACAGTGTTCAAATAAAGGTGCAGTAAAGTGTTCCCAAGGTAAAGCTGTCTGTGCACAGTGTCCTAGTGAAACAACAAAGGAAAGGTTTGCAAAGATGGGCAGTGGGCCTCTCACCAACGACCGGGCCAATTCAATGCCTTCCAACTAGCGACTCCCGAATAGATTTCCTGGCTGCGGACCCACTTGTGATGATCACTCTTTGCGGAGCATGAAGCGTGGGTTGCTGCACTGTCGAGGTGGTGCTGGTTAGATGCCCGATGAATCGCAGGCAGTGCTGGACCCCTTCTCAGTCAGGTAGGAATGCTGTAGGCCACGACCTCACTCTCCCTGCATGGGGAGATCCTTCACCCGCAAGGCCCAGGAGGAAGAAGAGTGTGTGAGGCCAGTCTTTGGTTTCTTTTATAGCTCTTCCCCAGCAATTTCTTGGTGGTAGCAAAGATTCCTGGGATATGAAGTCCGAAAGCGTAGTCATGCAGGGGAACAGCCGTCTGATGGCACTACCAATCCCACACTCCCTTTAGTTGGGCTCACAAATATGTCAGTCTGGTAACGCTATGCACTAGAGGGATAATATGATCTACAGATAGGGCAGGGGATAGCTATTCGTTGCCATTGTAGTCCACATTGCTACATGTGAATTGGATGCAGTTTTCCTGTGTCCAATTCGCATGACATGTGAGTGTGACTGGCTCTCGGTGGAGCCGGTTCACCCAGGTCTGGGGCAGCCGCGGATCGCATTCCAAAAGGGTCCTGTGCGAATTCAGGCAAAAACCTGATTCGCAACTGAACCAGTGAATAGGAACGCACTGGACCCCATGCTGGGAACAGCGGCAGCAAATATATGTGAACCCGGCCTTAATCACAAATGAAATCTAATCTTCGATACTGTGTGAGTGTCCAACCTAAAGAAGCGATAAGATAAGAGCTGATAATAAGATGTAGCGCTACCCCCGGAGGAGTCGCTGGTTAGATTTGGGACGGCATAATTAAGTTACCTCTGTGATGTGTCTAGGGGTGATGATGGTGGTGAGAGCAGTGACGAAATGTCCAGACAGTTGGTTGACGCTTTCAATGCTTTATTTCTAGTCCAACATGACCAACAATCCAACTGAGGTAGATAGAAATAGGTTGGTGAAAAGAGACCATGCAGATTCAGCTTACGGATAAACGGAAGCAGTCCTGCCTCCAATGATCACACTTGTCTCGTCGCCACTCCAGCCGGAGTGGGTAAAGTGCCCCTGGACAGACCCCTCTCACAGGCCTGGCAGCCAGAGCGTCACTTAGAACTTTTGGGGAGGAACAGGTCTCTGCCACAGACCCGGCTCTATTTGGAATTTAGGATTTGTAAAGATACCTCTGCCACAGGCCTAGTACATCAAGAACATGAACAGCAGAGCGAATCCTCCCCGTTGATAATTGGCCTGAATCTCCCTCTGATAGACTTCTAGTCCTTGAGTCACCGACTGACAGTTTGCAGCATACAACCTGTCAGCGTCCGGCCACTCGGATCCCCGATGGTTCGTCTAAGCCCTGTTGGATCACCTGCCTCCGGGTTCACCTCAGACCGACTCCCCATCGAACAGCACAACTCGCTTGGGATCTTCTTGATGAGGGATGGGGAACCCAGTAAGTCACTGGGGTCCCTTTGCAACATCAGTTGCTCCAGGCCATGAGGGCCCAGAGTCAGGAACTCCGCGTAGCACGTGCGCCCCGGCCTGGTAGGCCATATCGCCGGGGCCCGTGATGTGCGCACACCCTAAAGGTGGGTGCCGCACCTGGAACCAGGAACCCGCGAAGAACCCCAAGCAATGGCCTCCGCCACAGAAATACCCCTCCCCAGCATGCCCCGCGAGGGAAAACTCCTCTAATTGGCTGCTGGGGAGAAGCGGCTCCGCCTGGACCCCTCTGGCGCCACCTGCCATCCAGAGATGGAACCACATCTCTGGAGCACAGAATGACCCACAGGACAGTTCAGGGCTGGCGACAGCCGAATTTAAATAAATCAAACATGGATGAGAGCAAAAAAGGCTCTCATCCCACTAAATTTAAGATGGCACCTGTACTGATAAGTACACAGGCGCTACAAAGATAAGAGCTGATTAGAAGATAAGAGCTGATGATAAGATAAGAACTGATGATAAGATAAGAACTGATGATAAGATAAGAACTGATAAGATGTGCTGATAAGATAAATTGGTAGCTATTTTTTTTAAAGTCAAGATTTTGTTTTTTTGGAGCGGTTTTCAGAAAATCGAGTCATTAAAGCGGGATTCCACCAATATTTTTTTTTGTAAACGTCAGCAGCTACAAACACTGTAGCTGCTGACTTTTAATAAGGACACTTACCTGTCTTAGGCGCCTGCGATGATGCGCACCCCCCCCCCCCATGCTGATCCGGATCATTGCAGGTCCCAGCGCCAGCATCCTTAGTAAGGGAAACAGGCAGCGAAGCTTGGGGCTTCACTGCCCATTTCCTATTGCGCATGCGCGAGGCTCGCGCCACTTTGTGAATGGGTGGCTGCTCTCTGGGAAACACACAGTTCCCATTCACCAGAAGGAGGATGCGGAGGAAGACCCACCGTGGATAAAGGAAGAGGCAGATTAGGAACATTCGCATAGCAACAAGTATTTTGGGTTATGCCCTGTACACACGATCGGTTCGTCTGATGAAAACGGTCCGTTTTCATCGGACGAACCGATCGTGTGTGGGCGCCATCGTTTTTTTCCCCATCGGTGGAAAAAAAATAGAACCTGTTTTAAAATGATCTGATGGTTAAAAAAACTATAGAAAAAAACTATCGTCTGTGGGGAAATCCATCGGTCAAAAATCCATGCATGCTCAGAATTAAGTCGACGCATGTTCGGAAGCATTGAACTTCATTTTTCTCAGCACGTCGTTGTGTTTTACGTCACCGCGTTGGACACGATCGGATTTTTAACTGATGGTGTGTAGGCACGACTGAGGAAAGTCAGCTTCATCGGACATCTGATGAAAAAATCCATCGGTCCGTTTTCATCTGATGAACCGATCGTGTGTACAGGGCATAAGTAAAACATTTTTATTTTTTTGCTTCATTTTCCTGTAATTTTTTTATTTTTTTTTTATCAGGGTGAAACTCCACTTTAACATCAGGCGCCAAAAAGAAAAAAATTAACAGTAAAATGCTAACATTAGCCAGGAAATAATAAAGGATTGGAAATAATAAATGATGTGGCGCTTTGCTAGCTAGAATATGAAATTCTAAATAAAATTGTGTCTAAATGGCGATTAGTTTGTCTACAAAAGATGGTAATGTGTGTATCTGCCGCATTCCAATATGCATAGTAAACTCAATTCATATATGTATAAAGTGCATCTGATTATAAAAAGTGCTCTCAGTGTTTGGTATTATAAATATAAATATAAAGTGCATCTAAAAAAAAAAAAATTATACACACGATAAAGTGCATCTAAAACACTTTCAGTACTTTCAGTGTTGTGATGCCAATAAACCCATCTATCCCGCAACTTCATGTGAACACAGCGATATTGTGTAAAAAAATAAATAAAAATAAATAAAATACAAAGAATAATTAACTGTCCAATTGATTGATACACTGTATCAATCTATATAGTCCCAAGGAAAAAAAATCTTCAATGCATGCAGATTCATTCAGATAGTGTTTTTTTTTTATTATTATTAAAGCATAGTTCCGCCTAAAAAAATATATATATATATATAACAAAAGTCAGCAGCTACAAATACTGCAGCTGCTGACTTTTAATAAATGGACACTTACCTGTCCAGGGTGCCCGCGATGTCGGCAGTCTAGGCCGATCAATCGCTCGTCTCTCGGCTGCCCCCGACACCATCCTCGGTGAGGGAATCAGGAAATAAAAGCAATGCTGCGCGTCCTAACTGGTCCCCGCTCTCTTCTGGGACCTGTGTGTTTCCCAGAAGATAGCGAGGTGGGGGACGGGAAGGGGTGGGAGACTATGCCTGGAAGTGGGTGAAAATACCTGTATTAGACAGGTATCTGCAGCCCCCCTCCCCCTGAAAGGTGTCAAATGTGACACGGGGGGGGGGGGGGGGGGAGGTTTGAGGGTTCTGAAAAGCGGAGGTTCCATTTTTGTGCAGACCTCCGCCTTAATGTGTCACCCACTAGATCCGAAACTAAAGATATCCACCACATGTTGAAATCTGTTGTGAGGGTGGCAGCTCACCTCAGGGCTTGATCTACAGTGCCTTGAAAAAGTATTCATACCCCTTTGAAATTTTGTTATGTTACAACCAAAAACGTAAATGTATTTTATGTGAGAGACCAACAAAGTGTCACATAATTGTGAAGTGGAAGGAAAATGATAAATGGTTTTGTTTTTTTACAAATAAATACCGTATTTATCGGGGTATTGCGCGCTCCGGCGTATAGCGCGCACCCCTAATTTTGACCCGTTTTTCCTGTAAAAAAACATTTCATTACATTTTACTACTTACAGTTTTGGTGTCTTGCCCGGCGTCCATCGGCGCCCTCGTCCGGTCCGGCGTCCGTCTGCGGCCTCGGTGGTGTCCTCCCGGCTTCTCCCGCGCTGTCTTCATGTCGAATCCCCGCTTCCCACGCTCAGTTTGAAGCCTCCGCCGACTTATACCGAGCGCAGTACACTCGGGTATATTCGGCCAGGCTCTGCTTCTCACGCATAAACGTCACAGAGCATGACTACGAGTGAAGCCGAGCCTGGCCGAATGTACCCGAGTGTACTGCGCTCGGTATATGTCGGCGCAGGCATTCAAACACGGCGTGGGAAGCGGGTATCGGCGTATATCGCGTACCCACGATTTTGCCCTGAAAATGAAAAAAGTGCGCGATATACGCCGATAAATACGGTATGTGAAAAGTGTGGCGTGCATTTGTATTCAGCCCCCTTTACTATGATGCCCCCAACTAGAATCTAGTGGAATCAATTGCCTTCAGAAGTCGCCAAATTAGTAAATGGAGTCCACCTGTGTGTACTTTAATCTCGGTATAACTACAGCTGTTCTGTGAAGCCCCCAGAGTTTTTTTAGAGAACCTTAGTAAAAGAAAAACACAGCATCATGAAGGCCAAGGAACACACTAGACAGGTCGGGTATAAAGTTGTGGAGAAGTTTAAATCAGGGGTAGGTTCTAGAAAAAATATCCCAAGCTTTGAACATCTCACCGAGCGTCTGTTCAATCCATCATCCGAAAATGGAAAGAGTATGGCACAACTGCAAACCTACCAAGACATGGCCGTCCACCTAAACTGACCGGGCTGGGCAAGGAGAGCATTCATCAGAGCAGGACCGTCTTTAATATTGATTGGACAAATTCTTGGGGGGCCCCCCCATGCAATACTGCTCACTGATTGGTTGCTTGAGGTTACAGCACATCTCCTCACTGCAGAGGGGCATGATATACATATCAATGCCGCCTTTATTTACATATCAATGCCGTCAGCCGCCGCTTTTTACATATTATTGCCCCCGATATTGGCATATGAATAATGTTTAGTTACATGTAAACACAGGGTCTGCAGGTGAGTCATCTGTACACAACAATAGGGCAGCATTAATAGCAGCACTTCACACTGAGATACCAGGACACAGCACAGGACTAAAACTTAAAGGGACAAGGGAATTTAAACTAGGATAGTTGGCAAGTAAAGGGCAGCTACTTTGGGCCCTACAACACTGACAGGGCCCAGGACAGTTTCCCCTTTTGCCCTGCCTTAAAGCCGGCCCTGCATCAGAGAAGAACCCAAGAGGTGAGCCATGGTAACTCTGGAGGAGCTGCAGAGATCCACAGCTCAGATGGGAGAATCTGTCCACAGGACAACTATTAGTTGTTCTCTCCACAAATCTGCCCTTTATAGAAGAGTGACAAGAAGAAAGTCATCGTTGAAAGAAAGCCATAAGAGTCCTGTTTGCAATTTGTCCCCCAGATGGTTTCTCACACAGCAAACATGTGGAAGAAGTTGCTCTGGTCAGATGAGACCAAAAGTTTACTTTTTGGCCTAAACGGAAAACCCTATGTGTGGTGGAAAACTAACACTGCACATCACCCTGAACACAAAATCCCCACTGTGAAACATGGTGGTGGCAGCATCATGTTGTAGGGATGCTTTTCTTCAGCAGGGACAGGGAAGCTGGTTAGAGTTGATGGGAAGATGGATGGAGCCAAATACAGGGCAATCTTAGAAGAAAACCTGTTAGATTCTGCAAAAGGCTTGAGACTGGGGCGGAGGTTCACCTTCCAGCAGGACAACGACCCTAAACATACAGCCAGAGCTACAATGGAATGGTTTAGATCAGTGGTTCTCAACCCCTCTAGTGCCGTGACCCCTTGATAAAATTTCCCAAGTTGTGGGGACCCCCAAGTAAAATTATTTTCGTAGCGTGGGTTGTCAGCACCCAAGGCAAGTCAAGTATTTTGCGCCCCTAGCCCACGGACATTTAGCGCTCCCTGAGTCCCTTCCACTCGTAAAGTATTAAAACTCCTTATGGTACATTTTAGGATGTTTGTTCTCCTTTCTTTCCCTTTTATCTCTCTATCCTAATTTCTAGTTTTTTCCCCCCCATCCCTCTCTCTAGCCATCTTTCTTGTTCTTTCTCTCCCTATTTCTTTGTTACTTCCTCTCTTTTCCTTTCCTTTCCACATATTCTTTATTTTTATTCCTTCCCTTGCTCCTTGGTGTGGGGGGAATGGGATGAGTGGCAATGCTGGGGGGAGTTCTGATCAGCCAACATGGGTGCTCTTGATAATGGTAATCTGCTGATCTGAGAACTGTAGTGGGGACTTTTAATGGCAACTATAATCCCAGGTAGTGTTACTCGCTGTGTCTCTGACTTTGTGGTGTCTCGTAGCAGTGACACCTCTACCGAAATCAGGAGATAGGGTCTCCTCCAGCCCCTCCCACTTCATATTCCTCACCAGTCACCTGACCTCTAGTCTCTGCCCCCAGCCATGTCGTGAACTGAATGGGTGGCTGCAAAGAAGCTGAGTGGGCAGCCACGGGCTCCAGGGACAGCCCTGCTGGGTGGCCACTAAAAGGCTGGGAGAAAGGTGCAGGCTTCAGGAACAGCCCAGGATTTGGTGACCCCTTGAAAATCATCATTTGACCCCCGAGGGGGTCCCGACCCCCAGGTTGAGAACCACTGGTTTAGATCAAAGCATATTCATGTGTTAGAATGGCCCAGTCAAAGTCCAGACCTAAATCACATTGAGAATCTGTGGCAAGACTTGAAAATTGCTGTTCACAGACGCTCTCCATCCAATCTGACAGCGCTTCAGATATTTTACAAAGAAGAATGTCTCAGGGGGGCGCCATACAAATGCACACCACACTTTTCACATATTTATTTATAAAAAAAATTGAAAACCATTTATCACTTGGGGGCTTAACTGATAATTTCTTTTGTATAATTCTCCTTTAAGGGGGGCGTGGCATGGGGTGTGTCCTATGCCCAACGACTTTTGCTAATAGGTGTCCCTCGTTCCCATCTCAAAAACTTGGGAGGTATGCGGGAAGAGCCAAAAGGATAATGTTAAGTAATGAATTTGAACTGAGTCGGTCATATCTCCGTTATTCAATGGGAAGGGGCTGTACAGGAATATTGGCCGCTGTCATACACTATTACTATTTGTCTCTTCCAGGAAGATGGAATTCTCCGCAATCCTCGCTCTGTTGGTCACTCTCCTCATCACCCTCCACTTTATCATATCATGGTGGAGACAGCACAGACGGTACAAGTCACTGCCCCCCGGACCCACCCCGCTGCCCTTCCTGGGAACCCCGAAGTATATGGATTTCCGAAATTCCGATATCAATTTCACAAAGGTAAGTGACCTTTTGTAATCTAACCAACCTCTGAGAAACAAGTGGTTGTGAAAATACACCCACCAGTCACTTTATTAGGTACACCTGTTCAATTGCTTGGTATGACAAATATATTCAAGAATCATTTACATTATTCACATAAATTATACAAAATTCCGAGACTTGATACTTATAAATTACTTTATCATTAAAACACATTACCCTTCAATATTCATATCCTTCAACATTCATCTACTCCCATTGCCTCCATTCTCCCCATATATTCATCACACAAAAAAAAAAAAAAAAAGTAAATAATAAATCACCCCTCCCCCCCTCTTCCCCCTTGTTTCTCCATCTTCCAGCCATATTGCCTCCCCCCCTAAATGTTTTCTCATATATATATATATATATATATATATATAGTAAGATTGGGGGATCATACTCCAACGGTAGATGCGTTTTTCAGTGAGACGCCAATCCGGAGCTGATTTTTAAGGGCCTGGTAGCCCACTTTTATTTAAAAGAAAAGTTCAAAGTTCACAAGAAACAAAAGCAGCCCTTGCAGGGGGTTTCATCATTTCTGTATCTTGCAAAGAAAATCAACAGTCGCACACAGCGACTTATCTGCACACAGCATTTGATTTGCACACAGCGACTTGTCCTCTTGACACACACGGCTTATAATTCGCACACAGCGTCTAGCTTACATCTTTCTGCTCCAACAGTCATCACCTCTGCCTCCTGCAGAGATGCATCCACTCTGTCTTCTCTCACAGAGCTTTTGGGAGTCACCTGACTCCTTAGCACAGACCTCCTGTCTGTGGGGTGTGGCCCTGAATGCTGTTTAGATCAGCCTTTAAAAGCCCAAACCACAGCTGGCCAATTAACTTGTGTTTGTCTCTCCCAAAATATGGCAAAAACCCGCCATCATTCAGGTAAGACAGACCCAAACCACCGCATACCCTCCCCCTCTGTTTCGAACCGGAGGGAGGAACACACAGACCCATCATCACAAATGGGTCACCTCTGGGCCAACCATTGGCTACACAGGCCCATTTTTTCCGGGTCTGTTTCCACCAACACTTCGCCATGGCGCCTTTGTGCCAACTATGAGCAGCTGGAGTCCTAATCTGCCCAACCCTTCCTCTAAAGGGGCACTCTACCCAGCTCTTCTTCCGGGTGTGCTTCCACCAGCACTTCTTCCTAAACCATGGGCTCTTACAAATCCCTCTATCCCTTCTATCTTCTGGCCTCAGAATCCCTCTTTTCCCTCCCATGGACCTACACTCCTGGGACTGTTGGGGACCTACTTCTATGGGATCTGTCAGGAACTGACCACTCTCACTACCTGACTCAACATTGTCAATGGGACCTCTGGTCCCCCTTGTTTGTTAGGACAGAGTCTATGGAGGGACCACCTACAGGCAAGCAGTTACTCCCTATGGGACAGTCCCGCAGTTTCACATAGCCCCCTGTTGTCCAACACTCCAATAACAATTGTCCTACCAACGCACATTTTTCCACACCAATCTCTTTAACCACTTCTGTGTCCATTGGTACCTCAACCAATAGCTCAGAATTGTCTGACAGTGCTCTACAGTGCTTCTCATACACTTTGTTACAGATATCATTACCGTTATTTCCTATCAAAGTGTCTCCGGGTACCTCAAACTGTACCTCTCTGAGTGATGGACTGAAGTCCCACTACTGCCACGTCCATTCCGAGCCCTTCCTTTACATGAGGTCTAGAGGGTGAGACAGTACGCGCGTACCAACCACTGCTCAGCCGTACCTCGGACAGCACCAGTAGGAATACACTCCATCACATCAGCAGACGGAGAGACTTCCACTATGTCTATTACTTCTGATATCTCTAACAATTCCCCTGAGCGCCTTCCGCACCCAACCGCCGCTGGAAGCACTCTCGATGAGAACTGAGACAACTTTACACAAAATTAACCAACAGTAGAGCAACCAATTTTCATTAATATTGCTTAACAATGCCTGTACCACCTGTGTCCACCGATTGGTACTACGCAGTACCATGTCACCCTTCTGCTGTGGATACACGCAGGTGTACATTGGAAATATTGTCACCAATTCCAACAACATCTCAGTTATTTTTAAACATGTCACATCTAAACACAGAACTCTAGGAATTTTTCCTTTACTAACGATGTGGAGGGGCTCATTTGCTAAAGCGTGAGAGGCTGAGTCATTTAAAGAGACCTCTACCTCAGAGGCAACTGACAAAACTTGCGGCTTCCCTTGAGCACTGCAAATCGCATGTGCGACACTTATCCTCTCACTTTCAGCAACACTGAGCGATTCCAAATCGCTATCCATTACCATATCATTCTGAAGAGCAACATTCCTCATCTCTTTTGCTGAGGACAAAACTTCTGCCATGTATGCGCCCTTTTCAGATCCTTCCAACTGGAGAGGGTTAACTTCTGCAAAAGCCAATGCACCCATGTCTACCGGCCCTGCAGTCTCTCCATTTTGCATAGCAGAATTTGTGTCCACCGCAAACACATTTTTAAACACAGCAGGCTGCAATAACATAACTTGGCCACTGTGTGGCGCTTCATTAAACTCGTGAGGACTTTTTCTGTCAGCAGCGACAGACTGTAGTAACACATCACTACAAGCAAATTCAGACATTTCAGTTTTACCATTTTTCTCATCACAAAGGTCAAGTACCCTCTTATCCATCAGAGCGGCACGACTGTCATCCCAGGCAACCTCTGGCTCCAACACACAGAGCTCCCTGGAGGTTTCTAAGGACACCTCTGCAACCTTACCTACTGTTGCTAAGGGAAATCGCATAACCTGTTTAGCGATCACCCCTACCTCATTATTAGTGAACACATCACCATAAGTGCATGTATCATCAACAACATCATCATCATTTATAAACATAGCAGTTCTATAACCTTTATCAGATTGACTTTTATCAGAACGCACAGCATCCTGCATGCGACTCAGCACATTAGCCTTCCTCTCTAACGGAACTATTTTGCCCACTAGGGCGGCTTCACAGTTGTCCTGGGAAACACCTTGCCTTACCAATACAGGCTCCTTGGCGGTTTCCCTTGGCAACTCCGCAGCAGCTGTCTCTATCGCTAGGGAACATGACACACCAACTGTTTTGGTCACCCCTAACACATCTCTCTCAACATTCTGCTGGACTACCTTAAGTGCACCCATAGTCCATATGTCCATTTCAGACCTTGACCTTGCTGCAAGCAGGGCTTTACCCTGTGTCTCCCCACTGATCTGGGTAACACACTGCAGCAAGTCCATTTTTACAACTTCTGCCGATGTCCTCACCGGACACACTTCACTTGAAACAGAAACTGCAACAGTCTTACCATACTCTGAAGTCGGCAAATCGATCTTCACTTGAGGGCATCGTCTCAGTTGCATATTCACTGGTGAACTCCTCCTGGTGGCCACAGGACGAAATTACAGCAGGCATCTCCCACTGTTTAACACCCCCTGCAGACACAACAGAAGACTTATTGTTGCCAAGGGTGACTGCAAACACATCTGAAAAAGAAACTTGGCCCACCGAAAAAAGAGTTCTGCTCAGCAACTTCACTTTCAACGGCACCCCAGAATCTAGGGCAGGACAATATTTCATGCCCCAGCTGGCTACATTCCAGACATGGTGTTTGGCGACTTTCTCCTGCCAAGCTCTGCTGGCCCATGATGCGATGAAACTCTCCTCTAAGAAGGATTTCCTCTTTAAACTTGCGATAGTCATCCTGGTCACTGTCCATCAAATGGTAAACCGACCGGTACTCCACCGGCAACAAGGTTTGTAGCAATTTTGGCCACCGGTCTCTAGGCCATTTCCCCCTTACGGCGACTTTTTCAAATTTTCTCAAGAAGTCTCCAACCTCCTCTGCTGGTAGCATGGGTTGCATGTAATCAGAGGCACAAATCATAACACCTTGAACTGCATCTGACACATTTTCTCCGGTTGCTAACGGAAACGGTGCTCTCCTAGCTGCACGTTGCTGGCTCTCCGACACACGTAGACTCTCTCCATGAAGCGACGTTGCTTTAAACCTGCCAGGACTCTCTGTAGGCAATATTTTTGTCTTGCGGTCCACTGACCTGACACCATAAGCGTTGCTATGGGCGACTGCACCCATCTGCTCACTCTTTACATTCAGCGCAGGCTTCTCATACCTTTGTTTTGTTGAAGCCTGGGACAAAGGGCATTTGGACACTTCATGCCCCCACTCACTGCACTGCAAATAGCGCACTTGTTTCTTAATACTTTGCACATTAATAGCTGGCCGGCCTGCACCAGCGTTGCTAAGGGTAACAGCATGAACTTCCCCTTTATTTTGGTTCAGTGCGGCCAAGTGTCGCTTGCACCAATCCACTGCAGACTCAAACTTTGGTGGATTCTCTGCACTTGCAATCACCTGTGCACTCATTTCAACTGTGTTGCTAGGGACAACAGCATGAACTTTGACTTTGGCTTGGTTCAGCGCAGCCAAGTGCTTTTTGCATGATTCTGGGGCTTGTTCTGTCGGCAACAAACCCTCCAGCCACAAAGTCCTGTCTCTCATTTCAGCAAATATTGCTTTCTGGTTTGCGATTTGACCTTCCCATCGCTGCAAACAGGGCAATGATTTATAACACAGTTCCTTTTAAAACACAGGAAAAAATGTTGGTGTACTTTCTACAAGACTTGCCAACAGCACACTTTCACACGCAGACTTCACTCTCTGCGATTCCACTTGAATTATCCATTCACTGGGCCTTCCCAAATGGATATGTCTTCTCAGGCCATGTGCAACACAGTCCATTAATTGAACTCCTGTGTAATGCAGTTCTCCTGACTGCCACACACAGCTAACAGAAGTTCACAGCAGAAAAACTTTTAACTTCAAGTTCATATTGGCTGTTCATCATAGCATTGCTGCCAAAAACGCACGGTTGCTTTCTACTCACTGTTTGTTGGTATGCGTGGATCTGGAACTCTTCCAAACTGCCCGTAGCAATACCTCCACCAGATGTAAGATTGGGGAATCATACTCCAACGGTGGATGCGTTTTTCAGTGAGACGCCAATCCGGAGCTGAGTTTTAAGGGCCTGGTAGCCCACTTTTATTTAAAAGAAAAGTTCAAAGTTCACAAGAAACAAAAGCAGCCCTTGCAGGGGGTTTCATCATTTCTGTATCTTGCAAAGAAAATCAACAGTCGCACACAGCGACTTATCTGCACACAGCATTTGATTTGCACACAGCGACTTGTCCTCTTGACACACACGGCTTCTAATTCGCACACAGCGTCTAGCTTACATCTTTCTGCTCCAACAGTCATCACCTCGGCCTCCTGCAGAGATGCATCCACTCTGTCTTCTCTCACAGAGCTTTTGGGAGTCACCTGACTCCTTAGCACAGACCTCCTGTCTGTGGGGTGTGGCCCTGAATGCTGTTTAGATCAGCCTTTAAAAGCCCAAACCACAGCTGGCCAATTAACTTGTGTTTGTCTCTCCCAAAATATGGCAAAAACCCGCCATCATTCAGGTAAGACAGACCCAAACCACCACAATATATATATATATATATATATATATATGTGTGTTTCATTCCTTCCGAGAGCCGAAATTCATCCCATTTTTGCCATATTACTGGCATTTGACTATTTTATATATCCTTCTTCTCTAATCTGTCTTTCCATATATTTTGTTCATTTCACAAATCCACTGTACTATGTTTAAGTCTTTATCATTTCTCTAGTTACGAGCTATTAATGTTCTAGCTGCTGTTGTCATATGGTGAAAAATATCTTTCTTAATACACTTTTTATAGTGTCTGGAATCAAAGATAACAAATATCTATATTTCGGTTCCTCTTTACTCCGGACAGTTTCCAGTATATCTCGTGAACCTTTTCCCAAAAACTTCTCACCAGATGACAACTATACCAAATATGATCCATAGTCCCCCCTTTCGACCTTGCATCTCCAACAGATATCTGTTTGCCAACTATTTATCTTATTTAACGCCACTGGGCTCCAACACCATCTCATTACTATTTTATAGTTTCTTTCTTGGTATTTAGTCGCCAAAGATGTTTTATGTAATATTTTTTCCCATTCTGTTTCTGCTATTGTTCTCCCAATTTCCTTTTCCCATTTTTTTTTTATTTGATTTATTTTTTCATTCCTGCTAATTATTTTTTTTTTCAAAATTGTCGCTCTATTTTTGTTTATAGCGCAAAAAATAAAAACCGCAGAGGTGATCAAATTCCACCAAAAGAAAACTCTATTTGTGGGGGGGAAAAAATACGCCAATTTTGTTTGGGAGCCACGTCGCACGACTGTGCAATTGTCAGTTAAAGCGACGCAGCGCCGAATCGCAAAAAGGGGACAGGTCCTTTACCTGCATAATGGTCCGGGGCTTAAGTGGTTAAGTGACTTTGAATGTGGCATGGTTGTTGGCAGCTGTTAGAAGTCACTGGGCCCCTTACAGCCTCCCAGAGAGCCCCCCTCTATTTTTCTTACATTCTTTTAAGAGCCTCCTTGGGGGGCTTTGGTGAAATATCAGGGGTCTAAACAAACCCCTGATGGCTCACATTTGGGGGGGAAAAAAGTGACTGAGGACATAGATTTCCCATGCAGCCTTGGCTGCAAGGGACAGTGAATGGCTGGGAAGTTCCCTGCGTATTAACAAACGAATGCATAGTAAACACAATCTACTATGCTACAGCGATGAACAGGCACAATGAGTGATCGGTGCCGATTGCTCACTGTGTCAATTCAGGAAATGAAGGGGCTGGTAAATGGGGCGTATTTACTGTGCAGAGACCCCCTGTGTGTCCTCAGCAGCTGGGGGGGGGGGGTGTTAATGCTGCAGCGGAGAGGGCCACACAGAAGGGGGACCTGGACAGCAGGGGGGTGGAGATGCAGATACATCAATACAGACCATGTGTTGCTGGCAGACCACATCATATAAGTTTTTATTTTTTATTTTGCACTGAGTTCCAGCATTAGTTTGCAATTTTCTCAAAAATAGGACAGTCCCTCTAAAAAGCTAAATTCGGAGGCTCCATAACAAAGGTTATTACTGCTGTTATGAAAATCATTTCCACCAAACTCTAGCTGTAGACTTTGTATCGAGCGGTCATAATATGTTTTTTTTTTTTTTTACTGCGTCATTTGAGTGAAAGGAGAATTGCACATCCACCAGCTCTGAACATTGAACCCGTCCTGTGACTGAGGACTTCATACCCGGCTGTTGCAAGTTCCCAGAGAGGAATGTATCAAGCAAGTTTGCAACAAATTTAGACACATATCAGTCTGCCCCTCAGCAGTTTCTATGCAACAGTGGCGGCTGGTGCTCAATTTTTTTTTTTGGGAGGGGGCCAAACAAACCTGGCCCCCTCACATCAACCCCCCCCCCCCCTGTCGCCGATCGTTCGCCGGCCAATTTGCTCGCCCCCTCGCCAGCCAGGCTGCGGATCCCCCCCCCCGCATCTCCTCTGGAGTCCTGTTTGGCTGGGAGGAGAAGCAGGAAGACATTAGCAAATATTAACCGGTTCTCGACCGTCTCCCGTAGATTTAGGCCCCTTTCACACTGGGGCAGGAGGCGCGGTGGCGGTATAGCGCCAGTAAAAATAGTCACTTGTACATATGCTGTTCCTTAGATGTTAATCGCAAACGGTACAACATTACAAAGAAACATGGCATGGTCTTCTCCTATAAGTGCTGTTACTGTAGTGCACATATGTTTTGTTGTGCTAGGTCCCAATGTATCACGGCCCAGGGGCGGACTGACCATTGTGACTTTCGGGCACTGCCCGAGGGCCCCATGCCACTAGGGGGCCCCATCAGGGTTGCCAGGCTCAATAAAACCAGGGACAGTATGTAAAAATCTGTGTTTCTTTTTACATCTGTCCCTGCTATGTCTTAAACCAACATGCTTTTGATGTGAAAATCCTGAGATTTTAGCTGCCCCGCCTCTGCTCTGCCTCCTGGCGTGGTGGCCATCTTGTAAGCCCAGGGGCCCCATAATCTTCTATTGCCCGGGGGCCCCATGGGTTGTCAGTCCACCCCTGTAACGGCCCCCTAGGGGGCTGCTTTGATTTTACCTGTTCATCTGCATCGCCCCTGACCCTGTGAGCACTCCAACCCACCTGGCACTCTGTGTTCAGACATCCTTTTTGCAGGCACCTTTAAATGACACTCCAACACAGGTAAAGGAAGGTAGTATCGAGCTGCCTTTTAAGTGTTAAGGCATGTTAAATGTTATATGTAAAGAAAAAAATTTAATAAAGTTTAATTATAAAAAAAAAAACATAGGTAAATCATATTTATATTATCTTAGTTTTTACTGGAATAAAGAGTCGGTCAACTGAGTTCTGGATAACCGCCAAAATTCTCCAGATAAAACAGCTTAATTACAGTTCAACAGTACAAAGGCACAATATACACTTATGTACAAAAATATACCAATTAGAGACTCAACTGATAAAATGGCAAATGATCTACTATTCAAGGCAATATGTTACCACACTAAAGGGAAGTCCGAGGCTGACCTATTCAACCTTTATATCCTAATGAGAGTAGGTTGGGGATACAGTTATCTATGTAATGCAGTAAAGTGAAAATGATGGGCAACTGCCCTCTCACCAACAGCCGAAGCGGATAGGAGCCTGTTGACAATGACCCACCAGTTGCTGGATACGAGTGGTCGCTGTGTCTGTCCGATGGGTTTCTGCCGTGCAGACATCTGACGAACAGCAAGCGGAACTGAGGCCTCCTGGGCCAGGCTGGAGTTACTCGATCACTGCATGATAGGCCGCAGTCCTCTCGCTCAGCAACGGAGAGGTGCTCACTCGGTGAGGCCCAGGGAGAAGAGAGCACGGGGCAGATCTGCTGACTTTTACATAGGTCCTCCCAGAGGCCTGATCATGTTCCAGAAGGAACTCTGGAATGTGTAGTCCAGGGGTAATATCACAGCATGCGAATGGCTGCTCCACAGACTACTAGTCCCACAATCCCCCCTGGATGGCTCACAAATATGATGACACTTACTGGAGCCCAGCACTAGGGGAAAATTGAAATAAATGGGTAATGACGTGGGTGGTCTGCATACTAACGTAACTGTAGTCCACGGTTGCTACATCCTCCCCCCACTTTAAAGTCTTTGGTCCCCGAACACAGAACACAACCTGTGAAATCACTTTACAGTACACAAAGTAAACAGTTATTTTACAAACCAGAAGCTGCAACAGACAACAACTGACCTAGCGAAGCATTCTCTAACAATAAACTATATACCGTACATTATCAGGTAAAGGCATATCAATTTTGTGACGGGTCAGTAATAAATTAGTGGCCGATCCAGTAGTGTCAGGAGGTGGAACAAGGTCATCCTCTGTCAAAGGCTCAAAAAAGGAGGGAAGTGCTTGGTTAGAATGTTTTGCGCTAGTGATAAGTTCATCCAAGCTTTCCCCGAGGACATCATAAGTCAGTCTTTTAGGAGGGCAAATCTTTTGTCTCAGTCTAAAATAGATGCTTTCCAATGGCTTTGGATAACGATCTTTTTCCCAGAAACTACATCCAGGTTCAGGTTCTGGTTCTTCCAAGTTCTCCGAAACACCCTCACTTTCTACTTAATGACTAGGAGGAGAAGGAACTTCCACAGGATCTAGCACCTCTAAACGGTCACTTGACTCTATCTTAATTTCCCCACTCCCTCTTGCAGGGGTGAGCACAGGCCCTTCAGCTTCAAACTGGGGAGATCCTGTCTTCCAACCGGGGGATGCTTCATTACTGTTCTTCCCAGGAACCTGAGATGCAGCAGGGTTGTTGTCAGGTGAGGGTACCCATAGCCAATTGAGGGTTAGTTCGTCCTCATCACTCTTCTCCTCTGGAGGTAGGGGTTTGCGACCCTGACGAACCCTGGATCGTAGGGTAGGAGACTGATATGTCTCTGGATAAGAAGGTGGGAGCACTCTGATGGCTTTGGATTTTGGCAGCAAGTGGTTTCGATGCCAAGTTTGAGTGGACCAGTCTTTCCTTGAGGTCAGATCTAATATATGAGAAGACAAGGTAAATGTTTGCAGATAATGTAGGGCAGAGAACACCATTGATTGCCCAGCTTATGCTTTCCCGGCACCACCAGTTTGCGCAGCCGTACCCAGTCTCCAGGTTACAAGTCTTGAACCCTTACTTTAAGATCAAAGTCTTTTTAGTTTCTCTGTCCCCTAGTGGTGGATGCTGCCTTAGCTTTCTCATAGGCAGTCTTCAAGTTTTTTCGAAGCCTGTTGATGTATCCTCAGTAAAAGGGGCTTAAGATGTGTGATCAAAAGATGTTCCAAAAGCTAGATCCACCAGTAAGCGAGCTTCCTCACCAAACATCAACCGGTAAGGAGAATACCCAGTAGAGTCGTTCACTGTGCTATTGTAAGCATGAACCACTGTGGCAATGTAATCACCCCAATGTTGCTTCTTCTCCAAAGGAAGGGTAGCTAGCATGTTCAGCAGGGTACGATTGAAATGCTCAGGTTGCAGGTCTCCTTGTGGATGGTAAAGAGTGGTTCTTGATTTTTGCATATTCAAAAGTTCACACAATCTTCTGATTAGCTTGCTCTCAAAGTCCCGGCCTTGATCCGAGTGTAAGCGCTGAGGCAGCCCATAATGGATGAAAAACTTCTCCACTAAGGTCTTTGCTACAGTACCATCTTTGCTGGTCCCCAGTTGGGAAAGCCTGAGCATAACGAGTAAAATGGTCTGTCACAACCAGGCCATTACTCCGTCCCCTCAGGTTCCAGACATAAGAAATCAATGTACACCAATTCCATTGGTCCCGGACACTGAAGATGACCCATTGGGGCTAACTTACCTGACAGACATCCTTTTTTCAGGCACTTTTTAAATGACACTCCAACACAAGTCAAATATTACAGTACAAAAAGATGATGGAATACGAGTGTTCGCTGTGTCTGTCTGAAGGGTTGGGGCCTTGACGTCTGATGAACAGCAAGCAGAGCTGAGCCCCCCTTTGGGCCAGGATGGAGTTACTCAATCACTGTGTGGTAAACCGCAGTCCTCTCTCTCGGCAACAGAGGTGCTCACTCAGTGAGGCCCAGAGAGCGCAGGGCGGATCCGCTGACCTTTTCATAGGTCCTCCCAGAGGTCAGTTTGTGTTCCAGAAGAATATCTGGAATGTGTAGTCCGGGGGTAATATCACAGCATGCGAATGGCTGCTCCACAGACTACTAGTCCCACAATCCTCCCTGGATGGCTCACAAATATGATGACACTTACTGGAGCCCAGCACTAGGGGAACATTGAAATAGATGGGGAATGACGGGGTGGTCTGCATAATAAAGTAACTGTAGTCCATTGTTGCTACATAAATAAATAATAGATAATACGGGTTCAGTTCTTCGTCCCATATCAGGGTCCCGCTACAGGACCACCCCACCCTTGATGCAATAATTACATCTCGCTTGTGTGGTCTCCTTTCAATTCTCAAGTGAGACCAGAGGCCTAACCTCCTCCTACATATATCCCCTCTCAGCGGGAAGTGACACATGCAGGGGGAAGGCACACCAGAGCACATAATTAACCTCAGTTACAAAACAGTAACCCATTTGCCACTCGCGGTCGGTCATCTAGCCCCTCACTTACCCCATCTAGGTTGTGGACGGGCAGCTCTCCTGCAGGTGGAAGCTTCTATCGCATCTCCTTTTCCTCTGCATCACAGAGGCTTCCGCTTTGCGTCTCCTCCTCCCCCCTCCTAGGCATCCAATAGGATCACCTGTCCTTTCAGCCAATTGGGTGACAGGTCTCAGGACCCGCTTCCTGATTGGCTGGGAGGAGGATCAGTGTGATAATGGCAAATATTAATTTGCTATTGTCACACAACTGGGTAGGCTCAGAGCGCAGTGCTCTTCGCCCTGAGCCCACCCTTTTTTAAAAGCCTATTAGAGCCTTTGTCTCTAATCACGTGCATCAACATCCCCCTCCTTGGAATCCATGCTTCCGGCACCCTGCATGTAGATTAGGGAGCCAGACACATGGATAAGGGGCGGCGCTCCATGTGCCCCTAATGGACAGGCCGCCACTGCCATTTGTGCTGAATACCATAACATTTAGACAGCTGTCTACACACTGATTGTAATATTATATCTGCTGCTCATACAGTAGCTTACTTTTATCACTTTAAACTGGGTTGGGCAGTGGTTAGGGTAAGAATATTTAAGTTTTTATATATTCTTTACAAGCACTAAATTGACTTTAATAAAAAGGCCTTCACTGACCTATGTGGCTATGGGTATTGTGGAGCATTCCATTCTTCAAAACAGAAGCACTGAAATCCTCCACCTCCCTCCATCTTCACCAGCAGTGATTCAGCAGCTCAGCTCACCCTTTGTATTCCCAGCAGAGGCTAAGCAGCTCATCTTTCCCTCCCAGCAATGACTCAGCAGTTCAGTTCCTCCACCCAGCAGTCTTATCTACTTAAAGAGGTAGTAAACCTCAAAAAAAAAAATGAAAAACATGTAAGACAAAGGCATAATGAGCTAGTATGCATCGCATACTAGCTTATTATGAAATACTCACCTTAGAACTAAGCCCTGCAGCAGAGCCCGCACACCGCTGACACGGCCAACATATTTCCCGGAGTTACTTCCGGGTTTGCGGGCTACGACACTGTGATTGGCCGGAGCTGCAATGACGTTACTCCTGCGGTCACGGCACAGGCCCTGAAGAAACCACACGGGCGGCCGTTCCTTCAGAGCACATGTGCCAAGGATGTAATCGGCGGCGTATACAGTAAATATCTGCTAAACGGTGCAAATTTAGGCTTACCTATAGGTACAAAAACACCAGGGGAGTTTACTTCCTCTTTAAGGGAGGGCTGTTATTACCAAAAAACACTTTGTTGTCACTGACCCCTCTGGGCACTTATACCCCTTCTTGCCCAGGCCAATTTTCAGATTTCAGCCCCGTCACACTTTCAATGACAATTACGTGGTCATGTAACACTGTACTCATATGAAATGTTTATCATTTTTTTTTCCACTCAAATAGAGCTTGCTATTAGTGGTATTTTATCACCGCTGGGGTTTTTCATCTTTTGCTAAAGAAATTAAATAGACTGAACATTTTTGAAGAAAAAACGTTTTTCATAGTTTGTCATTAAATTTTGCAAATGGGTAATTTTTCTCCTTCACTGATGGGCACTGATAAGGGGGTACCGATGGGTACTGATGAGCAGGCATTGATGAGGCTGCACTGATGAGTGGCACTGATTGGCTCTGATAGGCGCCACTGAAGGGCACTGATAGATGTCACAGTTGGAGGCATCACTGATTGGCACTGATAGGCAGCACTGATAGGTAACACTGATGATGAGGCACTAATTGGCAGCACCGGTGGGCACTGATAGGTGGCACTGTTGGGACCGATGTCCATGTAACAGAAACTGGTTATCGGCTTTCTTCTTTTCTCCTCACGCTATCAGCGCAAGGAGAAAAATGCTGAAAATTGACTTGTGTTTACTTCCGTGATCAGCTGCCATTGGCTGATCACATGGGAAAGGGCCACTGTGATTGGCCTTTTACCCCAATCTGTGATTAGCCGCATCCACCCGCGAACAGTGCGATCACGGGAGGATGTCTATGGATGCCCTCCCAGTACTGTAAGCCCATGCTGTAGCCATCTTTCGGCTATAGCATGGGCGGAAGGTGGTTAAGTGTGTTTTTACCCCCATTGTCATTCAGATCCTCTGGCTTCAATGCTTTCTCTAGGCCAACACCAAATCATGCATACAACTCAGGAGTTTGACTTTGCAGCAGCATGCCTGCCAGGGACTTGGAAAGACTTAGGCCTCGTACACACGGCCGAGAAACTCGACGGGCAAAACACATTGTTTTGCTCGTCGAGTTCCTTGTTCGGCTGTCAGAAAACTCGTCGAGCCAAATGTTCCCATTGCCCAACGAGGAAATAGAGAACATGCTCTCTTTTTGGCTCGACGAGTTTCCCGACGGGTTTCTCGGCAAAAAGTGTACACATGACCGGTTTTCTCGGCAGAATACGTCTCCCATCGAGTTTCTTGCTGAATTCTGCCGAGAAAACCGGTCGTGTGTACGGGGCCTCAAAGCCAGAGACAGACAGGAAACATGCAGGTTCCTCTCAGGAACATCTACGTTACAAAGATGCAGTGAAGTGTCTGGCCTCAGGTGATACATAGAGATGAAACAAATCATCCTACATAAGTTGTACCTGTTTATCGGCATGCATTTTTTTCCCCTACAACCAGAATTTATACAGCTTGTCTGTGGAGCTCAGGAGAGAAGAGCTATGAGAGCTAATGGGTGGGAAGAGACACATCTTCCTTCACAAAGGAACAGAGCTAAGGCTGTCAATCACAGGCTGTGTGCTGTGCTCCCTCTTTTGCTGCAAGCTTCTCAGGAACTCGGCAAGTCTAAAAGCCAGAGAGACAGCCAGGGAACAGGGCGATTCGGGTACATCTATATTAAATAATGGGTTCAGCTGCTGCATATTATTTGGCAACAAGGTGTGAGCTGGGGGGTGCACTGTAAATCTCTGATCTCGCAGAGAGAGAATTCCTGACATTATTGACCTTTGTCTCTCTACATTTCTTTTACCTATGACAGCTCAGCCAAAAGTATGGCTCGATGTTTACCATCTGGAAATTGACGGAGCCGATGGTGGTCATCTGCGGTTATGAGACGGTGAGGGACGCCCTGCTGAACCACGCCGAGGTGTTCAGTGCCCGGCCATTTATACCAACGCTACACACCCCCAACAGAGGATTCAGTAAGTTTGTCAGGACACTTCTCAGAACTCAGCCCGCTCTGCTGTACATTAGGTACTGTGTGTGTGTATGTGTGTGTATAATATATATCAGGGCACGCCAAAATCCATGCCCCTGGTCGCAATTTGCGACAAGAAATAGTGACCTGGCACCTGGGGAAGCTTAGGCCTGCAGAAGGCCGCAAAGCTGCGGCTTCAATTACGGGCCATCGCGAGCCCGCCGCGATCGCACAACGGGGGAGGTGGGGGCGCCTCCACCTCCCCCGCCGTGTGATCGCGGCGGGCCCGCGCCGGCCGGTAATTGAGGCCGCGGCTTTGTGGCCTTCTGTGATCTGGCGCCATATTGTGGTGGCCATTGGCATTACAAGTAACTACAAGTAATTACATTATTCACAGAGAGACTATGATTAATGTTATACAATCTTTCTTTTTTATATATTTATTTGTATGATTTATTGCCACAGTGTTCACTCACTCAACTAATTTAATTTATTTTTTTTCAATTAAATTCAGTTAGTAGTATTGTGATTAGCTGTGATTGGTCACAGCTAATCACATGGTACAGATGGGCTGTGATTGTCCCTGTCTGTACCATGTGATCACTGTGACCAATCACAGCTAGCAACACAATTGTACCCAATGGATGGCATGAAAGGAAGCCATCCATTATTTACTATTTGTCATGTGATCTGCTGTTATTGGTTACAGCGATCACATGGTACCGTCTGCGAGGCAGTAGACTGATCATTTCCATATTACATTTTTTTTGGGACTAAATGATATTTCCCTATTGGACTATTGGGGTGGGCAATGGGGTAAACGGTGGGAGTAACAAGGACTCTCAAGGTAGCCCAGCATACGGACTCCCAAATCAAACAAGGGCATGAAAAGCTGGGTACTAGGGGACATATACCTTATCTAGATGGGAATTTGTTATGAATGTTAAGGGGGAACCCACAAAATAAAAAAAACTAAGAAAATAAATGTCTGTAGTCCACCCAAAATCCACACCAGACCCTTATCCCATCATGTAGTCAGGCTGGTCAGGAAAGGGGGAGCATTAGGTGTATGACCTCCCTGTCCTGAACCACACCGGGCCACGTGCCATCAACATTGGGAAGGGTAACTTACTGGGGTGACTATCCTGTTGATGAGGGCATGGTCTTATTGGAATTTGATAGTAAAGTAAAAAAACATACTGATGCCTTTCACAAGTCATTTATTAACATCCTGTCCACTGCCCGCCGTCAAATGACGACGGGAGGAAGACTCTCTTGTTCTGGGCGGACATCATATGACGTTGCGCCTTCACAAGCAACTAGGGGGCGCGCGCACTCACAGCCGCCGCGTCACTGGGGACCCGATGCGCGTGCCCAGTAACTGAGCAGGACCATGGATCTGTGTGTGTAAACGCACAGATCCACGTCCTGTCAGGGAGAGGAGACCGATGGTGTGTCCCTTGTACATAGGGACAACCATCGGTCACCTCCCCCAGTCAGTCCCCTCCCCCACGGTAAGAATCACTCCCTAGGGAACACATTAACCCCTTGATCGCCCCCTAGTGTTAACCCCTTCCCTGCCAGTCATATTTATACAGTAATCAATGCATTTTTATAGCAGGGATCGCTGTATAAATGTGGTCCCAAAAATGTGTCAAAGTGTCCGACGTGTCTGTCGCAATATCGCAGTCACGATAAAAATCGCTGATCTCGGCCATTACTAGTAAAAAAAAATAATAATAAAAATGCTATAAATTTATCCCCTATTTTGTAGCTGCTATACAGTAACTGGCCAGCAGATGGCTGGGATCGGTAATGTGTCACCGGTTGCTAGGACGCCAGTGGCTGCTAGCTTCCTAGTAACAAGGAGCCTTGAGAGGAAAGCGGTTACCGTATTTATCGCGGTATAACGCGCTCCCGCGTATACCGCGCACCCCTAATGTTGCCCCGAATCCTGTGGAAAAAAAGTTTTTTTTGTACTTACAGTTTTGGTGTCTTGTGCGGCGTCCATCTGTGGCCTCGTCGGGTCCGGCGTCCGTCTGCGGCTTCGGGTGTTCTCTTCGTCGGGTCCGGCGTCCTTCTGCGGCTTCGGGTGTTCTCTTCGTCGGATCCGGCGTCCGTCTGCGGCTTCGGGTGTCCTCTTCGTCGGGTCCAGCCATCTTTCTGCGGCGTCCTCGCGTCCTCCCCGCTCGTTTCCCGCGCCGAGTTTGAATACTGCGCCGACATATACAGAGCGCAGTACACTCGTGTATTGTCAGGCAGGCTCGGCAACTCTCGCGCTGACGTCCTGTACGTCCAGGACGTGAGCGCGGAAGGAGCCGAGACTGCCCGACTATACCCGAGTGTACTGCGCTCGGCATATGTCGGCGCAGTATTCAAACTCGGCGCGGGAAAGCGGGTATCGGCGTATACCGCGCACCCACGATTTTGCCCTGATTTTCAGGGCAAAAAAGTGTGCGGTATACGCCGATTAAATACGGTATATTTAGTAGCAGCAGTAATACTGCTGCTAAATGTATCACTTTTTGCTGCAGATGGAGGTTTGGCTTGGTGGACAGGTTGGCACCTTCATTGAGTGTTTGGCGAACTATAAAAGTTGGGATCTAATCTTACATCAGTCCAAACATGCACCTCATCCCTACTGCACAAAATTCCAGGACTATTCCAGAACAAGCGAGGTTGGGGGCATCACAAACAATGCAAAGAAGTTTTCTATATACAGAATTAGAAACGTACAGTTTTATTTAATGAAGGAGGAAATAAAATTAAAAACCTGTGAACCCGAACTGAATGGCACTTAGTTTGCTATAAATACTGTGTACCAAACACAATTGCCGATTTTGAACATAATATAAAACATCCAACCCACTCCATACTGTCAGTAATCTGGTAGAAAAGGAAAAACTCCGGCACCAGGACATAAAAACTGTTACTTTATTTCATCCATTGAAACTTAAAATGGAATACATTTCTCTAAATATCAACGCGTTTCAGCCTCTAACATGGGCCTTAGTCATAATAAAATGTGTAGAGAGAGCATACTCCTCGTGCTGGAAATAGGGGGGGGGGGGGCGAGACTTTCAGCTAGGGAGGTTTGGGTACGAGTCCCACGTGGTCTTAACTGCAGGTGGGACCTGGACCTAGATTTGGCCTAGTCCACCCATGTTCTCCCTATTTGAACCTCTCCCCCTGGCGGTGTGACATGTGTTTTATTTATTCATTTTATTTGTATTTGTCTTTAACCACTTAAGCCCCGGACCAATATGCTGCTAAATGCCCAAAGGCGTTTTTACAATTCGGCACTGCGTCGCTTTAACACACAATTGCCCGGTCGTGCGACGTGGCTCCCAAACAAAATTGACGTCCTTTTTTCCCCACAAATAGAGCTTTCTTTTGGTGGTATTTGATCACCTCTGCAGTTTTTATTTTTTGCGCTATAAACAAAAATAGAGCGACAATTTTGAAAAAAATTCAATATTTTTTACTTTTTGCTGTAATAAATATCCCCCAAAAACATATATATAAAAAAAAAATTTCCTCAGTTTAGGCCGATACGTATTCTTCTACCTATTTTTGGTAAAAAAAAATGCAATAAGCGTTTATCGATTGGTTTGCGCAAAATTTATAGCGTTTACAAAATAGGGGATAGTTTTATTTATTTATTTTTTTACTACTAATGGCGGCGATCATCGATTTTTTTCGTGACTGCGGCATTATGGCGGACACTTCAGACAATTTTGACACATTTTTGGGACCATTGTCATTTTCACAGCAAAAAATGCATTTAAATTGCATTGTTTATTGTGAAAATGACAGTTGCAGTTTGGGAGTTAACCACAAGGGGGCGCTGTAGGAGTTAGGGTTCACCTAGTGTGTGTTTACAACTGTAGGGGGCGGGGCTGTAGGACTGACGTCATCGATCGAGTCTCCCTATAAAAGGGATGACACGATCGATGCAGCCGCCACAGTGAAGCACGGGGAAGCCGTGTTTACATATGTTTCTCCCCGTTCTTCAGCTCCGGGGAGCGATCGCGATGGAGCGGCTATAAACGAATAGCCGCGCCCTCGTCCCGGATCGCTCCCCGCAGGAATCCGACCGCCGCATGTAGCGGGGGGGTCCCGATCGGACCCCCGACCCGCGGAAAGGCAAGGACAGTTTGTTATGATGAGGTAAAAACCCTGGACTGACGTCTTTATTGAGTAAAATTAAAATAGTCCAAAATTGTACAGTCAAAAATGAAAAGTTTTCCCTGTTAAAAAAAATAAAAAATGAAAAGTGAACAACAGGAGAAAGGTGGCTAACGCGTTTCACATTGTGAGATGCTTATTCATAGCTAAATGAACAATGACAAAAATTGGGTTTTAAAAAGGAGGTGGGTAAAATCTTCGTACCAATCAAACAAAAACTGAACGTGAGTCTATTTAACACATAATTAAATCTTAATGCTTCACACAGTTTTTTATGCCAAGATGTCCTTTACTTTTCTATTGGATCTAAGGATGTCCAGCACTACATGAAGCTGGGCATAGATGTCTTGTTCTCATCCTGAGAATAAACATATTCTCATGGGATTTTGGGGTTGTAGCACTTTCCCATTGTTTGTCAGTAATCTGGGAACTCTAGTTTGAGAGGCAGGAGAAGAGTTCCTAGACATCCCCCCCCTCCCTTCTTGCAGGATCCCTGCTGTTTCTCATACATGTACAGATCGTTTTGTTCCGAAACAAAATTCGGACAAATTTTTCGTTCTTTGGAAATTCGGATGTACTGTATTACAATAGTAACGAATTGAAATGAAACATCCCTTGTGACAGTAATAGGTGGTGACAGGTACTCTTTATGGAGTGGTCGGAGGTCTAAAAGACCCAAAATCTCTCTTTTACACATCAAAGTATTCAGATCACCAAAAACGGCGAATCTGAATACTGTAAAAAAAAATTAAATGGCGCAATTGGCAGCCGAGTAAGTGACGTTGTGACGTCGCTTCCGTGTTTACAGAGAGAAGACTGGATCAAATCTGTTTCCGGCTTTGTTCCAGACTCACTCTAGCTGGCGGAAATGCGGGATCGTGGCTCAGGTTTCCCGCCGATCGCCTCTCCCTGTCAGTGTGAACCGAGGAAAGCTGTTTACCGGCACTTCCTGGTTCACACGTTGATCAGCTGTGATTGGTCACAGCTGATCATGTGGTAAGAAGCCTACGTCAGAGGCCCCATACCACGATCGGAGATGTGCCTTGTCAGACTGACACGCCACACCCGTGGGCGCGCGCCGGCATTTTATCCTGCTGGACGTCATATGACGCCTAGTCAGGATAACAGAACCCCCGCCCGGCCATCATTCTGCTATAGGCCGGACGGGTAGTGGTTAACAAAACAGACAGAAATAGCGTTGTGTTTTATTACAAAACTGAATTTACTTCTATCAATAGTTCTGTAAACTGCAATACAATCAGAGAAACGTAGAATTACAATATGTATTACATGTGACACTTTGCAATAATTACAACATTAAATATTACTATACATCCTATATCAAACACATAACAGTGCAGTCAAAGTATAAAATGAACTTTGGGAAATAATAAATAGACTTACAGTGTATCTAGAGGCAAATTACAAGATCTTCCATTATCTGCATCAGAACTAAAATGGCTTCTGAGGTAAAAACTTTATGTTGTTCAATAAGAAACTTTATTAACAAAGGTGAGAGGATGCATTAAGGTGAAAAACACAAAGGTTTACAACCCCTTTAATTATAGTTGGTCCTGTGATTATCACTGAGGATTTGTTTCTTCTTTAGGTATTAGTGGCCAGCGATGGCGTCCATTGCGGCGCTTCACCATCTCCTCTCTAAGAAACTTTGGGATGGGGAAGAAGACCATGGAATCCCGCGTCCAAGAGGAGACAGTTTATCTAAAACAGGCAGCTGCCGAGACTGAAGGTGGGTGAAAATATTTTCATTTATTTTTATTGATGAAAAATGTAGACACTTGCATGTTCAGAAAATGTAAAAGGAGGACCTGATTGTCTAATAATCGAGGCCCACTGGCTGCTTTACTCAGCTACTAACAGCGGACTAGCCTGTGCATCAGTCTATTGCACGCACACATGAAAATCCATATTGGCAAACATTTCCCACAACAGCGATCGGGCTCCATCCTATTAAGGGGGATTGATGGTGAAATAATAAGATTGGATTTATATACACTATGGGGTAGATTCAGGTAGCAATTACGCCTGCGTATCCATGGATACGCAGCGTAATTGCTAAGTAGCGCCTGCGTATCGACTTTCTGTATTCAGAAAGCTCGATACGCCGACTGCAGCCTAAGATATGACTGGCATAAGGCTCTTATGCCGTCGTATCGTAGGCTGCATTCTTATGCTGGCCGCTAGGTGGCGTTCCCGTAGTGGTCAGCGTAGAGTATGCAAATTGCATACTCACGCCGATTCACAACCGTACGCGCGCCCGGCGTTCGAATTTTACGTTGTTTGCGTTCGTCGGTTTCTGCGTAAGGCTGCTCATGCTATTAGCAGGCGCAGCCAATGCTAAGTATACACGTCGCGATTTTTGAAAATTACGTCGTTTGCGTAAGTGAATCGTGAATGGCGCTGGACGGCATTTACGTTCACGTTGAAGCAAATGACGTCCTTGCAACGTCATTTACCGCAATGCACGTCGGGAAAGTTTCCCGACGGAGCATGCGCACTACGTTCGGCGCGGGAACGCGCCTAATTTAAATGATCCACGTCCCCTACGAGATCATTTAAATTACACGTGCTTACGCCGGCCACTTTTACGGAACGCCCCCGCAAATTACGGAGCTACTGCTACGTGAATGAAGCGTAGCGCAAGTAATTTACGGAGGCGTAGCGTAAAAACGGAACGCTGTGCCTCCGTAAGAGTGCGCAGCCCTACCTGAATCTACCCCTATATTGTCAAAAGTATTGGGATGCCTGCCTTTACATGCACATGAACTTTAACCACTTAAGGACCCATTCACGCCGATATACGTCGGCAGAATGGCACGGCTGGGCACATCCACGTACATGTACGTGGCTTTTTAAGCCCAGCCGTGGGGTCGCGCACACGACCCGGTCCGAAGCTCCGTGACCGTGGCCGCAGGACTCGCGGACCCGATCGCCGCTGGAGTCCCGCGATCGGTCCCCGGAGCTGAAGAACGGGGAGAGCTGTGTGAAAAACACAGCTTCCACGTTCTTCACTGTGGCGCTGTCATCGATCGTGTGTTCCCTTTTATAGGGAACCACAATCGATGATGTCACACCTACAGCCACACCCCCCTACAGTTAGAAACACAAATGAGGTCACACATAACCCCATCAGCGCCCCCTTGTGGTTAACACCCAAACTGCAATTGTCACTTTCACAGTAAACAATGCATTTTTAAATGCATTTTTTGCTGTGAAAATGACAATGGTCCCAAAAATGTGTCAAAATTGTCCGAAGTGTCCGCCATAATGTCGCAGTCACGAAAAAAAATGCTGATCGCCGCCATTAGTAGTAAAAAAAAAAAAAAAAATGCAATAAAGCTATCCCCCCATTTGTAAACGCTATAAATTTTGCGCAAACCAATGGATAAACGCTTATTGCGATTATTTTTTTACCAAAAATAGGTAAAAGAATACGTATCGGCCTAAACTGGGGAAAAATAATGTTTTATATATTTTTGGGGGATATTTATTATATAAAAAAGTAAAAACTATTGCATTTTTTTCAAAATTGTGGCTCTATTTCTGTTTTTAGCGCAAAAAATAAAAACCGCAGACGTGTCCGTTAAAGCGATGCAGTGCCGAATCGCAAAAACTGGCCGGGTCCTTTAGCTGCCTAAAGGTCCGGGTCTTAAGTGGTTAATGACATCCCAGTATTAGTCCGTAGGGTTCAATATTGAGTTGGCCCACCCTCTGCAGCTATAACAGCTTTATCCCTTCTGGGAAGGCTGTCCACAAGGTTTAGGAGTGTGTCTATGGGAATGTTTGACCATTCTTCCAGAAGAGCATTTGTGAGGTCAGGCACTGATGTTGGATGAGAAGGCCTGGCTCACAGTCTCCACTCTAATTCATCCCAAAGGTATTCTATCGCGTTTAAGTCAGGACTCTGTGCAGGCCAGTCAAGTTTCTTTCACCCCAAACTCGCTCATCCATGTATTTATGGAGCTTGTTTTGTGCACTGGTCAAAATCTAAATCATTTGGTGGAGGGGAGTACAATACCATATCAGTGTCCTCAGTCTCCCTGCATATCACAATTTCTTCTTCTTTCCTTATTTTCTTCTTCTTTCTTTCTTTGTCTTTCTTTCTTCGTCTTTCTTTCTACTTCTTTCTTTCCTTCTTTCTTTCTTTCTTTATTTTCTTTCTCTTTGTTCTTTCTTCCTCCTCACATCAGTTTCACCTTCACAGCCGTGTTCTCTCCCCCCCCCCCCCCTTTCACAGAAACCCCCACAGTGGTGTCCTCTGCTCTCCCTTCACATCACAGCTCTTCAGCCTATATCAAATCGCAGACCTCCACAGCTCTGGATCCCCTTCACCTCACAGTCCCCTGCAGCTCTGGATCCCCTTCACCTCAAGGTCCCCTGCAGCTCTGGACCCCCTTCACCACACAGCCCCCTGCAGCTCTGGACCCCCTTCACCTCACAGCCCCCTGCAGCTCTGGACCCCCTTCGACTCACAGCCCACTGCAGCTCTGGACCCCCTTCGACTCACAGCCCCCTGCAGCTCTGGACCCCCTTCACCTCACAGCCCCCTGCAGCTCTGGACCCCCTTCACCTCACAGCCCACTGCAGCTCTGGTCCCCTTCACCTTACAGCCCCCTGCAGCTCTGGAGCCCCTTCACCTCACAGCCCCCTGCAGCTCTGGACCCCCTTCACATCACAGCCCCCTGCAGCTCTGGACCCCCTTCGACTCACAGCCCACTGCAGCTCTGGACCCCCTTCACATCACAGCCCCCTGCAGCTCTGGTCCCCTTCACCTCACAGTCCCCTGCAGCTCTGGACCCCCTTCACATCACAGCCATCTGCACTTTTGGCCCCCCATTCACATCACAGTCCCCTTCAGCTCTGCCCCCCCTTCACATTGCAGCCCCCCACAGCTCTGCCTGCTTCATCTTACAGGCTCCTCCTGCAGCATTGTCCCCTCCTTCAAATTATAGCTCTGCCCCTTCCTACCACCCAGCATCATGGCAACTCATCACCAGTTTGTTGAAATGAAAAGTTGATTTCAGTAGCTCCCATGCCCGCCCTTTATCTAGTGCTGCTGTGCCTCCCGATCTGTGTGTGGGACTGTTCTGCCTCCCACTCCTTTTGCTGTGGTAATGTCAAAAGTGGAGGCAGAGAGAAAGAACCGGCTCCTAAATGGTGGGACCATTGCTGTCCGTTTGGGACCGTTTAAGTTACTCGGTCAGAACAATGCTCTGGTCCATGATAGCCAAATGGGTGCTTTGGCTCAACCTGTGAGTGGTGGACTCATCCTCAAAACAATGGTGATGTGAAATACCCTTTCAAGGCTGCTCTTTGTTTAGTGACAAGTTGGAGACTATCAATAAGGCTACTGGGGGAAGTCTTTATTTATTCTGCAGGACCAAAGACTACCCTCCAGCAACAGAACTCCAGGCTAGAAGACGAGCCCCAGAATAAGCTGAAAAATCCTATAAACCTGGAAAGGCATTCCAGTGAAACCTATCTAAGGCTACCTACTGTACTGGGCCTGAATCCACCATGCTCATTTGAACGGATGGCCATTCAGGCCTGCAAGGTCAGGCAAGACTTGCAGGCTTTAGGCAGGTCTGGATAGAGAACATTTCTGAACTGTGGGTACTAAACTATTTCCTAGAGACATTCATGGAAATTTAAAATTAAAATGGAACATGGAAATCCAGCATTTATATTGATGATCTGTTACATCTGGCTAATTCAAAATAAATCTAATCATGTCCAGAAAAGTAACCGTTTGGACCCTAAGACCCAAAGACCCAAACAACCGGAGGCCCATCACAGGTCTAAATGTTTTCTCCAAGGTAATGGAGAAAGTAGTTGTACAACAGCTGCAACTGCATTTAGACAATCATAAATTACTCGACCCATTTCAATCAGGATTCCGTCCGGGTCACGGAACAGAAACGGCGCTGCTCAAAATATGGGATGACGCTCTAGAGGCCGCAGACGAAGGAGAATCTTGTCTCCTGATACTGCTGGACCTAAGCGCGGCTTTTGACACTGTAGACCACGGACTACTACTGGCTAGGCTAGCTGAAGTAGCCGGAGTCGCTGAAGGTGTTTTACCCTGGTTCTCCTCCTTCTTGGAAAACCGATCACAAATAGTGAAACTGGGGTCTTTCACTTCTGAAAAACGTACGGTGTCATGCGGAGTCCCTCAGGGATCTCCCTTATCGCCTGTATTGTTTAATATATATCTTCGCCCTCTCTTTGAAATCATCAGTAACCAGAAGTTACTTTACCACTCCTATGCAGACAACACACAACTGTATTTCCGCATCTGCAACAAAAAGGATCATTCTCTTGGACTAGAGAAATGCCTTAATAGATAACTGGATGACAAACAGTTATCTTAAACTCAACGGTTCAAAAACAGAACTTCTCCTGTTTCACGCTAACCGGAAAAATCCCCCCGCGTCAACATGGACTCCCCCGCCCATTCTGGGTAAAACTATCACCCCTAGCACCAAAGTCAAAAGTCTCTGAGTCATTTTCGATACCTACATGACAATGGATGCACAAATAGGGTCAGTAGTCAGCGGATCCCACCATCTGCTGCGCCTATTACGCAGACTCACGCCCTTTATCCCGAAAGGACATTGCAGTTGTGGTGGGAAGAATCATCAATTCCAGACTCGACTACGCAAATGTCCTCTATCTAGGACTCCCCAAATACCAAAACACTCGTCTGCAAGTCGTTCAAAATACGGCCGCTCGACTAGTGACTGGAAAAAAACCATGGGAATCAATCTCACCTTCACTGAGATCCCTTCATTGGTTGCCAGTAAAAGACAGAATCACTTTCAAGGCACTCTGTCTAATACATAAGTGTATTCAAGGCAACGCCCCCCAATATCTATGCGAAAAAATAAAAGCCCATAACCCCAATCGCATTCTGCGATCCACCAATCAAAACCTACTCCAGATACCCAAAGCCAGATACAAGTCCAAAGGAGATCGAAGATTTGCAGTCCAGGGAACTCGCCTGTGGAATGCACTACCAACCACCATCCGACTGGAGTCGGACCACTTGGCCTTCAGGAGAAAGATTAAAACCCATCTCTTCTGAGGTCAAGGGGTTCCTTACCCATGAAATGGATACAGCGCCCAGAGTCGATTCAGTTCGCATGTGTTGCGCTTTCCAAGTCTTTCACTCACTCACTCACTCACTCACTCACTCACTCACTCACTCACTCACTCACCCTGACTTCAGCTTAATATTTAACCTTAGGTCATCCTCAAGATCTGGTCTACCTCAGAGCTAGACTAAATACCTAGTTAAACACAGTGGGCCCGGATTCAGAGAGCATTTACGAAGGCGTATCTCCGGATACGCCGTCGTAACTCTGAGTTGCCGGGTCGTATCTATGTTACATATAGATTACCCTAAGATCCGACCGGCGTATGTGTCTTACACCGTTGTATCTTAGGCTGCATATTTATGCTGGCCGCTAGGTGGCGCTTCCGTATATTTACGCGAGGAATATGCTAATTAAGTAGATACGCTGATTCAGAAACGTACGTCCGCCCGGCGCATTTTTTTACGTCGTTTACGTTCGGCTTTTTCCGGCGTAAAGTTACCCCTGCTATATGAGGGGTATCCTATGTTAAGTATGGACGTCGTTCCCGCGTCAAATTTTTTAACATTTTACATCATTTGCGTAAATCGTTCGCGAATAGGGCTGGACGTAAGTTACGTTCACGTCTAAAGCAATGACGATTTGCGGTGTAATTTCGAGCATGCGCACTGGGATTCTTTCACGAACGGCGGATGCGCCGTTCGTAAAAAACGTCAAATACGCGGGGTCACATATAATTTAAATAAAACACACCCACATCATCCACATTTGAATTAGGCGGGCTTATGCCGGACCACATACGTTACGCCGACGTAACTTAGAGCGCAAGTTCTTTCTGAATACAGAACTTGCGTCCTAATTTACGGCGGTTTAACGTATCTGAGATACGTTACGCCCGCGGACAGATACACCATTGTATCTGAATCCGGTGGCCCGGATTCACATACATCAACGCATATTTATGCCCCCGTAGCGTATCTTATTTACGCTACGCCGACGCAGCGCAGAGAGACAAGCACTGGATTCACAAAGCCAGTGCTCCCAAAACTGCGCTGGGTTTCAAAGGCCTACGCTGGCGTAGGTGGAAGTGGGCGTGAGCCATGCAAATGAGGCGTGACTCCATGCAAATGATGGTCCGAGCGCCAGACAGATACGTATCACGAACTGCGCATGCGCCGGGACGTGGACGCATCCCTCTGAGCATGCTCACAACCACGTCGGAACAACTGCCTAAACTACGCCGGATCACTGCCTACGGCGTGAACGTAACCTACGCCCAGCCAGACACACGTCCAACGTAAAATACGCCGGCTTGTATTCCCTGGTGAAGACCTTTGCATGTCTGCTGCTGAGTTGCACCTCCTTTATGGGGCTTAACTTTATGCCGGACGTACAACTTACGCGCACCTCGCGTAGCCTGCGTCGGGCGCACTTACGTTCGTGAATTGCCGTTTTTTCCTCATTTGCATATTTGAATGGCTAATCAATGGGAGCGCCACCATGCGTCCAGCCTAAATGTGCGCCCACCCTACACCGGCGTAGGCAAGTTACGTCGGCGGGATGAAGCCTATTTTTAGGCGCATCTTAGTTTGTGGGTCCGGCGCACAGATACGTCGTCGTAAGTGCTTTGTGAATCCGGGCCATTCTCTCTACCACAAAAAAGGTTTGCAGTAGTCAAGTCTAAGTGCACTTAGCTCTAGAGGTTTCTCATTTAAAAGCATTGCAGTGCCTCAGAACTATAGGCCTGATAGCTTTGTCTATCCCCATGGGTCCAAATGGGCCCAGTGGCACAGTTATCCCTTTCAGACATGTCATATGGCACTCATTTTTTCAATCTCCAAAGTGTAAAGAAATTGTAAAATAAATTTTTTAGCTGTAAAAGACATCTAATTGTTCTCCTTATTTCAGGAAAACCATTCAATCCACTACTGATCATGGCCAGCGCTGTTGGGAATATTATCAGCTCAGTGTTGTTTGGAGAACATTTTGACTACAAAGACACAAAGTTACATGATCTGATGTCTCACACCTCCCGACACATTAAGAATGTTACATCCCCATTGCACATGGTAGGTTATCATCATTGGTGGATTTGTCTTCCTTCCTACCACTAGTACCTACTACATGGTCACCGAAGGAAACCAGTAGTGCGCATTTCTAAGTTTTCTTGAATGACTTAAATTTGACTCAAAATGTCAGTGCTGTTTTTGGCAAAGTTTTCTTACTGTATTGTATTTTATAATTGTTGTTCTGGAATTCAATGATATGCCAGTATTTAAAATGTATTGGCTAGGTTTAGAGTTTAGACTATTAAAGTAAATTTATGTAAACCCAACATCTCTTTTAAAACATAGACAATGTGAATGTATTGTAAAGATGTACATTTGTGTCATTTTATTTTTCACTGACATACATTGTAACTCTTTAATTGTTTACTCCTTGTGTTTCTGACGGACAGCTTTGCAACGTATTCCCGTTCCTGCTCAAGCTGCCAGTATTACCAAAGATTGCTTTTAAGGAAAACTCCTACCTAGAGAACTTTGTGCAAGTTTACATCAATGAGCACAGACGCACCCTGAAGCCTGAGGCCCCCCGAGATTTGATTGATTATTTCCTGCTGAAGATAAAAGAGGTAAATACACTGACCCTCATCTTTTGAAGTGTCCTTGATAAGTATTGGCCATATTGCCATAACCCAGCTAATCACAAACAGCCCCGCTCTGGAGAATGGCCGTGTGAATGTAATTGGTTGTAGTGGAGAGGGTGAGATTTCAGGAATTGCTGCAAATGGTTCTGTATGGTGCTTTATACTAAGCCGACCCTGCCAGATATTCCAATGTCAGGGCCGATCCTAGGCAGGGTGCACAGGGTGCTTTGCACCCAAGTGCCTGCAGAGGTGGAGGCGCCAAAGTGCCAGAGTTCTCCCCTCCCTCATTCTCTCCTTGTTAGTGTACGTCCAGAACCACTGCCAGAATCCAGCCTGGCAGTGCTCGGGGGAGGGGCAGCTCCTCTTCCTGACAAAAGGGTTCTGGTTCTGGTTTTCAGTGGCTGCTGAGTGCTGATGTGCAGGAATGAATTCCTCACACTGGGAGTCTTGGATCCCGCACTGTTTCCACCAACTCCAGTTGGAATGCTTCCCTCTCCCATCTCTATTTCGGGCTGCACAGAGAGAGAACCAAGGTAAGTCACAGTGTTCAGTGTACGGTGTGCTGGGGGATGGCATCCCCAGCATCCCTTTACACGTGCTCTGGGCTACCCCTGCTCTAGATGTTTTATGGCATGATAGATTGCATAGGATACACAGCCCCTGCCCATTCCTGCACCTCAGTAGTCCATCTACAGATGTGATGTATAATGAGATGTACCAAGAGCCCTTTCACACTGACAGTTTTCTCGTCGTGAAAACCGGTCGTGTGTGCAAGGCTCTAAGAAAATCACCAATTTCAGACGGCATGATTGCCTAATATAATAGTCTAGGATTACATTACAGTGCAATGGCCCATTTCAAAGTTTCCCTCCCTCTCTTTTTTCCTTCATTCTTTCCTCCTCTCTTCTCTTCTCTTCTCCCCCCTCCTCTTGGTTAACCTTGGTGGGAACCGCACATGGGAATGGAGGAAAAAGCTGTATAGTTACTAGTGGGAAGTGTCAAAATGCAAGGTATACGCACCACTGCCACAACCAAAGCTGTGTATATGTGGAATGTTTAATAGTCTCTCCATACATGCCAGGGTGCTGGGTGTAATCCTAGACTCTGACCTCTCATTCAGACCCCACATCCAATAACTTGGTAAATCTTGCTGTCTTAACGTCCGCAACATTTTCTGGAATTCGCCACTTCCAGACTAACGACAACACAAAACAACTTAGTCACTCCTTGTTTATTTCCAACATTGACTACTCCTGAATATCAATGTGAAAATAAAATAGTGTGCGCTAAAAACCCTAATATACAGCAAAATATATGCAAAGCTGTAATAAATACAAATAGTTTTATACAGTTCAAAACTGCAAAAAAATATAATTAAAATGCTATCCGATGGTCCTAAAAAAAAAAAAAAAAAAAGAAACATTGAAATCCATACATCCAGCACCCTGCATGATGATTAGGGGGCAGCCACTGTATGAGTGGCTGCTATTGTTGACCACTAAGGGCTGCTAACTCACTTACTCATTAAAGCAAATACATTCTGTCTGACAGCATTCAGTTGCTGCGCTGCCAGCGCCCCCCTTCTCTATTCCTCTCCTCCCCTCTTAATTCCTTGTTTTTCCTCTCCTTCCCATTTTTCTTCTCTTATCTCCTTTCCTATACTCTTTTTACCTCCTTTTTTATTTCTTTTCTCTCCATTTTTTGCTTCTCCTTTTCTTCCCTTTCTACTCTATCTGCCTCTCCATTACTTACTTCTCCTCTTCTTCTTTTCCCTCCTTCTCCAATTCCCCTACTCTCCACTCCGCCTCATCTTCCTCTTTTCTTTTTATTATTTTCTTTCAAATAATAATTTTCTCTTCCATTTGCTCCCTATTTATCACCTTTCCACATGTCCACAAATTGCCTTGCTTTTCTTCTCTCCACAAATTTGTCGTATTATTTTTTAAAACACTTTACCAAAAAAAAAAAAGATAAAAAAGTTCAATACTTAATCGTCTGGTGGGCGAAGAGTCATTACTCAGTTAAAGAACTGCAGCCACTGGCCCAAAAATTCTCAGCTTCTGGCACACGTCTGGGGTATTTGGTTGCCGGTGTCCTGCCGAGAATAGTCCCCCGGCGGATTTTGCCCGCTCTGTCCTGCACAGGCGCGGCAGACCTCCGAAAATTGCCGAAGCTCAACACAGCTGTCAATCGCCTGGACACGGCGCATGCGCAATGAGCACAATATTGTGCCACACGCTGACGCACGCTCACGATGCTCGCTCCACTCTGCAAGGGACGTGTATAATACAATTATATAGTGTAAGGGGCGGATGCCACAAACTCCCCCATCAGCAGTGCAAAACTCTCCCTTCTTGTCATACACCCACCCCCCCTTGCAGACGATATAATAATACACAAGCCATGCCCCCCGTGGAGTGTGTATTACTATTATATCGTCTGCAAGGGGCAGCGGGTGTATGACAAGAAGGGCGAGTTTTTCACTGTTGCAGAGTTGGGCGAGCATCAGGAGCGTGCAGCAACGACTGTTACTATGCCCTGTTCATTGCGCAGGCGCAGTCTACAGCTCATGCACAACTCATGTTCGGTAATTTTCGAAGCTAGAGCGCTGCGCCTGCGCAGTCCAGGACGGGCATTATCCGCCAGGGGGACACATCTCGGCAGAACACCGGGACTCCCACTGCAGGAACCTTAGCATGCAATAAGGGACCAGGCACACGACTTTATGCAGGCCATGGCTTTTCAAAGGGAGAAAAACTCACCACCCATTGAACAAGTAAATAATAATCATTTTTGCAGAGTTCTAAAAAACAAATACTGTATTTGAATATATATTGTAATGCCTTGGGAGCCTGCTGTAGCATTCACCTCATGCTGTTTGCTCATTTCTGCTGGCTGATGTTATTCCTTTCTCTGTCTTCTCAGGTGGAGCATGAGGAGGACCCAGATTTCTGTGATGACAGCCTGATGGCGGCGACGGTGGGTTTGTTAGCAGCAGGTTCTGAAACCACTGCTAACACTCTGAAATTCTGCCTGGTCTTCTTGGCTCACTATCCCGATGTCCAAGGTAAGATCCATATTAGCCCTGGTATACGTAATTCAGAATAATTTGCTTTGTTTGTCTGTCAGATATTCCAAACCTTGCACACTCCATCCAACATTACACAAATAACAAAAGGCTGCAGTTCAACTTTTAAGTTGATACTAGGAGGTGTTTTAAAAAGACATTTAACCACTTAACCCCCGGACCATATTGCTGGTCAAAGACCAGAGCCCTTTTTGCGATTCGGCACTGCGTCGCTTTAACTGACAATAGCGCGGTCGTGCGACGTGGCTCCCAAACAAAATTGGCGTCCTTTTTTTTCCCACAAATAGAGATTTCTTTTGGTGGTATTTGATCACATCTGCGGTTTTTATTTTTTGCGCTATAAACAAAAATAGAGCGACAATTTTGAAAAAAAATTCAATATTTTTTACTTTTTGCTATAATAAATATCCCCCAAAAATATATTAAAAAAAATGTTTTCCTCAGTTTAGGCCGATACGTATTCTTCTACCTATTTTTGGTAAAAAAAATCGCAATAAGCGTTTATCGGTTGGTTTGCGCAAAATGTATAGCGTTTACAAAATAGGGGATAGTTTTATTGCATTTTTATAAAAAAAAAATTTTTTACTACTAATGGCGGCGATCAGCGATTTTTTTTCGTGACTGCGACATTATGGCGGACACATCGGACAATTTTGACACATTTTTGGGACCATTGTCATTTTCACAGCAAAAAATGCATTTAAAATGCACTGATTACTGTGAAAATGACAATTGCCGTTTGGGAGTTAACCACAAGGGGGCGCTGAATGGGTTTTGTATGACCTCATCTGTGTTTCTAACTGTAGGGGGGTGTGGCTGTAGGTGTGATGTCATCGATTGTGATTCCCTATATAAGGGAACACACAATCAATGACGGCGCCACAGTAAAGAACGGGGAAGCTGTGTTTACACACAGCTTCCCCGTTCTTCAGCTCCAGGGACCGATCACGGGGCTCCAGGTCTAGCTGATGCTTCTTTCTTCTCTGAGAGACTACAACATATCCTTCTCCCCCTAAGGTAGGGTGACCAGACATCCCCAGTTTCAGGGGACAGTCCCCTGATTGAGGACACTGTCCCCGGACCAAGTCTGTCCCTGGTTTTGTCCCCAGAATGGATTTAATAGGGGGCAGGGGCAATTTCAAAGACAATCAGTGCAGAATTAAAATGAAAAAAAAAAAATAGAATTACACCCCCCCCCCCTGCTCCGCCGTGCCTACTAGCTTAGGGGGGTTGTATTTTTCCCATTATCTGTGCCCCTTTCTGATGATCATGTGCTGGTCGGAGCGAAGGGAATATTTCTTCAGTTTCGGGTGCATGCCCATTCAGCTTCGCTCGCATGTTCTTCTGCCTTGGCTCAAATCCTGGCCAGCCACCTGCCTATCTCCTTGCCTTGCCTGGCGGAGTGATCTTCCTCCGCTCCCCATCCAGTAGTAGCCGGGGCCCAAAGAGTAAGACTTAAGAGGCACTGCGCTGATAAGCCATTTACCTCTGCAGCTAGGGGTTCGGATCCCGGTCTCGGCGACATGTGAATTGAGTTTGGTGGTCTCAGCCCGGCTCCCGGTGGGTGTGCTATGCGAGGTAAGCCTGCGCTTAGTACGCCCACCCCCCTCCCACAAAAACCACCACACTTACACGCACTCGAAATTGGGTTAACATGCACGCACTTTGACCACGCGGTCTCTAAAAAAGAGAGGTGAAGGACTAACGGGGCTGGTTGAGCGGGCAAATCCTCTCACTCCCTTATAGGGAGTCCCTCTGCCCCGTTGGGCTTCAAAGCGGAGCAGGTAGGGCGGGCTGTGTGGGAGGACCCCCTCACACACCCGCCATTGCCACCCGGGGCATGGAGAAAGGTGGCAGATTGCCTCTGGGGGAGGCCTGCCTACTCCCAACTCCTGCAGTCCGGCTCCTCTCTCGAGTACACGCACAAAATACACTTTAAGAAAAAAAAAAGAGGCTGTGAGGCGGCGGCGACGGGCAGAGAGTTGCTAATTGTTGCCATTACTAGTAAAGAAAAAATATGTTTCATTTTAAAAATCTGGTCACCTTACCCTAAGGCAGTCCTTCTCAAATAGTGGGGCGCGCCCCCCTGGGGGGCCGCGAGGCTCCGTAAAGGGGGGCTCGTTTGACCTCGGCAAATACTGCATACTGCAGAGAGAGGGAGCAGCGCGGCGCGATCACTTGAGATTGTCCCAGCCCAGCCCCAGTAGCAGCCCGACGCGGAGGACCACGTGACCCTTTCGAGGAGAACAGACCCAATTGGATAGACAATGACATAATGCTCTATCTTGATTGGCCAAACCCGCCCGGGTGACTCTTTGTAGATACGAAGTGTAGCAGACCCTCAAGTGACATCATGGAAAAAAATTTAACAGGGATGAGAAGACAGGCGGAGAGAGAAGGAGAGAAGGAGATAACAGAAAGTCTCCCGAAGGCTAAGACGAGGACATATGACGAGGCGTATGTAGCGAGGCGTATTCTTTTTTGTAAATTGATCCACATTTCTTTCTTTTTTTATTCTCTTATACGTTAATAAGGATACGGTGTTATGCAGAGGTGTACTTATAACAATTTTATAGACAAATGATACTATTTACAGTCGCGCGGGGGGGGGGGGGGGCGCAAAATGTTTTCTTCTTCCTAGGGGGGGGGGCATGACAGAAAATAATTGAGAAGCACTGCCCTAAGGGGACTGTTCAGTTAGTAACATCAGTACAAGTGCCTATACCCAGCACTCTATTTGCTGACTGAGCGCGTTTAAGTATTCCAGAGTTAATATTTCTATTAATGTAAGGACATTGAAATGAAGAAGTCCCACCCCCTTCTTATTGCTCGCCAGCCTATTCGCTCGCTTGCATTTTCCTTTGCAATGTAAGGACATTGTTATATCTTACTGCTCCATTTGGCCTTTGGTGTTGAGGTTGAGAAGGGAGTGGTTTGACACAAGAGTGGTCACCCCTCTGCCCTCCTCCTGCCTGTTTACGTCGGTTTCAGTAGAGTGTTGCTTAAAGAAATCTTTATATTCTACAATCAGTATTGGTTCTGTGTCGCTATTTTAAATCATTGCTATTATTGTTTTCTTGCTAATGCGAAACTTCCTCAGGGGTCAACTTTGGACCACTGGGGATTTATGCTCATAGCTTTTCAGTAAACCTGGTTCAACTTTTGCACCTACATTGTATGTGTCTTTAACTCTTTGAATATTATTGAAAATGTCTGAACCCGGGGTGTCAGAGGACTTGCATGGTCGTGGCAAACAGTGGGGTACAGGTTCAACAAGCGGCCCTCACAGGGGTAGCACTACATTTATATTTATTACCCATTGGAATACACTTATTGATACCTTGTTTATTTAATATGTTCCTAAAGCACTCCAATTTTTCCCCATTGTTCACTGTTTCTAGGATTTGGTCCCATTTAATATCTTGTAGTGTTGAGCACAGTTTAGAAAGGTTGGCTCTTTTAGCGTGCCTTCTTTTCCTATGATTTATGCTGAATATAAGTATTCTATGATCACTGGAAGTTGGCCCGTATCGCCACACCTGTGACCAGATCTGTGTTATCTGTAATTAATAGATCTAGAAAAGCATTTGTTCTAGTTGGGGCATCCACCAATTGGGACATGAAATTGTTGTCCTGTAAGACCTTTAAGAAATGACGGGCCTTTAAAGAGTTAGCTGTCCCTTCCACCCAGTCGATATCTTCTATAGTTAAAGTCCCCCACTATGATAACATTGCCCTGCCTCGCTTCCATTTCAAACTATTATAAGAGGGCCAACTCCTCCTCATCTTTCAGATTAGGGGGCCTGTAACATACCCCCCACTATTCATTTCCCACTTGTCTCGTCTCTTTGAAGCTCCACCCACAGGGACTCTACCTCCCCCTTTCGTCATTTGCAATGTCGTCCCTCACGTTCACTAGCAAATCATTTTTGGATATAGAGGAAAACTCCTCCTCTTCTACCCTCCCTGTCCCTTTTGATACAATGAATACCCCTGGATAGATGCTGAGCTGTCAAACCACGTTTCTGATACACCCACAAAGTTCAAATCCTCCTTATGTACCAGCAGCTCCAGCTCCTACATTTGTTAGCTAGGCTCCTGGCATTTGTGATCATGCCTATAGGTTTTGTACGGGTACAAATTCTTTCCTTATTATTATTATTTTTTTTAGAGGCTGTAATTATGTTTTGTCAACCCACTCCCCCCAGGGTTTAGGTATTATATTACCACTAATGCCTCTATTAGTACCCTCTGACCCCTGCTCACTGTTGGCTAGCCCTTCCTCTGAACCCTCCCCTTTGTCACCCAGCCTTTCTGGCGTGGCTCGGGGTACAGGTAGTACCTCTGAGAATACCACTTTGGAGGTCCTTCTCTTCAATGTAGTCCCTGAATTTTTTAGGACGCTCCATCTTCCTCTAACTTTGTTATTGGTACCAACATGTACCATGACAGCTGGGTCCTCCCCAGCCCCACCCAATAATCTGTCCACCCGATTCGTGATGTGCCACACCCAAGTGCCTGGTAAACAACTTACCGTTCAGCAATTGTGTTTTTTGTGACAGATTGGCCTATCTATCCTTCTAATAATTGAGTCCCCTGCCACCAGAATATGCTTAACCTTGCCTGTATCCTTGCCCCCTCTTTACCCAAGCAGTCATTCCCCTGCAGCTAGGGGAGGGAAGCTGCTCCAGCAATGCCACCCCTGAGCCGATATCCCCAACATCACGCAACTTGGCATATTTGTTGGGGTGTACCAACTCAGGACTAGCTTGCCTAAGGCTCTTCACTCTACCCCTCCTAACTGTCACCCAGCTACCTACCTCTAGCTTCTGTACCTCCATATCCCCACCCCCTCTCTACTGGCCCCCACCAGCACCTGTTGGATAATGTTCATGGTCCTATCCAGTTTGCCGATGCTTCTCACCGTTGCCACCTGATTAGAACCTGGATCAGGGCTTCCAGAGAAACTACTAGATCACATCTCGCAGTATTCGCTCTTGAACGGTTCTTCAAGGAAAGCATACATGGAGCAAGATGTGCACTGGGTCCCAATCCTGTTGGACATCTTACCTGCTGTTCTAAAGGGATAATCCTTCTCTTCTTCTTTGCTCCTGTCTCACTGATCCCTAGGCCCAAGCTACTCCAAATTACCATGGTATTTCAAGTTACTCCTATTTACCCCAATACTTTAAGTTACTCCAGACTACTCTAAGTAACTCTGAACTGCTCCAATTTATTTCAAGTTGCTCTGGGTCACTGGAAACTGTACTCCACTTACTCCAAATTACTCTCGGTACTCCAAGCTACTCAGTTACTCACAGTACTCCAGCTACTCCCAGTTACTCCCGAACCCACTATTACTTCCAATACCCTGAGTTACTCAGTTACTCCTGATACCCCATGGTATTCACAGTTACTCTCGATACCCGAGTTGTTCACAGTTCATTCCAATACCCCAATTTATTCGCAGTTCCACCTGATACCCTGAGTTGCTCACAAATACCCTGAGTTCCTCCAAGTTATCCCGAATACTTCAATTTACCCCAACCTACATGTTTTATGGAACCCACAGGCCACATCTTTCATTGACCACCAAATGTCTCTTCTGAGCGTCTCTTTAGCCTAGCAAAATCCTGAGACTGTCTCCGGCAACTGCACAGTACTGCAGGAGATGAGTAGTTGCTTGATGATTGCATGGAGACAAATGATTGAAATAACTGATTATTGGTAAGTACTGGGCGACTGAATAGGATGAGTGGTTCTCACACTGTCTATAATTATTCCATAATCTCCTAACATTCCAATACTGTGCTCCCCTGCTTTTTCCAGCTAGTAGTGGTGAGCATTTGCAAACAAACTCCAGAATGGAGCACACAATCACAATGTACATATCAAAAAAGTCTATCAATTCTCTTTAACATAGAAGTTTTAGAAAATCACAGGTGACTCCCTTTATATTTCAGCAAAGGTTCAACAAGAAATTGATGAGGTGACGCAGTCATTGCATCTACCTGGGATTGAAAACAGACCACAACTGCCATACACCAACGCCGTCATCCATGAAATACAGAGAGTCCTAGATTTGGCACCAATTGCTCTCTTTCACGCCGTGACAAAAGACATCGAGTTCCGTGGATACACCCTCCCGAAGGTATAAGACTATGACATACGTCAGCCCATGTTTGTGCCAGAGTGTGCAGATAATAAGGGAAATGGCGATAAAACGCCACTAAAAATGGGAAAAAAAAGGACAAGCATCTGTATCGAGGGAAAGTTGTAGGGTATGGGAGTATAGGCACATTTCTGTATTTCTGGCAGCCAGAAAAGTGACTGCTTTCTTGTTCTGCACGTGACCAGCTACCATTTAGATGTCATACAGCTTGTTAATTCTGAGTTTTTTCTTTTAATGTAACCCTTAGCAGAATGTAATTTACTACAGCAGGGGTAGGCAAACTTGGAGAGGTGGAGATCTCCTTGAACGACATAGAATAGATCAAAGGTCACCAGCCCATAGCTTTTTTCTTTTAGGAGATAACCTAGCATGGCCCCATTAAAAATGAAGGTTTGAAAAGTTTAGGGGACAGTAGCAAGTACTGCTCAATTCAGAGGTCCGCAGTATGTAATGTAGCACCCTTGTCTAGAGGTGACTCTTCATGAGCCAGGGACAATGGCTGGGAGGTCTTCAATATAGAACTCATCCAAAGGAAAGCCAGATGTAAAGTCAAAAAGTGCTAGAAGTCCACTCACCCAGCCTTGATGCAATGACTTTCCTGGGGTCAGTACATGATTGAAGTCAGCATGGGGAGCTTCACAGAGAGAAAGATCATTCACCACTTGTTCAGATTAAGTCTCGTGGAGCAGTGGCTGAATGCGCCTGATTAAAGATGGATGTCTGGGTGCTTGAGGAGTCCATAGAGCATGTGCAGGTCTGGCAAGCTGCATAGGATGTGACATCAGAGAGTCACTCACAGGGTGTCGTGTAATCTGACATGTTTTGCCCGATCAACCTGAGCTTCATCTGGGATCTCCGACCCTTCTAGAAATTCGCCCTGGATGTTTGGCACCATGTGTTTTGATGTGTGTGAAAACATGAAGCGACCAGGCGTATAAGACGACCCCCTAATTTTACATTTTTTTTAAAGATTATTTTGCCTGTACTTACCGTATATGATGACCCCCCCTTCCGAGGCTTCCATCACTTCATATTTCTTCCTTCTGGAGCCATATGCTTCATTCTTGCTGGAGCTGGAGCCATATTCTTCTTCCTTCTTGCTGGAGCCAATCACAGCGAGTGATGTATTCTATTAATTAATACAAAGCCTGCTTGGATTGGCAGAGGCTGTAACATCAGCCCGCGCCTCTCTGACTCTCAAAGCCAATCCGAGCAGGCTACTGTATGTAGCCTGCTCGGATTGGCAGAGGTTGTTACTCCAATCCGAGCAGGTTCTGTATTCATTTGAATACATCGCTCGCCGGGATTAGCTAAGCAGTATATACTGTATGTAGCCGAAGCTACATACAGTATTACCGCATGTATTGACACCCCGTGTATGAAAGGGGTTAAAGCCGTTTAGGACATTCCCTTTCTGAGCACCAAGGCAGCTACCGACACTCCAGTCAGGCGAACAAGACCCATAAGAATAATTCTCCCTCAATAACGAGACGAAGCTCTGTCTTGAGGTTTCAAGCAGGACTGACAATCTTTATTGAAAAGACTACAAGTTTTATGCACCAAAAAAGGAGGTGCATCATATTACTCTGGAAATACACCTGTGACCAGACCTAATTAACATGATAATTACCTAATTCCTTTTAGCAGCCTTGCTGTCTCCTGAACTTTAATACACATTATCACAGGAATCCTTTTTTAATACAATACAGGGTCAATTGGCCCAAGCCCCCATGAAAGGATCCTTGGAAGTTAGTCTGGATTCATTAACATTACAACAAACAGGTGTCTGGGGGTGATGACATTAGCATCGTTAACCAATAGACAGTCGGCCTGTTACATTGAACTTCCTGGAATGCCCAAATAACATCCTTATATTTCTTGAGAGATTGTTAATGAATAGTACTGTCCCATTTGAAGAAGTCCAAGATATTTTTTCTCAGTCACCCTATGTCCCTAATAGACACAGGGTGATTTAGACATAAGAGGTGCATGGGGAGCTAAAGCAAGGGTATCTCATACTTTCTAAGAAATTCTGGGTTCCACGGGCCCTCCCATTATACCGCACATCCAGCAGGCATCCGAGCAGCTGACCTGGCATATAAGACGATATAAAAGGTAGTCTTATACGCCAGCAAATACGGTACCAAATGAGTGCAGCGCTAAGTGAACATAAATAATCAATAAATGTGATATGTGACCCTCCTAATGTGGATGGTCAGTACAATCTCCCGATCCTCAGTAAAGTGCAAGTGCTCAAAAATCCACATGGATTCCCAATCATAAGCAGCATGTAAATAAATAGATGAAGTGATGAAGATAAATATGAATAATCAATGCGATAATTAAACAATGTCCTTATAAACAAATAAATTATGAATGGTTCAATCCATAGTGAATATGAAAAATACAAAATCCAATATATGTGAATAAAAAGTGAGATGCTATAGAAAGAAGCTCTTCACTTTGATCCACCTTTGTGCATGCGACAAATCACTCCTAGTGCAACCCTTCACTGGATGTGCCCTTACCCTAAGGCTTAATAAAAACACATGTAACAGTGGTTAATCCTCTATTTGTTCCTCCTTCCTTATGGTATGTATCTTAGGCAACCGATTCCACCATGTAATACTCCTTACTGATAGTCACCAGTGCCCTCCTCTCACATCACCCACTAGTTTTGTCACAGCCTCGTGACTTCCTCTGGGAGATATGGTTGGAAGTCACGAGGCTGTGACGAAACTAGTAGGGGAGATTGGAGGGCTGACGTAGGAGGAAGTATTTGGAAAAACGACCAGAGCTGCAGAGCCAGATCTCAGGTGAAACCACCGTCTCCCCACACAGGTTGTTTGCACACAGGCTGTTTTTAATATGGAAAATGTGAGTTGAGATATATATATATATATATATATATATATATAACATATAATGCATGTGGGTGATGTAAGACCTCCTCTGGCCTCCTTTGACCCCAGATGAAGTGTTGTAACACGAAACGTGTCGGGAGGACTCCACTGCCGCCTCACTTGTATATATAAGCGTTTGTTATCTCAGCTACATGTAAGTGCAATAGCTGTAATAAATATTTTATATATTTTAAAAACGAGATCATGCTATGTGGCCATTTTCCTTTTCCATCTCCTCATATTGCTGATATTCACTGAGAACAAGTTTCGGTATCCATCATCAATTTCCACTATATGTTTTGCTGCACTTTACCATCGATGATCGGAGGTCATGGTGTACATCTAACTAGGATTCTCCCAGTTATCGACATCTTGGTTCATTCCATACATGCTCGTTTTGATTCACGGAGACATAAGTCCCCCTGAGTCCATCCTTTGCGGTAAGCTCACACTTACCGGTGGTGGGTCATTATACTTTGCACAAGAAGTCACGATTTTGTATTTTCAAGAAACATTTGGAAGTTGTTTCCCCTTCTTCAATTTTACACTTTATTTCATTTTTTCCTGGCACTTGGTGGACTATTCATTTTTTCAATATTTATGGACTTTAGTTCATTCTTTTTTGGTACACTATATTTGATTGTTTATGTCACAGTGAGCCATCATCATTTAGTTACTGCTAGTTATTATTAATTGTGTCATTTGTTTATTGTATACAATACTGGATATCACATTTTGTATTGTTTAAGCACTACACTTACACACCCATTTTGCTTTTTTCAACCACCCTGTTCGCGGCTATACCGTATACTGGCAGCACAGGGTTATTTACATAAAATACCTCCTCTGGTGACTATCAGAAAAGAGTATTACATGGTAGAATCGGTTGCCTAAGATACATACCAAAGGAAGGAGGAACAAAAAAAGGGAATACCCCAAAGGATTAACCACCGTTACACATTTTTTTTATTAATCCTTAAAGTGCTTGTAAGGCTTTGTTTTTTTTTGTTTTTTTTTTAAATAGCGAACATATACTTCCCTCCACTGTACAGTTCGTTTTGCACAGAGTGGCCCTGATCCTCGACTTTTGGGGTCCCCCAGCGGCGCTGGTAGCTCCTTCTAGCAACCTATAACCCCCTCTAGGAGAAATGCTCTCCCAGGCGTTACCTTGCGGACACGTTCCCGAGTCATTGGACTTGATTGACAGCAGCGGGAGCCAATGGCTGCGCTGCTATCAAGCTATCCACTCGAGAGCCGAGACAACGGGCAGAGAGGAAGAGCATGTCTCCGACAGGGGAATACAGGACTCATGTGAGTAAAATGGGGGGGCTGGGGGGGACGGTCAGTGACAGAATTTTTTTCACCTTAATGCATAGGATGCATTAAGGTGAAAAAACACAAGGGTTTACAACCCCTTTAAGGTAAGGGCACATCCGGTGAAGGGTCGCACAAGGAGTAATTTGTCACATGCACAGAGGTGGATCAAAGTGAAGAGCTTCTGTCTATAGCATCTCGCCTTTTATTCACATATATTGGACTATTATATTGTTCATATTCACTATAGATTGGACTATTCATCATTTATTTGTTTATAAGGACATTGTTTAATTATCGCAACGATTATTCATATTTATCTACATCACTTCATCTTTACACAGACACAGCCCTGGGATCTGCTGGGCTGGCTGATTGGTGTGGTCTCTCCTGTTCCCGTCTGGCCCGCCCCTAACCTAGCACTTGCCTTGACTGTAATATAGAATGCTGCTGTTATCTGAGATGTGGCAGTGGTGGTCAGGAGTGGCGGCGTGGTCGTGGTTGCCATCACGGGCACCATCACGGTCGTTGTCTGCCTGTCAGACGGTTGCAATTGACAGGTAGATCATGATCGATGAGTAGCTTACCCGGATACCACAGTGTACAAAAGCCAATAAGGAACAAGTTTCTTGTCCTGTTTGGGCCCATGTATACTTTGTATTTACTCCGGATTATTATACTCTTCCTAGTTATTCCAACATTTACTGCTAGATAAATAAGTCAAATTTTGTGTATTTAGCTTGTTACGGACATTGACATGATGTAATTGGCACTGAGCCTGTATGATGTGTTTTTACTCGTGTACAATAGTTTCTCTCTCTTCCCTTTACCAGGGTACCATCATCCTTCCATTCCTGACATCGGTGCTTAATGACCCTTCTCAATGGGAGACACCAGAACGGTTCAACCCCGGGCACTTCCTGGATGAGCAGGGTCAGTTCCGCAATCGGGTGGCCTTCATGCCATTCTCAGCAGGTGAGAAATCCACAACATTATTCTGTCAGTGTCAGACTGGAGTGAACAATTTCTTCTCGCTAATACATTGCCTTGAAAAAAGTATTCATACCCCTTGGAATTTTTCGAATTGTGTCATGTTACAACCAAAAAAGTAAATGTATTTTATTGGGATTTTATGTGATAAACCAACACAAAGTGTCACACAATTGTGAAGTGGAAGGAAAATAGTTTTCAAATTTTTTACAAATATGTGAAAAGTAAGGCGTGCATTTGTATTCAGCCCCCTTTACTCCGAATACCCCTAACTAAAATCTAGTTGAACCAATTGCCTTCAGATGCCACCAAATTAGTAGAGTCCACCTGTGAGTAATTTAATCTTAGTATAAATACAGCTGTTCTGTGAAGCCCTCAGAGGTTTGTTCGAGAACCTTAGTGAACAAACGAAATCATGAAGGCCAAGGAACACACCAGACAGGTCAGGGATAAAGTTGTGGAGAAGGATAAAGCCGGGTTAGGTTATAAAATATATCCCAAGCTTTGAACATCTCACGGAGCTCTATTCAATCCATCATCTGAAAATGGAAAGAGTATGGCACAACTGCAAGCCTACCAAGACATGGCCATCCAACTATGAGAATCTAGGAGAATGATTAAGTGGAGAACACTGCTGTGCAGGAAACCAGAGGATCAACGCAAAAGGGGGCTTTGTCCAAGATTTGGTGGATCCAGATTCCATATATAGATCCAGGAATTCACTCCTCAGTTCTTGTCCTGCGCTGATCTTCAAGCTTGTGCGAAATATTACTGACAAATAACAGAATAACACTAGTTATAAATAAGTGTTACTGATTTGGGCTAGGCAAATCATTTGATGCGTTTGATAAAATATGACAAAATGCAGTAAGATTTATAGTTCTGCCTCATTTCCCTCAACTCTTCTACAGGAAAGCGTGTTTGTGCCGGAGAGAATTTGGCCCGAATGGAGCTCTTCCTACTCCTCTCAGCTATGCTACAGAATTTCACCTTCAAGCTGCCCCCGGGAACTGAGCGTCGGGACGCCAAATGGCTGAATGCTAATAAACGTGACATTATTTCTGATGCTGAGCTGTGTGCCGTGCCCCGAGCATTACCCACTAAGTAACTCGTTATGAAAAGAGCATCTTAGGGTTTCTTTGTGGCGGACTTCAATACACAAGTATAATAATATAAACACACAATTAAAACTTTAACATGTTTTGTTATAATCTGTCTAAAAAGTTTAGTTAATAACAATATCAATGAATTTTGTTGGGTCCCGCTCACATACAAATAGTTACATACATACAAAACACATATGAAGTGCTGTCATTAACAATTAGTAATGGTATGTGGGATATTGGTATTGCGCAGGTGAAAACAATAAACATAAGTGACCAAAAAGCATCTGGCAATCACACAACAGAACAGTTTGTGTAAAAAACATACATTTCCACCCTATAGAAGTGATAGTAAAGTGCAACAACACATAAAATGACAAAAAGTCAATGCAAAAAAATGTCCAAAGGAAGATAGGTGATAAAGTCTTTCAAATCGTTTCCAAAGGATGATAAACGACCATACACCCAAGTGCACCTTTCACCGCGATAATACAAGATGTACTCTTACTGGTTCTTTAGACTCCACATTATAGGATTCACAAAACATGGAGGATCAATCCATTGGATATAAGTGGGGATAGTGTCACGGCTGACCATGCTGGTTCTCACTCTTTCTCACAGGTGTCATACAAAGAAAAGGGAGAATGTCCACATTCTGTGTAAAATGTGGCATTTATAAATGAAAAGTTTCCCTGGTTAAAATCTGCAGATCAAAGATCAGGCTGTTGTGGTGTAGGAGGACATAGATTCCATAATGCCCCTATGACGTCACACACAGATATAAGAAAGGTACTTCCAGCTAAACCCAGTTAACCTGCCAACATCCCTAATATGATAGAATCAAAAAAGGAGATACTCCCCCATAATAAATGGGACTTTAGCCGAAGCGGAAGTAAAGATAAAATACAATATAATTGTATTCAAGATAAATATACACATATATGAATTATAAATTCTCAAACCGAGAAGCGATTGACGTCACATATGACGAAACATTTAGGGTGGAGTCTATGTCCTACTACACCATGCCAGCCTGATCTTTGATCTGCAGATTTTAACCTGGGAAACTTTTCATTTATATGCCGCATTTTACTGGACTTGTGTAAGTTATTCAGCAACGCTTTAATAAAACCACCATACGGTTTTACACTATGTGGACATTCTCTCTTTTCTTTACATGACACCTATGAGAGAGTGAGAACCAGCATGGTCAGCCGTGACACTATCCCCACTTATGTCCAAATGGATAGATCCTCCATGTTTTGTGAATTGGTCTGTTCGCTGTCTGTTTAGACTCCTATAATGTGGCGTCTAGAGATCCGGTAAGAGTACATCTTGTATTATCACGGTGAAAGGTGCACTTGGGTGTATGGTCATTTATCATCCTTTGGACACGATTTTAAAGACTTTATCACCTATCTTCCTTTGGACATTTTTTTTTGGATTGACTTTCGTCATTTTATGTGTTGTTGCACTTCATTATAACTTGTATAGCGCGGCAGTTTTTTTAACATTACATTTTTATTACATTTTTCCGTATAACAAAAACAATATGGGAAAGAAATCAAATATATGGAGTAGTACCTAAAAGGATCATGTAACAAGCCCATTGTGTTTTGTAATCTAATATATACGAACTGCGCCTCTGAAGTTAAAAATGTTGCTGATTAAGTAAATATATATTGTTTGCGATAAAACGGTGTGCACATAGTCAGGAAGTTTGGTTGGCTGTGGTCAGCCGATTCCTGAAATTGTTATTGTTTACTCCTCATGTTGTCTATTTTAACTTGTAAGACTTTAAGTCATATGATACTTTGCACAATAGAATAAGCTTGTGTAAGTAGAAGGACAAGTATGCCTACCTATGCCTTCTCATAATCACGCCTTTCTTTGTTTTGTAACTGAATAAAAGCTTAGACACGAGCTACAATAATTCAGACAGCTTACGAATGTATAACCTGCCTCTCGTGTCTCCTTCATTCGGTGTCTCCAGATATCTGATGGCCCTGTTGGTGTACCTACAAGAAGGGTGGTCGTTCAGAATACCTACTATTTCCTTTCAGTAACCTTTAGGTTACGTAACATTTACCAATATGTTTAACAGTAATCAGAATATTTGAAATCATACCTGATAATTCCCATTATAAAAAGCATCATATTTATTTCTCGTGTATAGTTTTACATAACCTGTTTACCCCATTGGGGGCACACTGTAAACGGGTACGGTACAAAGAGAGACCCTAGTATTCCTAAAGCATTTAGGTAAAGGTTAGGGAATTAGAGGAAGTCAACTAAGATAATAAACAGTATAGAACCTCATATTATAGCCTAATAATTTTAGCATTATAATGTTTTAATAGAATCGTTAAGATAATTAGAAGCTCTAGGGTGTGAGATCCAGTTTTGCCATTATTTCCTAAATCTAACCACAGAAAGATTTTTAAAGGCTATCAACAACTCAACCTGAGCTTGTTTATTTACTCTAGCGATGACTCCGGAAAGATTGGGGACATCATTGGATTTCCATAGTGAGGTGATAGTAAGTCTTACGGTAATCAAGATATTGGCTACTGCTGTCCAAAATTGTAGGGTATATAGTTAAGTCCATTCCTTATAGAGCCATTGCTGGTGTAAGAGGAATTTGATTTCCTGTAAGTGTAGAAACAAAGTTAGAAACTAATTTCCAGATACTGTTTACATTTTTGCCGCTCTATAAAATGTGGTAGAGGGTCCCAACCTGTTCTCTACACCAGTGGTTCTCAACCCTGTCTTCAAGTACCCCCAACAGGCCATGTTTTGGGAATTTCTCTTAGATAAAATGGCTGTCCAAAATACCAAAATACCAAGCCATTGACTCTGATTTAAAGCACCTGTGCAAGATAAAGGAAAACCTGCAAAAAGGCCTTTTGGGGGTACTCGAGGAGAGGGTTGAGAACCACTGCTCTTCACCTCCAACAAGTGGGTGTTGAGGAAGGGTATGTTTTAGAGATTTATATGGTGTCAGGTACCATCTATTTAAGATGAGCCAATGGTAATTGATCATAATAATTAAATCCTTGTGTAATCAATGGTGCCACGCGGTGTTCCTGGTTCCGGGACCATGTTGGTCCGGAACAATTGAGCTTTGGCAGGGAGCCCAGTGGTCGATTGGGTTCCCAATCCTGAAGATCCCAAGCGGCATAGCTGTTCGGTGGGGAGTCCACCTGAGGAGAGCCAATGAGAGGCTGGCGATCCAATAGGGTCTCGACAAACCACCGGGGATCGAGGTATCCGGACACTAAGAGGCTGGTCACCTGTCAGTCGGTACCTGAAAGCAACTTGAAGGAGATCCAGGCGTAATTCTATCGAGGAGGTTCATCTCTGTAACCACAATCAGGGTTGTCTGTGGCAGAGACTTTTCCTTAAAGGTTCCAGTTCATTGCAGGAGGGTCTGTGGCAAAGACTTTTCCTTAAAAGTTCGAGCGATACTCTGGCTGCCAGGTCAGTGAGAGAGGCCTGTCCAGGTACGCTATTCCTACTCAAGCAGGAGTGGTGCAAGAAGTGTTACACGTGGGAGCAGGACTGTTTACCTATTGCTACGCCTGAATCTGCTGTTCTCCTTCTCCTTTCAACTCTACCTTCTTCACCACAAGTTTTATTGTTTTTACCCGGCTGGGTAATAAAGAGCACAGAAAAGACACCTGTCCTGGACATTCCATTACTGCTATATGCACCATACACCCCTAAGACGGCAGAGGAGCCATGAGGTAACATGCCACCCAAACAAACCAGCAGCTCTTTCGGGGATAGTGCTACAAAAAAAATAAAAAAGATTTGGTCTTTTTTAGTTTATTATGCAAACTTTGAACAATTTCGTATGGGTACAGCATAGCAAAGTGTGACAGCGCTGTTGTTGAAAAAAAAAAAAAGGCTTTCTAAGCGACATTATCATGTTAAAGTTTTTATCAGCTTGGTGGTTGGATTTGGGTTTATATTGACTTTACCAAACTATGCTCGAGGTCAGTGCCGGCTGTGTGGTGAGTGCGGCGTGGACTCGTCCTTCAGATGCTGCCCGCAGCGGCAGCCCACACACACTGCTGCCCCCCAGGACAAACCACCCCCCCTCCATTAGTACAGACCCCCCCTCAGGACAAACCTCCCGCTTCAATTAGTACAGACCCCCCCCATAAACCACCCCCCATTAGTTGAGACCCCCCATCCATTAGTACAGACCCCCGGACAAACCACCCCCTCCATTTGTACAGACCCCCACCACAAGCCATTCCCCATTAGTACAGACCCCCCCACAAGCCACCCCCCACAATTAGTACAGAACCCAGCACAAGCCATCCCCCACAATTAGTACAGACCCCCCCACAAGCCATCCCACACAATTAGTACAGACCCCCCCACAAGCCATCCCCCACAATTAGTACAGACCCCCCCACAAGCCATCCCCCACAATTAGTACAGACCCCCCACAATTAGTACAGACCCCCCCCACAAGCCATCCCCCAGAATTAGTACAGACCCCCACAATTAGTACAGACCCCACCACAAGCCATCCCCCACAATTAGTACAGACCCCCCACAATTAGTACAGACCTCCCCCACAATTAGTACAGACCCCCCCACAAGCCATCCCCCACAATTAGTACAGAACCCCCCACAAACCACCCCCATTAGTACAGACCCTCCCACAAACCCACAAACCGCCCCCTCCATTAGTACAGCCCCCCCTCAGGACAAACTCCACCCGGGCGGCAGGTGGAGAGGAGAGGACAGTGTGCAGCTGAGCCGCCCGGGTGGAGAAGATGAAGATCGTGACACAGGAGGGAGGACTCCTTAAGCTTAAGCGCCTCCACCTCTGTGGCACCTGGGTGAACTGCTCCCCGCGCGGTGCACTCAGTCTCGGCCGCGACAGATTTTTCCGCCCTGTTCCCTGGCTGTGCAGTAGGGTTGAACACCACAGAGGTTAATCCTTTTAACTCCTTAAGCACCGTGAAAACTGTAAAATGACATACAATATATTAGTTTACAGAGATCACAAAAAGGGGTTACAACATAATTACAAATGTGGAATTACAAAGTGGGGTTCTGTTATCTACGCACATATCTAAATTAACATTAAACATCTAAGGAAGCATGACTATATGTTCAAAGATTTGGATAGTCTACAGCATATCTTTTAACTAACAGCATGGACTCAATTTATGCCTTAAAAAATATATACTGTTATAGACAATGCACCTTTACTGCATACCTTGCTCCGCTTGCCAAGGGGTGCAAGTTTAAACTTTAGAAACCTTCAATAATCAATCGCCTTCCCACGAGGTACTGCTGGCTGGCTTGCCTGTGAATGCTGAATCAATGAGAACCCCCTTTCTCCAAAACTAGAAAAAGGAGGAAGTGTCTGATGATTAAAACATTCCCCAGGGAAACAAGAGGAATGCATAAAGGTTCCACCTGTCAGTCAGTGCTGAACAAGGGTTTAAAGTGACAAGCGGAAAGTTACAAAATGTCTGGCTGATATTGGAAGGGGACAAGTATTCAGGGACATTGTGAGTACAGACCTGAGTCTAGGATGCTAGTAACTGATTGCTGGTACTATCCCTTGTGCACCAGTGCCAGTGCTTGCTTGAATGGGACAACCTTCATAGTATAGTAACACTGTCTGTACCCTTGGCTTCTACTAGAGGGACTGTTTTAAGAAGTAGTGATAAAGTGAAATGTCCTTGTGTTACTGTAAAGTGTTAATGTCAGGAGCGTCTAGCGCTCCTGCTCCTTATTCCAGCATCCTGGTTTTGGCTATGGCATTCTCCTTGTCTGTCTGTCCACCTGCAAGGTGATTAATGTGGTCAGTCTCTGGGCGGAGACCAGATTTTATTTAAGCCAGCCAAGCCTGCAGTCTCGTGCTTGTGATAGAGAGTGATAACGTGTGCATTACCTGATCAAGCTGCCTGTTTGTCTGCTCTGCTATATTAGTTTTTCCTGTGTATGACCTTGGATCAGATAATGACTATTCTCTGAACTCTGCCTACCTTTACCTGGACTATCATTGAACCACTCTGCCAGTCTGCCAACTCCAATTACTTGTTGGCTTTGCTCAGATTGTGCATGCCCTGGTGTGATAGCCAGGTACTATAGTATTGTGTATACGTTCTGGGGGTCAACTGAATATCGGTAGGCTTGCTTGGCTTATGGAAAAGGGGGCTGCTAAAGGTGAAGAACATAGTAGACAGCTATAGTGTCTGACCACCTTCATAAGGGGTCAGTGTGACCGTTACTGGAGTAGTCCACAGCTCCCCACACCCCATCCAAATGTATTTAGCAATAAATCTCAAAAACACAACCCCCTAGACCAGTGTTTCTCAACTCCAGTCCTCATGGGGCCCCAACAGGTCATGTTTTCAGGATTTCCCTCGGATGAAACGGCTGTGGTAACTACTAAGGCAGTGAAACTGATCAAATCACCTGTGCAAAATAATGGGAATCCTGAAAACATGACCTGTTGGGGCGCCTTGAGGACTGGAGTTTAGAAACGCTGCCCTAGACTGACCATTAGGCCAGAATGAGGGACTGTGCCATGTGCCTGGCTTCCCCTGGACTGATCTGGGAAAAGAACCAAAGACAAATCAGCGGGCACTTTCAGGTGCTACACTTCCATAATCTGTTATCACTGGATCCTCTCTCTAAATCCTCCATAATTTTGTTTTTTTTCCGCCCTGCCCCCTCTTCCTACCTTCTCCATAATCTGGTCTCATTGCCTCCCCTCTCTACTACCCCCATAATCTGATACTGACTTCTCTCCCTAACTCTTCCACAATACAGTCTTACTGCCTTCTCTACACACCTCCTCCATAATCTGCAAAAAGAAAAGAAAGAGGGACAGATAGCCCCACTACCTGAATGTTGTATTTTTTAAAACTCATTAAAAATTAAAATGAGTATATGAGCACACCGGCCAAGTCTCCAGTAGGTGGCAGTATACTAGGTGGTCAGTGGTGTCACAGCAGACCCCTCCAGGTGGGTGTAACGTTGAATACCAGGATCCAGGAACTATACCAGGGAGAAACACCAGGAAGAACCAGCAGTATGTAAAAAACAAAAAAAAGAAAGAAAGGGAGAGAAAGCCCACAATCTAAGCATGGCATTTAAAAAAAAAAAAACATAAAACAAAGAATATTGCACTCACATGCAAAATAAATATAAAAGCATAGCTGTAGAACGTCCATCAGGTGGTAGCATTCCAGGTGGTCAGTGGTACAGCAGCAAGTCCCTCTAGGTCAGGGGTCCTCAAACTTTTTAAACAGGGGGGCGGTTCACTGTCCCTCAGACCGTTAGAGGGCCGGACTATAAAAAAACGATCATTGCAAGCCCCCCCCCCCCCACCTCACCATCATCATTACATCATCATCATCCCCTCATTGCAAGCCCCACCTCGCCATCATCATTGTAAGCCCCTCATTAAAAGCCCCCCCTCACAATCATTAATTGCAAGCCGATCAAGATCATTGCAAGCCCCCCCAATCATCATTACATCATCATCATCAGCCCCTCAGTGCAACCCCCCCTCAGCTTTGCAAGCCCCCCTCACCATCATCAGCCCCTCATTGCAAGCCCCCCCAATCATCATTACATCATCATCATCAGCCCCTCAGTGCAACCCCCCCCTCACCATTGCAAGCCCCTCATTGCAAGCCCCCCCACCTTCATCATTACACCATCAGCCCCTCATTGCAAGCCCCCCCCCACCATCATCATCATCATCAGCCCCCCCACCATCATAATCATCATTACATCATCATTTTATCATCATCAGCCCCCCCCCACCACCATCATCATCATTACATCAATATCAGCCCCCCTCACCATCGCAAGCCCCCCCCCCTCCCTCATCATTGTAAGCCCCTCACAGCACTTTCTCCTTACTGTACCACTGCTCACTGCTCACTCAACTGCTGTGACAGTCCCGCTGTGTCACGAAGCTCACAGTGTTGGTAACAGTTCTGGCGCGCTGTGATAAATGTCCCGCCCTCCTCCTCCTAGACCAGCTTGTGTGATAGACAGAACACTGGCTCTATCACACAAGCTAGTCTAGGAGGAGGAGGGCGGGACATTTATCACAGCGCGCCCGAACTGTTAACACTGTCATCTCCGTGACACAGCGGGATCGCTGTGTTACAACCTGCAGTGTAACCGGCGTTGCCTGTCAGGGTCGGGTGGGCCGGTTACAAGTCCTCCGCGGGCCGCATGTGGCCAACGGGCTGTAGTTTGAGGACCCCTGCTCTAGGTAGTTGGATGTGATGTCACGCAGTTGAAGTCAGGAAGTAAACAGATAAGTGACTTCCTTGCTGTCCACAGTGGCTGCCATCTTGGCTATACACAATGCTGGTTCTCCTGCTGGTTCCTCCTCATATTTCCTCTGGTTTACTGCTGATATTGTCTTCATATAAATTTTTCATGCTTTTATGGACTTTTCATATCTTACCTCCTTTATCATTATATGGTCTCACTGCCTCCTCTCCATACCTCCTCCATAATTTGTTATTATTGCCTCCTCTCTGTTTAAAGGGTTTGTAAAGGAAAACATTTTTTTATCTTAATAGCTTCCTTTACCTTAATGCAGTGCTATTTTCATGTCCTCATTGTTCATTTTTGCTCTCAAGTTGCTGTAATTCTTCTCTGATCTCCACACTTCCTGGTTGTCTGTTTCCTGATAACCACAGTACTGGGAGCTTTCTCTCTGTGGTCACTAATCAAGGAGGTGTGATTACTGTGTGTCTAAAACCCCTCAGCACCAATCAGTTTAGTTTTCCAAACCATCACTGCCCTGTATTGGCTCTGTGGCTCTGTACAGGCAATCATCTGGGACCTGTGACATGTCCCAGGAGATTTCAGGGAGGGAGGGGGATAGGAGGAGTCACCTTGGTGGCCAAGCGGAAGTGGGAGCTGGGTACCTGTCAAAACTAGGTACCCGCTCCCCTCAAAAAAAATGGGTGAGGAGTGCTTAAAGGGGAAGTTAAACTTTTGGATGGAGCTCAGCTTTAAAGAGAACCAAAAAGCTGCCATTGAGAACCTCAATTATTCAGCTTTCTGAGTCAAGCAGACAGTTTTGTGCCTTGTCTGCAGATGCAATTTAAAGTTTAAAATCAATACAATATGTAGAAAAAGCGGAGATCAATTCACAAATGTAGGACTAGATCCCTTTAATTTATAAACATTTTCTTTATCTACAAACTTCCTCAAGATAAAAGCTGCAAGGCCAGCTCAGCCCCACCCTGTGATTCGCCCTTTGGATTTTCGTTGTCGGAGAATTTTTCATTTAATTTCTCTCTTCTGCTTTCAGCGATGGCTTCTGCTGATCTGAGACAGGAGCTGGACTGTTCTATATGTCTAAACATTTATACAGATCCTGTCAACCTGAGATGTGGACACAACTTCTGCCGGGTCTGTATTGATCGTGTGTTAAATACACAGGAGGGGTCTGGAGGTTATTCCTGTCCTGAGTGCAGAGAAGAGTTCCGGGATCGGCCTGTACTGCAGAGGAACATAACACTACGTAACATAGTGGAGACTTTCCGATCTACTCAGCTGGAAGAAGGGAAGACTGAAATCTTCTGTACTTACTGCTATCACTCTCCTGTACCTGCTGTTAAATCCTGTCTGCTGTGTGAAGCTTCTCTGTGTGATAATCACCTGAGAGTCCACAGCAAGGCACCAGAACATGTCCTAACTGATCCCACCACTTCCATGGAGAACAGAAAATGCTCCATCCACAGGAAACTTCTTGAATACTACTGCAATGTGGACTCTGCCTGTATCTGTGTGTCCTGCAGTTTGGCCGGAGAACACCAGGGACATAAGGTGGAGACTCTGGATGAGGCCTCTGAGAAGAAGAAACAGAAACTGAGAAATGTTCTGCAGAAACTGATGACAGAGAGAGAGGAGACGGAGAAAAGAGTCCAGAGTCTGCAGGATCGCAGGAGAAAAGTACAAGAAAAATCAGCCAGTCTAACAGAGAGAGTCACTGCCCTGTTCATAGAGCTCAGGAGACATCTGGATGACCTGGAGAATAGAGTCCGGAGGAACATCTCCAGCCAGGAAGAGCGGATCTCATTGTCTGATCTGATCCATCAGCTGGAAATAAAGAAGGAGGGTCTGTCCAGGAAGATGGAGGACATTGAGGAGCTGTGTAACATGACTGACCCACTGACTGTCCTACAGGAATCAGACACAGGGGACTTGTGTGATACTGAGGAGGGAGATAATGAGGACAGAGAGAGACATGATATACTCCTCCATGATGGAGGGGATCTGGATGTGGCTGGAATCTCACACATATTACACACAGGGTTATCTGATATGATGAAAGGGGTATATGTATTCTTCAATATACAGGAAGCTTCAGACATATTACTGGATGTGAACACAGCTTATAATAATCTACAGATATCAAATGACATGAAAACTGTATCCTGGTCAGATATAGAGCAGAATCGTCCAGAAACACCGGAGAGATTTCAGTCCTGGTATCAGGTATTAAGCAGTCAGAGATTTTCCTCGGGAAGACATTACTGGGAAGTAGATGTTAGTGAGGCAGAAACATGCAGCGTTGGGATGTGTTATCCCAGTATAGAGAGGGGAGGACAGCAGTCAGGGATTGGATATAATAATAACAAGTCCTGGGGTTTGTGGAGGTATAATGGGTGTTATCTAAGACATGACAATGAAGAGATCCGGTTATCTGACAATCTCTCCAGTAACAGAGTCAGGATCTATGTGGATTATGAGGCTGGGCAGCTGTCCTTTTATGATCTGTGTGACCCGATCAGACACCTCCACACCTTCACCACCACCTTCACTGAGCCTCTCCATGCCGGGTTATGGGTATGTGAAGGTCGTATAAACCTATCTGGGGGGGTCAGGAGACGTGTAAAATGATCATTTTGCAGGAAATCTGGGATGAATCTGGTGAAATCTGGTGAGAAATGTCAATCTGGTTCATAGGATGACACAGTTTGTACAGATAACATATTTCTTCAATAGGTGGATCTGGTAGATCTCAGCACAGGAGAGTCTCCTCCATCATCCATCACCTCCGCATCCAATGGGGAGATTTACTAAAACTGGAGAGTGCAAAATCTGGTGGACACACACATGCCAATTCTCTCAGGGGAGAGGAGACAGATTGTGTGTTCCTACTAAATAGGAACAATGATTGGTCCCCTCCCCTAGTCAGTACCCTCCCCCCACAGTTAGAACACATCTAGGTAACACAGTTAACCCCTTTATCGCCCCCTAGTGTTAACCCCTTCCCTGTCAGTGACATTTATACAGTAATCAATGGCTATTTTTAGGACTGATCGCTGTAATAATGTTAATAGTGTCAAAAGTGTCCGATCTGTCTGCCACAATGTGTTGCAGTCACGATAAAAATCGCAGATCGCCACCATTACTAGTAAAAAAAAATAATAATCATAAAAAGGGCATAATTCTATCCCTATTTTGTAGACGTTATAACTTTTGCGCAAACCAATCAATATATGCTTATTGCAATTTATTTTACCAAAGATATGTAGAAGAATATGTATCGGCCTAAACTGAGAAAAAAATACGTTTTTTTTTTTTAAATTGGGGATATTTATTATAGCAAAAACTACAAAATATTGTATTTTTTTCAAAATTTGCAGTCTTTCTTTGTTTATAGCGCAAAAAATAAAAAACGCATAGATGATCAAATACCACCAAAAGAAAGCTCTGTTTGTGGGAAAAAAAGAACGTCAATTGTGTTTGGGAGCCACGTCGCACGACCGCGCAATTGTCAGTTAAAGCGATGCAGTGCCGTATCGCAAAAAAAATGGCCTGGTCAGGAAGGGGGTAAATTATTCCGGGGCTGAAGTGGTTACAGTATAACTAAAGGTAAAACTTTATTTTTTATTTTGTCCCCCATTAGGGAGAGTCGCCCTCTCTATTTCTCCTGATTACCAAATTTTGGGTTTCACCAGAACAGGGAAAGTATTTTAATGAGGACATTAGTTTTGGTGACCACCAGGGGGACTCCCCTCACTTTAGACAGATTTGCTCTCACTTCCTGTAATGTCTCTGGGACAAAAAGTGAAGGGAAATCTCCCCAATGGGACACAGATGAAAAGAAAAAAAATGATCGGGGTTATAACCCCCTCTTACTCTATCCTCTCTACTCTAAATAAAATAATGTTTCTGGTTGGGGTAAGTGTTATGTCCAGAACAGTATGGGGAAACATGTACAGGAATTTCCTGGTGAAAGCACATAAGGACTTCACCCGAGCAATCATTCCCAACCCAAGAACCTGGTGGATGGAGAGTGTGATGAGGCTGAAGCATTATGGGTGGAACTGCATACAGATGTGCGTAGTTCAAAATTAATCATTGGAGTTTGTTATAAACCACCCAATGTTAATGAGGAGGTGGAGACTCAGCTCCTTGCACAGATGGAAAGGGCTGCAAGGTCTGGGACAGTGATAATAATGGGGGATTTTAACTACCCAGAAATTGACTGGATTAATGGCACTTCTGGGACAGTTAAAGGACAAAAATTTAAAAACCTATTGCAGGACAATTTTATGGTGCAGTTTATTGAGGCCCCAACTAGGAATGATGCCCTGTTGGACCTGATAATCTCAAACCATGCAGAGCTTATTACTAATGTTCAGATAAAGGAACACCTGGGTAGCAGTGATCATAACATGATTTCATTTAATGTTAACTATAAGCAAGAAATACATACAGGAAATATTAAAACACTAAATTTTAAGAGAGCAAATTTTCCAAGGATGAGGGCTGCTCTCCAGGACTTGGACTGGGAGGGACTATTGGCACAGATGAACACAGAACAAAAATGGGAATTCTTCAAAAAGACTGTGTGGAACCTCACTGCAAAGTATGTTCCCATGGGCAATAAGTTTAAAAGGCTAAAAATAAAACCTATGTGGCTCACGGTCAAAGTTAAAAAAGCTATAAACAATAAGAAAGTAGCTTTTAAAAAATATAAAAATGAAGGAACACTAGTGTTGTTTAAATGTTACAAAGAATATAACAGGATATGTAAAAAGGAAATCAAGGATGCAAAAATTCAAAACGAACGACAGATTGCAAAAGATAGTAGGACAAACCCCAAAAAATTCTTTAAATATATTAATAGTAAAAAGGTAAAGTCTGAGCATGTAGGCCCCTTACAAAATAATCTAGAGTGGGTGACTGGGGACAAAGAGAAGGCAAATTTATTAAATGTTTTCTTCAGCTCTGTGTATACAATGGAGCATGGGGGAGCTCATGTCCAAAATGGGAGTGGGAGTGACACAGCCCCAAATCCACAATGGCTCAAAAGTGATATGGTCCAGAAATATTTAGACAGAATAAAGGTGGATAAAGCACCTGGACCTGATGGCATCCATCCACGGATCCTAGGTGAGTTGAGCTCTGTCATTTCAAAGCCACTGTATCTAATATTTAGGGACTCATTAAAGACAGGAATAGTACCACTGGATTGGCGCAGGGCCAATGTGGTGCCCATATTTAAAAAGGGAACAAAGTCTTTACCAAGTAACTATAGACCTGTTAGTTTAACTTCTATAGTTGGGAAGATACTGGAACGTTTAATAAAAGACCACATGGATGAGTTCTTGCAGGAAAAAAACTATTTAAGCAGCAGACAACATGGATTCATGAAAGACAGAAGTTGTCAGACAAACCTGATTTCCTTTTATGAAGAGGTAAGTAAAACCCTGGACAGAGGAGTGGCTGTGGACGTGATATATTTGGATTTTGCAAAAGCGTTCGATACAGTTCCGCACACACGGCTCATGTGTAAGGTAAGGTCTACAGGATTGGATATATCAGTTTGTAAATGGATAGAAAACTGGCTGAAAGACAGAATTCAGAGAGTCGTGGTTAATGATTCTTACTCTGAATGGTCCAAGGTTATCAGTGGTGTACCCCAAGGTTCAGTGCTGGGACCCTTACTTTTCAATATATTTATAAATGATGTTGGGTCTGAGATCAAAAGTAACATTTCTGTCTTTGCAGATGACACCAAGCTATGCAGTGGAATAACGTCCTTACAGGATGTCTCCAATTTACAAGCCGACCTCAATGCTCTGTCTGATTGGGCGACTAAGTGGCAGATGAGGTTTAATGTAGATAAATGTAAAGTTATGCACTTGGGGGCTAAGAATATGCATGCATCATACATACTAGGGGGAGTACAACTGGGGGGATCTGTAGTGGAGAAGGATCTGGGGGTTTTAGTTGATCATAAGCTCAATAATGGCATGCAATGCCAAGCTGCGGTTTCCAAAGCGAGCAAAGTCCTTTCTTGTATTAAGAGAGGTATGGACTCCAGAGAGAGAGATATCATTTTGCCCCTGTACAAATCATTAGTAAGACCTCATCTGGAATATGCAGTTCAGTTTTGGGCACCAGTTCTCAAAAAGGATATAGGAGAACTGGAGAAAGTGCAGAGAAGAGCAACCAAACTGATAAGAGGCATGGAGGAGCTCAGCTATGAGGAAAGATTAGAGGAACTACATTTATTCACTCTTGAGAAGAGGAGAATAAGGGGGGATATGATCAACATGTACAAATATATAAGAGGTCCATACAGTGAGCTTGGTGTTGAGTTATTCACTTTACGGTCATCACTGAGGACAAGGGGGCACTCTTTACGTCTAGAGGAAAAGAGATTTCACCTCCAAATACGGAAAGGTTTTTTCACAGTAAGAGCTGTGAAAATGTGGAACAGACTCCCTCCAGAGGTGGTTCTGGCCAGCTCAGTAGATTGTTTTAAGAAAGGTCTGGATTCTTTCCTAAATGTACAGAATATAACTGAGTACTAAGATTTGTAGGTATAGTTGATCCAGGGTAAATCCGATTGCCTCTCGGGGGATCAGGAAGGAATTTTTTACCCTGCTGTAGCAAATTGGATCATGCTCCGCTGGGGTTTTTTGCCTTCCTCTGGATCAACTGTGGGTATGGAGTTGGGTGTATAGGATTTTACTGTGTTTTTTATTTTGTTTTTTTGTTTTTTGTGGTTGAACTGGATGGACTTGTGTCTTTTTTCAACCTGACTAACTATGTACACTCTTAAAGACTTCCAGCCCAGGCGAGGACTGGTGGGGAGAGCCGGGTGCCCCAGAGAAAGTTGTGCCAACGATCAGACATGAAATATGAACAAAGCATATCCCTCTATATTGTGTACTTGTCTCAATCCAGAGCACTAAGTGTCATTTCTGTCTGCTGCTTCCTTCCTCTGCTATCAGCATGTAAATAAGTATAAGCCATGAATAAGCACTGAAGCCAGTGCGAAACGTCGGTATTCTCCTGTTCCTATTGCTGTGATCTGCTGTGTTCTTGCTGTTGATTTGAATAAAGACAACCTGTTTGGTTTGGAGTGCGGCTGTCCATCCCTCATCTTTTTACCAATATTTGCCTTAGTGCATTGCCTGCACCCTTGGAGTCCTATATTTTTGAAACGACCCTACAATAGACCTACCTTGAGCGGTGATCTTCTCTCTCATGTAAATAAGTATCTCGTGTCCCAGCCCAAACGATAATTTAGGTCGGATGATATAAAAAATGGCTTGATTTTCCCAATGGCTCATAAACAGATTGGCTACTGAAGGGGCATATTTAGCCCCCATAGCCACACCTTTCTTCTGCCTAAAAAATTGTTTATCGTGCCAGAAGAAATGTGGCTCATGGTCACTTCTGATGAGCTTTCCTGACACCAAAAGGAAAAAGGTGACAGGGGAGGGAGCTCCAACACACAGCCTGTGATTGACAGTCTTAGCTTTGTTCCTGTGTGCTGTGTGAAGGGAAGGGGGGGTTGTTTCTCGCCAATCAGCTCTCAAAGTTCCCCTCACTGAGCTCAGCACTGTGTAATTTTTAGATCCCCTCCCCCTTCTTTCTGAAATCTCAGACAAGCTGTATAAATTATTCACTTTGAGCAGCTGTAGAGAAGAGAAGACTGCAGATAAACAGGTACACCTTATGTAGGAGGATTTGTTTCCTCCCTGTGCATCACCTGAGGATTGTCACATCGCTGGGTATATGGAGAGTTTACATCCATGTTAAAGATTCTAATTATTATTATTATTTTACAGGATTTATATAGCACCAACAGTTTGCGCAGCGCTTTACAACATCAGGGAAGACAGTACAGTTACAATACAAATCAATACAGGAGGGATCAGAGGGCCCTGCTCATTAGAGCTTACAATCTAGAAGGGAGGGTCAAGTGGAACAGAGGGTAGTAGATGTGGGGGATGATCAGATGGATAAAATTAAATTACAGTTGTTAGATGTGGGTAGGATAGGCTTCTCTGAAGAGGAGGGTTTTCAGGGATCCTCTAAAAGCTAATAGCGAAGGAGATAGACGGATAGTTTGGGGTAAGGAGTTCCATAGGCTTGGAGAGGCTCTGGAAAAGTCCTGTAAACGAGCATGGGAGGAGGTGATGAGAGAGCTAGAGAGCAGGAGGTCTTGTGAAGAACAAAGAGAACGATTAGGTTGGTATTTAGAGACTAGGTCAGTGATGTAGCTGGGGGCAGAGTTGTGGATGGCTTTGTAGGTAATTGTTAGTTTGAATTTAATTTGTTGGGCGAGCGGAAGCCAGTGGAGGGATTGACAAAGAGGAGCAGCAGAGACAGAGCGGTTGGTAAGGTAGATGAGTCTGGCCGCAGCATTCATGATGGACTGAAGGGGGGTTAGAGTATGCAGAGGTAAGCCAATGAGAAGGGAGTTGCAGTAATCAAGGCGAGAGATGACCAGGGAGTGAATTAAGAGTTTTGTTGTATCATTGGTTAGAAAGGGGCGTATTTTGGAGATGTTGCGAAGGTTGAGGCGGCAAGATTTGTACAGTGATTGGATGTGAGGCTCAAAGGACAGTTCAGAGTCCAGGATTACTCCTAGGACCTTGGCATGTGGGGATGGGTCGATAGTTGCGCCATCAATTTTGACAGAGAGATCAGGGGAAGAGGCACGTGGGGGAGGGAAAATGATAAGTTCCGTTTTGGATAGATTGAGTTTGAGGAAGTGGTGTGACATCCAAACTGATATCTCTGATAGTAAATTAGTGATACCTGAGGAAAATGAAGGAGTGAGTTGAGGGGCAGAGAAATAGATTTGAGTGTCAGCGTAGAGGTGGTATTGGAAGCCGTGGGAGGCTATCAGCTGACCCAAGGAGGAGGTGTAGATTGAAAATAGGAGAGGACCAAGAACAGAACCTTGGGGGACCCCAACAGAGAATGGAAGAGGAGAGGAGGAAGTAGAGTTGTAAGTAACGCTGAAAGTGCGGTTGGATAAGTAGGTAGAGAACCAGCGAAGAGTACAGTCACGGAGACCAAAGGTGTGGAGTTTTTTGAGGAGGAGGGGGTGGTCGACCGTATCGAAGGCGGCAGAGGGGTCCAGGAGTAGGAGCACGAAATAGTGTCCCTTAGTTTTGGCCGTTAGTATATCGTTTGTTAGTTTTAGGAGAGCAGTTTCTGTGGAATGTTGAGGACGAAATCCAGACTGAAGGGGATCAAGAAGGTTATTATCAGCAAGGTGGACGCTCTGTCGGCTGTAGACTAGACGTTCAAGGAGTTTGGATAAAAAGGGGAGCAAGGAGATGGGGCGTAGGTTGTCAAGATTGGATGGGTCCAGTGAGGGCTTTTTAAGTATGGGGCTGACTAGTGCATGTTTCAAAGAGTTAGGGAAGATGCCAGAAGAGAGGGAGAGATTGAAGATGTGGGTTAGAGAGTGTAGAATAGAGCCAGAGGGTGAACGTAGCATTTGTAAGGAAACAGGATCCAGAGCGCAGGTGGTAAGATGGACGTTAGCAAGTAATTTAGCAACCTCGTCTGTAGCGGTGGGGTTTAAAGAGGGGAGTAATGACTGTACCTGTGTGCATGAGGTGTGAAGTGTGGAGGGTGTCTGAACAGTAGAGATCTCCTTGCGAATTGTATCAATCTTCTGTTTGAAGTGATTGGCAACCTCCTGGGCGTTGAGTGAGTTAGTGGGTGGAGGCAATGGAGGACGGAGGAGAGAGTTGAAGGTAGATAAGAGTTGACGGGGACGGGATGATACGTTTTTAATGAGGGTGGTGAAATAGGTCTGCTTGGCAGCGAGGAGGCAGGAATTGTATTTTTGGAGGGCAGATTTATACTGGACGAAGAAGTCTTTCTGGGACTAGTCTTGCGCCACTGGCGCTCGAGAGCACGGCTGTGTTTTTTCAGACTTTTAGTATCATCTGTTTGCCAGGGTTGAAGGGGACGGGGCCTTATTCTGGGCAAGATTCAGAAAGGAGATACGACGGCGTATCTCCGGATATGCCGTCGTATCTCTGAGTCTGGCCGGTCGTATCTATGCGCCTGATTCATAGAATCAGTTACGCATAGATTTCTATTAGATCCGACCGGCGTAAGTCTCTTACGACGTCGGATCGTAACTGCATATTTACGCTGGCCGCTAGGGGCGTGTACGCTGATTTATGCCTAGAATATATAAATCAGCTAGATACGTGAATTTACGAACGTATGCCCGGCCGCCGCATTACAGTTATGCCGTTTAAGTTAGGCTTTTCCCGGCGTAAAGTTACCCCTGCTATATGAGGAGTATATGCGGCGTACCAATGTTAAGTATGGCCGTCGTTCCCGCGACGAAATTTGAAAAATTTACGTCGTTTGCGTAAGTCGTCCGTGAATGGGGCTGGACGTAATTTACGTTCACGTCGAAACCAATACGTCCTTGTGGCGTAGTTTGGAGCAATGCACACTGGGAAATTCCACGGACGGCATATGCGCCGTTCGTGAAAAACGTCAATCACGTCGGGTCATGGTTAATTTACATAACACATGCCCACCTCTTCACAATTTGAATTAGGCAGGGTTACGCCGGCCTATTTACGATACGCCGCCGCAACTTTCTTTTGAGAATACGGCACTTGCCTGTAAAAGTTGTGGAGGCGTAACGTAAATAGGATATGTTACGCCCGCACAAAAAATGCTATTCTACCTGAATCTACCCCTCTGTGTGTAGTGAGGGGGGCCAGTCTGTCCAGTGATGCTAGAAGTCAAGTGTAGACAGAAGTGGCTAGGTCGGTGCAGGACAGGGGTGCGATTTTGTCATAGAGGTGGTCAGTCGCAGAGTATAGAAGAGAAGGGTTGATATGATGAAGGTTTCTACGAGTGACTGTTAGGCATTTGGAGGGAGAGGAGACAGAGGAGATGGAGAGAGTGAAATTAATAAGGTAGTGATCAGAGAGGGGGTAAGGATAGTTGGAGAGGTTGCATGGAGCGCATAGGTGGAAAAAGACAAGGTCAAGGGTATTGCCTTCAGAGTGAATAGGAGCGTGTATCCATTGCTTCAGGTCAAAAGAGGAGGTTAGACTGAGAAGTTTGGAAGTTGCAGAAGTGCTAGCATTAGTAGGGATGTTGAAGTCGCCAAGAATGATTGTGGGGATTTCAGAAGAGAGAAAGTAGGGTAGCCAGGCAGAGAAGTCATCAAGAAAGGAGGATACTGGACCGGGGGGGCGGTAGATGACAGCTATCCTTAGAGAAACTGGGGAGAAGAGACGAATGCAATGCGCCTCAAATGAGGGGAGTGACAGAGAGGGAGGTGGGTGACGTACCTGAAAGGTGCTATGTGGGGCTAATGGGATTCCAACACAAGAATGCTTGTTTATGACCTTTTACCTGTCTGACTGCTTAACAGCAGAGATGATGCCGGATGATCATTCATTTATGTTTTAAAAATGTCATCTGGAAAAGTCCAATAGCTGGATTCAGAGAGAGATACATCGGCGTATCAGTAGATACGCCGACGTAACTCTGAATCGGCGCCGTCCTAAATTTACGCGTATTCTGGAAACCAGATACGCTTAAATTAGGCTAAGATACGAGCGGCGTAAGTCTCATACGCCGTCGTATCTTAGGGTGCAATATTTAGGCTGGCTGCTAGGTGGTGCTTCCGTTGAGTTTGGCGTAGAATATGTAAATGACTAGATACGCCGATTCACGAACGTACGTGTGCCCGTCTCAGTAAAGATACGCCGTTTCCATAAGAGATACGCTGCGTAAAGATAAAGCTGCCCCCTAGATGGCGTAGCCAATGTTAAGTATGGCCGTCGTTCCCGTGTCGAAATTTGAAATTTTTACATCGTTTGCATAAGTGGTCCGAGAATGGGGCTGGACGTAATTTACGTTCACGTCGAAACCAATACGTCCTTGCGGCGTACTTTGGAGCAATGCACACTGGGATATGTACACGGACGGCGCATACGCCGTTCGTAAAACATTAACATAAAACACGCCCCCCCATCCTCATTTGAATTAGGCGCGCTTACGCCGGCCACATTTACGCTACGCCGCCGTAAGTTAGGAGGCAAGGACTTTGAGAATAAAGGGCCATATCCTCAAAAGGGATACGCCAGCGTATCTACTGATACGCCGTCGTATCCCTGTTTCTATCTATGGAACTGATCCACAGAATCAGTTTCTCATAGATAGGCAGAAGATCCGACATGTGTAAGGGACTTACACTGCCGGATCTTAGGATGCAGTACCGCAGCCGCCGCTGGGGGCATTTCTCGTCGAAATGCCGCTTCGGGTATGCAAATTAGCACTTACGGAGATCCACGTAGCTTTTAAGCTTCGTTTTTTCTCCGTAAGTATTAGTTTGCCGTCGCAATATTAGGGCTGCTTTTACAAGGCCTAAACTGTTTATGCCTTGTAAAAGTAGACCCTTCTATCCCGCGTCGCCGTCTTTTTTTTTTCAAAAAAAATTTTTCCCGCCGCAACTCGTATTTTTTTTTTTACGCCCGTCGCGATCCTCAAAACCTGGCGCAACGTAAAACCGCGCAAAGCATGTCGGGAAAATGACGTCGTGAGCATGCGAAGTACGGCCGGCGCGGGAGCGCGCCTAATTTAAATGGGACTCGCCCCATTAAATTAGGAACGCCTTGCGCCGGCCGGATTTAAGTTACACAGCCGAAAATTTCTAGGTAAGTGCTTTGTGGATCGGGCACTTAGGTAGAAATTTTCCGGCAGTGTAACTTAAATCCGAATATTTAAGTTACACCGGCTGGCTGTGGATCTGGCCCACAGTACTTGCCTCTCTGACTTAAGGCGGCGTAGCGTAAATACGATACGCTACGCCGCCTTAAAGATGCGCGCATCTACCTGAATCCAGTCACAAATATTTTATTACTTAAAGTGATTCTAATGACCGGACATTTTCTTTACCTCAAAGCGGTATTAATCCCAAAAGTCAAACATTTATTACATGGCAGATTACCAATTCTTATGCCGCATACACACCATCACTTTATGTGATGAAAAAAAACGACATTTTCTGTGAAGTAAAAAAATACGTTTTTGAAACTTCAATTTTCAAAGACGAAGTTGCCTACACACCATCGTTTTTCTCACAATGCTCTAGCAAAGCGAGGTTACGTTCACCACGTTTTTCCATTGAAGCTCGCTTCATAACTAGCTTCTGGGCATGCGCGGGTGTAAAAACGTCGTTTTAAACGACGTTTTTTGCTACACACGGTCAATTTCTGTGAAGTAAAAAACGACGTTTTGAAAAACGACACATAAAATTTAAGCATGCTTCAATTTTTTTTGTCGTTTTTCAAAAGACATAAAACGACGTTTTCCCCCACACACGGTCATTTAAAGTGACGTTTTTAAAAACGTCATTTTTTTTCATCACATAAAGTGATGGTGTGTACGCGGCATAAGGCTTAATTTCCATTCTCAGTTTAGGCCGATACGTATTCTACATAATTTTGGTAAAAAAACGCAATAAGCGACTGGTTTGCGCAAAAGTTATAGCGCCTACAAAATAGGGGACAGAATTGGTTTTTTTTTATTATTCTTTTTTTACTAGTAATGGCGGCAATCTGCGATTTTTATTGGGACGCGACATTATGGCGGACACATCGGACAAATTTGTGGCGCCATTCACATTTATACTGCGATTAGTGCTATAAATATGCACTAATTACTGTATAAATGTGACTGGCATTGAAGGGGTTAACACTAGGGGGTGACACAGGGACACAGATCGGTCTCCTCTCCAGAGACAGGACGCTGTCTCTGTGTGAGCCGGCAATGAGAGATGATCTCAAATGTTTACATTTGAGATCATCTCTCATTGGCCGCACAGATCGCATAGCAAACGACCACTCTGATTGGCCGTTCGCCGTGATCTGTGATTGGCTGTGTCCAAGGGACACGGCCAACACAGAGTTTCCCCGCTGCGCGCTCGGGAGCGCGCGCGGGGAACGCCAAAAGGGGCGGACGTCAATTGACGTCCAGTTGGATTTTCAGGTCCACGCTGTAGCCGTCATTCGGCTATAGCGCGGGCCTCAGGTGGTTAAGGAATAAGAATCTACCATCTTCATCTCTTTTGACTTCTGTAATAATTATGGGGCATGTCTTGGAAATTAGTATAGTAACACCTTTAGTCTTAGAAACAGTTGTGGAAGCGTGGTATACAACTGGGAAATATTGATTAACGAGTTTAGGGAAAACATCTGAGCGAAAATGCGTTTCTTGTATGAACGCTATGTGTATTTTATCTTTTTGAAGTAGGTATAATAATTTCACAATTTTCTTTAGTTTACTTTTAGCTGTGAGCCAGCAATTCACTATTAAAACACATTTGGAAAGATTTGGGATTTTTTTTTTATGTTCGGGGGAAGTATTTGGCAAAAATGGTTCATTTTACCAGTTCTGTAGTATTTTCTGTTCTTTTCCAAAGTTCTCCTGCGGTGTATTCAGGGCTGGACTGGGACAAAAATTTGGCCCTGGACTTCATCCAGACCGGCCCACTTTAATTCAATAAAATGCTGCCCCCACCCCCCGTGAAAAATCACGCTTACCAATAGGCCCCTACATCCATTATTGTATATCATGAGAGGGTGAGAGAGAGAGGGACAGTTGAGGGAAAGGTGGTTAGAGAAGGGGGTGAGTGTAAGATAAAGAGAGTGAGTGTAAAAGAGAGGGGGTGAGTGTAGGACCCCTTTTTACAGTAAGGCGTTTTTTAGGCGCTTTTGGGCTAAAAATAGCTTGACTAGTGACTGAAAAATGCTTCCGCTGCAGTCCCAGTGTGAAAGCCTGAGTGCTTTCACACTGGGGCACTGCCAGGGCATTACAAAAAGTCCTCCAAGCAGCATCTTTGTTTTAAAAAACGGCCCACTGAGCCATCAGCCCACCGGGAAACTCCCTGTAGTCCCTATGGCCAGTCCATCCCTGGGTGTATTTATGGAACAAAGGTTCCTCAGCAAAAACAAGTTGAAGATGGAAAATGATGCAAGGTGCTCTATATGGGTGGGCTGGGCCAGGGTTGCATTTCCTCAATTGCCTCTGAAGTTCTTTGGATTACAGAGTAGTAGTAGAAGTCGCACTGCCTCTGCACCCTACCTTTTCCATAATCCATTCTTCTGTGTTTCTGTCACTACCCCCTCCATAAACCCACTTTCCCCTCTTTTTACTTCCTATATAATCTTTTATCACTGTCTTCTATCTCTAATTCCCCCAAAATCCAACCTTATTGCCTCTTCTCCCTGCCACCTACATAGTCTGGTCACACTGCCTCCTCTCCCTGTATCTTTCATAAACTGATTCCACTGCCTCATCTGCATTTCTTACCTTACCATCTCCATAATCTGGTCGCATTGCCCCCTCTCCCTGCTTTCTCTATAATCTAGTCTCACTGCCTCCTATGCTTTCCTCCTTCATAATCTTTTCCCACTGCCACCCCTTCCTACTTCTTCTGTAGCACCCTCATAGATAGGTTGGCTAGGTAAATTCAGTTCTTTAGGCTCCACTGTAGTCAGTGTTTATGATTGCTTTGGGCTGTTGTAGACTGGTTGCAGGTTTGATTGTTTCCCCGTGTCCTCTGGGAGATTCTAGAATGTAGTGGCAAAGGCAGATCAGCAGCATGAATATTTATGTTGCCTCAGCCAATCCCTCTAGGTGGGTGCCCAGTAGGTGGCTGAGGAATACATAAATAGTGTAGGGTCTGGAGCTGCCCTGTTATTGTCCACGAGGAGAAGATCCCAGCCTGAAAGGCTATTGTAGTAATTCCTATAAGAGTTTATCAAGGTCCCAGCTAAGCCAGTGCTGGGGGGGGGCTTATTTCTTGAGAATATCTGGAGCAAATTAATGGGTCTCACTGGGAGTCTGGTCTGAAGAGTAAATGGGTAAATGTCTGGCTGATATTGGAAGGGGACAAGTATCCAGGGACATTGTGAGTACAGACCTGTGTCTATGATCCTACCGTGTTTCCCCAAAAATAAGACCTACTCCGAAAATAGGACCTATCTCAATTTTCTAGGATGGCTGCACTATAACCCCTACCCCGAAAAAAAAAGCCCTAGTTAAAATCCTTGTAAAATCACGTAAAAAGGATTATATAATGTCCAGTTATGTAACATTATTGTAGAAAATATCTATTTACAGCGCCGCTGTAACCTGTCAGAGCTCTCCTCGTCTTCTCCCAGCTTACGTCAGTGGCCCCCTCCCTCTGCAGCGCTCGGAGCGGGGCTTACATCAGTGAGGATCTCGGCATCTCCCTCAGCAGTGCTCAGAACGGGGAAGAAGAGCTCCGGCGGGTCATGTGAAAGCCCAGCAGGGCTGTAAATAAGGTATTTTCTACAATGTTACATAAAGACACACTAAACATTATATAATCCTCTTACTGAGCGGCTTAAAGGATTTTACAAGGACTTCTACTAGGGTTTATTTTGGGGACTACAGAGATGCTGACTCCTGAGCTGACAGGGAGGGAGGGGGGGGGGAAGCCGGGACAAATAAGACATCCCCTGAAAATAAGCCCTAATGCATTTTATGCAACCAAATTTATATGTTTTTTCGGGGGAAACACGGTAGTAACTGTTTGCTGTTACTATCCCTTGTGCACCAGTGCCAGTGCTTGCTTGGATAAGACAAACTTCCTGATGACATCAGTAGATGAAACGTACGTCGAGGCATTCCTGGTCATGTTCAACCACTTCCAGATTTGGCACAGAGGGGCAGTGGAACGCACGCTACACCTACTCACGAGAGCAGCTTCTTTAATATATTAATATTTTTATTACCATAGCGCAGAGTTCTCTATTCATTCAAATGTTGTAGTATACTAATACTGTCCATACCCATGGCTTCTACTAGAGGGACTTTTCGAAGTAGTGACAAAGTGAAATGTCCTTGTGTTACTGTACAGTGTTAATGTCAGGAGCATCTAGCATTCCTGCTTCTTATTCCAGCATCCTGGTTTTGGCTATGGCATTCTCCTTGTCTGTCTGTCCATCCACCTGCAAGGGGATTAATGTGGCCAGTCTCTGAACGAAGACCAGATTTGATTTAAGCCAGCCAAGCCTGCAGTCTCATGCTTGTGATAGAGATTGATAACGTGTGTATTACCTGATCAAGCTACCTGTTTGTCTGCTCTGCTATATTAGTTTTTCCTGAGTATGACCTTGGATCAGATAATGACTATTCTCTGATCTATGCCTACCTTTTTTAGCTGAACTATCATTGAACCACTCTGCTTGTCTGCCAACCGCAATAATGGTTCTCCTGCTGGTTCCTCCTCGTATTTCCTTTGGTTTACTGCTGACATTGTCTTCGTATAAACTTGTCATGCTTTTGCCATGAATCAGATGCGATCAGAACTGTGTGGACTGCACAAGTGAGTCAGGTGTATATAGGTGAAGAAAGTAATAATTTATTAATGAAATGTTAATAATATGTAACACAACCACCTCCAATAATACACAGTGCACAACAAACCAATATTAGACAAGAACCCAACGTAGCAATAATCAGACAAATAAATATAGCCAAAAGGGAATACCGGAATCGTAGTCTAGCTAAGCCATGGTCATAACGGGAGATCAGCAAATGGGGGACAAGGAGCAATGGACAGGGAGAGGGTGGAAGGCATCAGATAGCAGGGCAGGGATCCAGGGATACAGGACTGACAGGAACAGGTACAAATAGGTTTTGAATCAGGATTGGAATCAGAGTCAGGATCAGGATCGGATAACAGGTTCAGGCAACAGGTTCGGGATCAAGATTCAAATCAGGGGCACAAGATGAAGCCAAGGCAAAGTATGTTGAACTTGCCAGGTTTTTATACCATTACCTGCTGTCAGGTTCAGGTGATTCCTTTTTGCAGGAGGAGATATCTGCTCCATCCTGCCAGGATCCACCCGCTGGTGGACGCCAGTACTGCGGCCCAAAGATCACATAACACCAGCAGAAAGGCTCTCCTGACAGTTCCAAACTGCCAGGAGACACCTGCTGGTGGACACCAGTACTGCACACCAAATATCAGATGGTATCACCAGCGAGTGGAACCTTTCCTAACAGCTTTTATGGACTTTTCTTATCTTACCTACTTTATCATTATATGGTCTCACTGCCTCCTCTCCATACCACCCCCATAATTTGTTATTATTGCCTCCTCTCTCTTTAAGGTGTGAATTGGGTCTAAAAGTGGAGTTCCACTCATTTTTACGAGACACTCATCTGTCCCACAGTCCACGGATGTGGCCACCCAAAGCCTCGCTTCTCTCCCTCTACTTTCCGTGGCGCAGGAATTACAAGTGTGGGCACCCCTGTTTTGACAGCTTGCGGCATATCATCCGCGATGCGCCTACTCAGTGGCCAGGTAATCTTCTCAGACCTGTGACGTGTCCCAAGAGATTGCAGGGAGGGAGGGGGAGAGTCACCTAGGTGGCCGAGCAGAAGTGGGAGCTGGGTACTTGTCAAAAATAGGTACCCGCTCTCCTCAAAAAATAAATGACATGCCAAATGTGGCATGTAAGGGGGTGAGGAGTGCTTATAGCGGAAGTTCCACTTTTGGATGGAGCTCCGCTTTAAAGAAAACCAAAAAGCTGCCATTGAGGACCTCAATTATTCAAATATTAGTTACCTGATTGTCATGCAGCTTTCTGAGTCAGGCATGTTTTGTGCCTTGTCTACAGATGCAATTTAAACTTTAAAATCAATACAATATGTAAAAAAAAATGGATATAAATTCACAAATGTAGGACTAGATACCTTTAATTTATAAACATTTTCTTTATCTACAACCTCCCTTAAGATAAAAGCTGCAAGACCAGCTCAGCCCCACCCTGTGCCGAGAAATGTGAGACGCCCTTTAGATCATTGGAGACTTTTTAGTTTCATTTCTCTCTTCTGCTGTCAGCGATGGCGTCTGCTAATCTGAGACAGGAGCTGGACTGTTCCATCTGTCTGAACATTTATACAGATCCTGTAAACCTGAGATGTGGACACAACTTCTGCCGGGTCTGTATTGATCGTGTGTTGGATACACAGGGGGGGTCTGGAGGTTATTCCTGTCCTCAGTGCAGAGAAGAGTTCCAGGATCGGCCTGTACTGCAGAGGAACATAACACTACGTAACATAGTGGAGACTTTCCGATCTACTCAGCTGGAAGAAGGGAGGACTGGAATCTTCTGTACTTACTGTATTCACTCTCCTGTACCTGCTGTTAAATCCTGTCTGCTGTGTGAAGCTTCTCTGTGTGATAATCACCTGAGAGTCCACAGCAAGTCACCAGAACATGTCCTAACTGATCCCACCACTTCCATGGAGAACAGAAAATGCTCCATCCACAGGAAACTTCTTGAATATTACTGCACTGAGGACTCTGCCTGTATCTGTGTGTCCTGCAGTTTGGCCGGAGAACACCGGGGACACAAGGTGGAGACTCTGGATGAGGCCTCTGAGAAGAAGAAACAGAAACTGAGAAATGTTCTGCAGAAACTGATTACAGAGAGAGAGGAGACAGAGAAAAGGGTCCAGAGTCTGCAGGACCGCAGGAGAAAAGTACAAGAAAAATCAGCCAGTCTAACAGAGAGAGTCACTGCTCTGTTCATAGAGCTCAGGAGACATCTGGATGACCTGGAGAAGAGAGTGCGGAGGAACATCTCCAGCCAGGAAGAGCGGATCTCATTGTCTGATCTGATCCATCAGCTGGAAATAAAGAAGGAGGATCTGTCCAGAAAGATGGAGGACATTGAGGAGCTGTGTAACATGACTGACCCACTGACTGTCCTACAGGAATCAGACACAGGGGACTTGTGTGATACTGAGGAGGGAGATAATGAGGACAGAGAGAGACATGATAGACTCCTCCATGATGGAGGGGATCTGGATGTGTCTGGAATCTCACACACATTACTCACAGGGTTATCTGATATGATAAATGGGGGATATGTATACTTCTATATACAGGAAGCTTCAGACATATTACTGGATGTGAACACAGCTTATAATAATCTACAGATATCAGATGACATGAAAACTGCATCCTGGTCAGATATAAAGCAGAATCATCCAAAAACTCTGGAGAGATTTCAGCGGTGGCCCCAGGTGTTAAGCAGTCAAAGATTTTCCTCGGGGCGACATTACTGGGAAGTGGATGTTAGTGAGTCAGAACATTACAGCGTCGGGATGTGTTATCCCAGTATAGAGAGGGGAGGAGTAGAACAGGCAGGGATTGGATATAATATGAAGTCCTGGGGTTTGTGGAGGGGTAGAGGTGTGTGTTATCTATTTCATGACAATAAACCAATCAGCATATCTCCCAATCTCTCCAGTAACAGAGTCAGGATCTATGTGGATTATGAGGCTGGGCAACTGTCCTTTTATGATCTGTGTGACCCGATCAGACACCTCCACACCTTCACCACCACCTTCACTGAGCCCCTCCATGTTGGGTTATGTGTATTGAAAGGTCTTATAAACCTGTCTGGGGGGGTCAGGAGACCTGTAAAATGATCGTATTGCAGGAAATCTGAGCTGAATCTGGTGAAATCTGGTGAGAAATGTGAATCTGATTCATAGGATGACACAGTTTGTACAGATAACATATTTCTTCAATCGGTGGATCTGGTAGATCTCAGCACAGGAGAGTCTCCTCCATCATCCATCACCTCCGCATCCAATGGGGGGAGATTTACTAAGACTGGAAAGTGGAAAATCTGGTGCAGCTCTACATAGAAACCAATCAGCTTCCAGGCTTTTTTTTTTCAAAGTGAGAAGCTGATTGGCTCCCATGCAGAGCTACACCAGATTTGGAACTCTCCAGTTTTAGTAAATCAACCCAAATAAGACAGGGGAGGATTTTTTGGGGAGGTTTATTTAGCGTTAGGCTGACCAAACGCTATATAATGTACAGATCCGTTAGATCAGCGGTGGAGAATATGGGCCGGCCTGATATCAACTACCTCTGAGTAGTCTAAAATCAGGCCGGCTCGTATACAAAGTTTGTCTTCATATGACATAGATTGGGTAAAACTAAAGGAGATTTGGTTGTATAGTGTATGGTCAGCCTAAGGCCCCGTACACACGACCGCGGACCAGTTTCAGCGGACATGTTCGGTCGTGTGTACGGCCTGTCGGACAGGTTTCCAGCGGACATTTGTCCAGCCGACCGTTTTCCAGCGGACAGACTCACCGGACATGTCGTCTGTACAGACTCACCGGACATGTCCGATCGGCCGCCATCCCTCGCATGCGTCGAAGTGATTTGACGCATGCGTGGAAGCATTGAACTTCTAGGGAATTCTGTCTGATGGTGTGTACAACCATCAGACAGAAATCTCCGGGCGGACATGTCCGCTGAAAACGGTGCGGCGGACCTTTTTCAGCGGACAGTCCGTCCGTGTGTACGAGGCCTTAGATTTGCGAAAAGTATGTAATATAAGGACAGACAAGCAATCTACTCAAATTATATCCAGGCAGACCCTTCCACTACATACAGTAGTTGATGGCAGATCTGTAACAGATTGTACATTCAGATTGTATGTTAGGGGTTATAATAAGCTTAGGGGGTATATTAATGTTAGGGGTTAGGATTAAAGTTGAGCAGTCATTACATTAGAGGGACCGAGTGAAAAGTATAAATGTATTTAAAATAAAGGGGTTGTAAAGGCTCTCCCCGTTCTTCAGCTCTGGGGACCGATCGCGAGACTTCGGCGGCGATCGGGTCTGCGGGTCCCGCGACCCGGTCCGAAGCTCTGTGACCGCAGCCACGGGACCCGCAGACCCGATTGCCGCCGGAAGCCTTTTTGCTGTGAAAATGACAATGGTCCCAAAAATTGGTCAAAATTGTCCGATGTGTCCGCCATAATGTCGCAGTCACGAAAAAAATCGCTGATCGCCGCCATTAGTAGTAAAACATAAATAATTAATAAAAATGCAATAAAACTATCCCCTATTTTGTAAACGCTATAAATTTTGCGCAAACCAATCGATAAACGCTTATTGCGTTTTTTTTTTAACCAAAAAAAAGCAATAATTTTGAAAAAAATATAATATTTTTTTTTTACTTTTTGCTATAATAACTATCCCATGTTAATTTTTTTTTAAACAAATTTCTTCCTCAGTTTAGGCCGATACGTATTCTTCTACATATTTATGTTTAAAAAAAAAACTTTTGAAACATTTTTGGGACCAGTGACATTTATACATCGATCAGTGCTATAAAAATGCACTAATTGCTGTATAACTGTCACTGGCGGAAAGGGGTTAACACTAGGGGTTGATCAAGGGGTTAACTGTATTCCCTATGAGTGTCTCTAACTGTAGGAGGGATGGGCTTACTGGGACATGACAGAGATCATGGTTCCCGACCACTGGGAACAGAAGATCCCTGTCAGAACGAGGACATGCCTTGTTTACATAGGCATTTCCCCGTTCTGCCTGTGTACAAGGAAATCGTGGCCGCTGCAGGACACCAAGTCCTCCTGACCAGCGTGTAGCGGGAGCAAGCGGCACGCGCCTGCCTGCAACTGAGCTGTACAGCTACGCAATTCTCTCAGGAGAGCCATTGTGCCTCTGTCAAGCCGTTTGACGGCGGCCGTTCTTATAGCGGTTATTGAGGACATTCGTTTTGGTGACCACCAGGGGGACTCCCCTCACTTTAGACAGATTTGCTCTCACTTCCTGCAATGTCTATGGGACAGGAAGTGAAATGAAATCTCCCCAATGGGACACAGATGAAAAAAATAACTATCTACTCGAAATAAAAAAAATGTTTCTGGTTGGGGTAATTGTTAGGTCCAGAACAGTATGGAGGAACATGTAAAGGAAATTCCTGGTGAAAACACATAAGGACTTCTCCCGGGCAATCATTCCCAACCTGAGACTCCCAGCCCAGGCGAGGACAGGTGGGGAGAGCCGGGTGCCCCGGATAAATTTGTGGCAGCGATCAGACATGAAATATGAACAAAGCATATCCCTCTATAGTGTGTGTTCAATCCAGAGCACTAAGTGTAATTTCTGTCTGCTGCTTCCTTCCACTATCAGCATGTAAAAAGTATCTAGTTTCCCAGCCCAAACGATAATGATATCATCAATATATCTTTTGTAAAATTTCAATTCAGTTCTGATGATATCAAAAATGACTTGATTTTCCCAATGGCTCATAAACAAATTGGCTACTGAAGGGACATATTTATCCCCCATAGCCACACCTTTCTTCTTCCTAATTTTTTTTATCATGCCAGAATAAATTATGGCTCATGGTCACTGATTCATTTTCCTGACAACAAGAGAAAAAAGGTGACAGGGGAGGGAGCTCCAACACACAGCCTGTGATTGACAGCCTTACCTTTGTTCCTGTGTGCTGTGTGAAGGGGGAGGGGGGGTCGTTTCTCACCAATCAGCTCTCAGAGTTCCCCTCACTGAGCTCTGCACTGTGTAATTTCAGATCCTGCGAGGAGGGAGTGGTGAGGGTGGGACCAAGCTGCACTGTGTGTATCTATGGACACACACAGCCCGGCTCAGGAGCAAACCCACAGATGTGCCCCCCCCCCCATAGCAAGCCACTTTCTCTGGAGCTGACACAAAAGAGGTGGAGCGGAAAGTGGGGGCACCCCAGAAGAGGAGGTTCAATTATATTTTGTCCTTTAAATGTGTTATTTTATATATTCAATGTAGTTTAAGGTTTTAGATTTCACTTTTCTGTATTTTATCTTGTCTCTATTTGTTGTGCCATTTTATGTCTTGTGATGGGAATATTTTGTGATGACATTTTATTGTACATTTTATTGTTGAACTTTCATCTTTGGCATTTCAATAAAATTTTGTTGAAACCTTTAAATGTTCAGTATAGTATTTTGAAGAGTTAATTTTCAGGATTTGGTTACAATAGATTTTTTTTTTCAGTTTGGATAGAGTAGGGAAGGGTTAGAACCTCGGTCAGTTTTTACCGTCTGTGCTCCAAACTTTCATTTCCAGTCCCCAGAGACACAGGAAGTGAGAGGAAATCTCTCCATCTCAGAGGAATGACCCTCTTAGATCGGTGTCACCGGAACACATGGTGACATTGGAAGGTTTCCCTCATTTCCTGTTCCAATGGCAGCCATTAAATGTTTGATTTCCAACACTTTCTGTGTCAGTGTCAGTGGTCACCAGGAGAAATAAAGAAGGGGACACTGATAGCAATAATAACTCGACAGGGGTTCTAGCTCATTAGCCCCTATTCAATACTATAAACAGTTTGGAGTTTAGATTTAGGGATCAGAGACACTTAATGTGAACCTGTGGCCAGGCTATGGACAGCCAAGTATTTATATATTCCCAACAAACAATAATTAGGCCAAAAAACAAAATCTCACTGATCTCTGTAGCTGCAGGGACTGTGGGACAATTCATCCTCAAAGTTCATGTGGCCACCCTGACATATGCAGGAGTGTCTCCTAAATGTAGTCTGCATGGCTGTAGCCACCCAGTGCTGATTTGTAGCTTTGTCTTGCTCAGTTTGTCTGTCAGTCCTTCCTTCTGCCACTAGGTGTCACTGGTACCTCTGGCACAAGTAGGAGCGATCACTGTGAGTCTGTATTATGAATTGATTCAAAATAAGAGGGGGAATAGATGGGGGGCAATAAGAAGAGGGGGGGGGGGAGAGAAGGAAAAATTGCAAGAAAAAGGAGGGAAAAGGGAAAATAGATAGATATTAAGAGAAAGAAAGGGGGGGGAAGAAAATAAAGAAATTGGAAAGAAAACGCAAGGAAAGCACTCACATGGGCCACATCTGTAAAGTATTAAAGAAGGGAAACAATATCTAACGAGTGGACATTGATGGTCAGACTTTAAGGCCAAGGAAGTAGGTTAAAAAAGTTTAATTTGATAGCATATAAGTCCAAAAACAAATACAGAAATAATACAAAAAAATATTATTATTATTAGCCACTGTATATTCCTCAGAAGTCGCCAACGCACGTATCGCCGTGGGGCTTCTTCAGGACGAGGAATGCATGTTTAGCAGAAAAACAGATTTGTGTCTGTAATGATACAGTGTAAAGGGTTAATAACATATATATATATAAAAAAGAAAGAAAAAATTTAAAGAATGAATATCTAAGTGTATAATTACATGACATATGGTCCTCAGCGGAAGTATCCAAAGGGCATATGCGATGCACAATAAACGACAGCATACGTCGGAAGTGCAGTTTTGGCAGGAATTTTCACGCACAGCACCAGGAATCTAATTTTCGCAAAAATATGTATATATATACTCAGTATAGTCATGGTAGTCATTATCCACAATGCATGCACACTCATAGAAAAGAAGAGAAGACATATAATAGAGGTTCAGATGTAGCCAAAGTATGTTTAAATACAAAGACAGAGAGGAAAAATAAATAAAAAAGAATAAAGGTAAAAAGAAATATAAAACAAAACAAAAACGACAGATATGTCTATAGTAATAAAAATATGGCGTTTATGATGTGGCAACACAGAAAATCACCTTTGGTGAACCAATAAAGGTCAAGCAAGTGGTCCGTGGATTGCAGGGCTAGAAACTCCCAGGCAGACTGCACAGCTCAAAAAGACTGTGGTTACAAAGAGGGAGAAAAGACAGTATATGGATGAGAATAAATATAGGAGTCCCCATGATTAGCAGCCCAAATTTAGTTAAATAATAACCAAAATCAAGAATATGAGCCTTAATTCACCTAATTAAAATGGTCTCAGGCTTACTGGGACAGCAGATAGTAGTCAGCATGTACAACATGTGAATCCAAATGTTCAAGCCGGTAACGCCGCTAGTAACCCTACACTGCAGTCAAAACAGGAGGCCTATGAATAAGAGGAGATATAAGTGAGAGTGTAACAAATAACACTCTCAGAAAGCACCAAGGAATATCAAGAGGCGCAGAAGCATAAGTACTTACCATGGAGCAGCGTTAGTAACGGATATCTGTGTCCCAGGGTGTACACGAGGCAACACAAAGCAGATGCGTCTGTGTCTCCCTTAAATAGGGCACATCCCTGCGTCAACGTGCGACGTGTGACGTCATTAGACGCGCGCCAACTCGTTCCGGCGGCGCATAAACAGGTCGCAATTTTCGATGTGACAACGGAACGGATATTATAGCATAGCCGTGAATCACGGCCAAGCATAGGCTTATAAAGAGGCGCATATATAAAGGATTAGGCCACTAAACAAAATAGACCATAAATAGTAAAAAAAAAAGGGTTTTAGAAAGCGGGCTCACATGGCACAGCTAGGAAAAAGGGAAACATAGATGTCAAAAGTAATAAATACTTGAACGATCTCAAGCTTGCCATCATGTGGACAAATAGGAACAGCACATCCTATATTGATAGGCAAATATTGCCCAATTCGACTCTAGAAAAAGTGATTGTATAGACGCACAGTATAGATCAAAAGGAAAAAATTAGAAGAGTGTGTACATACATAGAGGGCAATGACTATGTCCTAAACAAAATATACAACCAGTGATTAATCAATTCCTGGTTGACCGTTATGGAGCCAAAACATAAAAAGAGAAATTGGTAAATTGTCGCAACCATATCCATGAATAGAATAATACCCATAAGATGAAGCTAAATACATATGCCCCTGGTACAACCTTGGAGGACCAAACAATCAAGCAATCAGCAAAGAGATATCCAAACGTCTAAAAATATTCATCAATAGATTGTGTATATGTGTGCAAGGGTATATGATTGCACATTACTTCCTGGGTTTGGTATGGTAGTCCCATTACCATTGTATTAAAAAATAGCACATAACCTATATTTTATTACTGTTTATAAAAAAAACAACTAATATTGGACAAAAATAACAATAACTGGTAAACATATATTCTTCTTATTTGGGATTTACCCAAATATCATTTATATTGTGTTTATAAAGAGCGTCCATATACAAAAAATATATAGTCTAATGCATAAACCATCCCAGTTGGAAAAAGTGGGAGAGGTTAAGATGTTGTGGGTTAACAAGGATGATAATAGGCTTAAAATAACACAAAATAATGACGGGTAAATAACAGAGAACCTGTTTGGGGATCATTAAACATATAGAAATGACTTGAAACTCATTGAGTCATTCAACCCTGGCCACACGTTTGCCTTGAGGCGATAGATCCATTGAGTTTCCCGCTGTAGGACTTTCTGATCGAAATTGCCCCCTCTGGGGTCCTCGGCTATGCAGTCCAGTACCGAAAATTGTATTCGGGGGGTTACATAGCCGTGTGTAAAAGCAACATGATATCCCATAGTTTTATTTAGTAGACCATTGGTAATATAATACATGTGATCTTTAACCCGTTTCCATAAGGGGCGGATAGTTTTGCCCACATAGAAGCATCCACAGGTACAGAAAATTATATATATAACCCCTTGTGTTTGACACGTGACATGTTTGTGTAATCTGTGTGTTTCCCCATTGGGAAGGTCAATGGTCTGACCCTCTCTAATTAGGTGACAAAAATTACAGTGCCCACATTTATAGAGGCCCGGTATTTCTGACAAACCTGATAGAGGCTTGCAGTAAGTACTTTTAACCAACCGATCTCTTACCGATGTGGATCGTCTAAATGTAATATTAGGGTTCTTTGCCACATATTTGGAGAGAGTGGCATCTGCCGTGATTAGATGCCAATGTCTTTGGATAAGTTGACGGATTTGGACATGCTGGTCCGAAAAGGTCGTGAGAAAGGACAACGACATGGACGGAATACCCGGAAAAGGACTCAACAAGGTGGTGGGTACTCTAACGGTGCACAAACTAAAAAAAGATTAACAGATAATGACGATATACACACTACAAGCACTGCAGTGACAGATTCTGTAACAGAACAGCCACTCCCGCTATCTCAGTTAACATCTATGTTTCCTCCCTCCACACTGGGTGCCTCATCTGAGCTGTCTACTTGTTCTTCTTCCTGTACCCCTAGAATAGACCCGATCTTACGTCAAAATATTCTGGAATCAGCAAAAAGCCTAGCCAGACCACACAACACCAATCTATCGGGTGCAATACCCAAAGACACCCCTAAAAAATGACAGATTGACCATTATTTTGCACCAATGACAAAGACTATTCAAAATGACGGTGGAAATACACCAGATCCTAATATACATAAATCTCCCTACTTGACTCTGTCTAGACCCCCCATTATGGTCAATGATACACTTAAACTGGAAATAATTAATTTGTCCAAATATGCCCTTAATCGATCTGAGGAAGAACTTCTCAGTCTAGGTCTCAATTTCTGCCCGAATCAAGTAACAAACAAGTTCAATCTTATCAAAGATTTGTACTTGTTTGCTCGAAAACTAACATTGAAATTCATGTATGATAGGGAAAGAAAAGAAAAACAAGCTGAAGTCGTCAACCAAGAAATTTGGAAAAGCTTCACAGTTGCCGACTTTCGTGCTTTAAAAACACTAATCTCATTATTAGACGAAAATGATAGCTGTCCAACACAAGATACTACGCCTGAATCTTATGAGTCAAAAGGAGAAAGGGTACAACTATCTGTATACAGGCAAGATCTAGAAACACTTGAAAAAGCAGTAAAAAAGAAGTCTTTAAATTTTCCACCACTCCAAACTAACTCGAATGTTTGGGCCTTCCTTATTCAAACAATAAAGGAGGTAGAATCACTCTCTCTTGTCAAACATATTAACCCTAAATTTTCGTCCATACACACCCAAGCCCTGGATGCACTGAGTAAAAATTCAGAAATTATTATAAAACCATCCGATAAGGGCGGTAATATCGTGGTGATGAACAACTTACAATATAGGAACATGTGCTGGGATATTCTGAAAAACCGCACATGGTACTTACAAATTAATAAAGAGATCATCACCAAATTCAATCAGCAATTCGATGACCTATTACAATTGGCACTTTTTGACGGGTCTATTACCAAAGCCATCTTTGATGGTATTCAGGTCCCACACCCTAGAATCCCCACTTTTTATGCGCTACCCAAAACGCACAAAAATTTACAACATCCACCAGGCCGCCCAATTATATCAGGAGTCGGCTCTAAAACTGAAAGAGCAAGTGTATTCATTGACCAATACCTTAGGCCACACGTGACCTCATTACCCTCCTACATTCAAGACACGCCCGACTTACTCAGAACAATTGATGGATTAACGGTGCCTGATGGCTGCCTTTTGGTCTCAATAGATGTGGAGGCCCTGTATTCATCAATACCACATGATAAAGGCCTCCAAATTATCTCCAACTTCCTTGCCGAAAGGGGACCAAAAATGGATAAACTCAATGGTTTTGTGCTTAAATCTCTCTCCCATATCCTTACGAAAAATGTGTTTTCCTTTGATGGGTCCCACCTCCTCCAGGTACAGGGAGTCGCTATGGGCACTTCATGTGCCCCCAGCTACGCGAACCTGTACCTGGGGGGGTGGGAGCGAAAACTTTTTTCGTCTGACTCTAACACCTATTTTTTATAATTTATACTAAGCTGGTTTCGATACATCGACGATGTGCTGATGTTCTGGACGGGTACAGTAAAGGATCTGCTTGCTTTTATGAGTTTCTTGAATTGCAATGAATTTAATTTAAAGTTCACTATGAATCATAGTGACTCGGCCATTGCCTTCCTGGACATATTGATCTATGTCGATGAGGTCAATGGCGTACAAACATCTTTATACCGCAAACCCACTGCGGGCAACACTCTGCTACATGCAGCTAGTGCCCACCCGGCACCATTGCTAAAGAGCATACCGTACAGCCAGTACCTTCGGCTACGTCGAAATTGCTCAGATAATGCGAAATTCAAAAGCGAAGCGGATAAGCTTTACACCAGACTTAATACGAGAGGATATAGCAGATCCTGCTTAAAGAGGGCATTCAATCGAGCTGCTGAAAGAAACAGAGCTAGTACTCTGCTTAAGACCCCCAAAAAAAAGTCTGACAATGTCGTGATGCGATTCATCACGACCTTTTCGGACCAGCATGTCCAAATCCGTCAACTTATCCAAAGACATTGGCATCTAATCACGGCAGATGCCACTCTCTCCAAATATGTGGCAAAGAACCCTAATATTACATTTAGACGATCCACATCGGTAAGAGATCGGTTGGTTAAAAGTACTTACTGCAAGCCTCTATCAGGTTTGTCAGAAATACCGGGCCTCTATAAATGTGGGCACTGTAATTTTTGTCACCTAATTAGAGAGGGTCAGACCATTGACCTTCCCAATGGGGAAACACACAGATTACACAAACATGTCACGTGTCAAACACAAGGGGTTATATATATAATTTTCTGTACCTGTGGATGCTTCTATGTGGGCAAAACTATCCGCCCCTTATGGAAACGGGTTAAAGATCACATGTATTATATTACCAATGGTCTACTAAATAAAACTATGGGATATCATGTTGCTTTTACACACGGCTATGTAACCCCCCGAATACAATTTTCGGTACTGGACTGCATAGCCGAGGACCCCAGAGGGGGCAATTTCGATCAGAAAGTCCTACAGCGGGAAACTCAATGGATCTATCGCCTCAAGGCAAACGTGTGGCCAGGGTTGAATGACTCAATGAGTTTCAAGTCATTTCTATATGTTTAATGATCCCCAAACAGGTTCTCTGTTATTTACCCGTCATTATTTTGTGTTATTTTAAGCCTATTATCATCCTTGTTAACCCACAACATCTTAACCTCTCCCACTTTTTCCAACTGGGATGGTTTATGCATTAGACTATATATTTTTTGTATATGGACGCTCTTTATAAACACAATATAAATGATATTTGGGTAAATCCCAAATAAGAAGAATATATGTTTACCAGTTATTGTTATTTTTGTCCAATATTAGTTGTTTTTTTTATAAACAGTAATAAAATATAGGTTATGTGCTATTTTTTAATACAATGGTAATGGGACTACCATACCAAACCCAGGAAGTAATGTGCAATCATATACCCTTGCACACATATACACAATCTATTGATGAATATTTTTAGACGTTTGGATATCTCTTTGCTGATTGCTTGATTGTTTGGTCCTCCAAGGTTGTACCAGGGGCATATGTATTTAGCTTCATCTTATGGGTATTATTCTATTCATGGATATGGTTGCGACAATTTACCAATTTCTCTTTTTATGTTTTGGCTCCATAACGGTCAACCAGGAATTGATTAATCACTGGTTGTATATTTTGTTTAGGACATAGTCATTGCCCTCCATGTATGTACACACTCTTCTAATTTTTTCCTTTTGATCTATACTGTGCGTCTATACAATCACTTTTTCTAGAGTCGAATTGGGCAATATTTGCCTATCAATATAGGATGTGCTGTTCCTATTTGTCCACATGATGGCAAGCTTGAGATCGTTCAAGTATTTATTACTTTTGACATCTATGTTTCCCTTTTTCCTAGCTGTGCCATGTGAGCCCGCTTTCTAAAACCCTTTTTTTTTTACTATTTATGGTCTATTTTGTTTAGTGGCCTAATCCTTTATATATGCGCCTCTTTATAAGCCTATGCTTGGCCGTGATTCACGGCTATGCTATAATATCCGTTCCGTTGTCACATCGAAAATTGCGACCTGTTTATGCGCCGCCGGAACGAGTTGGCGCGCGTCTAATGACGTCACACGTCGCACGTTGACGCAGGGATGTGCCCTATTTAAGGGAGACACAGACGCATCTGCTTTGTGTTGCCTCGTGTACACCCTGGGACACAGATATCCGTTACTAACGCTGCTCCATGGTAAGTACTTATGCTTCTGCGCCTCTTGATATTCCTTGGTGCTTTCTGAGAGTGTTATTTGTTACACTCTCACTTATATCTCCTCTTATTCATAGGCCTCCTGTTTTGACTGCAGTGTAGGGTTACTAGCGGCGTTACCGGCTTGAACATTTGGATTCACATGTTGTACATGCTGACTACTATCTGCTGTCCCAGTAAGCCTGAGACCATTTTAATTAGGTGAATTAAGGCTCATATTCTTGATTTTGGTTATTATTTAACTAAATTTGGGCTGCTAATCATGGGGACTCCTATATTTATTCTCATCCATATACTGTCTTTTCTCCCTCTTTGTAACCACAGTCTTTTTGAGCTGTGCAGTCTGCCTGGGAGTTTCTAGCCCTGCAATCCACGGACCACTTGCTTGACCTTTATTGGTTCACCAAAGGTGATTTTCTGTGTTGCCACATCATAAACGCCATATTTTTATTACTATAGACATATCTGTCGTTTTTGTTTTGTTTTATATTTCTTTTTACCTTTATTCTTTTTTATTTATTTTTCCTCTCTGTCTTTGTATTTAAACATACTTTGGCTACATCTGAACCTCTATTATATGTCTTCTCTTCTTTTCTATGAGTGTGCATGCATTGTGGATAATGACTACCATGACTATACTGAGTATATATATACATATTTTTGCGAAAATGAGATTCCTGGTGCTGTGCGTGAAAATTCCTGCCAAAACTGCACTTCCGACGTATACTGTCGTTTATTGTGCATCGCATATGCCCTTTGGATACTTCCGCTGAGGACCATATGTCATGTAATTATACACTTAGATATTCATTCTTTTAATTTTTTCTTTCTTTTATATATATATATGTTATTAACCCTTTACACTGTATCATTACAGACACAAATCTGTTTTTCTGCTAAACATGCATTCCTCGTCTTCGTCCTGAAGAAGCCCCACGGCGAAACGTGCGTTGGCGACTTCTGAGGAATATACAGTGGCTAATAATAATAATATTTTTTTGTATTATTTCTGTATTTGTTTTTGTACTTATATGCTATCAAATTAAACTTTTTTAACCTACTTCCTTGGCCTTAAAGTCTGACCATCAATGTCCACTCGTTAGATATTGTTTCCCTTCTTCTGTATTATGAATATTACAATCATCAAGCAGACCAAGATATTTCATAGATGTCAATGTTAAATGTTACCGGATTAGTGCCATGTCAAGCTGACCAAGATCTTCTATAGACGCCAATGTTAAATGTTACGGGAGCAGTGCCATGTCAAGCTGGTCAAGATCTCCCATTGATGACACACATCTCTCAGGAGCCAATGGAAAGCCAGAAATTACGTACATCACCGCGGCCCTAAAAGGAGGAAGTGAAATTAGATGTAGGCATAAATCAGGTACGTGAACAGAAAAAAAATAAAAATAAACTGCCAATACATTTTAAGGATGCACATTAGTGCTGCATGGTGAGGAGTGAAAAATGTGGGTGGAACTCTAAGGAACTTTAAGGATCATGAACTTCAGTCCTGTGATACACTCAGTAGTACAGTCAGCATATTAAATGTTAAGTAACTTTATTTAGCTGTTGTAAGGTTTATACAAAAAATTGTTCTAAAATGTCTGCAATACAGCAAAAATAGTTATTAATCATTGTATACAGACAGATATCTTGAAACATACAAAAACATAATTAAAGGGGGGTTCCACCCGCAATTTTTTTTTTAAAGTCAGCAGCTACAAACTGTAGCTGCTGACTTTTAATAAGGACACTTACCTGTCCTACTTGCCCTCAATGTCAGCCCCCCCGGTGGACGATCCCTCGATCCTGGCAGCTCCCGGCGCCGCCATCTTCAGTAAGGGAAACTGCCTGTTTCCTACTGCGCAAATGCGTGAGCCGCGCGGCTCTTTGTGAATGGGTCGGCTGCTCTCTGGGATAGTTCCCAGAAGGCAGCGCGCCCCATTCACCAGAAGACACCGCAGAAGGACGGAGGAAGAAGACCACCGCGGACGATGAAGAGGCAGATTAGGGACTTCCGCATCGCAACCGCTATTTCTGGTAAGTATAAAAAAAAAATTTTTTTTATGTTTTTTAGGATTTTTGCCCAAAAAAATTCAGGCTGGAACTCCACTTTAACATAAACATCTAGATTTAGCACCTAGCAAGTCCCTTATCAGTCCAGTCTTGCTGACTCACACACAGCTGATGATCCAATACATTGTGAGCTCTCTGTGATTTATCAGAGACTTCTCACAGCAGCTCATGAATCTTATGTGCTTCACTGCTCTGAGATTCGAGTCATTCACATTCAGTTCTTCTGCCTGCATAACTTGTGTGCTCTCTGATAGCTAGATTCAGGTACGATGGTGCAAACTTGCGGCGGCGTAGCTTAGCGTGTTTAGGCTACGCCGCCGTAAGTCAGCTAGGCAAGTACATGATTCACAATGTACTTGCCTGCTATCTTACGGCGGCGTAGCCTAAAGCGGGCGGGCGTAAGGTCGTCTAATTTAAATGTGTTTGAGGGGGGCGTGTTTTATGCTAATGAGGCTTGACCTCACGTTTTTTACGTTTTCTGTTACTGCGCATGCGCCGGGCGCCTACATTTCCCAGTGTGCATTGCGGCTAAGTACGCCGCACAGGCCTACTGATTTTGACGTGGACGTAAACAACGTAAATCCCGATTCACAGACGACTTACGCAAACGTCGTAAAAAAAATTGAATTTCGACGCGGGAACGGCGGCCATACTTGACATTACTATTCCAATAGGGCCTAGCTCTAACTTTACGCGGCCTATCTCTTACGCAAATGGCGTAAAAGTACTGCGTCGGCCGGGTGTACGTTCGTGAATCGGCGTATCTCCTCATTTACATATTCTACACCGACCGCAATGGAAGCGCCACCTAGCGGCCATCCAAAATATTTCAATCTAAAATAGGACGGCGCAAGCCGTCGTATCTTAGATATGTTTAAGCGTATCTCTGTTTGAGCATACGCTTAAACATAAGTCGGCGTAGATTCTGAGTTAGGTCGGCTTATCTACTGATAAGTCGGCCTAACTCTTACTGAATCTACCTATGAGTCTTTAGCCTCATACACACGGCCGGCTTTCCCGACAGGAAAACTGCGAGGAGAGCTTTTGGTCGGGAATCCCGACGGCAAAACTGCCAAAAACCGACGGACAAAAAAAGAGAACCTGCTCTCTTCTTTCCCGCCGGGATTCCCGGAGGACTTTTTCCCGTGGTTTTTGGCAGTTTTGCTATGGGAAAAACTGCGATAGAGCATACACGCGGTCGGGATTCCCGACCAAAGCTCTCATGTGAGTTTCTCCAAAGGGGAAACCGTCCGTGTGTAGGGGGAAAAGCTACCAAGCAAGTTCTCGGCTTTCTCCTTGGAAATCCCGCACATGTGTACGGGGCATCTGAGTCATTCACAGACTCAGTCTTGCTGCTGCCTGCCTCACACACAGACAGCTCATCATACAAAAGAGAATCTGTGATTTATTCAGAGACTTGAGGCCCATACACACCACACACCTCCCAACTTTCTGTGATGGGAATGAGGGACACCTATTACCAAATGTATGTAGGCATAGGACCCATCCCCTGCCACACCCCCTTAATGGAGACTTATACAAAAAGAATGATTACTTAAACCCACAAGTGCTCTTTTTTTAGCACTAGTATTTCTTTATATTGGCTTTTGAAATTTACAAAAGCAGCAATTTAGAAATTGGATGAAACCTTAATCACTGGGAAACACTTTTTGAACGATAAATAGTTCATTTTATATACAACTATATAGATCAGACCAAAATGAGGGACAAATGAGGAGGAATGAGGGACAGAGGGACTTTGTTCCAAATCAGGTGTAGCACTACCCCCTGAATTTGGGCCTGCCGTTACCTTATTGTTCCATACGCTCGTTTCAGGGGTTCTCCTTGAAGAGTTGTCCATAAAAATGTATGCACCAAATACGAAGTCTCTTTCAAGGGTTTTATTAAGCAAAGTTCTACAACAGAGGGGTAGGGAAAGACTCAGGTACTTTTGCTTTGCGGATCACAGGTACAAATAAGATCCATAGGATTAACTCAGCTCCACACTGGATTTCAGCAACCACCAGATAGGCTTACTCTCACTGCCTAGCAGCTGGTGCGAAGCTCCTCAAAGTCTCTGCCACAGACTTGATAAGTGTCGTCAGGCCGTTCCACGGTCTTCTGCCACAAGATCATGTAACCAACTGCACACATGTGACGTCTCACGTGGCAAATGGGCGGGAACTCCTCCCACTTGCTCCCTTTAGCACGTAGCTCGCAGACTTTTCTTTTCCTGGCTCCGCCCAGAGCCCACACAGCCAAAAGTGACTGCACAGTTCGTTTTGAGTTGCCAGAGATAACGACAAATCCTGGACGAGCCCCCACGTGTAGCACTACCCCCAAAGGAGCTGCTGGCTTAGATTTGGCCCTGCCATTACCTTACTGTTCCATATGCTCGTTTCAGGGGTTCTCCTTGAAGAGTTGTCCATAAGAATGTATGCAACAAACACAAAGTCTCTTTCAAGGGTTTTATTAGGCAAAGTTCTCCAACAGAGGGGTAGAGGGACAGGGAAAGACTCAGGTACTTTTGCTTTGCGGATCACAGGTACAACTTAGATCCAGAGGATTAACTCAGCTCCACACTGGATTTCAGCAACCACCAGATAGGCCTACTCTCACTGGCCTAGCAGCTGGTGCGAAGCTCGTCAAAGTCTCTGCCACAGACTTGATAAGTGTCGTGAGGCCGTTCCACGGTCTTCTGCCACAAGATCGTGTAAACAACTGCACACTTGATACAGTTCCAACAAAAGTTACACAACTCACGGTGCCAAGAATCTTTCAGCTGGACCGGCAGCACAGTGAGGCAAATCCGCCAGGGTACGTCCATCAATTGAATCCCACTGGTTCAGCTTCCCCTTCCATAGATAAGGTAGTGACGGACCATCCATGGATCAGTAGGCCCCAGAAACTCCTGGGCCTACTCTCAGTTGCTAGGCCTCGGGCCAGCTGGCTTTGAGGCTACGAAACAGCTCAACATCCCTGAGGCCAGAAGGGCCATCAGGTCGGGATCGGAAAACGAACCCCGCCAAACAGCGTCTGGCCCTTAAGTTCCCCTCCCCAGAATGCACAGCGGGTTGACCACGCCCCCTGAGCCACTTCTGAGAGAGAGATACCCAATACATCCAGCCTGTTGCCTTTCCAACCTTGACCTGCAGTGACAGCGACACCCACCGTCAGGGGGAAACTTGTGCAACCCAGCTGAACTGAACAGAACCAACAATTTAGAATAATAATTCTAAACCAAACTACTGCTCAGGCAACTATAATTTAACACATAGCGCCTACTCAATGGGAGAATGGCGCTACACAGGGACAGTCCCTCATAATCAGGGACAGTTGGGAGGTATGCACACAATACGAAAATCAGAAGTAACATTTTGTCCGAACAATCTGCCGATTTTTGGGTCGTTAGTACGGTGCTTTCGACAGCCGATTACGGTTCTTCGTCAGACAAAAGCTGGATGTGCAGTCTATACAATTTTTGTCGTATGTGAACTCAATGTATGATTTTCGTTTAATTAGTAAGGTTTTCATACAAAAAAAAATCAATATCAATTGTCCAATCAATGATAGGAATATGGCCGCCAGAAAACCCAAGCTTCAATCCAGTTTCTGAATTCTGCGATGGACATGTTTCATTATGTGAAGTATGTTTTCCATATCGAGGCTTGGTTCACAAACCGGTCGGATATGACACAGGACAGGAGGCATACTCCCTGATCCTGTTGGTCTTCGATCGAGGCTTGGGTTTTTTGGCGGCCATATTCCTATCATCGATTGGTCAATTAATATAACCCTCCCCTGCTGGATGCATACAAATACTGCGTGGCTATCAACGGCATGTACTTGCCCCCGATGATGTCAGTTGTGACGAAACATGTAGGGCGGAGCCTACGTACGTGCCATTGCCACGCCTGTCTTGCTGTGTACATGAGCTGATTTACCTTGCTTTGGATTGATCTGACATGCCTGTTGACTCAATGATATTGTGAGTACTTTTTAGCCCCCTTTTTTTATTAAAGCGTTTTTACGGACTTACACTATGTGGCTAACGAGTTACCATTGAACCTGCTGAATCCCTGATCTCTGTGTTTGGATGATACATGCTGCCTTGTACAATTATCACACTGGGTGTTTTTGACTCCAAAAAATTACAGGCGGACCTGATCAGACCACCCATTATTGTCTATGGGGCAGTGAATGTTAGAAGACGTGTGTCTGCTGACACCCACCGAGCAACTAATCCGATAGTCTGCTAAAAACAGATGGATCGGATGACAATCAGATGAAAACAGACATGCAGTCCATTACCATCCATACCCCCTATAGAGGAGAGCGGGCTGTGTCTGTTCTGCATAGCAGAGCGGACACGGATCTGTCATCTTCCTGCTCTAGGGGGGATTGGCAGAGAGATTTTAGTCAACTAAAATACGACTAAAACTAAAATAATTCAGATGACTATAATACGATTAAACTAAATCACAATTTGATGTCAAAATTAACTCCGCCTGCTGAAAATTCAAGTCATGTTCACAATTTTCTTTAGTTTACTTTTAGCTGTGAGCCAGCAATTCACTATTAAAACACATTTGGAAAGATTTGGGATTTTTTTATATGTTCGGGGGAAGTATTTGGCAAAAATGGTTCATTTTACCAGTTCTGTAGTATTTTCTGTTCTTTTCCAAAGTTCTCCTGCGGTGTAGTTCTGGAACAAAGGTTCCTCAGCAAAAACAAGTTGAAGATGGAAAATGATGCAAGGTGCTCTATATGGGTGGGCTGGGCCAGGGTTGCATTTCCTCAATTGCCTCTTAAGTTCTTTGGATTACAGAGTAGTAGTAGAAGTCACACTGCCTCTGCTCCCTACCTTTTCCATAATCCATTTGTCTGTGTTTCTGTCACTACCCCCTCCATAATTCCACTTCCCCCTCTTTTGACTTCCTATATAATCTTTTATCACTGTCTTCTATCTCTAATTCCCCCAAAATCCAATCTTACTGCCTCTTCTCCCTGCCACCTCCATAGTCTGGTCACACTGCCTCCTCTCCTTGTATCTTTCATAAACTGATTCCATTGCCTCATCTGCATTTCTTACCTTACCATCTCCATAATCTGGTCGCATTGCCCCCTCTCCCTGCTTTCTCCATAATCTAGTCTCACTGCCTCCTATGCTTACCTCCTTCATAATATTTTCCCACTGCCACCCCTTCTTACTTCTTCTGTAGCACCCTCATAGATAGGTTGGCTAGGTAAATTCAGTTCTTTAGGCTCCTCTGTAGTCAGTGCAAATGTTTATGATTGCTTTGGGCTGTTGTGGACTGGTTGCAGGTTTGATTGTTTCCCCGTGTCCTCTGGGAGATTCTAGAATGTAGTGGCAAAGGCAGATCAGCAGCATGAATATTTATGTTGCCTCAGCCAATCCCTCTGGGTGGGTGCCCAGTAGGTGGCTGAGAAATACATAAATAGTGTAAGGTCTGGAGCTGCCCTGTTCTTGTCCACGAGGAGAAGATCCCAGCCTGAAAGGCTATTGCCCATCAGGGCAGCCCTGTAGTAGATCCTATAAGAGTTTATCAAGGTCCCAACTAAGCCAGAGCTAGGGGGGGGCTTATTTCTTGAGAATATCTGGAGCAAATTAATGGGTCTCACTGGGAGTCTGGTCTGAAGAGTAAATGGGTAAATGTCTGACTGATATTGGAAGGGGACAAGTATCCAGGGACATTGTGAATACAGACCTGTGTCTATGATCCTACCGTGTTTCCCCGAAAATAAGACCTACTCCGAAAATAGGACCTATCTTAATTTTCTATGATGGCTGCACTATAACCCCTACCCCGAAAAAAAAAGCCCTAGTAAAAATCCTTTTAAAATCATGTAAAAAGGAATATACAATGTCCAGTGTGTGTCTTTATGTAACATTATTGTAGAAAATATCTTATTTACAGCACCGCTGTAACCCGTCTGAGCTCTCCTCCTCTCCTCCCAGCTGACGTCAGCGGCCCCTTCCTCTGCAGCGCTCGGAGGGGGATTTATGTCAGCGGGGATCTCAGCATCTCCCTCAGCAGTGCTCAGAACAGGGAAGACGAGCTCCGGCGGGTCATGTGAAAGCCCAGCAGGGCTGTAAATAAGGTATTTTCTACAATGTTACATAAAGACACACTGAACATTATATAATGCATTTACTGAGCTGATTAAATGATTTTACAAGGACTTCTACTAGGGTTTATTTTGGGGATAACAGAGATGCTGACTCCTGAGCTGACAGGGAGGTAGAGGGGGAAAGAGGACGGGACAAAAAAGACATCCCCTGAAAATAAGCCCTAATGCATTTTATGCAGCCAAAATGTATATTTATTTTCGGAGAAACACGGTAGTAACTGTTTGCTGTTGCTAACCCTTGTGCACCAGTGCCAGTGCTTGCTTGGATGGGACAACCTTCGTAGTATACTAATACTGTCCATACCCTTGGCTTCTACTAGAGGGATTGTTCGAAGTAGTGACAAAGTGAAATGTCCTTGTGTTACTGTACAGTGTTAATGTCAGAAGCATCTAGCGCTCCTGTTCCCTATTCCAGCATCCTGGTTTTGGCTATGGCATTCTCCTTGTCTGTCTGTCCATCCACTTGCAAGGTAATTAATGTGGCCAGTCTCTGAGTGGAGACCAGATTTGATTTAAGCCAGCCAAGCCTGCAGTCTCATGCTTGTGATAGAGAGTGATAACATGTGTATTACCTGACCAAGCTGCCTGTTTGTCTGCTCTGCTATATTAGTTTTATACCAGATAACGACTATTCTTTGAACTCTGCCTACCTTTTTAGCTGAACTATCATTGAACCACTCTGTCTGACTGCCAACCGCAATTATGGTTCTTCTGCTGGTTCCTCCTCATATGTCAGGGATCAGATGGAAGACTGAGTTGATGAGGTCGGCCTCTCTTATATCTCCTGGCTCTGCTGAAGGTGAGACAGAGGAAGCCAAAGGACAAGAGGGACATGAGTGCCTGGAGCAAAAGGTCCCAGGAGAACAGCTTGACAGGGTTCAGCGGCCTGGAGTAGACTGTGATGTGCAGAACAGGAACAGGAAACAGCCAGGCAGGTAACCGAGAGTTAACAGCAACCAGGAACGTAGACAGGAGCAAGGTCTCAGGGATAGACAGGTTCATCAGCAGGCGGGCAGTGAGGTATCAAATCATAGACAGAGCCAGAGTCAGGAACGGAGCCGGGTCAGAGATGGGCAACAGTACGGGAACAGAACACAGAGCCAAGGTCAAGAGCAGGCCGGGTCCTAATACTGGGAGGACACATAGGGCTAGATTCAGAGAGAAATGCCTATCTTTAGGCGGGCGTAGCGTATCTCATATACGCTACTCCGCCGTAACTTTGACAGGCAAGTCCCATATTCAGAAAGAATTTGCACCCGAAGTTACGACGGCGTAGCGTATATGGGCCGGCGTAAGCCCGCCTAATTCAAAATAGGCTGGTAGGGGGCGTGTTGTATGCTAATTACTCGTGACCCCACGTATTTGACGCTTCTAACGAACTGCGCATGCGCCGTCCGTGAAAGTATCCCAGTGCGCATGCTCGAAATCACGTCGCAAATAGTCAATGCTTTCGACGTGAACGTAACTTACGCACAGCCCTATTCGCGTACGACTTACGCAAACGACGTAAACAACGAAAAATTTTACGCTGTCCCGACGTCCATACTTAACATTGGCTACGCCTCATATAGCAGGGGTAACTTTACGCCGAAAAAAGCCTTACGTAAACGACGTAAATCAATGTGCCGGGCGGACGTACGTTTCTGAATTGGCGTATCTAGCTCATTTGCATATTCTACGCGGAAATCAACGGAAGCGACACCTAGCGGCCAGCGTAAATATGCACCCTAAGATACGACGGCGTAGGAGACTTACACAGCTCGTATCTAGGCAACATTGAGGCGTATCTGATTCTATGAATCAGGCGCCGAGATGCGACGGCCCTCATTCGGAGTTACGATGGCGTATCTGGAGATACGCCGACGTAACTCCTCTCTGAATCTAGACCATAGTCTTTGCTGAGTCTTTGGGAGCATGAACATTAGAGGCTGGTTCCCAGGAGTTATCCTCAGGGCCATAACCCTTCCACTTAATAAGGAATTGAATCTGACCTCCCCTCTTCCTACAGTCCAGAACAGCCTCAACCTCCTATTCTTCACTTCCTTCAACCAGTAATGGGGCAGGGGCTTCAGTGCCACGATTCGGGAAAGGGTTAGAGACTGTAGGCTTGAGCAGCGAGATGTGGAACACAGGATGAATTTTTAAACTACTTGGTAAGGATAATTCAAAAGCCACAGAGTTAATCCGTTTTTTAATTGAGAAAGGACCCAGGAATTTTGAGCCAAGCTTCTTTGAAGGGCATTTCAACTTTAGGTTAGCTGTAGAGAGCAAAACCCTGTCTCCTGGCTTCAAATTCAGGTTCCCCTTCTCTTACTATCAAAAAATTTCTTATTACAGTAGCCGGCTGTGACTTTTGGATAGTCTCTCGCAAGAGTTAATTATTGTTGTTGAAAAAGTCCAGTCTCTCTTGCACAGCTGGTACAGAAGACTCCCTGGGTACATTGGCTAGAGGAAGGGTGATACCCGTAATTGACATAGAAGGGTGACTGTTTGATAGCAGAATGAACAGAATTATTGTACGCAAATTCTGCCAAGGGAAGGAGGGACACCCAATCATCCTGAGAGAAGGATGAGAAACATCTCAAATATTGCTCCAAGGACTAGTTTGTCCTTTTGGTCTGACCATCAATCTGCGGGTGATAAGCAGGTGAAAGACACAGTTCAATCCTTAAAGCTTTACATAGGGCCCTCCAAAATTTGGAGGTAAACTGCACTCCATGATCTGAGGTTATACTTGCTGGAATGCCATGTAACCTTATGATCTCCTTGACAAATACAGAAGCAGTTTCAGAGGCAGAGGGGGTTCCTTTCAAAGGTACAAAATGGGCCATTTTTTAAAAATGATCCACTATAACAAAGATGGTAGTGAATCCTTCAGACGGGTGGAATTCCACAATTAAAATCCAAGGAAATCATGTTCCAAGGTTTTTTATGTACAGAAAGAGATTCTAACAACCCCCAGGTCTTGGCACGATCAGACTTGTTTCTGAGACATACGGAGCAGAACATGAAATAATCTCTGTGACGGTATCGGTATGATATCCCCGTCAAGCATTCCCTCCTCTCCATACAAGAACATCACAGGATTCCCCACACATGAGTCAAGACTGGATGCTGGAACCAAGACACTTTATTGACACAAAAACTCAGCTTATATGTGGTTACAGCCTGTTAGGAACGCCCCCCTCACACAGTGGGGTTTCCCATACAGATTATAGGAGACAAGTCGGAGCCGACCATGCAGACACGTTTCTTTAGATAAAGACATCAGGGGAGTTAATTAATACACTGAAGCAATCAGAATAATTAACATACTACTTCTCTAATCATTTAGCCTGATGATACAATACACATCTTTTAAGGGTAAACACAGATCTTCTTTACACAACACAATAGATCAATTAACCTTTAGAATAGTGAGGGGACATTAGCACGTCAATAACCTGTCAGAGGAATGAATCACACATGAAATTCCTTTCTACCTCTACCCATGGCTAGCAGGGAGCAGTACACTGAGACATATAGGCAAATGTATCACAATGGCCCCCCTTTTGCTCCCTGCTCCGGCAAACCCGGTTGGACCTTCCCTGGTCCAGTAGGGTTGACGGGTTCAGAGCTTTTAGTCCGAGGTTAACTCCGTTTGGCGTGACTGACCTCCCTTGGCAACTGCTTCAGACTCAGGTATGTCACCGGGTCGTCAGATCACACGCCGGTCAGTCCCCAAGTCTTTGTGCGATGTGCAAAGTCACCAGAAGTCAGTGTGAAGACAGCGAATGGGTCTGTGCGCCGCCGTCTAGGTGTCCCGCTATGGGAGGGGCAGGTTATGGCTCTGAAGTGACAATCACAGGAGATTCATAAAAAGAAAAAGTTATATTTGTTGAAATGCTGTAGCACTGGTGCTCAGAGTCCGGGGGGGGGAGAGGGGACTCAGAGCCCCATAAGGTCAGCCACCCCCTGCTCCCTCCGCAGCCGCCGGTTCTCCTCTTTGAGCTTCTCCAGCTCCATCTCCAGTTCATGGAGCCTGGGGGGGTCAGCCCGCTGTGACCTCAGGTGGTTGTTCTCCTCCTCCATGCGGCTTATCCACTCCTCCAGCTCTATGTACTCACGGATCAGATCCTGCTTGCTCATGTCCTGCAGGCTTTGCACGTGGTCCTTCATCATCAGGAACTGGGTGGTGGTGTAAGGGGCCACCGGTGGGCCCTTGGCGAACATCTCGGCCCGCATCTGGGGCGCCCGCTGCGATTCCATCTCCTCCAGTCGCTTCTTCTCCTCCCAGGTCCGCTGGTTATATGACTTCCAGGACCTCTTCTTCTTGGAGGGTAGCTGGCGGTGCCTCTTTCTGCCCAGCTCCCTCCAAGGCCCCTCCGGCTCATGGCTGTCGCCCATGACCAGCTGACAATGGTGTTCCCTGTTGTCCGTAATAACAGATTGTACCATGAGGGCTTCGTAAGGGGTGCCCAATGGTTCTTCCTGACCCAGCTCCTGGGGATCCCAAGCCGAGTCTACACAATGGGCTGCTGCTGGTGGGCGGTACCCAGGTTGAGACCAATTTGACCTGGTGTTGTCATTCATGGGGCAATTCTGCTTGAAGTGACCCAACTGTTTGCACCGGAAGCAGCGTTGTTCGTTGTCCTCCTGGCGTGGATAGCGAGGGCTATATGTCATCGGTCTGTTAGGCGGTTGGTATCTAGCGGCTGGTGGGTGTGAGGGCGCCGTTGGTTGTGGGGGTTGTACCCGTGGTGTGACCTGGTTTGTCTTGCGAGTATCCGCATATTCATCCGCCAACTTCGCGGCCTCTGGTAGAGTCATGGGCCTGCGATCTCTCACCCAATCCTTGACGTCCGTCTGGATGTGATTGTAAAATTGCTCCAGGAGCATTAGTTGCAAAATGTCCTCTGCGGTGGTGGCCTGGCTGCTGTTAACCCAGTTAGAGGCCGACAGGGACAACTGGCATGCCCATTCTGCGTAAGAGTCTTTCGTGGTTTTGCGTGAGTCCCTGAACTTCTGTCGGTGGGACTCTGGAGTTACCGCATAACGAGCCAGGAGCACTTCTTTAACCCTGGCGTAGCTATGGATATCCTGATCTGGCACGGTCCGGAAAGCATCAGAAGCTTTGCCTGACAGTTTGCCTGACAATATTGCAACCCACTCTCTTCTAGCTATTCGGTGCAGGTTACATTGTCGCTCAAAATCCGCCAGGTAGTTATCAATCTCACAGTCCTTTTCATCAAAAGCTTTAAAAGCGCTAAACGGAATCTTCCTTGCGTCTGCTGTGCTGTACTCACTGTTTGGAGGATGTGTGGCTGCTTGTTGGACTGCTGCCAGTTTTAACTGTAGTTCTGCGTCTCTTATTTGTTTATCCTTCTGTAGCTCTGCGTCTCTTATTTGTTTAGCCTTCTGTAGCTCTGCGTCTCTTATTTGTTTAGCCTTCTGTAGCTCTGCGTTTACTAACAGGTCCATCACTTTCAGCACCACATCCGGCGTTGGGTTCGGGCCGAACCATGCTAGCTTCTCTCTCATTAGCTTGTTGGTTGGTGACTCCTCCTGAATCACTGGTGTCTCCATCTCTTGTACCGCTGGCGTTGCTGCAATCACGTTCTCCTGGTCTAGCTCCATTAATTCTGCTATGATGACCCGCTTGGTTTTGTTGCTAGCAATCCTTCCACGAACTTCCAGTAGTTCTTCCAGTGTCTGCTTGGAATCCGGGTGTAAAGGAGAGTAGAAGGGAAAATCCCACTGCTACCAACCAATTGCGACGGTATCGGTATGATATCCCCGTCAAGCATTCCCTCCTCTCCATACAAGAACATCACAGGATTCCCCACACATGAGTCAAGACTGGATGCTGGAACCAAGACACTTTATTGACACAAAAACTCAGCTTATATGTGGTTACAGCCTGTTAGGAACGCCCCCCTCACACAGTGGGGTTTCCCATACAGATTATAGGAGACAAGTCGGAGCCGACCATGCAGACACGTTTCTTTAGATAAAGACATCAGGGGAGTTAATTAATACACTGAAGCAATCAGAATAATTAACATACTACTTCTCTAATCATTTAGCCTGATGATACAATACACATCTTTTAAGGGTAAACACAGATCTTCTTTACACAACACAATAGATCAATTAACCTTTAGAATAGTGAGGGGACATTAGCACGTCAATAACCTGTCAGAGGAATGAATCACACATGAAATTCCTTTCTACCTCTACCCATGGCTAGCAGGGAGCAGTACACTGAGACATATAGGCAAATGTATCACAATCTCTACAATCCTTCAATAAATTAGGATCCTCCAAAAGGAATGGGACACTAAGTCAGAGGTCTTGTGGATTCCAAAGTGCCCAGCAAGGGGATGGTCATGGCATTTCTTGAGGATGTGAACCCTAAACTGCTCAGGAATAAAGATTTGTTCCTTGTAGAAGAGTTCATCTTTTGGTTATAGGTGCAGATCCAGGGATGGAGGGTGATTATCGACTGCCTCCTTGATTTGGGACATCACATCTGCCTGTAGGAGTAGAAGGTTTGTGGCAGGTAAAATAGTGTCAGGTTCAGGAGGTGGGGCCGACTCAGAGAACATACGTGAGAGTGCATCGGGTTTACCGTTCTTGGATCCGGGGCAGAAGGTAAGATGAAAAGTGAAACGTGAAAAGAATAGTGCACATCTGGCCTGTCAGGGTCCTAGGCATCTGGAAGTTCTTAAGTACTCCAAGTTTTTATGATCAATAAAAATAAGAATAGGATGTGCAGCCCCTTCCAACAGATAGCGCCATTCCTCTTGGGTGGCTTCAATAGCTAATATTTCAAGATCCCCCACGTAATAGTTATTTTCAGAAGGGTTCAGTCTCCTAGAGAAAAAGGCAATTGGATGGAGTAAAGATTTAGCCCCTTGTCTTTGAGATAGTATAGCCCCAACTGCCGTTTCGGAGGTGTCCAACTCGAGCACGTAGGCCAGAGCAGGGTCAGGGTGTCTTAGAATGGGGCAGAAGTGAACAAAGTCTTTAACTTTTCAAAAGCATCCTGAGCCTCAGGAGGCAATTTGAATGAAGCATGCTGTTTAATTAACTGGGTGACATGAGCAATGATATCGGAAAAGTTTTTAATACATTTTCTGTAAAAATTGGTGAAGCCCACACAACGTTGTATGGCTTTCTTGTCTTCAGGGGCAGGCCAATCAAGCACAGCAGCGACTTTTTGCGGAGCCATAGAGATTAGGGTTGAGCGAACCTGAACTGTAAAGTTTGGGTTCGGTACGGACTTTGGTTTTTTTTTGCTCCCGAACCCGAATGATTGGAAAAAGTCGTGTTCGGAATTCGGGTATGTTTTGGCGCGCTGCACGGCAGCCAATCGCCATTCGTTTTACTACTGTGACTGGGAACTGATCACAGTCATGCCTACTTATGGCATGGCTGTGATTGGCCAGTGCAGCATGTGACCCAGCATGTGACCAGCCTCTATATTAGATAGAGGCACACAGCACAGAACGTCACTCTGCTGTAGTTATGATAGGGAGAGGCTGCTGCTTATTCTTAGGGACAGTGTCAGAGAGTTGTATCCTGCTTGAGAAATCTAAACAAGCACTCTTTATTCATCGTCACTCTGCTGTAGTTATGATAGGGAGAGGCTGCCGCTGATTCTTAGGGACAGTGTCAGAGAGTTGTATCCTGCCTCAGAAATCTAAAATAAGCACTCTTTATTCATAGAACTCTGCTGTAGTTATGATAGGGAGAGGCTGCTGCTGATTCTTAGGGACAGTGTCAGAGAGGTGTATCCTGCTATATAGGTGAATCTCTGCCCATTTCACCAGCACTCCACCTGTCCCCTGTGATATACTGTCTGTGCAGTACATTGTTTAGGGCTGGCTTCCTGCTTATTGCTATAGGTAGAGAAATATATAGGTGAATCTCTGCCCATTTTACCAGCACTCTACCTGTCCCCTGTGATATACTGTCTGTGCAGTACATTTTTTAGGGCTGGCTTCCTGCTTATTGCTATAGGTAGAGAAATATATAGGTGAATCTCTGCCCATTTCACTAGCACTCCACCTGTCCCCTGTGATATACTGTCTGTGCAGTACATTGTTTAGGGCTGGCTTCCTGCTTATTGCTATAGGTAGAGAAATATATAGGTGAATCTCTGCCCATTTCACCAGCACTCCACCTGTCCCCTGTGATATACTGTCTGTGCAGTACATTGTTTAGGGCTGGCTTCCTGCTTATTGCTATAGGTAAAGAAATATATAGGTGAATCTCTGCCCATTTCACCAGCACTCTACCTGTCCCCTGTGATATACTGTCTGTGCAGTACATTGTTTAGGGCTGGCTTCCTGCTTATTGCTATAGGTAGATAAATATATAGGTGAATCTCTGCCCATTTCACCAGCACTCCACCTGTCCCCTGTGATATACTGTCTGTGCAGTACATTGTTTAGGGCTGGCTTCCTGCTTATTGCTGTAGGTAGAGAAATATATAGGTGAATCTCTGCCCATTTCACTAGCAATCCACCTGTCCCCTGTGATATACTGTATGTGCAGTAAATTGTTTAGGGCTGGCTTCCTGCTTATTGCTATAGGTAGAGAAATATATAGGTGAATCTCTGCCCATTTCACCAGCACTCTACCTGTCCCCTGTGATATACTGTCTGTGCAGTACATTGTTTAGGGCTGGCTTCCTGCTTATTGCTATAGGTAGAGAAATATATAGGTGAATCTCTGCCCATTTCACCAGCACTCTACCTATCCCCTGTGATATACTGTCTATGCAGTACATTGTTTAGGGCTGGCTTCCTGCTTATTGCTATAGGTAGAGAAATATATAGGTGAATCTCTGCCCATTTCACCAGCACTCTACCTGTCCCCTGTGATATACTGTCTATGCAGTACATTGTTTAGGGCTGGCTTCCTGCTTATTGCTATAGGTAGAGAAATATATAGGTGAATCTCTGCCCATTTTACCAGCACTCTACCTGTCCCCTGTGATATACTGTCTGTGCAGTACATTGTTTAGGGCTGGGTTCCTGCTTCTTTCTCAGGTGCGAGTAGCCGACAGAGCCTGCAGCGGTATTTGGTCGGGCCTAATCCAGCTCTACGAATGTTGAGGCCAGGAGCAGAACAGGCGGTAGTAGATTGGGTTGCTGACAGTGCCTCCAGTTCCTTCACATTGTTTTCCAACCAGTCTTGTGCTGAAAGTTCAGAGTTGGCGTCTGCAGCCGATGTCCACCATCAGTCTTTCACCTCACCCTCTTGCAAATCAGCCAAGCAGTCTGAGCCCCAAAGCATGCAGCAGTCTATTCTTCTTTTTGATGAGTCTGTTAGCATGTGTTCCCAGGGCCATCCACCTAGCCCAGCCCCAGAAGGGGAAGAGATTGAGTGCACGGATGCCCAACCACTTATATTTCAAGATGAGTACATGGGGGGACCATCACAGCACGTCTTGGATGATGATGAAACACAGTTGCCAACTGCTGGTGCTTTTGCAATTGTGCAGACCGACAAGGAGGGCAGTGGTGAAGACTGGGTGGAAGATGATGTGGAGGACGATGAGGTCCTCGACCCCGACATGGAATCAACCTCATGCAGGTGACCCGTTTAGTTCGGAGGAAGAGGCGGTGGTCGCACAGAGCCACCAGCACAGCAGAAGAGGGAGCAGGGTGCCAAAGCAGAGCGTCCGTCCCTTAGACAGTACGCCTGATACTGCCCAACGCAGCAAGGGACCGAGCACACCAAAGCCAGGTCCAAGGAGTTCCCTAGCGTGGCAGTTCTTCACACAATGTGCTGATGACAAGACACGCGTGGTTTGCACGTTGTGCAATCAGAGCCTGAAGCGAGGCATAAACGTTCTCAACCTGAGCACAACCTGCTTGACCAGGCATCTAAGTGCAAAGCACGAGCTGCAGTGGAGTAGACACCTCAAAAACCAAGAAAGGTCTCTGGCTCCTCCTGCTTCCTCTTCTGCATCAGTCTCGGGCCTCTCTGCCTCTTCATCCACCTCTGTAGTGACAGTGCCACCTGCCACCCCTCAATTAGAGGACTGGCAAGCAACACTACCACCTGGGTCACCAAACATCTCCACAATGTCCCATGGAAGCATTCAGCTCTCCATCTCCCAAACACTGGAGCGTAAGAGGAAGTACCCCTCTACCCACCCGCGATCCCTGTCCCTGAATGCCAGCATTTCAAAATTACTGGCCTTTGAAATGCTGTTATTCCGTCTGGTGGAGACACAGAGTTTTAAAAGCCTGATGGCATTGGCTGTCCCACAGTACGTCGTGCCCAGCCGCCACTACTTTTCCAGGCAAGCTATCCCTTCCCTGCACAACCAAGTGGGGGACAAAATCAGGTGTGCACTGCGCAACGCCATCTGTGCCAAGGTCCACCTAACTACGGATACGTGGACCAGTAAGCACGGTCAGGGACGTTATATCTCCCTAACAGCACACTGGGTAAATGTAGTGGCGGCTGGGCCTGAGGCGGATAGCAGTTTGGCGCATGTCCTTCCACCACCGAGGATTGCAGGGCGCTTCAGTTTGCCTCCTGTTCCTAACTCCTTCTACTCTGCTTCCTCATCCTCTACCGCCTCTTCATCCAGTCAGCGTAACAAATTCACCACCAACTTCAGCACAGCCATGGGTAAACGCCAGCAGGCAGTTTTAAAACTTTCCTGTTTGGGGGAAAAACCACACACCGCGCAGGAGTTGTGGAGGGACATGGAACAACAGACCGATGAGTGGTTGGCGTCAGTGAGCCTCAAGCCGGGCCTGGTGGTGTGCGATAACGGGCGAAATCTCGTAGCAGCTCTGGGCCTAGCCGGTTTGACGCACATCCCTTGCCTGGCGCATGTGCTGAATTTGGTGGTGCAGAGTTTCCTGAAAACTTACCCCGATATGCCACAGCTGCTGCAGAAAGTGTGGGCCGTCTGTGCGCACTTTTGGCGTTCTCACCCTGCTGCTGCTCGCCTGGCAGCGCTGCAGCGTAACTTCGGACTTCCCGCTCACCGCCTCATATGTGATGTGCCCACAAGGTGGAACTCCACCTTGCACATGCTGGCCAGACTGTGCGAGCAGCAGCAGGCGATAATGGAGTTCCAGCTGCAGCACGCACGCGTGAGTCGCTCTGCGGAACAGAACCACTTTACCACCAATAATTGGGCCTCCATGCGAGACCTGTGTGCCTTGTTGCGCTGTTTTGAGTACTCCACCAACATGGCCAGTGCCGATGACGCCGCTCTCAGCGTGACTATCCCAGTTCTATGCTTCCTTGAAAAAATGCTACGGGCGATGATGGAAGAGGATGTGGCACAGGAGGAGGAGGAGGAATCGGGATCATTTCCAAGGCTTTCAGGGCAGTCATTCACAAGTGGCTCCGAGGGTGGGTTCGTGCACCAACAAAGGCCAGGTACACAATTGTCCAGCAAGGGCACAGTTCTGGAGGATGACGCGGTGGAGGATGAGGAGGAGGAAGACATGGAGGAGGAGGAGGAACCGTGTTCACAGCAGGATGGCATCTAGAGCAGCTCATGGCCATTACTGGTGCATGGCTGGGGGATACAGAGGACAGAGATGATACACCTCCCACAGAGGACAGCTGTTCGTTGCCTCTGGGCAGCCTGGCACACATGAGCAATTACATGCTGCAGTGTCTCCGCAACGACCGGCGTGTTTCGCACATTATAACAGGTGCTGGGTGGCCACGCTGCTGGATCCCTGTTACAAGGACAATGTACCGTCCTTAATCCCCTCACTGGAGCGTGAACGCAAGATGCGCGAGTACAAGCGCACGCTGGTAGACACGCTGCTGGTGCAATTCCCACCTGGCAGCGGGGGCACAGTGGAAGCAGAAGGCGAAGGCAGAGGAGGAGGAAGAGGTCGCCAACGCAGCAGGGGCACCGCCAGCACCTTAGAAGGCAGAGTTAGCATGGCCGAAATGTGGAAAAGCTTTGTCAGCACGCCACAACAAACAGCACCACCAGCTGATATGGAACGTTTTAGCAGGAGGCAGCATTTCAGCAACATGGTGGAGCAGTATGTGTGCACACGCCTACACGTACTGAATGACGGCTATGCCCCCTTAAACTTCTGGGTCTCCAAATTGGGCACATGGCCTAAGCTTGCCCTTTATGCCTTGGAGGTACTGGCCTGCCCTGCGGCCAGTGTATTGTCTGAACGTGTATTTAGCACGGCAGGGGGCGTTATCACAGACAAGCGCAGCCGCCTGTCCAGAGCCAATGTGGACAAGCTCACATTCATTAAAATGAACCAGGCATGGATCCCACAGGACTTGTCCGTACCTTGTGCAGAATAGATACCAGGCCGGCCTTACCCAGCCATTGTTTTTTTTCTGATCTTTCTAGGGTTGCCATCTCATCCCTTTAAAAGCAAAAACATATTAATTACACAGGTTCTCTGGCTGATTAAGTTGCTGCTAATTAAACTCACTTGGTGCCTTATCGACAGTAAATTAGCCCCAGAACCTGTGTAATTACTCTGTGTTCTGGTTTAAAGGGATGAGGTAGCAACCCTAGATCTTTCTCACTCTTTTGGGGTTTACCCTAATTTAAAAAATACATATATTAAAAACCAAAACCTGCTGTGTTGGCTACCTCCTCCTCCTCCTCCTCCACCGCCACTTCCACCTACACCGCCACATCCACCTCAACCTCCTAAGGCCGCGTACACACGGGCAAACATGTACGATGAAACCGGTCCGCCGAACCGTTTTCACCGTACATGTCTGCCTGGGGATTTCTGTACGATGGCTGTACTAACCATCGTACAGAAATCCGCGCGTAAAGAATACGCGGGGCGTGTCCGCGGCGTCGCCGCGACGATGACGCGGCATCGCCGCGACGATGACGCAGCGACGTGGGCGGCCCTGCCAGTTAAATGCTTTCACGCATGCGTCAAAGTCATTCGACGCATGCGAGGGATGGCGGGCGCTCTGACATGTACGGTAGGTCTGTACAGACGACCGAACATGTCCGAGCGGGCAGGATTCCAGCGGACTGTTTTAAAACAAGTCCAGAAATATTTGTTCGCTGGGAAAAGGCCCGACGGGCAAATGTTTGCTGGAATCCTGCACGCTCGGGCCTACACACGACCGAACATGTCTGCTGAAACTGGTCCGTGGACCAGTTTCAGCAGACATGTTCGGTCGTCTGTATGGCCCATCATACATATGGACCTCGTCCTCCTAGGTCAAAATGATTTTTTTTTTTTATGTTTTATTTTATGTTATTTCCCTATCCACATTTATTTTAGGAGTACTTGCCATGCTGTTCCCGACATTTTGCAATTTTTTTTTTTATGTTATTTTGAGTTATTTCCCTATCCACATTTATTTTCAGAGTACTTGCCATGCTCTTGCCGACATTTTGCTGCCATTTGCAGCCCTCCAGCCCTTTCCCTTAGTTTTTTAGAGACATTTTTGTAGTCAAAAGTCCGGGTCCCTATTGACTTCAATGGGGTTCGGGTCCGGGTCAAAGTCCGGGTTCGGTCCCAAACCCGAACATTTTTTTCAAAGTCCGGGTTCGGGTTCGGGTCCGAACCCGAACATCCAGGTGTCCGCTCAACTCTAATAGAGATGCCTTCTGCAGAAATAACAAGTCCCAAGAATTGGATAGATGATCTTTCAAACTCGCATTTTTCAGCCTTAGCGTAAAGGTAGTGTTGTCGCAGTCTATCAAGTAATTTCTTTACATGACCCCTGTGAAGATCAAGAGAACTGGAGAATATAAGAATATCGTCCATGTAGACGATAATGAATTAATCTAAGTAGTCCCAGAAGATGTAATTGACCAGATGTTGAAATGTGGCATAGGCATTGCAGAGGCCAAATGGCACGACAAGATATTCATAGTGTCCAAAGTGTTATCGGAATGCAGTTTTCTATTCGTTCCCGTCGCGAATTCTGACTAAGTTGTATGCACCCCTCAGAGTTTAGAGAACACGTGCCCCTCGCAATCTTTGGAAAAGTTCTGGAATCAGAGGGAGTGGATAGCTGTTCTTAACCGTGATTTTGTTAAGATCTTGATAATCCACACAGGGTCTGAGGGTATGATCATTTTTTTCGACAAAGAAGATGTCTGCCCCTGCAGGAGATGTGGAATGTCAGATGAAGCCTTTCTCCAAATTTTCGTCGATGTAGTGACGGAGGGCTTCTAATTCGGGCTCCGAAATACGGCCAAACAGAATCTCAGCCCCGGCCAACAGTTCTATGGGGCAATCATAGGCCCGATGAGGAGGGAGAGAGTCCACATTCTTCTTGTTGAACACATCGAGAAATTTGTGATAGACTGCAGGAACAAGTTTTGAGGTTTCCGGATCAGACTGGATGGCCAGGAGAGGTGTAGTGGTGCGTACCTCCTGCGGGACACAGTGTACCAGGCAGTAAGGTGAAGAAAAAAGGACCTCCCCTGTAAGCCAATTGATGCTGGGATTGTGTGCCATCAGCCAGGGTATACCCAGGATGATGGGGAACATGGGTGACGAGATGACATCTAGGCGTAGGAACTCTTGATGACCAGTAGAAGAAAGGCAGAGGATAGGGACCGCTTCCTGTGTTACTGGGCCAGACTTGATACGAGAGCCGTCAGCGAGGTGTACCACGAACCCTTGTTTCTTAGTACAAATTACAGATTGTGCCGGGCTGCAAAAACTAGAGTCCACAAAGCAGCTGTAGGCACCAGAGTCTATGATTGCAGAGACAGAAATGGTTTTCTCAGCAAGCTGTAAGTGGCAAGGAAGAGTAAGGTGAACCCGATCAGGTCCGGGTGGTTGCATCGTGTGGATCCAGTTGGTAGGAGATTTGTGTGGCTGTACAGGACAGTTTCGCAGGTAGTGACCGGCATCACTCCAGTAGAGGCAGAGGTCTGAGTGCTGGCGATGGAGGCGTTCGGGTGCAAACAGGGGGGGCCTTAAAAAACTTTCCGAGAAGGAACTTGGGGTGAGCTAGTCGTGTCACTGGAGAGGCAGATAATGGCATTCTTGGATCTGTGATGAAAAGAGTCTCTATGGGTTTTCTCAGACTGGCGTTCCCGTAACCGTTGGTCAATCAAAACGACAAGATTAACCAGGTCCTCCAGAACCGAGGGTACTTCCACTCTGGCAAGTTCATCCTGATATGCGTCAGATAAACCAAGACGAAACTGGTAATGAAGGGCTGCTTGATTCCACTCTGTATCGGTACTCCAGAGGCGAAAATCAGTTACATAATCCTTCACAGGTCTCTGACCCTGCTGTAGTTTGCTGAGTTCTTGTTTGGCAGTCTGTCTACAAAAGGGGTCAGTGTACAGCTGAGACATGGCAGAGAAGAAAGAGTCCATAGAGGCTAGGGCTGGGTCAAGCTGCTCATGAAGCTGAAAGGCCAAGGATTGGGGCTCATCCAGAGGGAGGGAGATAAGAAATCGCACCCTGACATCTTGCGTGGAGAAAGTTTGTGGGAGGAGAGAAAAATAAAGTTTGCATGCATTACGAAAAGTCAGAAATTTCCTGCGATCTCCAGAAAAGCGTTCGGGAATAGGCACTCAGGGTTTGGGAAAAGGGTAGGTTCCATTAGATGTGTAGACCTCCGTCTGAGTGGCTACATCCATAGCAGCAGAAGAACCTAAAAGTGGCAAAGTCCCTGTGCCGGTCGGCAATCGATCTTCCATGTTACTTAAATCTGCTTGAACCTTTTTCACGTTGTGCGTTAGTGCAGAGATTGATTGAAAAAAGTCCTTATGTGGAGAGACCCCCCTTTCAGACTCCATTATTGGCTGACTGATATTGTCAGGGATCAGATGGGAGACTAAGTTGATGAGGTCGGCCTCTCTTATATCTCCTGTCCTGGCTCCACTGAAGGTGAGACAGAGGAAGCCGAAGGACAAGAGGGACACGAGTGCCTGGAGCAGGAGGTCCCGGGAGAACAGCTTGACAGGGTTCAGCAGCCTGGAGTAGACTGTGATGTGCAGAGCAGAAACAGAAAATAGCCAGGCAGGTAACTGAGAGTTAACAGAAATCAGGAACGTAGACAGGAGCAAGGTCTCAGGGATAGTCAGGTTCGTAAGTAGGCGGGCAGTGAGGTATCAAATCATAGACAGAGCCAGAGTCAGGAACGGAGCCGGGTCAGAGATGTACAACAGTACAGGAACAAAACACAGAGCCAAAGTCAAGAGCAAGCCGGGTCTTAATACTGGGAGGACACACAGGATCAGAGCAGGATTCAGGAACACAGCTGAAGATCAGTTAGCAAAGCACAGGAGCCAAGGCTCCCTTTAATAAGCCGTTTAACACCAAGGGGAATTAAGCCTCTGCATGTGCGTGTGCGCACCAGCGATCGTGGACTCTGGCGCGCATGCGTGCGCCTGTTCGCCGCTCTATGGCAAAGACTATGTGCTTGTGCACGTCTATGTGCAAAACGTCTCACAGGAATTCCCTGACATCGAAATGTTGTTTGGTTTACTGCTGACATTGTCTTTGTATAAACTTTTCATGTTTTTATGGATTTTTCTTATCTTACCTCCTTTATCATTATATGGTCTCACTGCCTCCTCTGCATATCTCCTCCAAAATTCGTTATTATTGCCTCCTCTCTCTTTAAGGGGTGAGTTGGGCCTGGAGTTCCACTTGTTTTTAAGTTTATTAAAAGTCAGCAGCTACAAAAAGTGCAGCTGCTGCCTTTTAATAAACAGACACTCACCTGTCCCACGGTCCAGCGATGTGGCCGCCCGGAGCCTTTCTCCTCTCCCTCTCCTTTCCGTGGCACCGGCATTACAAGTGTGGGCACCCCTGGCTGTGACAGCTTGCGGCATCACAGCTGGGTGCTCACTGAACGTGCACGAGTCGCGATGCGCCTTCTCAGTGGCCAGGCAATCTTCTCGGACCTGTGACATGTCCCAGGAGATTGCAGGGAGGAGGAGTCACCTAGGCAGCCGAGCGGAAGTGGGAGCTGGGTACCTGTCAAAACTAGGCACCCGCTACCCCCACAATAAATGACATGCCAAATGTGGCATGTAAGGGGGTGAGGAGTGCTTAAAGCAAAAGATCCACTTTTGGGGAGAGCTCAGCTTTAAAGAGAGCCAGAAAGCTGCTAATTGAGGACCTCAATTCTTCAAATATTAGTTGCCTGGTTGTCATGCAGCTTTTTGAGTCAAGCAGACTTTTTTAGAACAAATATATTGATCAAAAGTTCTCACTTATTTCTAAATATATTTCGCTGCATGTCACTTTCATGGAACCAGGAAACCAGAAATTTCCAAAAGAAGGTCACCAACATCATCCATATATCTCTCAGGACGGGTTTCTTTTAACTTTGAAAATTATTTTCTCTTAAACACAAAATACAAAAAGCATAAACATGCCAATATCTATTCACACTGCATTATATAACCCAGTTTTAAAGTTTAAAATCAATACAATATGTAAATAAAAAAGCGGAGATCAATTCACAAATGTAGGACTAGATCCCTTTAATTTATAAACATTTTCTTTATCTACAAACTTCCTCAAGATAAAAGCTGCAAGACCAGCTCAGCCCCACCCTGTGCCGAGGAATGTGAGACGCCCTTTAGATTTTCGTTGTCGGAGACTTTTTCGTTAAATTTCTCTCTTCTGCTGTCAGCGATGGCGTCTGCTGATGTGAGACAGGAGCTGGACTGTTCCATCTGTCTGAACATTTATACAGATCCTGTAAACCTGAGATGTGGACACAACTTCTGCCGGGTCTGTATTGATTGTGTGTTGGATACACAGGGGGGGTCTGGAGGATATTCCTGTCCTGAGTGCAGAGAAGAGTTCCGGGATCGGCCTGTACTGCAGAGGAACATAACACTGCGTAACATAGTGGGGGCTTTCCGATCTACTCAGCTGGAAGAAGGAAAGACTGGAATCTTCTGTACTTATTGCTATCACTCTCCTGTACCTGCTGTTAAATCCTGTCTGATGTGTGAAGCTTCTCTGTGTCATAATCACCTGAGAGTCCACAGCAAGGCACCAGAACATGTCCTAACTGATCCCACCACTTCCATGGAGAACAGAAAATGCTCCATCCACAGGAAACTTCTTGAATATTATTGTACTGAGGACTCTGCCTGTATCTGTGTGACCTGCAGTTTGGCCGGAGAACACCGAGGACACAAAGTGGAGACTCTGGATGAGGCCTCTGAGAAGAAAAAAAAGAAACTGAAAAATGTTCTGCAGAAACTGATGACAGAGAGAGAGGAGATGGAGAAAAGGGTCCAGAGTCTGCAGGACCGCAGGAGAAAAGTACAAGAAGAATCAGCCGGTCTAACAGAGAGAGTCACTGCCCTGTTCATAGAGCTCAGGAGACATCTGGATGACCTGGAGAAGAGAGTCCGGAGAAACATCACCAGTCAGGAAGAGCGGATCTCATTTTCTGATCTGATCCATCAGCTGGAAATAAAGAAGAAGGATCTGTCCAAGAAGATGGAGGACATTGAGAAGCTGTGTAACATGACTGACCCACTGACTGTCCTACAGGAATCAGACACAGGGGACTTGTGTGATACTGAGGAGGGAGATAATGAGGACAGAGAGAGACATGATAGACTCCTCCATGATGGAGGGGATCTGGATGTGTCTGGAATCTCACACACATTACTCACAGGGTTATCTGATATGATAAATGGGGGATATGTATACTTCTATATACAGGAAGCTTCAGACATATTACTGGATGTGAACACAGCTCATAATAAGCTACAGATATCAGATGACATGAAAACTGTATCCAGGTCAGATATAGAGCAGAATTGTCCAGAAACACCGGAGAGATTTCAGTGGTGGCCCCAGGTATTAAGCAGTCAGAGATTTTCCTCGGGGCGGCATTACTGGGAAGTGGATGTCAGTAAGTCAGAACATTACAGCGTCGGGATGTGTTATCCCAGTATAGAGAGGAAAGCAGGAGGAGTGCAGGCAGGGATTGGATATAATAACAAGTCTTGGGGGTTGTTCAGGGGTAGAGGTGAGTGTTATCTATTTCATGATAATAAAACAATCAGAATATCTCCCAATCTCTCCAGTAACAGAGTCAGGATCTATGTGGATTATGAGGCTGGGCGGCTGTCCTTTTTTGATCTGTGTGACCCGATCAGACACCTCCACACCTTCACCACCACCTTCACTGAGCCCCTCCACGCCGGGTTATGCACATGGAAAGGTCGTATAAAACTATCTGGGGGGGTCAGGAGACCTGTAAAATGATCGTATTACAGGAAATCTGAGCTGAATCTGATGAAATCTGGTGAGAAATGTGAATCTGGTTCATAGGATGACACAGTTTGTACAGATAACATATTTCTTCAATCGGTGGATCTGGTAGATCTCAGCACAGGAGAGTCTCCTCCATCATCTATCACCTCCGCATCCAATGGGGGAGATTTACTAAGACTGGAGAGTGCAAAATCTGGTGCAGCTCTACATAGAAACCAATCAGCTTCCAGGCTTTTTTTTTTTTCAAACTGAGAAGCTGATTGGCTCCCATGCAGAGCTGTACCAGATTTTGCACTCTCCAGTTTTGGTAAATCAACCTCAATAAGACATGGGAGGATTTTTTTAGGGGGTTTATTTAGCGTTAGGCTGACCATACACTTTATAATCTAATTTTACAATCTCCTTTAGATCTACCATCAGTGGTGGGGAATACAGGCCGGCCTGATATCAACTACCTCTAAGTAGTCTAAAATCAGGCCGGCCCGTATACTAAGTTTGTCTTCATATGATATAGCTTGGGTAAAACTAACGGTGATTTGTTTGTATAGTGTATGGCAGCCCTCAAAATTTACACTCGCCGCTCGCATTTTGCGAGTAAATTTTGAGGGCTGGCGAGTGTCTGGCTGGCTGCTTGGGAGCAGGGGGGCGAGCGAGGAGAGCAGAGCAGAGCCGCCGCGGCGTTCAAACCGCGGGGAACATTACAGCTTTCAATTCAATAGCTGTGTTCCCCGCAGCGTGCGTCTTATACAGCCCCTCCCCTCCGGGAAACTTTGATAGGCAGAGCACCCATCCCAGTATTGGATGGATGATCTGTCCATCAAAGTTTCCCGGACAAGAGGGGAGGGGCTGTATAAGACGTGCGCTGCGGGGAACAGAGCTATTGAATTGAAAGCTGTAATGTTCCCCGCGGTTTGAACCATTCGGTGGCGGCTCCTCCTCTCCTACCCAGCACAGGTAGGATATGGGGGGGGGGAAGAACTCTGGCTAATATGTGTGTGTGGGGGGGGACTGGCTAATATGTGTGTGTGTGGGGGGAACTGGCTAATATGTGTGTGTGGGGGGGAGAACTCTGGCTAATATGTGGGGGGGGACTCTGGCTAATATGTGTGTGTTGGGGGGGGGAGAACTCTGGCTAATATGTGTGTGTGGGGGGGGGCTGGCTAATACTAATATGTGTGTGTGGGGGGGGGACTGGCTAATATGTGTGTGGGGGGGAGAACTCTGGCTAATATGTGTGTGGGGGGGACTCTGGCTAATATGTGTGTGGGGGGGACTCTGGCTAATATGTGTGGGGGGGGGAGAACTCTGGCTAATATGTGTGGGGGGGACTCTGGCTAATATGTGTGGGGGGGGGACTCTGGCTAATATGTGTGGGGGGGAGAACTCTGCCTAATATGTGTGTGTGGGGGACTCTGGCTACAATATGTGTGTGGGGGGGGGGGGCTCTGGCTGCAATATGTGTGGGGGGGAATCTGGCTGCAATATGTGTGGGGGGGGACTCTGGCTGCAATATGTGTGGGGGGGGGCTCTGGCTGCAATATGTGTGGGGGGGGGACTCTGGCTGCAATATGTGTGTGGGGGGGGGGCTCTGGCTGCAATATGTGTGGGGGGGACTCTGGCTGCAATATGTGTGGGGGGAGGACTCTGGCTGCAATATGTGGGGGGGGGGACTCTGGCTGCAATATGTGTGTGGGGGGGGGGGACTCTGGCTGCAATATGTGTGGGGGGGGACTCTGGCTGCAATATATGTGTGGGGGGAGACTCTGGCTGCAATATGTGTGTGGGGGGGGGACTCTGGCTGCAATATGTGTGGGGGGGGGACTCTGGCTGCAATATATGTGTGGGGGGAGACTCTGGCTGCAATATGTGTGGGGGGGGGGAGACTCTGGCTGCAATATGTGTGTGGGGGGGAGACTCTGGCTGCAATATGTGTGGGGGGGGACTCTGGCTGCAATATGTGTGGGGGGGGACTCTGGCTGCAATATGTGTGTGGGGGGGAGACTCTGGCTGCAATATGTGTGGGGGGGGACTCTGGCTGCAATATGTGTGGGGGGGGACTCTGGCTGCAATATGTGTGTGGGGGGGGACTCTGGCTGCAATATGTGTGTGGGGGGGGACTCTGGCTGCAATATGTGTGTGAGGGGGACTCTGGCTGCAATATGTGTGTAGGGGGGGGACTCTGGCTGCAATATATGTGTGGGGGGGACTCTGGCTGCAATATGTGTGGGGGGGGGACTCTGGCTGCAATATGTGTGGGGGGGGGGACTCTGGCTGCAATATGTGTGGGGGGACTCTGGCTGGAAAATGGGGACATTTTGCTGCATTGGTAGACATGGGCAGGCTGAATTTTTGGGCACGGATTAAGTTGTTGTTAATATTTATTACTTAATTATACATAAAACATTTAAGTGTCATTTCATGAGATAATTTATGAGGGCGTGTCTAGGGGCGGGATTAGGGGCGGGACATGGTAGGGGTTGGGCGGGGCAACTGGTGGTGAGTATGCCTTGAGGCCTGGCTAGTAGCTCAGGACTTGAAATGTTGAGCCCTGGTGTATGGTCAGCCTTAGATTTACGAAAAGTATATAATATAAAGACAGAGAAGCAATCTACTCAAATTGTATCCAGGCAGACCCTTCCACTACATACAGGAGTTGATGGCAGATCTGTAACAGATTGTACATTCAGATTGTATGTTAGGGGTTATAATCAGCTTAGGGGGTATATTAATGTTGGGGGTTAGGATTGAAGTTGAGCAGTTATTACATTAGAGGGACCGAGCGAAAAGTATAAATGTATTTAAATTAAAGGGGTTGTAAAGATTTGTTTTTTTTATTTTCTAAATAGGTTCCTTTAACAACTTGCTTACTGGGCACATACACCCCCTTCCTGCCCAGCCGAAATTTCAGCTATCGGCACTGTCACGCTTTGAATGACAATTGCGCGGTCGTTGCGACGTGGCTCCCAAACAAAATTGACGTCCTTTTTTCCCCAAAATAGAGCTTTCTTTTGGTGGTATTTGATCACCTCTGCGGTTTTTAGTTTTTGCGCTATAAACAAAAATTCGAGCGACAATTTTGAAAAAAATGCAATATTTTTTTTACTTTTTGCTATAATAAATATCCCCCAAAAACATATATAACATTTTTTTTCCCTTAGTTTACGTATTATTCTACCTATTTTTGGTCAAAAAAATCGCAATAAGCGTTTATCGATTGGTTTGCGCAAAATTTATAGCGTTTACAAAATAGGGGATATTTTTATTGCATTTTTATTCATTTTTTTTTTTTACTACTAAAGGCGGCAATCAGCGATTTTTTTCGTGACTGCGACATTATGGCGGACACATCGGACAATTTTGACACATTTTTGGGACCATTGTCATTTTCACAGCAAAAAATGCATTGGCCTAAACTGAGGGAAAAAAAATGTTATATATGTTTTTGGGGGATATTTATTATAGCAAAAAGTAAAAAATATTGCATTTTTTTCAAAATTCTCGCTCTATTTTTGCATTGTTTATTGTGAAAATGACAGTTGCAGTTTGGGAGTTAACCACAAGGGGGCGCTGTAGGAGTTAGGGTTCACCTAGTGTGTGTTTACAACTGTAGGGGGGTGTGGCTGTAGGTCTGACATCATCGATCGAGTCTCCCTATAAAAGGTATGACACGATCGATGCAGCCGCCACAGTGAAGAACGGGGAAGCCGCGTTTACATACGGCTCTCCCCGTTCTTCAGCTCCGGGGAGCGATCGCGAGGGGGCGGCTAGAAACGAATAGCCGCCCCCTCATCCCGGATCGCTCCCCGCGGGCGACAATTTTGAAAAAAACACAATATTTTTTAGTTTTTGCTATAATAAATATCCCATTTAAAAAAAATATATATATTTTTTTCAGTTTAGTCTTCTTCTACATATTTTTGGTGAAAAAAATATATAACAATAAGCGTATAGTGATTGGTTTGCGCAAACGTTATAGCGCCTACAAAATAGGGGATAGAACTTTTACTTTTTTATTTATTTATTTATTTATTTTTATTTTTACTAGTAATGGCGGCGATCTGCGATTTCTGTCACGACTGTGACATTGCGGCGGACGTATCGGACACTTTTGACACATTTTTGGGACCATTCACATTTATACAGCGAACAGTGCTATAAAACTGCACTGGTTACTGTATAAATGTGACTGGCAGGGAAGGGGTTAACACTAGGGGGCGAGGAAGGGGTTAAGTATGTACCCTGGGAGTGATTCTTACTGTGGGGGGAGGGGACTGACTGGGGGAGGTGACCGATGGTTGTCCCTGTGTACAAGGGACACACCATTGGTCTCCTCTCCGTGACAGGACGTGGAGCTCTGTGTTTACACACACAGATCCACGTCCCTGGCTCTGTGACTGCCGATTGCGGGTGCCTGGCGGACATTGCGGCCGCCAGGCACGCGCATCCGCACTTTGAGCAGCCATAGAGAAGATAAGACTGCAGATAAACAGGAACACCTTATGTAGGAGGATTTGTTTCCTCCCTGTGTATTACCTGAGGATTGTCACATCGCTGGGTATATGGAGAGTTTACATCCATGTTAAAGATTCTAAACACAAGAATGTTTTTTATGACCTTTTACCCGTCTGACGGCTAAACAGCAGAGATGATGCCGGGTGATTATTCATTTATGTGTTAAAAATGTCATCTGGAAAAGTCCAAATATTTTATTACTTAAAGACCGGACATTTTCTTTACCTCAAAGCGGTATTAATCCCAAAAGTCAGACATTTATTACACGGCAGCTCACCAATTCTTAGATGTGACGGCTGCATTAGTTTTCTTTTATTTATTTGGTGATCTGGCCGGCAAGTCTGTTTTTCAAAAGAACCAATTCTCCTCCGGATGTATCAGTTAGGCCGAGTACTCACGGCAGGACATGTCCGATGAAAACGGTCTGCAGACCGTTTCCATCGGACATGTCTGGCCGGGGACTGCCCGGGGACTTCTGTTCGATGGCTATACACACCATCGAACAGAAGTCCGCGCGTAAACAATACGCGGGGCGTGTCCGCGGTGTCGACGCGGTGTCGCCGCGACAATGACGCGCCGGCGTGGGCGGCGTGCCTTGAAAATGCTTCCACGCATGCGTCGAAGTCATCCGACGCATGCGAGGGATGGCGGGCGGCCGGACATGTACGGTAGGTCTGTACTGACGACCGTACATGTCCGGGCGGACAGGTTTCCAGCGGACTGTTTTAAAGCAAGTCCGGGAAACAGTTGTCCGCTCAGAAACGGTCTGTCAGACAATTGTTTGCTGGAATCCTGTCCGCGCGGCTGTACACACGACGGAACATGTCTGCTGAAATTGGTCTGCGGACCAGTTTCAGCAGACATGTTTGGTCGTGAGTACGGGGCCTCAGAGGGATGAGACAAACCGTTTACTACTGACAGGGGTGCTTACAATGATCAGCTTTTATTTGTGTAAAACCTTTATCCCAGAAGGGGGAAAAAAACTGTTTGCTGTAACTGATTATAAAATATGAGCTGGAGTTTGGCTTCAGTTTGTTAGTGTATCTAATCTGCTAATACAGTTCACACTCCCCCTCCCCCAGACTAACAATGCTGCCGTCCAAAAGTGCCCCCTGTGCACCTTCATCCAGAGTGGGGAGGGGTGCTCTAATACAGGAGGCGTGTTACTAGCCAGATCACCAGGTGAAAACAGAGGGAATAAGGTCTAAAAAAAAGAAAACGAATGCAGCCGCCACATCTAATGATTGGTAAGCAGCAATATGATATATTTTTGGTTTTGGGGTTGATACCGCTTTTATTCATTCTCTACATTAAAGGGTAAGTTCACCTTTACAGAAATATCTACACAGGGCTCCCTCCTCGATTTTTCTGTAAAGGTGAACTTCCCCTTTAAGGTAAAAAAATGTGCCAGTAGTTGTACCTCCCCCTCACCTCCCTATATACTTACCTGAGTCCTCTCTCCATCCAGCGCTGTGCCTGTCTACAGCGGCTCCGCTTTGTGCTCTCTCCTCACAGGACTCAGTGAGAGCAAGAAGAGCCATTGGCTGCTGCTAATCCAATCCTGTGAGGAGGGAGTGGTGAGGGCGGGACCAAGCTGCGCTGTGTGTATCTATGGACGCACACAGTCCGGCTCAGGAGCAAACCCACAGACGTGCCCCCCCATAGCAAGCCACTTTCTCTGGAGCTGACACAAAAGAGGAGGAGCCGAAAGTGGGGGGACCCCAGAAGAGGAGGTTCAATTATATTTTATCCTTTAAATGTGTTATTTTATATATTCAATGTAGTTTAAGGTTTTAGATTTCACTTTTCTGTATTTTATCTTGTCTCTATTTTTTATGCCATTTTATGTCTTGTGATGGGAATATTTTGTGCTGACATTTTATTGTTAAACTTTTATCTTTGGCATTTCAATAAAATTTTCTTGAAACCTTTAAATGTTCAGTTTAGTATTTTGAAGCGTTCATTTTCAGGATTTGGTTACAATAGATCTAAAGTCTTTGGGGTAGATTCAGGTACCTGCGCGCCTAGTTACGGCGGCGCAGCATATTGTATTTACGCTACGCCGACGCAACTTACAGGAGCAAGTGCAGTATTCACAAAGCACTTTCTCCGTAAGTTGCGGCGGCGTAGCGTAAATGGGGCTGGTGTAAGCCCGCGTAATTCAAATGTGGATGAGGGGGCGTGTTTTATGCTAATATGTGATGACCTGACGTGATTGATGTGCTTTACGATGCATGCGCCGTCCGTGTACAAATCCCAGTGTGCATTGCTTCAAATGACGTTGAAAGGACGTCATTGGTTTCGACGTGAACGTAAATTACGTCCAGCCCTATTCGCGAACGACTTACGCAAACGATCAAATTTCGAAGCGGGAACGACGTCCATACTTAACATTGGCTGCGCCACCTAATAGCAGGAGCAACGTTACGCCGAAAAAGCCTTACGCAAACGACGTAAAAAACTACCGCCGGGCGCACGTACGTTTGTGAATCGGCGTAACTAGGTAATTTGCATACTCTACGCCGAAAACGACGGAAGCGCCACCTAGCGGCCAGCGTGAGAATGCACCCTTAGATACGACGGCGTAAGAGTCGTATCTTAGGCTAATGTCGGCGTATCTAGCTTTCTGAATACAGAAAGAAGATACGCCGGCGCAGATTTGAATTTACGCGGCGTATCTATAGATACGCCACGTAAATTCTCTCTGAATCCGGGCCTTTTTTTTTTTTTCAGTTTGGATAGAGTAGGGAAGGGTTAGAACCTTGGTCAGTTTTTACCGTCTGTGCCCCAAACTTTAATTTCCAGTCCCCAGAGACACAGGAAGTGAGAGGAAATCTCTCCATCTCTTAGATCGGTGTCACCGGAACTCATGGTGACATTGGAAGGTTTCCCTCATGTCCTGTTCCAATGGCAGCCATGAAATGTTTGATTTCCAACACTTTCTGTGTCAGTGTCAGTGGTCACCAGGAGAAATAAAGAAGGGGACACTGATAGCAATAAAAACCTGACAGGGGTTCTAACCCATTACCCCCTATTCAATACTATAAACAGTTTGGAGTTTAGATTTAGGGGGCAGAGACACTTAATGTGAACCTGTGGTCAGGCTAGGGACAGCCAATGTTCTTATATATTCCCAACAAGCAGGAAATAGGCCATAAAACAAAACCTCACTGATCTCTGTAGCTGCAGGGACTGTGGGACAATTCATCCTCAAAGTTCATGTAGCCACCCTGCCATATGCAGGAGTGCCTCCTAAATCTGGTCTGCATGGCCAGTGCTGATTTGTAGTTTTATCTTGCTCAGTTACCCCTAGGTGCAATCTGGCTGCCAGTTCTCCCTCCGGCCACTAGGTGTCACCAGTACCTCTGGCACAAGTAGGAGGGATCACTGGGAGTCTGACACCAATAAAAACCTGTTCCAACCCATTCAAAACATAGCCTGGGGCCTAGAACAGCAGGGTCCTAGTCCTGGTGGAAGAGACCCAGCCTGGAGGGGGCTGTATGCCCCTCTGGGCAGATTACCTGTAGACTGTAGGAGGTTTAACAAGGTCTTCGCTCAGGGAGAAGTGGGGGGCCTAGTGCTAAAGCTGCTGAGAACAGTTGGGAGAGAGTCTGCTGAGGATCTGGACTGGAGGCTCACAGGGTCTGGCTGACACTGGAAGGAGGGATCCATGTACACAGGAACACAATGGGCCAGATTCAGAAAGGAGATACGACGGCGTATCTCCAGGATACGCCGTCGTATCTCTGAGTGTGCGTGGTCGTAACTATGTGTCTTACACCGTCGTATCTTAGGCTGCATATTTACGCTGGCCGCTAGGTGGCGCTTCCGTATAGTTACGCGATGAATATGCTAATTAGTTAGATACGCAGATTCAGAAACGTACGTCCGGCCGAGGCATTTTTTTACGTCGTTTGCGTTCGGCTTTTTCCGGCGTAAAGTTACCCCTGCTATATGAGGCGTAGCTAATGTTAAGTATGGACGTCGTTCCCGCGTCGAGTTTTGAAAATTTTACGTCGTTTGCGTAAGTCGTTCGCCAATAGGGCTGTACGTAAGTTACGTTCACGTCAAAAGCAATGACGATTTGTGGCGTAATTTCGAGCATGCGCACTGGGATTTTTCACGAACGGCGCATGCGCCGTTCGTAAAATACGTCAAATACGCGGGGTCACCATTAATTTAAATAAAACACGCCCACATCATCCACATTTGAATTAGGCGGGCTTACGCCGGACAACATACGTTACGCCGCCGTAACTAAGGGCGCAAGTTCTTTCTGCATACGGAACTTGCACCCAAAGTTACGGCGGCGTAACGTATCTGAGATACGTTACGCCCGCCAATAGATAGACAATTCTAAGTAGAGGCCTGGGAGAGAGAGATCCTGGAGAGACTGGGCTGGATTCAGGTAGGGGCGCACATAGTTACGGCAGCGCAGCGTATTGTATTTACGCTACGCCGACGCAACTTACAGGAGCAAGTGCAGTATTCACAAAGCACTTGTTCCGTAAGTTGCGGCGGCGTAGATGGGGTCGGCGTAATCGCGCGTAATTCAAATGTGGAAGGGGGGGCGTGTTTTATGTAAATATATGATGACCTGATGTGATTGACGTTTTTTACGGACGGCGCATGTGCCGTCCGTGTACATATCCAGCCCTATTCGTGAACGACTTACGCAAACAACGTAAAAAATTAAAATTTTGAAGCGGGAACAACGTCCATACTTAACATTGGCTGCGACTCCTAATAGCAGGAACAACTTTACGCTGAAAAAGCCTAACGTAAACGACGTAAATAAATTGCGCCGGGCGTACGTACGTTTGTGAATCGGCGTATCTAGGTAATTTGCATATTCTACGCCAACAACAAAGGAAGCGCCCCTAGCGGCCAGCGTCAGAATGCACCCTAAGATACGACGGCGTAAGAGACTTATGCCAGTCGTATCTTAGGCTAATGTCGGAGTATCTAGCTTTCTGAATACAGAAAGTAGATACGCCGGCGCAGCTCTGAAATTACGCGGCGTATCTATGGATACGCCGGCGTAATTCTTTTCTGAATCTACCCCACTGTTGATGCTTAACTTCTGTTTGAGAGACTGTTCCAGAGTTGCTGTCTCAGGGCTGCTTCCAAGGTGAGAGTCCCATGACTTGAATGTCCAATGTTCAGGCCTATCCTGAAGAGTTTACCTACTACCAGAGAGTGTCTTCTGTTAAAGTTTGCACTGGAGCGTCCATAAAGGGCGGAGTAGCGCCGCCCCCCTCTCCTGTCACTCTCTAATGCATTGCATGAATCTATCTATGGTCGTGCCGACACCCCCTATTCAGGTGTCCGGCCCCTTTTCGGTCACCAGGCACCCGAATTACAGTGCTGGGGGTGTTTTTTGGAAGCACTTTATTATAGCCTTTCGCTCTAATAGGCATCCAAAAAAGTGAGAAGCGGGCACAACGCTGTGCGTTCCTTCTCACTCAGCTCAATGTTAGCAAAGCCGAAGGAATTTGCTTTGCTAACATTGACCCGCCTCTCAACCAGGTTGCTACCAGTCACCTGCTACAGTAAGAAGAACCAGGAAATCATCTGCCAGGGGATGAACATGACATCTTAAGTAGAGGTCGACCGATATGGGTTTTTCTCTGGCCGATGCCGATATTTAGAAATCAGGGCGGCCGGTGGCCGATATATAACAGATGACAGATGGCACTGGTTGGCACTGGCATATGGCACTGATTGGCACATGGCACTGGCAGGTGGCACCAACAGGTGACACTGGCAAGTGCCACTGGTTGGCACTGACTGGCAGGTGGCACTAATTGGCACTGGATGGCAATAGTTATCACTGGTCGGCATTGGCAGGTGGCACTGATGGCTTTAGTTGGCACTGGTAGGTGGCACTGGATGGCACTGGCAGGTGGCACTGGATGGAAGGTGGCACTAATTGGCACTGGATGTGGCACTGGTATTGGCACTGGCAGGTGGCATTGGCAGATGGCACTGGATGGAAGGTGGCACTAATTGGCACTGGATGGTGGCACTGGTATTGGCACTGGCAGGTAGCATTGGCAGATGGCACTGGGTGGCAAGTGGCACTAATTGGCACTGGCAATTAGTGCCACTAATTGGCACTGGCAAATAGTATCACCCCCCTCAGTACAGACCCCCTCTCCCTCCAGTATAGACACCCCCCCTCCTCAGTACAGACCCCCCTGCCCCTGTAGTACAGACACCAGAGAGCGGTGTGTGTCCCACGAGCGTGGGCCCCTCCTCCTCTGTGGGTGTAAACAGAGAGGAGGGCCGCCGCGCTGGGTGTACCAAGATGGCCGCAGCTCCGGAGCTCGGCTGAAGCCACGGCCTTTCCTGATGCTGTGACCGCGGTCACAGCATCAGGAAAGGCCACGGCTTCGGCCTAGCTCCGGATCCGTGGCAGCGCTAGCGGCCATGTTAAATATCGGCCTAATCTGGATAAAAATCGGCTGATGCCGATTTCTCCAAAACGGGCAAATATCGCCCGATATATCGGCCTGCCGATATATCGGTCGACCTCTAGTCTTAAGATTGACACATAACAGGAGCCATGATGGTCCATCTGAGAAGGTTTATTAACTGATTTAGGTCAATATTTTAACCTTTTATATTTCCTTCTCTTTTTGGTGTATTATATAAAGAATATGTCAGTAAATCTCAGTGATGGTCCATATATCTGTATAAATTCACCAATACAAATATCAGAAGAGATTGGGCGCAATTCATAAAAGATACTGGAGGCCATATTTGCATCACATGACACATTTTTTTCAAAATATCTCATTCCATACTGAAAATGTCAATTCACTATTCCTCAAAAAACAAAGGCGCTTGGTAAATACCACATAAAGCGGTGTTTTAACCATTTGACCTCCGGAAGGTTTTACCTCCTTCATGACCAGGGCATTTTTTGTTATTCAGCACGGCGCTGCTTTAACTGTCAATTGCACGGTCATGGGACGATGTACCCAAATGACATTTACAGTGGGTGACCACGATATTCTGTCAATCTCGCTCCCTTTCTCGGCGAGATTGACCACCTAGAAGCCCCATCGCGGGAGCCAGCGCCGAGCCTGCTCGCCGCGATGGGGAAAAAGCCGTCATAGAAGCGACGGGGATCCGACTTGGATTCCCGCCAATTCTAGCCGTGGTGTTTGGTATGAATCATGAGGGGGAACTCCACGCTGAATTTTAAATAAAAAAACGGCATGGGTTTCCCCCCAGGGGCATACCAGGCCCTTAAGTCTGGTATGGGTTATAAGGAGAACCCCCCCTACACCGAAAAAACGGCGTGGGGGTCCCCCTACAATCCATACCAGACCCGTATTCAAAGCACGCCACCCGGTTGGTCAGGAAAGGAGTGGGGATGAGCGAGCGCCCCCCCTTCTGAGCCGTACCAGGTCGTATGCCCTTAACATGGCGGGTTGGGTGCTCTGGGGCAGGGGGGCGCACTCTGGCCCCCCCACCCCAGAGCACCCTGTCCCCATGTTGATAAGGACAGGGCCTCTTCCCGACAACCCTGGCCGTTGGTTGTCGGGGTCTGCGGGCGGGAGGCTTATCGGAATCTGGGAGCCCCAGATACCGGCCCCCCACCCTAGGTAAATGAATATGGGGTACATCGTACCCCTACCCATTCACCTGGAGGCAAAGTGTCAATAAAAATAAACACACGACACAGGGTTTTTAAAATAATTATTTAGTCAGCTCCGGGGGTCCTTTCCGCTCTCCAGGGGGGTCTTCTTTCATCTTCTCCTCTCTCCGCTGTCGTCTCGGCGCTCCCCGGTTCTTCTCCTGCTCGCTCTCCGGTGCCTTCTTCGGGGCTGGCCGCCGATATCTTCTTTTTAGCTCAATTAGTAGCGGCGGCGCAAGCCCGCTCTTCTTTGCCGTCTTCTGCCTTCTTCTCTTCTTCCGATGTTGACGCAACGCATCTTCCTGCTGTAATGCCAGGTGCGCGGCTCGCACCGATTTATATAGGCCTCTTATGATGTCACAGTCCCATCATGCTCCGGTGGGTACCCACATGGTGTCATGTGACTCTTTAGTGTTACAAGGTCTCAGGTGTGAATGGGGAGCAGGTGTTAAATTTGAAGTTATCGCTCTCACTCTCTCATACTGGTCACTTGAAGTACAACATGGCCCCTCATGGCAAAGAACTCTCTGAGGATCTGAACAAAAAGAATTGTTGCTCTACATGTAGATGGCCTAGGCAGTGGCGGAATTATCAGTGTCGCCGTTGCGACTGGGCCCTTTAATTCCGCCAAGTACGGGGGGGGCCCGCCACCCGCCCGTGTGAGGTGCCCAACCGCCGCTGGTGCGTGCTGTTCGTTCCAGGGATCGGGTGCTGGCCGAGTTGGATGAAGGGAGTCCCGGCCGTCATGCTCCTCCAGCCTGGTGGCAGAGCAGGCCCCGTTGGCTGGGAAGGCAGCAGGGGGTGGTGCTTCTGCCTCCTCAGCCAATCGCTACACAAAGTGCACTCAAATTAATCCGAGGGCTTCCAGACGCATGAGAAGTTCCTGCAATGATCGAGGTGAGAGAGGAGAAAAGTTACGTTCACTTTCTTCTGATGCATCTTTCACCCCAGCTTTACTTCCCTTCCCTCCGTGTACTACATGCTCCACTGCCTACACATGTTCCCCGTAAGACTAGTGATCAGACACTCACACACCGATCCCCACCCCCTCTCCTTTCCAGTTCACTATCTCCTGTTACTTTCTGCTCTCCCCTCACATAAATCTGCACTGAACACATCCTGCAGCCTCCAGTCTCAGATTTGGGAATTACAAACTAGTAGTCCACACACTGACTGTCTGCCTGACACCCTTTCCATCCCAGCCTCAGTCCAACTGTTCTGCAGCCTGATACATTGGGCCAGATTCAAGAAGCACTTGCGCCCGTGCAACCATAGGTTGCGCGGCGCAAGGGCTTACTTGCTCCGGTGTAACGAGTGCTCCTGATTCAGGAACCTCGTTACACCGACTGCAGCCTAGGATGTGACAGACATAAGCCTCCTTATGCCTTCACATCCCAGGCTGCATTCTTGCGTTGGCCGCTAGGGGGCGCGGCCTTTGTGATCGGCGTATAGTATGCAAATTGCATACTACCACCGATTCACAAAAGTTGCGCGGGCCCTGCGCACGCAAGGTACGGAGTTTCCGTACGGCGACTTTAGCATAAGGCTGCTCCTGCTAATAGCAGGCGCAACCAATGCTAAAGTATAGCTGCGCTTCCCGCTCGCGACGTTCAAATTTAACGTCGTTTACGTAAGTGAACCGTGAATGGCGCTGGACGCCATTCACGTTCACTTAGAAGCAAATGACGTCCTTGCGACGTCATTTGCCGCAATGCACGTCGGGAAAGTTTCCCGACGGAGCATGCGCTGTTCGCTCGGCGCGGGAGCGCGCCTAATTTAAATGATTCCCGCCCCCGGCGGGATCATTTACATTAGGCAGCCTTAGGCACGGCTGATTAACATATCGCCCGCGCAATTTACGGAGCAATTGCTCCGTGAATCGCGGGCAAAGCGCAATATTTGCGTGGGCGCAGAGAAAAATATTTGCTCTTTGCCCACGCAAATATTGCGCGATTCTACCTGAATCTGGGCCATTGTTTACAGTGCTTAAAGGGGTGGTTCCTCTAAAAATAAACTTTTGACATTGCATTTGCTACATTAATGACAATTAGAATCGGCTGGTTTTATTGAAAAAATACCTCCGTACGTAGCGTTTGCTATATTCGTTCCCACCGCCACTTCCGGGTACGATGCTGGCGGTGGGCGTTCCTAATTGATGGACAGGCATCCGACCGACGCATCCATCGCGTCACGAGATGCCGAAAGAAGCCGAACGTCGGTGCGGCTCTATGCGGCGCATGCGAACCGACGTTCGGCTTCTTTCGGCATCTCGTGACGCGATGGATGCGTCGGTCGGATGCCTGTCCACCAATTAGGAACGCCCACCGCCAGCATCGTACCCGGAAGTGGCGGTGGGAACGAATATAGCAAACGCTACGTACGGAGGTATTTTTTCAATAAAACCAGCCGATTCTAATTGTAATTAATGTAGCAAATGCAATGTCAAAAGTTTATTTTTAGGGGAACCACCCCTTTAAATGTTTTTTTTTCTTCCAGCCAGCAGGCTAGTATAGTACTGAATTGAGACGCAGACTGCAGTGGTTGCTATAGTATACTGTTACTACTTTTGACAAGAGTAGTAAAAGTATACAGTGCAAACTTTGTCTGCAGCCATGAAAGATACAGCCACAGCACCTGTGATCATCATTATCATGCTGATGATCACACTGTACAGCCTATATATAGTACAGTCACATGAAGTACAGTGTAATAATCATCAGCATGATAATGATGATCACAGGTGCTGTGGCTGTATCTTTCATTGGTGTAGACAGTGTTTGCACTGTATACTTTTACTCCAGGCTTTTTTTCAGCAGAAATTTGGCACTTCTGACATCTGCACTCGGTACGTAGCACACCCCGGACTCTGCACGTAGCACACCCCGGACTCTGCACGTAGCACACCCCGGACTCTGCACGTAGCACACCCCGGACTCTGCACGTAGCACACCCCGGACTCTGCACGTAGCACACCCCGGACTCTGCACGTAGCACACCCCGGACTCTGCACGTAGCACACCCCGGACTAGGTACGTAGCACACCCCGGACTCTGCACGTAGCACACCCCGGACTCTGCACGTAGCACACCCCGGACTCTGCACGTAGCACACCCCGGACTCTGCACGTAGCACACCCCGGACTCTGCATGTAGCACACCCCGGACTCTGCACGTAGCACACCTTTAACCAGTGGCGGAATTATCAGTGTCTCAGCAGTCATCATTTCGCTTGGGCCCTGTAATTCAGCCAAGTCTGGGGGGGCCTTCACCCGCTCGTGTGAGGTGCCCGACTGCCGCCCGCCAGTGTGAGGGGTCCACCTGACTGTCATGTCACTGTGGAGGGGGGGCCCTTTATGATTTCTTGTACCGGGGCCCTGAAGTCTCTAGTTACGCCACTGGGCCTAGGCTATAAGAAGCAGGGGCAGACTGACCATTGAGGCACTCGGGGCACTGCCCGAGGGCCCCATGCCAGAGACCGAGACTATACAGCGGTATAACAGGACATGTTCCACTCAGAACAGGCCTCGCCGTGGTCCACCAAAGAAGTTGAGGTCACGTGCTCAGCGTCATATCCAGAGGTTGTCTTTGGAAAATAGACGTATGAGTTCTGCCAGCATTGCTGCAGAGGTTGAAGGGGTGGGGGGTCAACCTATCAATTGGTCTGTATGGCTGTTGTCCCAGAAGGAAACCTCTTCTATAGATGGTGCACAAGAAAAGAAAGCCGGCAACCAGTTTGCTGAAGACAAGCAGACTAGGGATATGGAATACGGTAAATGTGCCACCCAAAACAACCAGCAGCTCCTCCAGGGGTAATGCTACAGTACTTTAACTATGGGTATCTGAAGGGTAATATTCCCCCAAATGATGTCTGCCTGGTTACCAAATATTTTTCAAAGTCAAAGAACTTCACTTTCAGTGAACCAGAAGACGTGTCTGACATTTTTCTGCACAGGGTGGGGCTGAACTGGTCTTACAACTTATATCTGCAGGTAGTATGTGAAGAAAGTGAATGTCTATAAATTGAAGTGACATTTACAGTAAATGAGTGTTCTGGTCAAATGATGTAGTGACTGTTTCCTTGTTTGCATCTTTTGAAATGAGAACCTGATTCGGCGTAAATACCTAGGGCCAGATTCAGAACGGAGATACGACGGCGTATCTCCGGATACGCCGTCGTATCTCTGAGTGAGCGGGGTCGTATCTATGCACCTGATTCAGAGAATCAGTTACGCATAGATTTCCCTAAGATCCGACTGGTGTAAGTATCTTACACCGTCGTATCTTAGGCTGCTTATTCACGCTGGCCGCTAGGTGGCGCTTCCGTATAGTTACGCGAGGAATATGCAAATTAGGTATTTACGCCGATTCAGAAACGAACGACCGCCCGCACATACCCCTGCTATATGAGGGGTATGTGCGGCGTATCCTATGTTAGGTATGGCCGTCGTTCCCGCGTCGAATTTTGAAAATTTTACGTCGTTTGCGTAAGTCGTTCGCGAATAGGGCTTTGCGTAAGTTACGTTCACGTCGAAACCAATGAGGCTTTGCGGCGTAATTTCGAGCATGCGCACTGGGTTTCTTTCACGAACGGCGGGTGCGCCGTTCACAAAAAACGTAAAATACGCGGGGTCATGTTAAATTTTAATAAAACACGCCCACAACATCCCCATTTGAATTAGGCGGGCTTACGCCGGCCCACATACGTTACGCCGCCGTAACTTAGGGCGCAAGTTCCAATGGGGCCAGGCAGTGAGACCAGGCGACGATATTCCACTATATTGACATCAATGGGTATCCACCATAGGTTTAAGCAACGTTACTTCATACACAAATCCTCCCAGTGTAACATATATTAAGGAGAAAAATTGGGCCACATAGTATAATTCAGTTTAAAAAGTGGTAATTTATTAAATAAAATATAAAATGGTCACTCACATTTGAGAAGACAAGTAAAAGCAAATAGGATCAAAATAACGCAGTGGCATCAGCAGAGCCCTTCCCGACGCGTTTCTCCTAATAAGGCATCATCTGGGGTGCTGGTCCACTGCGTATTTATAGGTATAGAGGTACCCCCTAATGAGAGCCAGCTCCACGATTGCCACAGACATAAACAAACTACTTCCTGTTTGTAAAGATGGCACCCATGGCTTGCACCTCAAGCCTCATTCTGATATGTGGCTCAAGCCTCGATCCTAAACCATAAAATTGTATAATATATATATATATATAGTATGACCAGACCCCTCTGGCTGGACAGAAAGCATGTGCTACCACTAGGCGGATTAGGCAGCCGCCTAGAGCGCAGCCATGGCCAGTCACCTACTCATCCCTGCTGGATATAACCTCTGGAGCGGTGCGTTGCGGTGCGGTCCCTGTGCGGTCCCTGTGCGGTGTGTCTTTAGGAGTGTGCACTGTACTGGAGCGGTCCAGAGGAGAGGAAATGTCTACTGCCGGGGATAGTGGAGGGGCGCGGGGAGGGAACTTTCACATCAACATGCAGTACACACTGATAGATCCCTCCCCCGGCTCCCACAGCGGCAGAGTTCTTCAGCGGCTCAGGGCTCTAAAGCCGAAGAGCTGGGCCGCCTCCTTCATGGTCACTGGTCGGGACTCGTGAATGGGTGTGGCCAGCCAAGGGATGATCCCGCCTGTCACTGGGGGACAGAGAACGGAGTGGGCGGCCTCAGGGATGATCGCAGGTCTTTCTGGGCAGAGCAGCAGGTAAAAAAGAATGGTTCTAAAAATGCTGTTTTGTTTTTGATGAAGCCACTGGACTAGGAGAAATTGAGTTTAAAATTGCTCAGTCAGGACAGGGCTACAGGAAAACACAGATATCATCTTGATCTTTGTCAACTGTATGACTTATATCTTTAGACTTTTACATAGAAGTAAAAAGTGCTATTAGCTGACAAAGATCAAGATGGTATCTGGTATCTACTGACTGAGCAATTTTCAACTCAATTTCTCCCAGTCCTCTGCCCTGCTGTCACCCAGTCCTCTGCCATGCTGTCACCCAGTCCTCTGCCCTGCTGTCACCCAGTCCTCCGCCTTGCTGTCACCCACTCCTTTGCCTTGCTGTCACCCACTCCTCTGCCCTGCTGTCACCCACTCCTCCGCCCTGCTGTCACCCAGTCCTCAGCCATGCTGTCACCCAGTCCTCAGCCATGCTGTCACCCAGTCCTCTCCTCTGCCCTGCTGTCACCCAGTCCTCAGCCTTGCTGTCACCCAGTCCTCTGCCCTGCTGTCACCCAGTTCTCTGCCCTGCTGTCACCCACTCCTCCGCCCTGCTGTCACCCACTCCTCCGCCCTGCTGTCACCCACTCCTCCGCCCTGCTGTCACCCAGTCCTCAGCCATGCTGTCACCCAATCCCCTGCCCTGCTCTCACCCAGTCCCCTCCCCTGCTGTCACCCAGTCCTCTCCTCCGCCCTGCTGTCACCCAGTCCTCTGCCCTGCTGTCACCCAGTCATCTGCCTTGCTGTTACCCAGTCCTCTCCTCTGCCCTGCTGTCACCCAGTCCTCAGCCTTGCGGTCACCCAGTCCTCCGCCCTGCTGTCACCCAGTCCTCCGCCCTGCTGTCACCCAGTTCTCTGCCCTGCTGTCACCCAGTCCTCCGCCTTGCTGTCACCCACTCCTTTGCCTTGCTGTCACCCACTCCTCTGCCCTGCTGTCACCCACTCCTCCGCCCTGCTGTCATCCAGTCCTCAGCCATGCTGTCACCCAGTCCTCAGCCATGCTGTCACCCAGTCCTCTCCTCTGCCCTGCTGTCACCCAGTCCTCAGCCTTGCTGTCACCCAGTCCTCCGCCCTGCTGTCACCCAGTTCTCTGCCCTGCTGTCACCCAGTCCTCTGCCCTGTTGTCACCCACTCCTCCGCCCTGCTGTCACCCACTCCTCCGCCCTGCTGTCACCCAGTCCTCAGCCATGCTGTCACCCAGTCCTCAGCCATGCTGTCACCCAGTCCTCTCCTCTGCCCTGCTGTCACCCAGTCCTCTGCCCTGCTGTCACACAGTCCTCTGCCATGCTGTCACACAGTCCTCTGCCATGCTGTCACCCAGTCCTCAGCCATGCTGTCACCCAGTCCTCTCCTCTGCCCTGCTGTCACCCAGTCCTCTGCCCTGCTGTCACACAGTCCTCTGCCATGCTGTCACACAGTCCTCCGCCATACTGTCAGACAGCTCTCTGCTGTCATCCTGTCCCCTGCTGTCACCCAGTTCTCTCTAAAAAATAAATAAAAAAATTGTTGGCAACTATGCTCGCTGTGTACGGCAGTTCAATGCGGGTCAACAAACATCACAGGGGGTATAGACAGGGCTGGTGCTAGACGTTTGCGCCCTTTCTATACCTTATAGAGATATAGATATTATATTTTAGCAGTATAGAAGTTTTATTTATTTTTTATTCTTTTGGGGGGGGGGGGGGCGCAAGTAGCTGGTCTCGCCTAGGGCGCAAAAAAGTCTAACACCGGCCCTGACTATCATTACCATATTTATCTGCCTATGGCGCGCACCAGCGTATAGCGTGCACCCCTAATGTAGAAGGGAAATGCTTGAAAAAAAAAATGAATTACTTACAGTTTTGGTGTCTTGCCTGGCGTCCATCGGAGGCCTTGTCCGGTCCGTCGTCCGTCTGCGGCCCTGGTGGTGTCCTCCCCGCTTCTCCCGCGCTGTTTCTGAGTCGATCCCCGCTTCCTGCGCTGTGTTTGAACGCCGCCGCCGACATATACCGAGCGCAGTACACTCGGGCATGCTCGGCCACGCTCGGCTCCTCTCGCATAAAGGCTAGGAGGCGGCACAGGGCGTGACCGCGAGTGGAGCCAAGCCTGGCCGAATGTACCCGAGTGTACTGCGCTCGGTATATGTCGGCGGCAAGGTTCAAACAGCGCGGGAAGCCGGTATTGGCGTATATTGTGCACCCACGATTTCCCCCTTATTTTAAGGGGAAAAAAGTGCGCGGTATACGCCGATAAATACGGTAACTATCATTAACGTCAGGAATTGCCTGAACGATCATTTTATTGAGTAGCTTTCACCAATCACATTTATTTTTAAAAAACACAGATCAAACGATATGAATACAGACTCACGGACAGATCCACAAAGATTTTACGCCGGCGTATCTCTTGATACACTGCGTAATTGCAAATTTTGCGCGTCGTATCTTTGTTTTGTATCCACAAAACAAGATAGGACGGCATCTCGGCTAGATCTGACAGGCGTACGTCTTAGTACGTCGTCAGATCTAAGCTGCAATTTTTCAGTGGCCACTAGGTGCCGTTTCCGTCGAACTCCGCGTCGAGTATGCAAATTAGCTAGTTACGGCGATCCACGAACGTACGTCCGGCCAGCGCATTGTTTTTACGTCGTTTGCGTTCGGCTTTTTTCCGGCGTATAGTTAAAGCTGCTATTCTGAGGCGTACTCAATGTTAAGTATGGCCGTCATTCCCGCGTACAATTTTGAATTTTTTACATTGTTTGCGTAAGTCGTTTGCGTAGAATGACGTCACCGTCGTAAGCATTGGCTGGTTCCGGTTTAATTTCGAGCATGCGCACTGGGATACCCCCACGGACGGCGCATGCACAGTTAAAAAAAAACGTTGTTTACGTCGGGTCACAATGTATTTACATAAAACACGGCCCCATTACATCCATTTGAATTCCGCGCCCTTACGCCGCCAGAGATACACTACGCCGCCGTAACTTACAGCGCAAATTCTTTGAGGATTCGAAATAAAATAAATAAGTTACGGCGGCGTAGTGTATCTTAGATACGCTGCGCCAGGCGCAAAGGTACGTGGATCTACCCCTAAATTGGGAATATTTATTCACTAGCCATCTATTCACAATAAATAGTTAGATTTATGGATGGACATAAATTAAATGATACATAAAATTCAAAATTATTATGCAGCACTCGCTAATGGGTTTTTCTATGCAATATGAATGTAACGAAAGGATTCATTTCTTCCCATGGAAACAATAACCATGTACAGTATATATAATTAACTATCAGACAATAGTCTACATTTTACGAAGCCAACAGTTACCCCCCCCTCTGCAGAAGGAGCGAGTGTTAAACAAGTTTTAAACTACGCTACTATAGTGCCAAACAAAAGAGGATTAAAATTGAAAAAACAAAAATAAAGTTGAAGAAAAATCTAAAATGGTTATTACATCGGAGAACGTACAATCTAAATATCACGAGAAATCAATAATAGGTATATTCAAATAATCAAAGAATCAGGAAAAGATCAATATAACTCCAAAGACATGCTGGTAGGTTAATTGGCTTCTGTCTAAATTGGCCCTAGTATATGAATGTGAGTTAAAGGGGTTGTAAAGGTACAATTTTTTTTCCTAAACAGATTCCTTTACCTTAGTGCAGTCCTCCTTCACTTACCTCATCCTTCCATTTTGCTTTTAAATGTCCTTATTTCTTCTGAGAAATCCTCACTTCCTGTTCTTCTGTCTGTAACTACACACAGTAATGCAAGGCTTTATCCCTGGTGTGGAGTGTCGTGTTCGCCCCCTCCCTTGGACTACAGGAGAGAAGGGAGAGTATGGAGTGCTGCTTAGTTCACAGCACCCCATACTGCTTTTAATTTTGTCATGTGATCACTTTTATTCATTTGTCATTTTTTGTATGACCCTTTTTATAAATAGTGTTGCTCACGAATATTCGTATTGCGAATATTCGGCTCGAATATGGCATATTCGAGTATTCGCGTTATATTTCGAATTTCGCGGTGAATATTCGCTATTCCGAATATTCAAATTTTTTCAATTTTATTTTTAGAACAGATCACATCCTAGTGATCTCCATCGACGTCTAAAAGCATTGCTGGTATGATTAGAGACACTGGGCCAAGTAGCTGAAGCGATCATTTTATCTTGCCGAAAAATCGCAATGCGATTATTCGGCAATCGGAATATCGCGCGATTATTTTCTCCGCCCTTCTTTTGCATCAGAGCCAATCAGAGTGCTCCTACCGCAGTTGTCGAAATTCCGCAATAAATATCGCATTCGCATTTTGCGAAATTTCGATAAAATATCAGGAATATTCGATTTCATAATGAGCCAATCAGAGTGCTCCTACCGCAGTTGTCGAAATTCCGCAATCAATTTCGCATTCGCATTTTGCGAAATTTCGATAAAATATCACGAATATTCTGAGCCAATCAGAGGGCTCCTACCGCAGTTGTCGAAATTCCGCAATAAATATCGCATTCGCATTTTGCGAAATTTCAATAAAATATCAGGAATATTCGATTTCATAATGAGCCAATCAGAGTGCTCCTACCGCAGTTGTCGAAATTCCGTAATCAATTTCGCATTCGCATTTTGCGAAATTTCAATAAAATATCACGAATATTCTGAGCCAATCAGAGGGCTCCTACCGCAGTTGTCGAAATTCCGCAATAAATATCGCATTCGCATTTTGCGAAATTTCGATAAAATATCACAAATATTCTGAGCCAATCAGAGGGCTCCTACCGCAGTTGTCGAAATTCCGCAATAAATATCGCATTCGCATTTTGCGAAATTTCGATAAAATATCACGAATATTCTGAGCCAATCAGAGTGCTCCTACCGCAGTTGTCGAAATTTCGCAATTATTTTCGCATTCGCAATAGCGAAATTTCGCAAACATTTCATTTCGATAAAATATCACGAATATTCGAATTTAGCGAATATTTCTCGAATATTCGGCTATATATTCGTGATATATCGCGAAATCGAATATGGCGTATTCTGCTCAAAACTATTTATAAATAAAACCTTGAGGTTTGTTTGACCTGCACCATCCGGAGCACTCTTTTTTTCTTTTGTTTCTTATACCCTCCGGAGCCTGTAAGAATTGGTTTATACTGATCCTGCACAGAAGGTCTTTTGGTCCATCTTCATAGTTCCTGGGATCCATCCCACTGGAGCCTCTGAGACTGCAACGTCAACTTGGGAGATCCTGCTGAATCGATTGAGGTCTTTTGAGACCATAAGTGCATCAGACTAAAGCCTCGTACACACGACTGAACATGTCCGCTGAAACTGGTCCGGCGGACCAGTTTCCGCGGACATGTTCGGTCGTGTGTACAGCCGACCGGACAATTTTCCAGCGGATCGGACAGGTTTCCAGCGGACAAATGTTTCTTAGCATGATAAGAAACATGTCCGCTGGAAGCCTGTCCGTCGGACATGTTCGGTCGTCTGTACAGACTCACCGGACATGTCCGATCGGCCGAAAGCCCTCGCATGCGTCGAAGTGATTCAACGCATGCATGGAAGCATTGACCTTCCAGGGTCGCGCACGTCGCCGCGTCATCATCGCGACTACGGCGCGGCCACGTCACCGCGTATCCTGTCCGCTGGAAATTTGGTCTGATGGTGTGTACAGCCATCAGACCAAATGATCCCAGCGGACATGTCCGATGAAAACGGTCCGCGGACCGTTTTCATCGGACAGATCTGGTCGTGTGTACGAGGCCTCACTGTTGCAAAACAGCTGAGTCCACACCGTCTGGTAAGAGTACCTTATTTCGTCCATGTGTGATGTTTCGTGATACAGGCAATCAGTTATTCACCCTCCATTGCTGGTATTCGGAAGGAAAGATATTTTCACATGGTGTGATCACTGCACATAGACATTTAGTAGTTGCACATATTGGCCCGGATTCACAGACAGCGGCGCACATTTATGCCGCTGTAGCGTATCTCCTGTACGCTACGCCGACGCAGCGCAGAGAGGCAAGCACTAAATTCAGAAAGCCAGTGCTCCCAAAACTGCGCTGGGTTTCCTCCCCACCCCATGCACTTGGCGTGAATCGCCGTATCTCCCTCATTTGCATATTTGAATAGAAAATCAATGGGAGCGCCACATGCGTCCAGCGTAAATATGCGCCCATGCACTTGGCGTGAATCGCCGTATCTCCCTCATTTGCATATTTGAATAGAAAATCAATGGGAGCGCCACATGCGTCCAGCGTAAATATGCGCCCATGCACTTGGCGTGAATCGCCGTATCTCCCTCATTTGCATATTTGAATAGAAAATCAATGGGAGCGCCACATGCGTCCAGCGTAAATATGCGCCCACTCTACGCCGGCGTAGGCAAGTTACGTCGGTGGGGCCTGTTTTTAGGCGTATCTTAGTATGTGGGTCCGGCGCACAGATACGACGGCGCATATTTGCACTTACGCGGCGTATCTGGAGATACGTCGGCGCAAGTGCTTTGTGAATCCTGGCCTTTTATTCTGTGCACATTTTATTTATTTAGCACTGTATTAATTCACGCTATGCGATACCACACATGGTCTTTACATGATTGCATTTAACTGTGGTTTTGCAGTTATCACGTATGATTTTTTTGTTACTGTAATATTTGTTGTTTGATCCATTTAGCGCTGCACTATTATTATATACACACAGTAATGCGAGGCTTTCTCCCTGGTGTGGAGAAAGCCTCTTGAGGGGGGAGGGGGCGAGCAGGAGTGTCAGGACGCCCACTAACACACAGCTCCTTTCTCTATCTGCAAAGTAGAGAGGGCCAGATTCATGTACAAATCCGGCGGCGTAACGTATCCCATTTACGTTACACCGCCGCAAGTTTTCAGCGCAATTGCTTGATTCACAAAGCACTTGCCTGTAAACTTGCGGCAGCGTAGCGTAAATCCGTCCGGCGCAAGCCCGCCTAATTCAAATGGGGCGTGTATATCATTTAAATTAGGCGCGTTCCCGCGCCGAACGTACTGCGCATGCTCTGTTTTGTAATTTCCCACCGTGCTTTGCGCGAAATGACGTCGCACTGACGTAATTTTTTTGAACGGCGACGTGCGTTACGTCCTTTCCTATTCCCGGACGACTTACGCAAAAAAAAAAAATTCAAAATTTGACGCGGGAACGACGGCCATACTTTAACATGGCTGGTCTAAATATAAGCCATTGAAATAGCATCCGTAACTTTACGACAGGAAAAACCGACATAAGAGAATGCGACGAGCGCACGTAGCTTCGTGGATAGCCGTAAACAGCTAATTAGCATACCCGACGCGGAAAACGATGCAAACTCCACCCAGCGGGCGCCGAAGTATTGCATCTTAAGATCCGAAGGCGTACGCCTGTCGGATCTTACCCAAATGCTGTTGTATCTTTGTTTGAGGATTCAAACTAAAGATATGACGCAGGAAATTTGAAAATACGCCGGAGTATCAGCAGATACGCCGGTGTATTTCATCTGTGAATCTGGCCCAGAGTGTCCTGACTTGCCTGCTCGCCCCCTCAAAAGGCTTTCTCCACACCAGGGAGAAAGCCTCACATTACTGTGTGGAGTTACAGACAGAAGAACAGGAAGTGAGGATTTCTCAGAAGAAATAAGGACATTTAAAAGCAAAATGGAAGGATGAGGTAAGTGAAGGAGGACTGCACTAAGGTAGAGGAAGCTATTTAGGGGAAAACTTTTTTTCCTTTACAACCCCTTTAATTTCAGTGATTTTTTTTTTGCCAAAATTCTGAAAAAAATTGACTTTTAGGTTTACACTGCAGCAATAAAAAAAAGTTTTCTATGCAGCCTGGGTTCACACTGTAGCGATGCAGGATCCAGTGCAATTCCAGCGCCAGTTCCCGCATCGCGTCTCACTCAAAGGCAGTTCGCACTGCCCTCTGCGAACCACTGCGGGTGGCAATACAATGTCAATGACACCCGCAGATCGGTTCACAGATCGCAGTGAGAACACCCATGCGATCCGATTCCAGTGCGGGGGGAATAAAAATAAGTCTCTGCCATTCCAATGTGAGTTCAGCCATACAAGTGTATGACTGAACTCACATCGCACAGACATCGCATGTGATTCGCTCCTGGGGTGCGGGTGTGAATCACATGCAATGTCTGAGATCGCTATAGTGTGAACCTGGGCTAAAAGTTATCTCTGAATAGTTTCCATCAGTTTTTTACGAGAAAATAGTCAATTTTTTTCTCCTCCTGACCTGTACGGCCATCAATTGTCACAGAGTATCAATCATCACATCACAGCAATCTCTTCTGATAATTTTATTGGTGAATTTATACAGATATATGAACCATCACGAGATTTACTAACATAGTGGGGTAGATTCAGAGAGCAATTACGCCGGCGTATCCATAGATACGCCGCGTAATTGCTTAGTTGCGCCGGCGTATCTACTTTCTGTATTCAGAAAGCTAGATACGCTGACTTTAGCCTAAGATACGACTGGCATAATTCTCTTACGCCGTCGTATCTTAGGGTGCATTCTGACGCTGGCCGCTAGGTGGCGCTTCCGTAGTTGTCAGCGTACAGTATGCAAATTACATACTTATGCCGATTCACAAACGTACGTGCGCCCGGCGGTAGTTTTTTACGTCGTTTGCGTACGTCGTTTTCTGCGTAAGGCTGCTCCTGCTATTAGGAGGGGCAGCCAATGTTAAGTATGGACGTCGTTCCTGCGTCGCGATTTGAAAATTTTACGTCATTTGCGACGTCATTTACCGCAATGCACGTCGGGAAATCTTAGGGACGCTCCCCGCGGGATCATTTGAATTACGCGCGCTTACGCCGGCCCCTTTTACGCTACGCCGCCGCAACTTTACAGGCAAGTGCTTTGTGAAGCAAGCACTTGCCCGTAAAACTTGCGGAGGCGTAACGTAAATGTCATACGTTACGCCGCCGCAGTTTTGCGCACCCCTACCTGAATCCACCCCATTGTTTATATGATATGGGATGTATAATACACAATAAAGAGGAGAAATATAAGAGATTCTAAAATCAAAATCTATCAGATAATATACCAGCATCATGGCTCCTTGAAAAAGTATTCATACCCCTTAAAATTTCCCACATGTTATCATGTTACAACCAAAATGTAAATGTATTTTATTGGGATTTTATGTGATAGACCAACACAAAGCGGCACATAATTGTGAAGTGGAAGGAAAATGATAAATGGTTGTCAAATTGGTTTTACAAATAAATATCTGGAATGTGTAGAGTGCATTTGTATGGCGCCCCCCTGAGTCCATACTTTGTAGAACCTCCTTTCTCTGCAATTACAGCTGCAAGTCTATTTGAGGATGTCTCTACCAGCTTTGCACATCTGGACCCCACGCCGTTTTTTTTTTTTCACAATTTTTTTTTTTTTGCCACCAACTTTTTTTTACATTCAGCGGGGAAGCCTGCTGACAGCTGATGACTCATCGGTTGTTAAGGATGCGGCGGCCGACTTCCTGGCCCCCCCTCCTTAGCAACCAGTTATATATAGTGAAAGTACAGCTAAAAACACAAATCGCAGCAAATGCGCATTAAAATCCATTGAAGTTACATGCACAACGCTGAATTTTGTGGGGAAAAAAAGTCCCTGACCCTTTCCAAAAACGCAGAGGCACAAAAATGTATTGATGTGAACATGTTCAATAGGAACCCATGTTAAAAAAAAATTCCCTGCATTTCTGCAAAAATGTGAAGTGCCACCAGAAGCTTCAGTGGGGTAGAATTGTGAGGTTTTTGCCCCCGCAAAATGTGTGTATCATATGTTTTTGCACATTCTCATTAAAGTCAATGGGGCCGATGACAGCAATGCAATGACATCACAAATAGAGATAACTAACAAATATTATCTCTGATCTTATCACAAAATAAAACATGAAATGTGATCTGTACATCTCGATGTATCGGACTCCTCATTGATCAGTGATCTGATGGTGAATATTTTTTTTCCTATAACATGAACATTTGTATTTATTTTGGGTCTTGTGTCTACAAAGGGGCTGAAAGGAAAGTTTTCTGTGTTGCCATTAGGGCTGCAACTAACGATTATTTTCATAATCGATTAGTTGGCCGATTATTGTTTCGATTAATCGATTAATCAGATTATAGCCTTAAACAAAACAAAAACAATTGCATTTTTAAATTTTTGGGCCAATTTGTTGTTGGGCAGATTACAAAACACAAATTGCCACAAAAACACATTACATGCTTTTCTGCAGATTCTCCATTGAAGTATATTGAACCAAAAAAATAATAAAAATAGCACCGTTTTGCATTAAAAAGTCCTTGCCCTTTCCAAATACGCAGCAGCTGAAAAAAAAAATCATGGATGTGAACATGTCCCATAGGAAAACATGTAAATGAACTGTAGTATGTTTCTGCAAAAAGCACCAAAAAACAGAGGTGTGACCCCGGCCTGAGATGTTTAGTAACATAATGGGGTTAAAAAAACTAAAATAAGTACAAAACGAGCAAATAATCGCTACTGTAAGGCCGTGTACACACCAGCAAACATGTACGATGAAACCGGTCCGCCGGACCGTTTTCACCGTACATGTCTGCCCGGGGCTTTCTGTACGATGGCTGTACTAACCATCATACAGAAATCCGCGCGGAAACAATACGCGGGGCGTGTCCGCGGTGTCGCCGCGTCGATGTGGGCGGGCCTGCCAGTTAAATGCTTCCACGCATGCGTTGAAGTCATTCGACGCATGCGAGGGATGGCGGGCGCTCGGACATGTACGGTAGGTCTGTACAGACGACCGAACATGTCCGAGCGGGCAGGATTCCAGCGGACTGTTTTAAAACACGTCCAGGAATATTTGTTCACTGGGAAAAGGCCCGGCGGGCAAATGTTTGCTGGAATCCTGCCCGCTCGGGCCTACACACGACCGAACATGTCTGCTGAAACTGGCCCGCAGACCAGTTTCGGCAGACATGTTTGGTCGTCTGTACGGGGCCTCAGGGGTTCATTTTTTTACTGTGGGACAGTGAAAGTAATATTTACAGTAGCGATTTGCTTTTTTGTACTATAAAGGGCTAATTGTATTTTTTTTAACCCCATTATGTTACTGGCCGATTAATCGATTATGAAAATTGTAATCGATTAATTTCATAATCAATTAGTTGTCGATTAATCGATTAGTTGTTTCGGCCTTAGTTGCCATTATCAGATTTCAGGCATTATATTTCTAGTAATGGTTGGAAAATAAAAGGGGGAATCTGATTGGTTGTTATGTGAAAAGCAAGACAGGGCACCTTATCTATACATTAGAGCTGCACGATTAAGCTGCGTACACACGATCCGTCAAAACCGATGAAAACGGACTGAAGGTCCGTTTCATCGGTCCAAACCGATCGCGTGTGGGCGCCATCGGTCAGTTATCCATCGGTCAAAAAAAAGAGAACTTGCTTTAAAATTGAACCGATGGACGCCTGACCAATGGGTCAAAACCGATCGTTAGTATGCAAAGGCAACGGTCAAAGGGCTGCGCATGCTCAGAATCAAGTTGACGCATGCTTGGAAGCATTGAACTTCGTTTTTTTCAGCACGTCGTGTGTTTTACGTGACCGCGTTCTGAAACGATCGTTTTTTTAACCGATGGTGTGTAGGCACATCAGACCATCAGGCCTTAATCCTTAAAGAATAAAAATTGTGATTCTACTCCCCTCCTGATCTTAAGACCGCATTTCCCGATTCTATGCAACAAGTGCAGAAAGTTCTCTGCTCACTTCTGACAGCTGACCAAAAGAAAATTAAAAATCACACAGCCTGCCAAGTTTATCTTAACATCAGCTAGACCTAAAAACAAAGTAACATTTTGTTCTTAGATCAAAATAATGAACTTGGTCTGTAGATGAGGGAAGTTTAACCACTTAAAGCGGAGGTTCACCCTCAAAATGAAGTTTACATCAATCATATCGGTAAGCACAATAAAGGATTCTAGCGTTGAAATTTTTTGGCCAATCTGTACCCTTACCTGTAATCCGCTCGACTTCCGGGTCTTCTTCCCTGCGGAGAGTGGGCGTGTCGCTCCTTTCCCCGACGGCTCTATGCATTATGGGGTGCTGCTCGCAAGGTCTCCAGTGAGTGACGTATAAGCCAATCAGAGAAGACCATCGGAAATAGCTAGGCGTGTATTCTCGCGCTAGCTGGACTGTCACGTGACGCGGGTCACATGACTCGCAAAGCGCGTCATGTGACGAGGGCGGATACTTATTCGCCATTTTAATTAAGGGAAATATAGACCAAATCGCCATTACACACCTGGACACCTTGGAAAACGGATGGACCATCTGTAAAAAAGAACAGCGGATCGAAATATTTATTTTCTTCCTAAGTTCACATCGAATGTAAGTTAAATAATTTTGAGTACTATATTCACTGAACGAAGTATAAAGTTTATGTACTGTATTTTAAACATGTCAGTGATTTTTGAGGTATCTTCAATTGATTATAGTCAACGCATGATGACTACATGATGACCGTTGTGATGGCAACTGGGCAGTGTTGACGGCGCGGCTGCGCGGTGAATGCTGGGACATCAGCATTCACCGCATCCCGGAAGTAAATATCGGAGGGCTTCAGAGTGCCCACAATTAAGATGGCAATGTCCATCTTACAGTTTTATAAAATATCCTTTTCGGGGAAATGAACATCCTGACGGCTGCAAGAACGGGACTGGTAAGTAAACGTGTTGCTATCAGAACAGCAGCAGATTAATCTTAAAAAAAAAACGTTTTCCCGCGAAACCCCCGCTTTAAAGACTAAACCTTTTTCTGGCACTTTCTGTTTACAAGTTAAAATCAGTATTTTTTACTAGAAAATTACTCAGAACCTCCAAGCATTATATATATTTTTTTTGCAGTGACCCTAGAGAAAAAATGGCAATCATTGCAATAATTTATGTCACACGGTATTTGCGCAGCGGTCTTTCAAACACAATTTATTTGGAAAATTACACTTTAATGAATAAAAAAAAAAAACGAAACAGTAAAGTTAGCCCAATTTTTTTATAATGTGAAAGATGTTACGCCGCGAGAATCATGATCTTTATTCCATGCAAAAAAATTGTGATTCTCATTTTATCCGGAACTGTGAAGCTCTACTATACATGAGCCCTCTGTCTATTATATAGGGCAAAGTAAAGTATCTGATCCACTATATCACCTTCATTAAAAATATATTCAGTTCTAATAATTGAGTAAATCAATTCAATAACAAAAATTGCCTTATTTATCAAAGTAACAATAATAAATGGTTAATTGTCACAGAAACAAACCGAAAATGACAGTGAACCATTGGCAGTCAAGTATACATTTGCTCTTCATAAGCAGCAAATAATCTTTAAAACAATCCCCCACTGACCTCTGTAGCTGCAGACACTGGGGAAGATTTGATTCCCAAATTTCCCAGCAGAAGCATTGAAATCCTAATCTAAGCCCGTTCATTTTGCTGAAAATGAACGTTTCAAAATACAAAACTGAACACTCAACTCTAAATCGTAATGTAGAACAAAAGGCAAAACTTTTTTGTATAGAGCAGTGGCCTCCAAACTGCGGCTCGGGGGCAGATGCCGCCCTTTGCATAGCTTTATCCGGCCCTTGGGGCACTTTTTCATCTACATATATCAACAATGGGACATAATTCCCCCCACTGACACCAATGATGGGGCACAATTCTTCCTAATGACACCAACGATCAGGCACAATTCTTTATATTAACACCAAAGATGGGGCACTCTTTTTATTCCCACTGACGTTGGAACCTTTCCTACTCTCAATAGCCGCAGTCCAGCCCCCTAAAGTTTGAAGGACCATAAACTGGCCCTTTGTTTAGAAAGTATGGGGACCCCTGGTATAGAGTAAGAGTAATGCTTTGTACACAAAATCGGATTTTCCATCGGAATAAACTCAGACGGATTTTTCCAACCGAATTCCGTTCAAGCTGTCTTCCATAAACACTGTCACACCAAATCAAAAACGCGGTGACGTACAACACTACGACAAGCCAAGAAAAATAATGTTCAATGCTTCCGAGCATGCGTCGACTTGATTCTGAGCATGCATGGATTTTTTTCCGTCGGCGTTCCATGCAGACAAACGGAATTTCCGATAGGAATTTTTTTCATCAGAAAAAAAGAGAACATGTTCTCTTACTAACTCCGTTGGAATTTCCAATGGGAAAAGTCCGATGGGGCATACACACAGTTGGAATATCCGATGATAAAATTCCATCTGACGTGTACGGGGCATTGGATCAAGATAAAGTAATGCCCCGTACACACGATCAGAATTTCCGACATGATAAACTCAGATGGAATTTTCGTTCAGAATTCCGTTCAAGCTGTCTTGCATACACACTGTCATGCCAAATTCCGACCTTCCAAAAGGCGGTGACGTACAACACTACGACGAGCCAAGAACGAGCGTCGACTTGATTCTGACAGACGATCGGAAAAAAATAAAACATGTTCTATTTCTAAACTCCGATGGAAAAAAAGTCCGATGGGGCCCACACACGGTCGGAATAGCCGATGAAAAAATTCCGTCTGACTTTTTTAGTCAAAAAATCCGATTGTGTGTACAGGGCATAAGAGTAACCTCTGTCAGTTTTTTTTTTTTTTTGCCATCTGTTTCCAATTAGGGGGATTTCCTTTCACTTCTTGACCCATAGACAAAACAGGGAGTGGTGGAAAATTCCTGAGGGAGGGAAACCCCTGGTTGTCACCACTGGTTCCAAAATTTGTAAAGAAGGTTATTCCTTTAGATATACTTTAATTAACCACTTCCCGCCTGGTCAATGGTCAATTGACGTCCGGGAAGTGGTTCTGAAATCCTGACTGGACGTCTATTGACGTCCTGCAGGATTACATGCCGACGCACGCCCGTGGGGGCGCGCAGCGCGGCGATCGGTGATGCGGGGTGTCAATCTGACACCCTGCATCTCCGATCTCGGTAAAGAGCCTCCAGCGGAGGCTCTTTACCACGTGATCAGCCGTGTCCAATCACGGCTGATCACGATGTAAACAGGAAGACCTGTTGATCGGCTCTTCCTCAGGAGAGGAGAGCCGATCGGCGGCTCTCATGACAGGGGGGGTTCACGCTAATTGTTTATCAGCGCAGCCCCCCCTCAGATGCCAACACTGGACCACCAGGGAGTGCCCCCCGGTGCTCAATAGAGCAAAAATAGCCCAAAAAAAAGACAATAAAATTTTTTTAATTAAATTAATCACAATCAATGCCAATCAGTGCCCACAAATGGGCACTGACTGGCAACATGGGCACTGACTGTAATGCTGCCCAGAAGTGCCATCAGTGCCACCTCTCAGTGTCCATCTATGCCCAGTGCCCACCTATCAGTGCCCATCTGTGCCACCCATAAGTGCCCATCAGTGTCACCCATAAGTGCAACCATAAGTGCCCATCAGTGGCGCCAAAGAGTGCCAAGTGCCCCCTATGAGTGCCCATCAGTGCTGCCTATGAGTCCCCATAAGTGCCGCCTATCGGTGCCCATCAGTGCCACCTCATTGGTGCCCATCAGTGCCACCTCATCGGTGCCCATCAGTGCCGCCATATCAGTGCCCAGAATTGAAGAAGAAAACTTACATATTTACAAAAAAAATTAACAGAAAAAAATAAAAACGTAATTTTTTTCAAACATTTCGGTCTTTTTTTAGTTGTTGCGCAAAAAAAAAATCGCATAGGTGATCAAATACCACCAAAAGAAAGCTCTATTTGTGGGAACAAAATGATAAAAAAATTATTTGGGTACAGTGTAGCATGACCGCGCAATTGTCATTCAAATTGCAACAGTGCTGAAAGCTGAAAATTGGCTTGGACAAGAAGGTGCGTAAGTGCCCGGTATGGAAGTGGTTAAACCCTTCAAATTAATCTTTAACACCTTGTCTCTCTAATGTAATAACTCCTTAAATTTAACTTTAACCCCTAATCTTGCCATAACCCCTAAAGATGATTGTACAATCTATTTTCGATCTACCAACAACTATGTAGTACAAGTATATAGAGGTACTAATGCGCAAACCACAAACAAATAAGCTGCCAACATAAAAGGGTGTTCTCACACTAAAAATCAATAAAAAAGTAGAAAGATGTGATGCCTACTTAATAATCAATAAAGTGCAATAATTCTAGAGGACACTTTTCATAAGAAGAAAAAACAATGCATTGTTTTTCCTTCTTATGAAAAGTGTCCTCTAGAATTATTTCACTTTATTAATTATTAATTAAGTAAGCACAACATCTTTCTACTCTTTTATGTAGTACAAGTACTTGCCGGGATACAATTTGAATGGATAATGTATGTGTGTCATTATATTTTTGTTAAATCTAAAGCCGACAACCTGGCCATTCACTATACAACCAAACGTCCTTTAGCTGACCCCCCAGATAGCTTTATAGAACCTTTTCCTACCCATAACACAGCATGGAGAGGCTCAGTGAAGGTGGTGGTGAAGGTGTGGAGGTGTCTGATCGGGTCACACAGATCATAAAAGGACAGCTGCCCGGCCTCATAATCCACATAGATCCTGACTCTGTTACTGGAGAGATCGGGAGATGTGATTTTTTTATTGTCATGAAATAGAAAACACCTACCACTATACCTGCATATACCCCAAGACTTGTTATTATATCCAATCAGTGACTGGTATACTCCTCCTCCTCTCCTCTCTATACTGGGATAACACATCCCGACTATGCAATTTTCTGACTCACTGATATCCACTTCCCAGTAATGTCGCCCCGAGGAAAATCTCTGACTGCTTAATACCTGGGGCCACCGCTGAAATCTCTCCGATGTTTCTGGACGATTCTGCTCTATATCTGACCTGGATACAGTTTTCATGTCATCTGATATCTGTAGATTATTATTAGCTGTGTTCACATCCAGTAATATGTCTGAAGCTTCCTGTATATAGAAGATTACATTTACCTCTTTTATCATATCAGATAACCCTGTGTGTAATGTGTGTGAGATTCCAGACACATCCAGATCCCCTCCATCATGGAGGAGTCTATCATGTCTCTCTCTGTCCTCATTATCTCCCTCCTCAGTATCACACAAGTCCCCTGTGTCTGATTCCTGTAGGACAGTCAGCAGGTCAGTCATGTTACACAGCTCCTCAATGTCCTCCATCTTCCTGGACAGATCCTCCTTCTTTATTTCCAGCTGATGGATCAGATCAGACAATGAGATTCTCTCTTCCTGGCTGGAGATGTTCCTCCGGACTCTCTTCTCCAGGTCCTCCAGATGTCTCCTGAGCTCTATGAACAGGGCAGTGACTCTCTCTGTTAGACCGGCTGATTTCTCTTGTACTTTTCTCCTGCGATCCTGCAGACTCTGGACTATTTTCTCTGTCTCCTCTCTCTCTGTCATCAGTTTCTGCAGAACATTTCTCAGTTTCTGTTTTTTATTCTCAGAGGCCTCATCCAGAGTCTCCACCTTGTGTCCCCGGTGTTCTCCATCCAGCCTGCAGGAAACACAGATACAGGCAGAGTCCTCAGTGCAGTAATATTTAAGAAGTTCTCTATGGATGGAGCATTTTCTGTTCTCCATGGAAGTGGTGGGATCGGTTAGGACATGTTCTGGTGCCTTGCTGTGGACTCTCAGGTGATTATCACACAGAGAAGCTTCACACATCAGACAGGATATAACAGCAGGTACAGGAGAGTGATAGCAGTAAGTACAGAAGATTCCAGTCTTCTTCTGATCTGGCTGAGTAGATCGGAAAGCCTCCACTATGTTACGTAGTGTTATGTTCCTCTGCAGTACAGGACGACTCCTAGACCTTTTTCTGCACTCAGGACAGGAATATCCTCCAGACCCCTCCTGTGTATCCAACACACGATCAATACAGACCCGGCAGAAGTTGTGTCCACATCTCAGGTTTACAGGATCTTTATAGATTTCCAGACAGATGGAACAGTCCAGCTCCTGTCTCACATCAGCAGACGCCATCGCTGACAGCAGAAGAGAGAAATGAAAGTGAAAGTTTCCGACAAAAAACAAAGGACACGTCTCACATTTCTCTGCACAGGGTGGGGCTGCCTGCAGGAAGTATGTGAATAAAGTGAGTGTCTACAGTAGAAGTTGAAGTGATGTTTCCAAACAGGGGAGTGTTCTGGTTACATGATGTAGTGACTGTTATGCCGCGTACACACGATCGGAATTTCAGATGAATAAAGTCAGATGGACTTTTTTCATCGGAAATTCAGATCATGTGTGGGCCCCATCAGGCTTTTTTTCGTCGGTGTTTAGAAATAGAACATGTTTTATTTTTTTCCGATGGAAAAAAAAAACGATAGGAAATTCCTATCGTCTGTGTGCAACTCCGATGGAGAAAAAGCCCACGCATGCTCAGAATCAAGTCGACTTTATTTTTCTTGGCTCGTCGTAGTGTTTTACGTCACTGCGTTTTGGACAGTCGCAATTTGGTCTGACAGTGTGTATGTAAGACAGCTTAAACAGAATTCCGACGAGAAAATTCCATCGGATTTTAGGCCATGGGAAATTCCGATCGTGTGTAATGGTGATTTGAATCTTTTGAATTAAGAACTTCAGACAAAGGTGTCCGTTTGTCTCCAAAGCACACCAGCTCTAGCACCGCATGGCATCTCTTGGCCTGCATTCCTGCGTAGCCCCTTGTACGCCTACGGAGCACGGCTGGTTCTGAGGAAACATCACCACAGGAAGAGGCCACAGAGGAAGAAGAAGAGGAGGGGGTGGAGGAGAGAGGTGTGTCACAAGCAGTAGTAGTGTTTTGGAGGCGTGGTGGCGGAACAACCCCCAAAACTACTGTACCTTGCCCTGCGTCCTTCCCAGCTGCCAGCAGAGTCACCCAATGGGCCGTAAAAGACAGGTAATGTCCCTGTCCATGCCTGCTGGACCATGAGTCAGTGGTAAGATGCACCTTACCACTGACCGCCCTGTCCAGCAAGGCATGGACATTGCCTTCCACATGCCGGTAGAGAGCCGGAATCGCCTTTCGTGAGAAAAAGTGGCGTTTGGGTACTTGCCACTGAGGTACTGCACATTCCACAAACTCACGGAAGGGGGCAGAATCTACCAACTGAAAAGGTAACAGTTGAAGTGCTAGCAATTTTGCTAAGCTAGCATTCAACCGCTGGGCATGAGGATGGCTGGGAGTGTACTTCTTTCGGCGCTGCAGCAGCTGGGGCAGGGAAATTTGTCTGGTACTATCAGTAGATTGCCCGCATGTACTACCACTACTACGTTGTGACACACCTATTTCTACAACTTCAGTGCAGGCTTCAGAGAGGACTGGGGGTCTAGTGGGGTTGGAGGTCACAGAAGGGCAAGGGGAGGTCCGCTTTGGTCTTTGGTGTGGGTCTTTCTGGTATGCTTGCCAACGAGCTGCATGGCAGCTCGACATATGTCTGGACAAGCATGTGGTGCCCAAGCGGGTGATGTTTTGGCCACGCGAGATACGCTTGAGACATATGTTGCAAACAGCAAAGGTACGATCTGATGGACATGTTTCAAAAAAGGCTCACACCAAAGAACTTTTGCTGTACCGTTGTGACACAGCAGTGCCACGTAATGCAGTTGGTGTGCTGCCCTTAAGCTGACCCCTGGAAGGCATCCTGCCTCTTTGGAGATGTGCCTGTGCCTCGTCCTCCTCCTCCTCTCTCCTATCAGGCACCCAGGTAGAGTCAGTGACCTCATCATCCCCTCCCTCCTTATCATCACTGTCGACAACCTGGCAGTATGCTCCAGCTGGGGGAACATCACCCAGATTGTTGTCCCTCTCGGCCACCCCCTCTCCCTGGTCTCACATCAATGCCTTCCTCTATCTGTGTTCCGTCATCGGAGTCTTCAAAACGCTGCGCATCTTCATGCAGCATGTACCCAACACTGTGTTGAAACAGTTCGGGGGACTCCTCAGGAGGACACGGTGGGACTAGGGAAGGATTGTGTGAAGCCATTGTGCAGAGGGAAGAGGACGCCTTGGCAGCTGCTTTGCCAGACAAACTATGATCAGTCTGTGTGAGAGAGGATGAGGAGGATGAGGACGGCTTGGTCATCCACTCCACTAATTTCTCTGCATGTTGAGGCTCAACACGGCCAGCTCCCGAAAAGAAGGACGATCGGCCACGGCCATGTGCTGAAGAGGATGCACCACATCCACCACCAGCGTTACCTCTAGATGCAGAGCCTGCTTGCCCTCGTGACTCTCTGCCTCTCTTTGTCCTTCCAGCCATATTTATGCGTTCAGGTGCTATGTAACTGCACACGCGCAGTAAGAGCGACTGCGTTCAGGTACTATGTAACAAAACAGACGCAGTCACACCAACTGCATTCAGGTGTTAGTAAACTGCACACGCGCAGTAAGAGCGACTGCGTTCAGGTGCTATGTAACAAAATAGACGCAGTGACACCAACTGTGTTCAGGTGGTATTAAACTGCACACGCGCAGTAAGAGCGACTGCATTCAGGTGCTATGTAACAAAACAGACGCAGTCACACCAACTGCGTTCATGTGGTATTAAACTGCACACACGCAGTAAGAGCGACTGCGTTCAAGTGCTATGTAACTGCACACACACAGTGACACCAACTGCGTTTAGGTGGTATTAAACAGCACCCGCGCAGTAAGAGCGACTGCGTTCAAGTGCTATGTAACAAAACAGAAGCAGTGACACCAACTGCGTTCAGGTGTTAGTAAACTGCACACGCGCAGTAAGAGCGACTGCGTTCAGGTGCTATGTAACAAAATAGACGCAGTGACACCAACTGCGTTCAGGTGGTATTAAACTGCACACGCGCAGTAAGAGCGACTGCGTTCAGGTGCTATGTAACAAAACAGACGCAGTCACACCAACTGCGTTCAGGTGGTATTAAACTGCACACGCGCAGTAAGAGCGACTGCGTTCAGGTGCTATGTAACAAAACAGACGCAGTGACACCAACTGCGTTTCGGTGTTAGTAAACTGCACACGCGCAGTAAGAGCGACTGCGTTCAGGTGCTATGTAACAAAATAGACGCAGTGACACCAACTGCGTTCAGGTGGTATTAAACTGCACACGCGTAGTAAGAGCGACTGCGTTCAGGTGCTATGTAACAAAACAGACGCAGTGACACCAACTGTGTTTAGGTGGTATTAAACAGCACCCGCGCAGTAAGAGCGACTGCGTTCAAGTGCTATGTAGCAGCACACACGCAGTGACACCAACTGCGTTTAGGTGGTATTAAACAGCACCCGCGCAGTAAGAGCGACTGCGTTCAGGTGCTATGTAACAGCACACACGCAGTGACACCAACTGCGTTTAGTTGCTATTAAACAGCACACACGCAGTAAGAGTGACTGCGTTTCTGTGCAATTCAATAGCCCACTTGCATTAACAGCGACTGCGTTTCTGTGCAAATAAATTGCACACGTGCAGTAACAGGTAATGCGTGTATGTGCAATTAACTAGCACACGTTGAATAACACGGAGTACTATGTTTAAGCTAATCCCTAATGCAGGCAATACAACACGTTAGAGCACTGCATGAAGAACAATCTCCTGCCTGACAGATACTAATAGCAGATCTAGCTGAGCTATACAGTTTATAAATATATTGACAACTCCTAGGGATGTGAATATATTCTCTACAAACTGTAGATTTACCTATACTGACTAGCCTTCCTGCTCTATCTATCTATCTATCTGGTAGAAAAGACACTGTGGGCCAAATCCACAAAAACCCGGCGCAAAGTAACTTTTTCAATTTAAGTTACACGGCCGGAAAATTTCTACCTAAGTGCCCGATCCACAAAGCACTTACCTAGAAATTTTCGGCTGTGTAACTTAAATCCGTCCGGCGCAAGGCGTTCCTATTCAAATGGGGCGAGTCCCATCTAAATTAGGCGCGCTCCCGCGCCGGCCGTACTGCGCATGCTCACGACGTCATTTTCCCGACGTGCTTTGCGCGGTTTTACGTTGCGCCGGGTTTTGAGAATCGCGACGGGCGTAAACAAAAAAAATACGAGTTGCGGCGGAAAAAAAAAATTTTGAAAAAAAAAAGACGGCGACGCGGGATAGAAGGGTCTACTTTTACAAGGCCTAAACAGTTTAGGCCTTGTAAAAGCAACCCTAATTTTACGATTGCAAACTAATACTTACAGAGAAAAAACGAAGCTGAAAAGCTTCGTGGATCTCCGTAAGTGCTAATTTGCATACCCGAAGCGGCATTTCGACTCGAAATGCCCCCAGCGGCGGATGCGGTACTGCATCCTAAGATCCGACAGTGTAAGTCCCTTACACATGTCGGATCTTCTGCCTATCTATTGGAAACTGATTCTGTGGATCAGTTCCAAAGATAGAAACAGGGATACGACGGCGTATCAGTAGATACGCCGTCGTATCCCTTTTGTGGATCTGGCCCTGTGTCTCTATCTATCTATCTCTCTCTCTCTAACTGTCTGACTGCTCCTCTCTTTCACAAAGCCGGAACACACTACACAAGGCCGCCTTGCAGGCTGCCTTTTATAGTGTGGGGCGTGTACTAAACCCCCCTGAGCCATAATTGGCCAAAGCCAGCCTGGCTTTGGCCAATTATGGCTCTGTGTTTTTTGCGCGCTGTGATTGGCCAAGCATGCGGAACATACAGCATGCTTGGCCAATCATCAGCGCTCAACGTTGCAGTGAATTATGGGATGTTTTGCTTCATTCGAATTTGGCGCGAACGACCCATTTTGTTCGAGTTTCGACGAACGGGAGAACGACCGATGTTCGAGTCGAACATACGTTCGTATCGAACGCTAAGCTCATCCCTAATCCCCTGTAAGAATGGAGAGCTGCCTTGTTTTCTTCGGCAGATCCCCGTTCTGTCACTGCAGGGGAATGATCAAGGGCAGCCGGCGGACATAGAGTCTTCTGGACCTGCTGATTGTCTCCCCCACAGATCGCTGTGTACTTGCCCCACATACACCAATGGCAGACCAATGGCAACTCACTTGTTTAACTACTCACTCCCCTCACTATAGCTGTCTTTTGGCTTAGTTTGCCAGCAGGGCGTCCATGAACGTCCTCTCGTGATCGCGCTGCCCACATGCCTATTGAGTCAGCTGTTTACAGTCGGGGTAAAGGCAGTGGCGGAATTATCATGGTCGCAACAGTCGCACTTGCGACTTGGTCCTGTAGTTCCGCCACTTCAGGGGGGCCCGCCTGCCGCCCGCGTGAGGTGCCCGCCTGCCGCCTGCGTGAGATGCCCGCCTGACTGTGTGGTTTGTTCCGCCGCGGGGAGAGGGGCTTTCGCCCGCTGGGAAGAGAGAGAGAGAAAGCAGAGGCAGCACAGCATTGCGAGACTGTGTACCGCCCGTCCCAGCCTATCCAGAGACAGAGAGAATGAAGGGGGCGGACACTGAAAAACACCTATTGAGTGAAGGCGGGGGAGGAGCTCTCCCCTCTGCGACTGCATCGACTACCTGTCCCGTCGTACCCATGAGGCAAGGCATTCCTGGAGGAGGCACAGTGACAGATTTCTGAGGGGGAATCGATTGATTACTGGTAAGTCCTGTCAAGTGGCATTTTGCACTGCAATCGATCCCATCCCCCCACCACCGCAGATCTCATCCCTATCCCCCCCATCATCACTACAACAGAGGTGATAAAGGGGGGGGGGTGGGATCAGTAAGAGGTGGTGGTGGTTTGAGGATGGCACTACCACTGCTACCACCCCCCCTCGAGTACCACTGCCCCCACAACACTACTGCTGCCACCCCCAATACCACCGCTGCCACCCCCCTCAACACCACCGCTGCCACCCCCTCAACACCGCCGCTGTCAACCCCCCTCAACACCACCGCTGCCAACCCCCCTCAACACCACCGCTGCCAACCCCCCTCAACACCACCGCTGCCACCCCCGTCAATACCACCACTGCCACCCCCCACAACACTATTGCTGCCCCCCCCCCCCCCCCAACACCACCGCTGCCATCCCCCCAACACTACCGTTGCCACCCCCCTCAATACCACCGCTGCCACCCCCCCAACACTACCGCTGTCACCCCCCTCAACACCACCGCTTCTATCTCCCCCAACACCACCGTTTCCACCCCTTCAACACCACCGCTGCCACCCCTTCAACACCACCGCTGACACTGATGGGGGGGCCCTTCATGATTTCTTGCACTGGGGCCCTGAAGTTTCTAGTTACGCCTCTGGGTAAAGGGCCAATCACAGCGGTCCTTTACTACATGACCAGCCGTGTCCAATGACAGCTGATCACAGGATTTAACACAAGTCGGTTATCCGCTTTTCTTTCTGTATTCTGACAGTGTGAGAAGAGAAGAAGAAAGCCAATAACTGGCTTGTGTTAAAAGGACATCAGCCCTGATAATCAGTGTCCTGATTATCAGTGCAGTTCCAGTGCCCACCAGTGCTCATTAGTGCCACCTATCAGTGCCACCTTATCAATGTCACATATCAGTGTCCATCAGTGCCCATCAGTTCCGCCAATCAGTTGCACCTCTGTGCCACCTCATCAGTGCCCTTCAGTGCCACCTATCCATGCCCATAAGTGCAGCCCAGCAGTGCCTCATTAGCGTGCATCAGTAAAGACAAAAAAATTCACTGTTTGCAAAATTATGTGAAAATTTGTTTTTCTAAATTTTATTTTTTCATTTGTTTATCAAAAAATAAAAACCCAGCAGTGATTAAATGCTACCAAAAGAATATTCTATCTGTGTGATTTTTTTTTTTATAAAAATGTCATATGGGTACAGCATTGCATGACCGCGTAATTGCCATTCAAAGTGTGACAGCACTGAAAGCTGAAAATTGGCATGGGCAGGAAGGGGGTGAAAGTGCCCGGTAGGCAATGGTTAAAATCAATAAGTAGCTCATAGAATCCGACTTACCATCATGTGGATCAGCCTGACGGTGTACTAGTAGAGGCTAAAGAGCCAATGACAGAAGTCCCGGATCCACCTTGGAGCTCCGGGTGTAAGACCGGATGTGACGTCACACCTGGGAGGAACAGAATCAGGGGGGGGGGGCGAGGCTACGCATTTCGGAGTGTTACAGCTCCTTTCTCAAGCCATAGGGATGCGTGGGGGAAACACTATTTATAGTTTTTAGTTCTACAAGGCTTGGCAAGACCCAAATGATTATCAAAGTACAAATTAAGCATGAACAAAAAAAATTTATGTACATTATAATATAAAACCAGTAAAAGCATAAAACAATACATTTTGGCATATTAAATCTGTATACGCATACACGTTCCAAATGTTGTCATAAAACAAAAAATAAATAAAAAATTGTGTACAGTCACCACTGTTCATTAAACCTTATAGTACTGATTGGGGAATGACAACAGAAATAAAAGAAAAAGGGCAAAATAAAATATATGAAAATACTCACGGGAGTGGTGATTATAAAACAATAATAAAATGATGACATAATGATGACATAATATGGTGTGTTGCACAGGCCCAACGGGTGGTAAAAGATTAAGGGGTAGATCCACAAAAGCGAGTACGCCGGCGTATCTACTGATACGCCGGTGTACTTTCAAATTTCCTGCGTCGTATCGTTGTTTTGAATCCTTAAAACAAGATACGACGGCTTCTGGGTTAGATCCGACAGGTGTACGTCTTCGTACGCCTTCGGATTTAAGATGCAATACTTCGGCGTCCGCTGGGTGGCGTTCACGTCGTTTTCCGCGTTGGGTATGCAAATTAGCTATTTCCGACGATCCACGAACGTACGAGCGGCCGGCGCATTTTTTTACGTCGTCTGTAGTCGGCTTTTTCCGGCGTATAGTTAAAGCTGGTATTTCGTTGCGTATAGTTAGATTTGCCATGTTAAGTATGGCCGTCGTTCCCGCGTTTCATTTGATTTTTTTTTTTTTGCGTAAGGCCTCGTACACACGGATGGACAGTCCGCTGAAAACGGTCCGCCGGACTGTTTTCAGCGGACATGTCCGCCCGGAAAATTCTGTCTGATGGTTGTACACACCATCAGACAGAAATCCGCGCGTAAACAATACGCGGGGACGTGGCCGCGCCGTCGCCGCGTCATCGTCGCGCGGCCCTGGAAGTTCAAAGCTTCCACGCATGCGTCGAATCAGTACGACGCATGCGAGGGATGGCGGTCGATCTGACATGTACGGTGAGTCTGTACAGACGAGCGAACATGTCCGACGGACAGGCTTCCAGCGGACATGTTTCTTAGCATGCTAAGAAACATTTGTCCGCTGGAAAACGGTCGGCTGGACAAATGTTCGCTGGAAACCTGTCCGGTCGGCCGTACACACGACCGAACATGTCTGCTGAAACATGTTCGGTCGTGTGTACGGGGCGTGAGTCGTCCGTGAATCGGGATGGACGTAATTCACGTCTATGTTAAAAAAAATGACGTCCTTGCGATGTCATTTAGCGCAAAGCACGGCGGGAAATTTATGGACGGCGCATGCGCAGTTCATTTGGCGCGGGGACGCGCTTCATTTACGCCGCTTAGGATACAGTACGCCGCCGTAACTTACGGCGCAAATTCTTTGGGGATTCGAACCGGCCTAATGTAAGTTAAAGCGGCATAGCGTATCTCACATACGCTGTGCCGATCTAATTGTATGTGGATCTACCCCTAAAACCGTATTACTAAGAGACGTGTCTATCTCCACACGTACATACAAACATGTGCACAAATAAACCAAAAGGTGCACATATATAGATAAACACGCATATGTAAAAACATATACAGTACTGTGAACACGGTTTACTCGCGTAAAAAAAAAACTTGAAATGTAAGAATGCTTTCAAAAATATATGTTTTAATTGTTTATTTGTATCAATTTACAAAATTACAAAAGTGAGTGAACAGAAAAGTGACCCCCCTTTGGCTTCATGTCAGGATCAATTCTTATGCCGTGTACACACGATCATTTTTCGGCATGGAAAAAAAACAACCTTTTTTAAAAACGTAATTTAAAATGATCGTGTAATTTAAAATACATCGTTTTCCATCTTCTGAAAAACGACCCCAAAAAAATTCGAACATGCTGCATTTTTTAACGTCGTTTTAAACGATGTCGTTTTTCGGGTTGTAAAAAAACAACGTTTTAAACCCGCGCATGCTCAGAAGCAAGTTATGAGATGGGAGCACTCGTTCTGGTAAAACTACCATTCATAATGGAGTAAGCACATTCATCACGCTGTAACAGACAGAAAAGCGCGAATCATCTTTTACTAACAAGGAATCAGCTAAAGCAGCCCAAAGGCGAATAGAACTTCCCTGTTAGAGTGCCGTCGTACGTGTTGTACGTCACCGCGCTTTATTCATAATTTTTTTTAAACGATGGTGTGTGGGCAATGTCGTTTTTAATGATGAAGTTGGAAAAACTTTGGCCCAGATTCAGTAAGAATTGCGCTTTTTTTACGGAGGCGCAGGGCAACGTTTTTGCCCTGCGCCCCGCAATTTTTTTGCGCTGCCCTCGATTCACGGAGCAGAAGCTCCGTAAATTGCGTGGGCGCGCCGGCAAAATGCCCGGCGCAAGCGCGCGCAATTTAAATGATCCCGTAGGGGGCAGGAATCATTTAAATTAGGCGCGTTCCCGCGCCGATCGCAGAGCGCATGCTCCGTCGAGAAACTTTCCCGACGTGCATTGCGGCAAATGACGTCGCAAGGACGTCATTTGCTTCAAAGTGAACGTGAATGGCGTCCAGCGCCATTCACGAATCACTTACGCAAAGTACGTAAAATTCAAATTTCGCGACGCGGGAACGACGGGTATACGTAACATTGGCTTCCGCTGTACGGAAACTGTGAAATTGCGTACGCAGGGCTCGCGCAACGTTGTGAATTGGCGTTAGTATGCAATTTGCATACTATACGCTGAGCACAACGGGAACGCCACCTAGCGGCCATCGCAAGAATGCAGCCTAAGATATGCGGGCATAAGAGCCTTATGCCACGCATATCTTAGGCTGCAGTCGGCGTAACAAGGTTCCTGAATCAGGAGCACTCGTTACGCCAGGGCAAGTAAGCAATTGCGCTGTGTAACCTATGGTTACACAGGCGCAATTGCTTCTTGAATCCAGGCCTTTGTTTTTTGAACATGCTGAAAAACAACGTTTTTTTTTTAATGCCGAAAAATGATCGTGTGTACGCGGCATTACACTTGCACATGTTGTATAGTTGCACAAAGTCAAGGATTTTGCAGGAATAGTCATTTGTATGATTAACCAATTATATCAAGCAGGTGCCAATAATCATCATTTTTATATGTAGGTTGAAACACAGTCATTAACTGAAACAACTGTGTAGGGGGAGGGGGGGTTAAAATTGGGTGAGGAACAGCCAAACTCTGCTCCTAAAGTGAGATTGTGGAAGACATTTTTCATGTCACAGGTCATACACCATGGCGAGACTGAGCACAGTTGTTGCAAAAAAATGAAATATCAAGCATTTAAAATGCATAAAATTATCACAATAAAACACAAATGTGCTAGTAATAATAATGGCACATAAAGAAAAACAGTCTCTTTACACTGGTGGTCAAAAAAGAAATGCCCCCTTACTCTGGTGCTCACTGGAAAAAGTGCCCCCCTTACATTAGTGGTTGGTGCAGAAGTGCCCGTGGCATTGGTGGACAGTAGAGAAATGCCCTTTTACAGTGGAGGTCACTAAGAAGTACCCCTTGTTGTTGAACAAGGGGTCTCCTTACAATGGTGGTCAGTGGAGAAGTGTGGAATGAGAAAGGTGCATTAGTGTCCAGTTAAAAGAATGCCCCCTTACATTGGTGGTCAATGGGAAGAATTCCCCCTACAGGCAAGCAAGTGGACTGTTGGTGTCAGCGTTTATTGTTGGCACCACCAAGTGACACTGGTGTCAGAACTATGTAGGTGCCATCAAGTGGCAGGTCACCTCTTGTGACCTCTAGAGATTAAGGAAGATCAATTTAAAAGCCGATTTAAACCTTACAATGTGAATCTACATGTATATACAGTATACTGCCTATCCTATACTGCCCCCAGATCTCCTTTCATTCTATATTTGCCCAAATTATCACTTAAAAGATCCTTTACCTCACCCTTGGTTTAGAAATGCTTTACGGAAAATCAAAGTTTTGGCATGTGATTACTTGGTGGGTAATGCTCGAGGTACAGCACACAGCTGGGCATTAGACGTAATGTCACGTTTATTAGCATTCAGCCATTTGGAGTCCCGGCGCTCAGATCCCGGGGGCAGCTTGAAGGTGAATTTCTGGAGCAGAGCAGAGAGGAGAAGGAAGAGCTCCATTCGGACCAAATTCTCTCCGGGACAAACACGCTTTCCTGTAGAAGGGTTGAAGAATATTTTCATGTGAGGTAGAGCTTTAAATCCATATGAGCAACACAGCTTTACGTTAAAAGCAAAAAGCATCACTTTAAATTGTCAATAGGTAGATTCAGTAAGAGTTAGGCCGGCTTATCAGTAGATAAGCCGGCCTAACTCAGAATCTACGCCGGCGTATGTTTAAGCGTATGCTCAAACAGAGATACGCTTAAACAAAGCTAAGATAGGACAGCTTGCGCCGTTCTATCTTAGCTTGCGATTTTTCGGATGGCCGCTAGGTGGCGCTTCCATTGCGGGCAGCGTAGAATATGTAAATTAGCTTGTACGCCGATTCCCGAACTTACGCCAGCCCGCGTAGTTTCCGTAAGGCCTTAAAGTTATTCCATCTATTAGGTGGAATAACAATGTTAAAGTATGGCCGCCGTTCCCACCGCGAGGTTCGAATTTTTTACGTTGTTTGCGTAAGTCGTCCGCGAATCGGGATTTACGTCGTTTACGTCCACGTCGAAATCAATAGGCCCGCACGGCGTACTTAGCCGCAATGCGCACTGGGAAATGTAGGCGCCCGGCGCATGCGCAGAAGCAAAAAACGTCAAAAAACGTGAGGTCAAGCCTCATTTCCATACAACACGCCCCCCTCCAACCAATTTGAATTAGGCGCCCTTACGCCCGCTCGTTTTAGGCTACGCCGCCGTAGATTAGCAGGTAAGTTGATTTAGAATCATTACTAGCCTAGCTAATTTACGGCGGTGTAGCCAAAAAAGGCTAAGCTACGCCGCCGCAAGTTTAATCCTATCTACCTGAATCTACCTAAAAGAGTGTAATATTTAGGTGTACCAAACACCAAGCAGAAGACTTTATTAATGACAGTGGGTAAAAATATTTATTCAGTCCAAATAGGTATATAGAAATTGAAATAAAAAAATCTGCTAGTACATCTGTAATTCTACGGTCCAAAAATGGGTCCCTTGTGCTCCACCATCCAGATGGGGGCTTTCTAATAGGGATGAGCCGACCCCCGCCCCCCCCCCCCCCCCCCCCCGGGTTTGGTTCCCATCCAGAACATGCAAACGGACCAAAAGTTTGCGCAAACTTTCGAACCCCGTTAAAGTCTATGGAACTCGAATGTGAGAAATCAAAAGTGCAAATTTTAAAGGCTACTATGCAAGTTATTGTCCTAAAAGAACAAAGAACAATTGTCACAAAACTTGATGGAAAAGTTCTCTCTATTTCATCATGCCGTCTTGCAAATTACCACACCCATTGGTCCTACAACTTACCGTATATACTCTAATATAAGCCGAGTTTTTTAGCACATTTTTTTGTGCTGAAAATGCCCCCCTCGGCTTATACACGAGTCACTTTTTTGCGCCTGAACTCCCGGACTTTGGGGACCCGGTATCGGCCGGCCAAACTTGGCACACATGTAGCCCCACTCTTCCTCTACAAGTGTGCAAAGTTCGTTTTCCGGGGGGCCTACTGCCGATTTTTCAAAGCTGGGCACCCCTTCCATAGACTTCCATGTTAAAAGGTCATTTCTCCGGTGACTTTGGGGACCCGTAACTTGGCACACATGTAGCCCCCTTTCTCCTCTATAAGTGTGCAATGGTTTTTGTCTGGGGGACCCATGGCCGGGGAGCACCGATTTTTTCAAAGCCGGGCACCCCTTCCATAGACTCCCATGTTAAACGTCAGTCTAGTCATGGACACAGTGTGAGGCATGGGTACAGTGAGGCATGGGCACAGTGAGACATGGACACAGTGAGGCATGGACACAGTGAGGCATGGACACAGTGAGGCATGGACACAGTGAGGCATGGGCTCAGTGAGGCATGGGCACAGTGAGGCATGGACACAGTGAGGCATGGACACAGTGAGGCATGGACACAGTAAGGCATGGACACAGTAAGGCATGGACACAGTGAGGTAAAGTGAGGCACAGTGAGGCATTAGATGGACACCCTAGGCTTTTATACTCGAGTCAATACGTTTTCCCATTTTTTTGTGGTAAAATTAGGTGCCTCGGCTTATACTCGAGTATATATACGGTAATTCAATCATGGCAATGGGCCAATAACATGGAGGTTCACATGACAAGGATAGGTCAGAAGGCACTTCCAGAACACTGTAAACTCCATTCCTCAAAAGAATTGTCCACTTTGTCCAAAAAAAAAAAAAAAAAAAAACAGGAGGTGATCTTTTCTTCAGGCATACTGTATGCTGAAAATATGATTGCGGGCAACAAGAAGATTTTTTGGTGCAAGCGGCCTGGCACATCATTTCCTGGATGAAAAACAAAAGACCTGAGCTGGGTTCTCAACCTATGTATTTTAGGGCTTATTTTTCCATTTTTAATAAAGTATTTATTTAAGGAAACTCCGGCCCTTTGTCTATATAGAGCAAAGTGACAGGGTCTCTTTAAAGATCACTTTAGAACAACTTTATACCCATCTTCAACGTCCTTTTCTACCGATCCTTTTTCTTTTGCTGCCACCAAAAAATACCCAGCGCTTCCAGGTATGGGAAAATGTGATCTGCACCCGTGATCCAGTGCTTGGGCCCCACTTTTATGTGACAGAAGGGCGATATCAGCACCCCATGTAAGCTCCAACAAGGAGTATTTTGAAGGGGCTATGACAGAGGGAGAAGACAGTATAAAGTGTCAGTTTAAGGTGTTGGTACAGTATGTCTCCTTGGAACGAATAGGAACGGTGACAGGGATGTTTTAAAGCGGATCTCCGCTGGAAAAAAAAAATATTAAAAGCCAGCAGCTACAAATACTGCAGCTGCTGACTTTTAATATTAGGACACTTACCTGTCCTGGAGTCCAGCGCCGTCGGCAGCAGAGGATGAGCGATCGCTCGTCACCCTGCTGCTCCCCCCTCCATCCACGGTGAGGGAACCAGGAAGTGAAGCATTGCGGCTTCACTGGCCGGTTCACTACGGCGCATGCGCGAGTCGTGTGCGCCGTGCTCACTGGTCCCTGCTGTGTTCTGGGAGCCGTGTGTTTCCCAGACCCCCAGGGGGGGGGCGGTATCTGACATCCAGCCCACAGTCTACCCACAGACTGTGTAGCTGGAAGTGGGTGCAAATACCTGTCTTTAGACAGGTATCTGCACCCCCCTCCCCCTGAAAGGTGTCAAATGTGACACCGGAGGGGGGGGAGGGTTTCGATGAGCGGAAGTTCCACTTTAGGGTGGAGCTCCGCTTTAAGAACTCTAAAAGAAGTCAGACCTGCGGATACGTTTGCGATACATTTACAATTATTACAGCGAAATAACTGTTTAGTTCACCCCCAGCTGGGCACTGACAAAATAATGTTGTGTATTTCTTACCGGCTGAGAATGGCATGAAGGCCACCCGATTGCGGAACTTGCCCTCCTCATCCAGGAAGTGCCCGGGGTTGAACCGTTCCGGCGTCTCCCATTGAGAGGGGTCATTAAGCACCGATGTCAGGAATGGGATGATGGTGGTGCCCTGGTAAAAGAAAGAGCGAGAGTCATTGTTATACTGTACATAAGTACAATCTCATCATACAGGTTCTGACAACCCGTATACACAAATAGAACTTATCTGACAGTGATTGTTGGTATAATACAAATGAGTGAATAGGGGGATATACAGGTGCCCAGACAGGAAGAGAAAATTGTTTATTTTTTGCTTTTCTACACAGCAGTATATTTTGCTAAGGTAATATTAAAAGAGACAAACTCTGAATGATCAGGCTGCATGACATCCAACTGTTAGCTGGCCATGTGCAGTACAAGGTAAGTGGTCACTTTTGTTAATGGCAGAAATATGGCATGTGCCTATACTTTCCTACAGATATAAATTCTCAACAAAATTTGAGTTGTTAAAACCCCTATTTTTATTGTCATCATGATTTATTAAAACAGTGCCTATACGCTCATACCCTAAAACTTTCCATTTTCATATATACATACACATGTAGCAGCCTGCTACTTTCTTAGCTGGCGCTGCCTTAAATTTAGAGGGTAGTCAGAGATTTAACTACCTCTGACTGTATTATTTTGTCAAATTTGGGCCTTTGTTCCAGCCATGGCTGTACTGTGATTAACCACTATTGTTGTCTGGGCTGTTGGTACCACCCCAGGCCGAGGGTGGCAGCAGTCAGGTCAAGGCATATTGGGTGTTCTTCCTCGGCAGCCAATCAGTGAGAGTTGATCGTCTCGCTGTGCATGCTGGAGGAGAGTACTTAAGGGACAGACGTCATTAGTTTGGGGTCGTCGTCCTTGAGTGAGTGAGAAACTTATATAGCGCAACACACGTGAACTGAATCGCCTCTGGGCGCTTAGTATCCTTTCCCTACTGTACTTTTGCCCTCAGAATAGGTGGGTTTTGAGTTTTTTTCTGAAGGCCAGGTGATTCACCTCCAACCGGATGCTGGTTGGTAGAGCGTTCCATAGTCTAGGTCCTTGGACTGCAAATCTTCGTTCTCCTTTGGACTTGTATCTGGCTTTGGGTATCTGGAGTAGATTTTGGTTGGTGGATCGGAGAACGCGATTGGGGTTGTGACTTTTTAATTTTTCGCATAGATATTGGGGGGCATTTCCTTGAACACACTTATGTGTCAGACAAAGTGCCTTAAAAGTAATTCTGTCTTTTACTGGCAACCAATGAAGGGATCTTAGGGATCCTTCCCTGGTCAGTCGTCCCACCACCCCCGTGAGTGACCCTCCTGGCCGGGGATGCGTGTTCAAGTGTTCCTGGCTCCGGGACCACGTTAATCCGGGGTTGTGATCTACTAAGTAGGCCCGGTAGTCAGACTGGGTCTACGTTTGCAGAGTGGTCCTGTGCTGTCCGTCCTGAGGGAGGAAGCCACTTAATGAAGCACTTGTTCTTGAGAGCACCGAGCACAAGGCTGGTACGCTCAGGCGAGGCCTTGAACTTCATTGAAGGACACACTTTTACTGAGAGGCTGAGTGATGTTCGCCTGTCAGTTCTGAGTTCACAAGAATTTATTCAATAAGAGATCCAGGTGCTTAATCCTGTGTTGAGAGGATTCTGAACCCAACACATCTCCATCTTTGGGAAGGTCTGTGGCAGAGACTTTACCAAGTTTTCCATGTGACATCCTGGCTGCTAGGCTAGTGAGAGAGTCCTATCCAGGTGCGCAATACCCACTCTGGCTAGAGTGACGACGAAAGCTATATCGCTGGAAGCAGGAGTGTTTCCAATCAAAAGTTATACACCTGAACCTACTATCTATTACCCTTCCACCTCTTCAACCACTACTTTTATTCTTTTACCACGTTTGGTAAATAAAGCAAAGAAAAAGAAGTGCAACGTGTGGATATTTAACTTTCTTTCAGCTCTCATCAAGTACTCTAGACGGTGAAGGAACAGAGGTAACATGCCGCCAAAAACAAACCAGCAGCTCCTTCGGGGGTAGTGCTACACACATATACATACACACACAAACATAGTTCTATACCTTTGGAATTGTGTGTCCACGGAACTGGATGTCCTTGGTCACGGCGTGAAAGAAAGCTGTTGGCGCCAGGTCTAGAACTCTCTGTATTTCATGGATAGTGGCATTGGTGTATGGCAGTTGTGGTCTGTCTCCGATCGTTGGTGGGCGCAGTGACTGCGTCACCTCATCAATCTCCTGTTGGACCTTTGCTGAAATGTGAAAGGAGTTTCTTGTGATTTCCTAAAAGATCTACTGTGTTTCCCTGAAAATAAGACATACCCCAAAAATTTGGATCGCAACTCAAATGTCCATCGAACATGTACATATATGTGGAATGATACTGCCATCATCATAAGTGCAATATCCCACCCCTGAAGAATAGGTTCTACAAACAACATAAGCCTTGAAACTTTGGGTTTCCTGTCTCGCTTTATAGACAGCATTGGGTCCTGCATTTTTATTGTTATTTCATGTTTGTTATCTGTTATTTGTCATTTTTTTGCCTATGCTTTTTCTCATTTTGCTTCCCACATTCATCCTGATGTGCTTTGAATGGTGAAAATAGCCGTTCATCCATGTACCTATTTAGTTATTTTTCTAATAAATTATGCTTTTTTTTAACCTTTTTGGTCCGCACCTTGTTACTTAGCCATTTAGTCATTCCAATCTAAAGTCCCAACTGAGGAAACACACTCTTCAGGGTGTATCTCTATATTCTGTATTTAGGGATGTGGTCTGACTAATGTTTATATCCTATGCATTTTGGAACACCATCTCTTGTATACCCCAAAAATAAGACGTTATTTTCCAGGAGGGCTGCAATATAAGCCCTACCCTGAAAATAAGCCCTAGTTTAAAAATGCTTGTAAAATCCTATGATCCACTCTATTACAGTATTATATAATGTACAATGTGTGTGTTTCTGTAATATAATTGCAGGGAAGAGAGCTCCGGCGGGTCACAGTGTCATGGATATGTAATAGTCTGGCAGCTTACCTGTTTTTCCATCTGTTCATTAGAGGACTGACCCTGTTCTGGTTCCCTTTTTTATCACTTCCTCTTCCTGTATGGCCCCACCCAGGCCATCCCAGGAAGTCTATATTAACTGTTACACTGCAGGTCTGCAGTGCTGTTCAATAGTGTAGTTTGCCAGTTCCTGTTTGCAGTGTGCTACGATCATGGCTGCTTCCCCTCTCTCCCTGCAGAGTGTGACCTAGGGGATCCCGGGGGTCGCGACCTGGATTCAGTTGCGGCCAAGGCCATCCTCACCACTAGAGGCTCTGGTGAACACAAAACTGGGTCTTAGACTCCGTGCCCTGGGTGATCTTGGGTTCACGCTTCCTCTCTGCTAGCAGCAGTCGGCTATAGGGTTCACTATCCTGTGGTGCATCCTTGACCCCAACGGGGTGCACTTGTCACCTGGCCACGGGTGACCTGACACACAGAAACGAAGAGCAACACTATAACAAAGGTATTTGGTACAATTATATTACAGAAACACACACATTCTACATTATATAATACTGTAATAGAGTGGATTATAGGATTTTACATGCATTTAAACTCACACTGGGGATTCCTGTCAGGCAGGGAGAGAGAAGGGGAGAGAAGACAGCACATTACACGGTAAGATCTCCCCCGAAAATAAGCCCTTCTGTTTCTTTTGTTGCCAAAATTAATATAAGACCCGGGCTTATTTTTGGGGAAACACGGTATGTTAAAGGGAATTGGTGGACTTTGTTTAGGATCTACATTGAGGATGAATGCTTCCAGCAAGATGGATGGCCAATACTAGCTGGAGTCTGGAAAAAGAAGGGGAGAACACTATTGTAATGTTGGGTGATTACTGAATAATTATAGTACCACTCACCCTATTCAGTACTTGGCAACACTCACAGCTCCATCAGTTGTCTTCATGTAGCCATCAAACAACTAGCCTGTGAGCTAGCCTAGCACTGTGCAGTTGTTGGACGGAAACAGTCTCAGGATTTTGCTAGGCTAAAGGGATGTTTAGAAGAGACATTTGTGGTCGATGGAGGATGTGGCCAGGGGGTTCCACGAAACGTGTAGGTATAAATATATATATTTTTAGGTTATCAATCGCCACTTAAGGCTCGGTTCACACCTAGGCGAACTGAATGCACGTTTCCCCGCATAGACTGGCTCTCTATGGAGCCGGTTCACATATCTCCGTCCGGTGCGATGTGCAGGAAAAATGTTTAATTTTTTTGGTGCGTTTTTAGGTCGGAATTCAGCCCAAAATTCTGGCTGAAATCGGCCCTGAAACAGCAAACCAGCACGCACCGGAACCCCTGCTGTGCAACTGGTGTGGCGATGGTGTGAACTGAGCCTAAATGTCTTCTCAGAGCGCCTCCAAGGTCATACAAAATTTCAGGCAGTTTTTGTTTGCTATGAAGTGTTGGACAAAGTGGGGAATATCTGAAAAACATAACTGGTGGATATGCTGTAGCGCTGGACCATACTGAGACTTGTTTTTGCTGTGAATCCCATATTCATTTAAGGAGGTAGACCCGTGATACCAGTCGATGTTAGGGTTGCCAACCACCTGTAAATTTACAGGCAGTCTGTAAAAATCGGTCGATTTTTACCTGTTGGGAAATGTCTGGGAATGGCAACAGCTGCCTGTAAAAAATAAAAAGATAACTGCGGGTCAGCTTTGGAACTGCGCATGTGGGGGGGGCGGGAGTTGTCCGGTCGCCATGGGAGACACCTGTCAAAGTGGGCCAGTCTGGATGAAGTCCAGGGCCAAATTTTTGCCCCAGTCCAGCCCTGTAACAGAGTGAAAAATTTAAGGAGGTCGGAATACTTTCCGCACCCACTGTATATTACACATTTTGTGGGGTTATTATATATTCAGATAACTTTTTGGTATTATTATATTTATATATATATACGTTACGCCGCCGCAAGTTTAAGTGGCAAGTGCCTGATTCCCAAACCACTTACCTGTAAACTTGCGGCGGCGTCGCGTAAAGTCCACCCGCGCAAGCCCTCCTAATTCAAATGATCCTGGTAGGGGGCGTGGATCATTTAAATTTGGCGCGCTCCCGCGCCGATCGTAATGCGCATGCTCCGTCGGGTAAATTACCCGACGTGCATTGCGCTAAATGACGTCTCACGGACGTCATTTGTTTTGACTGTAACGTAAATTGCGTCCAGCGGCATTCACGGACGACTTACGCAAACGACGTTAAATTTTCAAATTTCGACACGGGATCGACGGCCATACTTAACATTGAGTACGCCACCTAGGGGGCATGTTTATCTTTACGCCGCGTATCGCTTACGGAAACGATGTTAAAACACTACGGCGGGCAAGCGTACGTTAGAGAATCGGCGTGACTAGTCATTTGCATATTCTACGCTGACCGTCGTATCTTAGGCATGTTTAAGTGTATCTCAGTTTGAGAATACACTTAAACATAGGATCGGACTTACGTCGGCGTATCTGCCGATAGGCCGGCGTAAATTATTTTGAGAATATGGCCCTATATTCTTATTATTCCTTACACGTTAGCCCTGAAGAAGAAGGGGAAGTCCATTCCCCATTTTCTCCCGAATCTTCTCCATTCCCTCAAAACGCTGACATTTCTGTTTAATAAGCAGTTTAAACAATCTTTCAAACAGGGAACCATTTCTTACCAGGTGCTCCTAACTACATATCCAAAAAAAACGAAAAAAATGATCATCCCGCATTCTGCAAGGGGCAAGGGTTAATTGTGATCTTACCCTGGACATCCGGATAGTGAGCCAAAACCACCAGGCAGAACTTTGAGGTGGAAGTAGTAGACTCAGAACCTCCTCCCAGTAGCCCCACTACAATATTCAGGAGACTCAAGTCACAGAAATCAGGGTCTTCTTCATGCTCAACCTAAAGAGACGGGGGAATGTCAGGTGAAATGAGGAACAAACATAAGCCAAATGCTACATCACGGTTACTGCAAGGATATTGAAGTTGCTATATATATATATATATATATATATATATATATATATATATATATATATATATATATATATATATATATATATATATATATATATATATATTAGTGCTGTCAAGCGATTAAAATTTCTAATCGCGATTAATCGCATTAATGTCATAGTTAACTCACGATTAATCGCGCGATTCAGGAGGTTCACCCTTAAAAACATTTTTTTTTTTGTTTTCTTATTTTTTTTATTTTTTTTTATAATATTAAATTGTGTTTTTTTATTTTTTTACATTTTGATCACTTTTATTGCTGTCACAAGGAATGTAAACATCCCTTGTGACAGCAATAGGTGGTGACAGGTACTCTTTATGGAGGGATCGGGGTCTAAAAGACCTCCGAGCCCTCCTTTGCACTTCAAAGTATTCAGATCGCCGAAAACGGCGATTCTGAATACTGTGTACTTTTTTAAATCCGGCGCCATTGGCAGCCGAGAAACCCGGAAGTGACGTCATGACGCCGCTTCCGTGGTTTCAATGCGGAGACTGAATCAAAGCCGTTTACGGCTTAGTGACTTCCTTACTGGTCACTTCCCCCTTCCCACCCAGACCAATTTTGAGCTTTCAGCGCTGATGCATTTTGAATGACAATTGCGCGGTCATGCAACACTTTAACCAAATTATATTTGTATCATTTTTTTCCCACAAATAGAGCTTTCTTTTGGTGGTATTTGATCATCTCTGCGGTTTTTATTTTTTGCGCTATAAACAAAAAAAGACCGAAAATTTGGAAAAAAACACAATATTTTTTTACTTTTTGTTATAATATTATCCCAATTAAAAAAAAAAATATATATATATTTTCCTCAGTTTAGGCCGATACGTATTCTTCTACATATTTTTGGTAAAAAAAAATCGCAATAAGCGTATATTGATTGGTTTGCGCAAAAGTTATAGCGCCTACAAAATATGGGATTTTTTTTTCTTTTTTTACTAATAATGGCAGCGATCTGCGATTTTTGTCAGGCCTGCGATATTGCGGCGGACATATCGGACACTTTTGACACTATTTTGGGACCATTCACATTTATACAGCGAACAGTGCTATAAATATGCACTGATTACTGTATAAATGTGACTGGCAGGCAAGGGGTTAACACTAGGGGGCGAGGAAGGGGTTAAATGTATTCCCTGGGAGTGATTCTTAGGCTGCATTCACACCTGAGCATTTTGTCGCCTGAAGCGCGACGCCCCAAAAGCTAGAGGGGAAAAAATACATTATTCTCTATGGAGATGGTTCACATCTCCACTCCAAAACGCCTGACGCCGAACGCCTGAAGCCCAAACAAGTTCTGGACCCTTTTTTGTCGCTCGAATTTGGGCGTTTGGGCGTTTTACATTGGTAACCCTAGACCTGTAAAAAATCGCGGTAAAAAACACTGCGTTTTGTCGCATCAAATCGCGGTAAAAAACGCAGCAAAACGCTACGCTCAGGTGTGAATGCAGCCTTACTGTGGGGGAAGGATACTGACTGGGGGAGGTGACCGATCTGTGTCTCTATGTACAAGGGACACACCATCGGTCTCCTCTCTCCCTGACAGGACGTGGAGCTCTGTGATTACACACACACAGCTCCACGTCCTTGCTCTGTCACTGCCGATCGCGGGTACCTGGCGGACATCGCGGACACCAGGCACGCGCATCGGCATCATGTGAAACCCTGGGCACAGTTTTTCCCCGCTGTGCGCCCTCAGCGGCGTGCGTGGGGAATGTAAATAGAAGTACGTCCAGGGACATCCTCCCGGCAGTTGAGAGCCGCGCTGTGGACGTCTTTCGTCTACCGCGCGGGTCTCAAGTGGTTAAAATGAACAGAAGAGAAATCCAAATCAAAATTGATACTTGGTGTGACCACCTTTTGCCTTTAAATCAGCAGTTCTTCTAGGTACACTTGCACACAGAGCGGACGGGCGTTCGCCAGCCGTCCGGCTAATTGTATCTCTATTGCTGTTTTTATCCATGAGCCTTCTTTATTCTCGGTAACCGCTGACTTCCCTGCACGATACCTGGCTCAATACAAGCACCCAGTTTTCCATCTACTATCCCTGTGTACCTACTGTTACGGAAAGTTCCAGTTTAAAGGCACTGGCTGGGGTTTGCAGCCGCAAGCTCATCTTGCTTGCCGTGTGGTAAGCATAGGTGTGCGCAGCCTATTGCATTAGGGTGTGCACCCCAAAGCTCAAACACACACTACCGATCACTCACCGTGTTCATTCAGAAAGGGAAGGGGCTGATAAATACATATTTGCTGGTCCTTTCCCTCACTCATCCTAAAACATCTCCGCAGCAACATCCGGCGGAAGCAGAGGGAAGCAGGAGGTGCTGCAGAGGGAAGGAGTGGGGAGCCAGGGCGGTAGGGGGAATCTGTGCTGCACAGAATAATTACAGTGTGCCTGGGCACACCCGGCACACCCTGTGCGCACGCCTATGGTGGTAAGCATGCAATCTCTACAGTGCTAGCACTTTTTGGTGGTGGAAATTAATTATTGAAGTCACTTATTTATTTAAGAATCTGCTGAATTCAACTTCACTGTTTGATTCCTGTTTTACATTGGACTTATCATTTGACTTTCTTTTGATCATTTTGCACATCAAGGTTCAATTGAATCCAGACACTTGTTACTACTCAATTGTGGTTTACACAGATCACTGTTTATGTGGGGTATATTTTATAGGTTGGGTCAACGCGGCTACATATCTTTTCATTTGTCTACTAGTGTGTATTTCCACTGTATAGCTGCTGCTTACAGTAATTTTGGTGTAATTTTTTAGCTAGCGCGGTAATATTTTCCTTTTTATTTTTACACTTGCACACAGTTTTTGAAGGAACTCGGAAGGTAGGTTATTCCAAACATCTTGGAGAACTAAGCACAGATCTTCTGTGAATGTCGGCTGCCTCAAATCCTTCTGTCTCTTCACATAATCCCAGACAGACCTCCATAGTGGCAAGATCAGGGCTGTGTGGGGGCCAAACCATTAATTCCAGGGCTCCTTGTTCTTGTTAAAGATCTCCTTGTTAAAGCGGATGTGCCACTAAAAAAATATGTTAAAAGCCAGCAGCTACAAATACTGCAGCTGCTGACTTTTAATATTAGGACACTTACCTGTCCTGGAGTCCAGCGGTGATCGCAGCAGATGACGAGCCGATCGCTCGTCACCCTGCTGCTCCCCCCTCCATCCACGGTGAGGGAACCAGAAAGTGAAGCGCTCCGGCTTCACTGCCCGGTTCCCTACGGCGCATGTGCGAGTCGCGCTGCGCCCGCCGATTGGCTCCCGCTGTGTGCTGGGAGCCGAGTGTTCCCAGCATACAACGGGGGACGGACGGGATGCCAGGAAAAAACCCGGCTTTTGCCCGTGTCGTTTGGCCGGAAGTGGGTGCAAATACCTGTCTGTAGACAGGTATCTGCACCCCCCTCCCCCTTGAAAGGTGTCAAATGTGACACCGGAGGGGGGGAGGGTGCCGATCAGCGCGACTTCACTTTGGAGATCCGCTTTAAGACTTCTTGTTCTACCAAATATAGTTCTTAATGACATTGGCTGTATGTTTGGGATCATTGTCCTGCTGCAGAATACATTTGGGGCCAATCGCACACCTTCCTGATGGTATGGCATCATGGAGAAGTATCTGCCTGTATTTCTCAGCATTGAGGACGCCATTTATTCTGACAAAATCTCCAACTCTATTTGTAGAAGTGAATCCCCCAAACTTGCATGGAACCTCCACCATGCTTCACTGCCTGCAGACAGTCATTATTATACCCCTCTCCAGCCCTTAGCCAACAAACTGCCTCCTGCTACAGCCAAATATTTAAAATTTTTAGTTATCAGTTCAGAGTACCTGCTGCCGTTTTTCTGTACTCCAGTTCCTAGGTTTTCGTGCATAGTTGAGTTGCTTAGCCTTGTTTCCATGTAGGAGGTATGGCTTTTTAGCCCATATTCCATGTAGACTGTGACAGACTCACCCGGGACAGAGGCTTTTGGAGGGGACTAAATGCTGGCCTCTTGCCTTGCGATCATGGGCCCTGGCATTTGGGGGAACGGTGCTCTTTGTGAGCTGTATGCCTGGGGACCCTGTATATGCCATTAGAGTGACTGATTCATACTGTTGGGACATACAGTGTAAGGAGATGCTAATGCCATCCCCTCCAGCCATCTGTCTGTTCTCTGTGCTAATTAACCCGGCTATTGTGTGAAGATGTCCGGTGTTTACACTTATGATAATGTTCATTGTATAGCAGGTGAGCGAGGAGACGTGACGTCTACCCTGAAATGTCATATCTATGAGTCGCCTAGTCTGGGTAAATGATTAGTTAATTAGCTCATGTTAATTTATGTTCTGGTTACCTCCTCTTTAAACTGTATATAAGGTTGTATTCTTGGTTCTATTAAACACTCCATGTTCAGCAGACAAACAAGTCTCATCTCGTTGTGTGCTTGTGAGCAGCTGGAATATCTGATATCTATATCCAGACTGATAGGAAGCGGTATATGACGGAAGCACTCAAGCGGAGTGTGGGACGTTCTGTTACATAGACCATATCAGGCCAGACTTCTGCAGACAGTAGATGGGTGTACCTGGGTCCCACTGGTTTGCACCAGTTATGTGCTGATGGCACTGCTGGACATCATCCGAAGGAAGGAAAGTGGAAGGGAAGTAAGCATGACGTGTCTTTCATCTGCTGCATTAAGTTTCCTTGGCCGACCACTGTGCTTACGGTCCTCAATGTCGCCCATTTCTTTACGATTCTTCAAAAGAGCTTGAACAGCACATCTTGAAACCCCATTCTGCTTTGAAATCTTTGGAGAGACCTTGGGGATGCAGTATGACCATCTTGTGTCTTGTTTCTGTCCTCAGTCTTGCCATGGTTTACGACATGTGACATGAAACGGTCTTCCACAATCTCACCTAAGTAGCAGAGTTTGGCTGTTCTTCACCCAGTTTTAAGCCTCCCAACAGTGGTTTCTGTTTCAGTTAATGACCGTTTCAGCCTACATATGACATTGATGATCATTAGCACCTGGTATAATTGGTTAATCATAAACTTCACTCTAATCTCTACAAAATCCCTGACTTTGTGCAAGTTTAGAAACTGATTTGAAGCCAAGTGTAGTCACACCAAATATTGATTTGAGTTAGATTTGTTTCTGTTCCCTCACTTTGCATTCTGTAAACTGGTAAAAACAAACAAACAATTAAAATATATTTTTGACAGCATTCTTAGGCCCCATACTCACGAGCAAACATGTCTGCTGAAACTGGCCCGCAGGCCAGTTTCAGCAGACATGTTTGGTCGTGTGTGGGCGCGAGCGGGCCGAATTCCAGCAAACATTTGCCCGCCGGGCCTTTTCCCAGCGGACAAATATTCCTGGACTTGTTTTAAAACAGTCCGCTGGAATCCTGCCCGCTCGGACATGTACGGTCGTCAGTACAGACCTACTGTACATGTCCAGGCGCCCGCCGTCCCTCGCATGCGTCGAATGACTTCGACGCATGCGTGGAAGCATTTTAAAGGCGGGCCGCCCACGTCGCCGCGTCATTGTCGCGGCGACACCGCGTCATCGACGCGGCGACACCGCGGACACGCCCCGCGTATTGTTTACGCGCGGACTTCTGTACGATGGTGTGTACAACCATCGTACAGAAGCCCTCTGGCAGACATGTATGGTGAAAACGGTCCGACGGACCGCTTTCACCATACATGTTTGGTCGTGAGTACCCGGCCTTACTTTACAGCATTTCCTCGCACCTGCCTAGATTTTTTAGCCAGTGGCTGTAGTTCTTCAGTAGAGCAAAGAAAGGACTCACTGCCCACCAGGTTAGTATTAATCAGCTTTTTTGCATGGTACTTTAAAAAAAATGGGGGCCAGGTTGCATTAAAATGAGGAGGAAAAGAAAGGAAAAGAAAATTAGGATAGGAGAGGAAGAGGACTAAGAAGAAAGAAACGATGGGATGAAAGACAAGGAATAAAAAGGAAGATGAGAGGAAAGAAAATGTATAGGAGGGGGTAGTGGAGAAGGAGGAGAAGAGTGTGGGGCAGATCCTCAAAGATCTGCACCGGCGCAGAGTATCTGAGATACGCTACGCCGCCGTAACTTACCTGGCTTTGGTCTGAATCCAGAAAGAATTTGCGCCGTAAGTTACGGCGGCGTAGTGTATTTCTCGCAGCGTAAGGGCGCGGAATTCAAATGCGGCGAGTAGGGGGCGTGTTTCATTTAAATGAACCGCGTCCCCGCGCCGAACGAACTGCGCATGCCCCGTCCATCAAAACTCCCAGGGTGCATTGCTCCAAATGACGTCGCAAGGACGTCATTGTTTTCGTCCAGCCCCATTCACGGACGACTTCCGCAAACGCAATTTTCAAAATGATACGCGGGAACGACGGCCATACTTAACATTGAGTACGCCACCAGATAGCAGCTTTAACTATACGCCGGAAAAAGCCGAACGGAAACAACGTAAAAGAATGCGACGGCCGCTCGTACGTTCGTGGATCGTCGGAAAAAGCAAATTTGCATACTCAACGCGGATTACGACGTGAACGCCACCCAGCGGCCGCCGGAAAATTGCATCTTAGATCCGATGGCGTACTAAGGCGTACGCCTGTCGGATCTAACACAGATGCCGTCGTATCTTGTTTGGTGGATACCAAGACAAAGATACGATGCGCAAAATTTGAAATTACGCGGCGTATCAACAGATACGCCGGCGTAATTTCTTTGAGGATCTGCCCCTGTGTGTGTGTTTGTGTGGTCTGAGGCCCCGTACACACGACCGAACATGTCTGCTGAAACTGGTCCGCGGACCAGTTTCAGCAGACATGTTCGGTCGTGTGTAGGCCCGAGCAGACAGGATTCCAGCGTACATTTGCCCGCCGGGCCTTTTTCCAGCGGGCAAATATTTCTGAACATGTTTTAAAACATGCCTGCTGGAATCCTGCCCGTCGGACATGTTCGGTCGTCTGTACAGACCTACCGTACATGTCCGAGCGGCCGCCATCCCTCGCATGCGTCGAATGACTTTGACGCATGCGTGAAATCATTGAACTGGCAGGGCCGCGGCCGCGTCATCGTCGCGGCGACGGTGCGCCCCCCCGCGTATTGTTTACGCGCGGATTTCTGTATGATGGTGAGTACAGCCATCATACAGAAATCCCCGGGCAGACATGTACGGTGAAAACGGTCCGGCGGACCGGTTTCATTGTACATGTATGCTCGTCTGTACAAGGCCTAAGAGAGGGCTTCAGGAGAGGAGCAGAATAGAAATCATAGGTTTGGGGAGAAATGAGGAGGGGGTAGAAGGGAGAAACATGAGGCGGACAGGATAGGGGAGAAGAAAGGGAATGGCAGAATCCAGGAGAGAAGAAAGACTAATCAGAGGAGTAAAGAGGAAAGGAGGGGAGAAGGAAGGAAAGAGAGGAGAAAAGAGGGCAGAACAGAGAACAAAAGGCAGAGGAAAAGAAAGTGAAGGGCGGGGAGGAAGGAAGGAATGTTGAGGAGAGAAGAAAGGAAGGGAGAAAAGGAGACAGGAGAGAAGAAAGGAAGAGAGAAAAGGAGAGAGGAGAGAAGAAAGGAAGAGAGAAAACGAGGAGAGGAGAGAAAAAAGGAAGGGATAAAAGGAGAGAGAAGAAGAGAGAAGAAAGGAAGGGAGAAAAGGGGAGAGGAGAGAAGAAAGGAAGGGAGGGAGAAAAGGAGAGGAGAGAAGAAAGGGAAAGAGGAGAGAAGAGGGGAGAAGAAATGAAGGGAGAAAAGGAGAGAGGAGAAGAAAGGAAGAGAGAAAAGGGGAGAGGAGAGAAGAAAGGAAGGGAGAAAAGGGGAGAGGAGAGAAGAAAGGAAGAGAGAAAAGGAGAGAGGATAGAAGAAAGAAAGGGAGAAAAGGAGAGAGGAGAGGAGAAAGGAAGGGAGAAAAGGAGAGGAGAGAAGAAAGGAAGGGAGAAAATGAGAGAGGAGAGAAGAAAGGAAGGGAGAAAAGGAAAGGTGATGAGAGAGGAGCAAAAGAAGGCAGATAAGAGGAGAAAAAAGGGGAGAGGAGAGAAAAAGGGCAGCAGAGAGAAGAGAAGAAGAGGAGAGAGGGGAAAAAAATAAAGTAAAAGAAAGAATAATAAAATGGGCCATTGCACTCTAATGTAACGCATTGTAGTCCATTGTATGCTACACAGATAGCTACCTAAAACTGGAATTTTAGTTAGAGTCTAAGGCTGCATTCACACCTGAGCGTTTTGTCGCCTGAAGAGCGACGCCCCAAAACGCTAGAGGGGAATAAATACATTATTCTCTATGGAGATGGTTCACATCTCCACTACAAAACGCCTGACGCGGAACGCCTGAAGCCCAAACAAGTTCTGGACCCTTTTTTGTCGCTCGAATTGAGCGTATTTGGGAGTTTTACATTGGTGACCCTAGACCTGTACAAAATCGCGGTAAAAAACGCAGTGTTTTGTCGCGGCAAATCGCGCTAAAAAACGCTGCGTTGTGTCGCCACAAACCGTGGTAAAAACCGCCGCAAAACGCTACGCTCAGGTGTGAATGCAGCCTAAGACCTGTACATGGTTATTGAGTAGCAGAGGCCTAAACTCGGCTTTGGATAGAGATGCTGAGAGCAGTCATAGGTGAACATACTATCTATTGTTCTCGGTTTATTCACCATTAGTATATCTGGCAGGGTGGGCTGAGCAATTCTGTTTCTCACTGGCTGGATAAGACCAATGTTTAGCAATGATAATTAATATGATGAGATTGAGTGTATGTACCTCTTTTATCTTCAGCAAAAAATAATCAATAAAATCTCGGGGGGCCTCAGGCTTCAGGGTGCATTTGTGCTCCTTAATGTAATCCAGCACAAAGTTCTGCAGGTAGAAGTTTTCCTTAAAGACAGCCTTTGGTACTAATGGTAGTTTGAGGAGGAATGGGAAGACATTGCAGACCTGACCGGTGGAGACAGAAGGGGAAAACACTTAGAAGTCTATTTATAAAACAGGAATTGTTAAAAGTAAAGTGTATACATTGAGGCATGATGCCAAACATACTGTACTTAAAAATTAATTTGGGGTTTACACATACTTTAACCTCAGTCAAAACTCTAAACCTAACCATTAAACTCTGGTTAATTCCTAAACATTAAAATCATATATTAACACCCGATCAAAAAAGAGAATTTAATGTATATGCTGCATCGAAACTATATTTATAGTATAATTATGGGACTTTTAAGGCATAGCATCTAGTAGAAAAACAACATTTATTTCATTCAGTTAAACAGTTAGACAATATTGGTCCATACAGTAGCAGACTGTACCTATGCGAAAAAATACAAATGTACAATCCCAATCGCATTCTGCGATCCACCGACCAAAATCTGCTCCAGATGCCCAAAGCCAGATACAAATCCAAAGGGGAAAGAAGATTTGCGTTCCAAGGCCCCAGGCTATGGAACGCTTTACCAACCAGCATTCGGTTGGAGGAGAACCACTTGGCCTTCAGAAGTAAGATCAAAACTCATCTCTTTTGATCTCAAAGGAGAAAGGAACAACAAGCGCCCAGAGGCGATTTAGTTCGCATGTGCTGCGCTATATAAGTTTCTCACTCACTCACTCACTCACTCACTCACTCAGACTATACTAAAATATACTACAATTGTAAAACAATCGATCCAAAATACTGTGATAATTGCATAGAATAGTGATTCGAGCTCAACAAATTTCTTGGACATGGTCCTCTTCATCAGAAGCCATCAGTGTAGACTTTTAGCCAGATTCAGAAAGCACTTACGCCGAGGTATCTACTGATACGCCGCGTAAGTGCACGGATGCGCCGTCGTATCTATGCGCCTGATTCAGCAAGTTAGATACGCCTGAATTTTGGCTTCATACGACCGACGTAAGTATCCTACGCCGTCGTATCTTGTGCGCATATTTATGCTGGCCGCAAGGGGCGCTTCCATTGATTTACGCATCGAATATGCAAATGACCGAGATACGCCGATTCACGAACGTACTTGCGCCCGTCGCATGAGTATACGCCGTTTACGTAAGGCGTACGTCTTGCCTTAAGTTAAAACACCTATAGGAAGGCGCAACCCATGCAAAGGTATGGACGACGGAACAGCCGTCGGATTTTACGTCGTTTACGTAGTACTACGTGAATAGGGCTGGGCGTAGGTTACGTTCAGTGATTCGACGTATCTTAAGCGTTCGATCCGACGTGATTCTGAGCATGCGCACTGGGAAGCGTCCACGGGACGGCGCATGCACCGTTCGTTCGGCCCTTCATTTGCATGGGGTCACGGTTAATTTAAATGTATCACTCCCACTACCTTCCTACTTTGAATTAGGCGGGCTTACGTCGGCCAATTTACGTTACGCTGGCGCAACGTAGGGAGCGAGTGCTTTGTGAATACTGCTCTTGCCTCTCAGAGTTACGGCGGCGTAGCGCATATGAGATGCGCTACACCGGCACAAAGATGCGCCGATCTACCTGAATCTGGCCCTTTATGTTTATGTTTTAGTGATATATAGAAAAAATATAACAGAAATTCACACACTGTGTAATAGCATTTCCCAGGGGATTTCCGCATGTGGGCCTGGACAATTTCTATTCATTGAGAGAGAGAGAGATCGGTTTGTGGGACCCCTGGGAGATGCGAGTCCAATGAATAGGAATTGTCCAGGCCCACATGCGGAAGTCCCTGGGAAATGCTATTACACAGTGTGTTAAATTTTGTTATATTTTTTCTATATACATCAGTAAAACTTGTCATTTCATGTAGATGGCACAAATAAAGTCTACATTGATAGCTCCTGATGAAGAGGACCATGTCCAAGAAACGTGTTGAGCTTGAATGACTATTATATGCAATTATCACAGTACTTGGGATAGATTGTTTTTACAATTGTAGTATATTTTAGTATAGTCTGCTACTGTATGGACCAATATTGTCTAATTTTAACTGAATAAAAAAAAAAATGTTATTTTTCTACTAAATGCTATGCCTAAAAGTCCCATAATTATACTATAAATATAGTTTCAATGCATACATTAGCACCCAAAATTCTAATGCCGGGTACACACGAGAGGATTTATCTGCAGGTACGGTCCACCGGACCGTATCCGCGGATAAATCCTCTCGAGGATTTCCGCGGATTTTGATCCGATGGAGTGTACTCACCATCGGATCGAAATCCGCGGCGAAATCCCATCGCGATGACGTGTCGCGCCGTCGCCGCGATGATGACGCGGCGACGTGCGCGACGCTGTCATATAAGGAATTCCACGCATGTGTCGAATCATTACGACGCATGCGGGGGATTCATTCGGACGGATTGATCCGGTGAGTCTGTACAGACCAGCGGATCAATTCGTTGGGATGGATTCAAGCGGATAGATTTTAAAGCATGTCTTATGCCGGGTACAGATGAGAGGATTGATCCGCAGATACGGTCCGCCGGACCGTATCCGCGGATAAATCCTCTCGAGGATTTCCGCGGATTTGGATCCGATGGAGTGTACTCACCATCAGATCGAAATCCGCGCCGAAATCCCATCGCGATGACGTGTCGTGCCGTCGCCGCGATGATGACGCAGCGACGTGCGCGACGCTGTCATATAAGGAATTCCACGCATGCGTCGAATCATTACGACGCATGCGGGGGATTCATTCGGACGGATTGATCCGGTGAGTCTGTACAGACCAGCGGATCAATCCATTGGGATGGATTCAAGCGGATAGATTTTAAAGCATGTCTTAAAATTTGTATCCGCTGGAAATCCATCCCCGGGGATAAAAATCAGCGGAAACAGATCCGCTGGATTGTACACACCAGGGGATCTATCCGCTGGAGCCGGTCCGCGGATCAATTCCAGCGGATGGATCCTCTCGTGTGTACGGGGCCTAAGGCTAGTATATCATTGCATTACCTAGAAACAGTTTACGTTACAATTCAATATTTTTTGACAAATAAGTAATTCAAGAAAACGACATACATGGAAGTACTAGTGTAATTCACTATCCACTATACAAGGGAGACAAACCCCCCACTGATGAAAACCTACTGCATACATCCGGGATGTAATATTCCTATTGTGACGGGCCGTGTGAGATATCAGATCTTGTAACTTTGGGTCTTTGTAGTCAAAATGTTCTCCAAACAACACAGAACTGATAATATTTGCAAGAGCGCTGGACAGAATCATAAATGGATTGAATGGTTTTCCTGAAATAAAAAAAGGGGGGGGGGGGAAACAGCTAAAACAAAGATTGGTTTTACAATTTCTTTAAATTTATGAGATTGCAAAAAAAATGGTTTAAGCCAAATTCCAGCCAAAATAACAAGAAAAATATAAATAAATAGACAAAAATGAAAAAAAAAAAGCTGATTTTTATGCACTTTAAATCCAAAGCTGCCTCTTTTCAGTACCCCTTTTACATCACTAGATATGTCTTAAAGGGGTTGTAAAGGATTTTTTTCCCCCTAAATAGCTTCCTTTACCTTAGTACAGTCCAGAACAGTACAATTTTTACAGACGTGGTTAGCCATGCTATATTCTGGTATCAAAGGTGTATATAGAGGGCGCTGAACCACATTTAGTGTTAATAGCACACAATGAAAATGTATCCCCTATACCCTGTTTCTCCGAAAATAAGCCCTACCCCGAAAATAAGACCTAGCGTGAGTTTCTGAGATGGTTGCAATATAAGCCCTACCCCAAAAATAAGCCCTAGTTACAGTCCTTGTAAAAACATGTAATCCGTTCTGTAAAAAGATTATATAATGTGTGTCTCCCTTTTGTAACTTTATTGTGGAAAATACCTTATTTACAGCACTGCTGGGCACTCACGTGACCTGCCGGAGCTCTTCTCCTCTCCTCCCGGCTGATGTCAGCTGTTTTTTTTTTCAATAAAACTTTATTAAGCCCCTACCCACTGCAGTACTCAAAGTGGGGCTGATGTAATTGGGGATCTTGACCCCTCCCTCTGCAGTATTTGGAGTAGGGAAGAAGAGCTCCAGCGGGTCACGTGAGCGGCAAGCGGCACTGTAAATAAGGTATTTTCCACAATAATGTTACACAATGAGACACACTGCACATGATATTATCTTTTTACAGAACGGATTACATCATTTTATAAGGTCTTTAAACAAAGGTTTATTTTTGGGATTACAGAATTTCACAATGCTGACTCCAGAGCTGACAGGGGGAGAAACTTTTTTGTACATACCATAAATAAATAAGACATCCCCTGAAAATAAGCCCTAGTGTGTTTTTTGTAGCCAGAATTAATATAAGACCCGGTCTTATTTTCGGGGAAACACGGTAGTTGTGCAGATAAGGAAATTATACCAATAATAACTTCAATATAAACAAAAAATCTATATTAATAAATACTAAATGATTACAGTGCTACAACAAAATAGCAGATACGCCGTCGTAAGTCCGATTGGCCGCCGTCGTATCTATGCGCCTGATTCATAGAATCAGTTACCCATAGATTTGGCCAAGATACAAGTCTCCTACGCCGTCGTATCTTAGGGTGCATATTTACGCTGGCCGCTAGGTGGCGCTTCCGTTGATTTCCGCGTTGAATATGTTAATGAGCAAGATACGCCGATTCACGAACGTACGTACGCCCGTTGCAATTAGTTACACCGTTTACGTAAGACATACGCCGGCGTAAAGATAAAGCTGGTCTCTAGGTGGCGCAGCCCATGCAAGGTATGGACGTCGGAACAAGCGTATCTTTTTACGTCGTTTACGTAAGTCGTACGCGAATAGGGCTGTGCGTAAGTTACGTTCACGTCGTAGGCAATGTTCGACGTTTCTTAGGCATTCTATCCGACGCATACGCACTGGGATACGTCCACGGACGGCGCATGCGCCGTTCATTCAAAACGTCATTTACGTGGGGTCATGCTTTATTTACATAAAACACGCCCACCTCTTCACAATTTGAATTAGGCGCGCTTATGCCGGCACATTTACGATACGCCGCCGTAACTTAGGAAGCTAGGGCCAGATTCACAAAAGGGATATGACGGCGTATCTCCTGATACGCCGTCGTATCTCTGTTTCTATCTATGCGACTGATTCATAGAATCAGTTACGCATAGATATCCATAAGATCCGACAGGTGTAATTGTTTTACACTGTCGGATCTTAGGATGCAGTACCGCGGCCGCCGCTGGGGGGAGTTTGCGTCGTAAACCAGCGTCAGGTATGGAAATTAGGAGTTACGGCGATCCACAACGGATTTTCGCGTTCGCTACGTCGCCGCTAGTCTAGTTTCCCGTTACAAAGTTAGTCGTCGTTTTGGGTGCCCTAACTTTAGTCAGCAAACGTATTGCTGTCTAAAGTATGGCCGTCGTTCCCGCGTCGAAATTTAAAAATGAACGTCGTTTGCGTAAGCCGTCCGGGAATACGGAATTACGCTACGCGTGTTGCCGTTCGAAAAAATGACGTCACGGCGCGCAAAGCACAACGGGAATTGCGCAACTGAGCATGCGCAGTAGGTCCGGCGCGGGAGCACGCCTAATTTAAATGGCACACGCCCATTTGAATTGGCCCGCATTGCGCCGGAGGCCGCCGGCGTAGTTTTCATCGCAAGTGCTCTGTGAATCAGGCACTTGTGATGAAAACTTGCGGCGGTGTAACGTATCTACGTATCTACGATACGTTACGCCGCCGCTCACCTACGTGAATCTGGCCCCAAGTGCTTTGTGAATACAGCACTTGCCTCTCTAAGTTGCGGCGGCGTAGCGTAAATACGATACGCTACGCCCGCTCAATGTAACGCCGCCCTACGTGAATCTGGGCCTAAGTGTCTCTTTGACATATAGTCCCAATCTGTGAGTAACAGTGAAATTGTTAATCCAATCTTCTTAACCACTGTAATCTTGTTTAAGTGATAATGCCACCACCACACTTAGTGTTTCTTCTTTCACCCAAAAACGTGCTGAAGAAAATGGATGCGCTTACCAGAAGTATTTGACTACTTTACCGAAAAATATAGTCAAATAAAGCTTTAGCAGGATTGTGCCTGCACACATGCTGACAGGAAAATGACTCGTTTAACCTCATTTCCAGCAAGATGTATATAAAAAACAGAAGGAAAATCCAATAGTGTAATAATGTTTTATTTGTTAAAATACATGAAAAAAAGGGGAAAGCCAAATGGCCTCTTACTTTAAAAGTGCCTCCCGGCACTGGGGCTGCAGACACGTCACCGCTGTAATGCGGTTAGTAGTTGGGGCGGCTGGATCTGTTGCCACCTCCGTGGGGAACACACAGGTTCCCGGCTGCTAGCTCCACAGGTTGGAGAGGACGTCACGTGACCAGGCACCGCCGCCGACGTACGTTTCGTTGGTTAACATCTTCAGGGGGCGTTATATTCTGGTATCACATATTTTGGATACTTGGCTTGAATACAGCAGCAGCACTTGAGTCTGATTCATTTCATCTTGCTTTTTTTAGGTAATTTGGGCCACAACACCTTGTTATCCAGAGAATAAAAAAAAAGAAAGCCCTCAACATTGCACAAATTGGCAAGTGGAAGACGATGTGATTAAAACAAGTAGGTGGAAGACTTCTGGCTTACGCTACTTTTGCCTATTGGAACGCGTGTCGGCTCCCATGTGAGCTGGAGTGCCGGCGTCTCTATAGAGAATATTGCCAGACTATTCTGGGTGCTGGGACGGGCACCATAAATTGTGAGTGTGATATTTTAGATTTGCATTTGTTTAATTAAACGGCATCACCCTATGAGATCTTTCTTCAGAAAATGTGGATTTGAGAACCATCATGAGTATATAACACCCAGCATGGTTGATGGTATAATACACAGCGGGGCTGTGTTATAAGCCCTCATTGACCTCCCTTGGCATAAGCTTAGGGAGTCAACAACTTCTGGTGAGTTTGTACTTTATAGGGGACACGAGTGGACACTTGGGAGTGGATCTTGAAGTAAAACTGCACAGAGCACGCACTACAGTTTTTTTTGTTTTGTTTTTAACAAGAATTGCACAACATCCTTTTGTACTTTTTTGGCACAATAGCACTTTAAATTTGGACTGTTTATAATAAATACTGGATACTTTGGCACTTTTTTTCAGAACTACAGCACTTTCATTTTGACTGACTTGTGGATTGTAATGAGGAGTTATGCACTTCTTATGCCGCGTACACACGGCCGGAGTTTTCAATGGAAAAAGTCTGATGGTAGCTTTTCATCGGATATTCCGACCGTGAATATGCCCCATTGGACTTTTTCCATCGGAAATTCTGACAGACTTAGATAGTTCTCTATTTTTCCGTCGGAATTCCGACGGAGTTTTGGTCGGTCAAAAGTCCGGCCGTGTGTACAGGGCATAAATGTGTTTTTTTACTAGAGTTGGTAGGGCAAGCACAGCTTTTTTCTTTTATACCCTTTCTTTTTATACTCTTTTATACATTAAAGCAGCAGCTACCCTAATTCATATTTATTTTTTTAGAGCCGAACTCGGGTCCAGAACTATCTATTTTCCTACCCACCATATCTATTTATTTATGTGTTTTTTTTTTTTTTATACATTTACATATTCAAATTCATTATTTTTTTTATAAAATGTTCATTGTTTTGACTTTCTTTAATTTATATATTTTCTTCCTGTTAAGATTGTCCTTGTCCAAGTCAAGTAAAAACAGGTAGCGACAGCAAGGTTATAACTAAAAAGCTTACAAGCCATCAGATCCATGGACTACTTTGATCGATACATTGAATATTGCATTGTATATCGCTGTGTGTTGTGGTAGTTAAAGTGGAGGCTCACCCTTTAAAAACATTTCTGACTTCACACGGAGTCGCGCCATCCTACCGACAGAATGCCGGTGTTTTTTTTTTTTCCTCAGCACATACCTCTTAATCCCGATTTTCACCTCACGGCAATCCCGCGGGAGTGGGCATTCCCAAACACTGCCTGTGATTGACAGGCTTCCGAACGGCGCATACTGCGCGCCACAGGTTGCCGACAGAACCCGAACGTCGGTGCGCAGGCACCGTATAGAGCCGCACCGACTTTCGTTTTTTTTTGGGCAACCTGTGACGTGCACTATGCGCCATTCGGAAGCCTGTCAGTCACAGGCAGTGCTTGGGAACGCCCACTCCCGCGGGATTGCTGTGAGGTGAAAATCAAGATTAAGAGGTATGTGCTGATAAAAAAACAAACCACCGACATTCTGTCGGTAGGATGGCGCGACTCTGTGTGATGTCAGAATTTTTTTTGAGGGTGAACCTCCACTTTAAGGTACCCATTTTGAAATTATCAATGCTCCCTGCTCATACCACTGCTTGTGGAAGACAATTCCACATTCTTACCGCTCTGACAATAAAGAACCCTCTATGCAGTTTAAGGTTAAATCGCTTCTCTTCTAATTTTACTGAATGGCCGCGTGTCTTTTTACATTCCCTTTCACTGAAATTTTTTTTCCCTGTGCTAGGGTCGCCAGTACGATTTTTGTACATTGATATCATATCCCCCCTCAAGCGTCTCCTCTCCAGAGAAGAAAAGTTCAATGCTTGTGGTATTTCCCCATAGCTGAGGTCCTCCATTTATTAGCTTTGTAGCTCTTTTCTGGACTCTCTCCACCTCAAGCACATCCCTCCCGAGGACTAGTGCCCAGAACTGGATGTCATACTCCAGATGTGGCCAGACCAGAGTCTTGTAGAGTGGGTGAATCCCCTTTTTAATGCATGCCAATATTCTGTTGGCTTTGCTTGCAGTAGCTTGTCATTGCATGCTATTGCCGAGCCTGTCATCTACTAGGACCCCCAGATCCTTTTCCATCCTATATTGACCCAGAGGTTCTCCCCCTAGCAAGTAACTTGCATTCATATTTTTGGCACCCAAATCCATTACTTTACATTAAACCTCATTTTTAATGTAGTTGCCCACCCCATTAATTTGTTTAGGACTTCTTGCAAGGTTTCCCCATCCTGCGTAGAAGTTATTGCCCTGCTTAACTTTGTATCATCCGCAAATACTGATTGAGCTGTTTATCTTATCCTCCAGATTGTTTATGAATAAATTAAACAGGATTGGTCCCAGGACAGATCCCTGGGGGACCCCACTTTCCGCACTAGACCATTTATCACCACCCTCTGAACTCGCCCTTGTAGCCAGTTTTCAATACAGTTTCAGTCCATGCCGGTGATCTGCCGTGCTGGTTCCAGGTGTCCTGGAAGTTCCAGCGCATGCGCAAACTGATGCGCTGAGCTGGTTCCAGCTATCGGGAAAGTTCCTTCAAGCACTGCGCAGGTGCAAACTTGCTGACGGAAATTCCCGAACCGCGGCCGGCATCCAGGGCGACGTGGATTTTGAGGTAAGTGGCCAGTCGGCCTCACGTCCTCGCTGCGCTCGGCCTCCTGGCTCTTTTTTTAACATCCTCCAATCCACGGGGATGTTAAAGAATGAGCCTGGATGCCGGGCGAGGTTCGGGGATTTCCGTCGGGAAGTTTGCGCCTGCGCAGTCAGTGAAGGAACTTCCCCCACAGTGGAACATTGAGGACAATACACCGGCAGACCTTAGTTTGTAACATAAAGATTTGTGGGGAACTGTATTAAATGGATTTTGCAAAGCCAGATACACCAAATCCACAGGCCTTCCTTTATATAGACGCAAGCTCACTTCTTCATAGAAGGTTAATAGATTGGTTTGGCATGAACGATTCTTCATGAATCCATGCTGATTACCACTAATGATACTGTTCTCATTACTAAAATCTTGTATATAGGAAAAACAAAAGGGCTTTGGGACTTTGAGTGAAGCATGCAAAAAGGAGGCAAAAATGCACTGTGTGTCTGTAAAGAATTTATTTTATATAACAATACAGATAAATACATACACAATGCAAGTATAAAATATACATAAATACATGGGGTACATTCATATATATATATATACAGGGTGGGCCATTTATATGGATACACCTTAATAAAATGGGAATGGTTGGTGATATTAACTTCCTGTTTGTGGCACATTAGTATATGTGAGGGGGGGAAACTTTTCAAGATGGGTGGTGACCATGGCGGCCATTTTGAAGTTGGCCATTTTGAATCCAACTTTTGTTTTTTCAATAGGAAGAGGGTCATGTGACACATCAAACTTATTCGAAACTTCACAAGAAAAACAATGATGTGCTTGGTTTTAACGTAACTTTATTCTTTCATGAGTTCCTGAGGAAGTCACGTGTAGTGACGAATACGCGTAAGAGTACACCAAGAGGTACCGGAGGATGACGTTGGCGAACTACTTCCCCCTTTCTATATGCCTGATTTTATCTTGAGCTATGTGAGTACCCTTATGTAGTCTTTCTGTTGAATAAACTTTTTTAAAACGGTATCACACTATTGGTGCTTTATCCCTCTGGGTGCGAGTCATTGGCAATCCTGAGACGTGACTACCAAGAGGGACCTGCGTTTGTGTGAATTACAGTCCATTCGGATAACCACCCATACAGATACGATTAGAAAGTGTGTTTTGGATCTATATGCAGCAGTAAGATAAGGGAACATCCTCACTCACCTGAAGGGATCACTGGATATCCATCCTTTCTTCACGCTATATGTTGGGATCTACACCAGCACTTTTAATTTTGGACTTTGATCATTATTCAAGTTTCCGTTCTTATCATACCATTAAGCTCTGCTGCATGGACTTTTTAGCTTATTCCAATCACTTGGGTGTTGTGTTATGCACATTGTATATCTTTATTTGCATTATTTATCACTTATTTTATTATTTATTTCACTTTACCTCAGAAGATCTCATGAAGTTATATTTTTTTAGCACTTTTGTTTAGAATTGATACACCTTTGTTAGTCAGTCCACTGATCATTTTCTGATGCCTTTTTTGTTTGTACTGTTTTAACCACAGACAGATCATCTTATACTTCCTCTACACACCTTTCCCATCCCCCACTCACAGCACAGCACTACCTTCTCTTTTTTGCTAATATTTTATGGTCTGATACACCTTTCAGTGCTGCAGCTGTATCCCCTCCCCTCCCCCCCACTTCTTGGTAGCCCGGTAATACCCACTCCTTCACATTATGGTTATATGTGGTTGAAGTGTACCTGGGGGGAGAGTGTGCGAAATTGTGGGTGCACAGTTTATTTTTTTTTTTTAAAGGATGCAGTGAGGTGCTATGAAATGGGGTAGCTCTTGAATTGACTGTCAGCAACAAGCTATAATAAAAAATAAAAAAAGAGAGAGGAAAACCACATTTAATTAAAAAGTAGCCAGCGGCTAGTGTTTGTGAACAGAAACAGGCCATGAGAAAAGTCAAGCCAGCAAGAATCAGGATATATGCCCCATGAAAAAACACATGCAGCCTGTGATGACTGTAGTGCATGCAGATGGGCATAGGCTGTAAAAAAGCTGCAAAAGCTGCAAGACACTATTAGCGATGAAGATTAAAACCCCTCCCACCCCAAATTCCCCCAAGATACGCAATATTTTGCTACCTTCAAGACAGTCAACAAGAGTTTACATCTACTATAACACACTAAACTCTATTAGTATCACTCCTTAAAGGGGTTGTAAAGGTACAATTTTTTCCTCCTAAATATCTTCCTTTACCTTAGTGCAGTCCTCCTTCACTTACCTCATCCTTCCATTTTGCTTTTAAATGTCCTTATTTCTTCTGAGAAATCCTCACTTCCTGTTCTTCTGTCTGTAACTCCACACAGTAATGCAAGACTTTCTCCCTGGTGTGGAGTGTTGTGCTCGCCCCCTCCCTTGGACTACAGGAGAGTCAGGACACCCACTAACACACAGCTCCTTTCTCTATCTGCAACGTAGAGAGCGTCCTGACTCTCCTGTAGTCCAAGGGGGGGGGGGCGAGCACAACACTCCACACCAGGGAGAAAGCCTCGCATTACTGTGTGGAGTTACAGACAGAAGAAGAGGAACTGAGTATTTCTCAGAAGAAATAAAGACATTTAAAGGGGTTGTAAAGGAAAAAATATTTTCCCTAAATAGCTTCCTTTACCTTAGTGCAGTCCTCCTTCACTTACCTCATCCTTCCATTTTGCTTTTAAATGTCCTTATTTCTTCTGAGAAATCCTCACTTCCTGTTCTTTATCCACACCAGGGAGAAAGCCTCGCATTATTGTGTGGAGTTACAGACAGAAGAACAGGAAGTGAGGATTTCTCAGAAGAAATAAGGACATTTAAAAGCAAAATGGAAGGATGAGGTAAGTGAAGGAGAACTGCACTAAGGTAAAGGAAGCTATTTAGGGAAAAAAATGTTTTCCTTTACAACCCCTTTAAATGTCCTTATTTCTTCTGAGAAATACTCAGTTCCTCTTCTTCTGTCTGTAACTCCACACAGTAATGAAAGGCTTTCTCCCTAATTCTCCCTTTACGAAAAAAAAATTGTAAGCTTTCCCTATGACAATATAACTGTTGGTAACCCAACCTTTTTCAGTGAGGGGACTGGTTTATCCAAAAGCCCCCTTAATACCCCATGACCCGATTTAAATGATTTAGGCAGAGGTTAAAAAAATGGCTTATATTGGTTAATAGACAGATTAATAATATGCAACTACGTAATTATTGCTAAATTCAATAAGTAAAGCCTTCTCTGTTTGCAAAGATTTGTGGCAGGCCTAATATACCAATTCCAGTTTCCAATATTCACCCAACTGGACATAGGGGGCACCAAACACCAGGGCATATGCATACCTCCCAACTTTCTGAGATGCAAATGAGGAACACCTATCGGCAAAAGTATGCAGCCATAGGACACACCCCTTGCCACGACCCCTTAAAGGAGAATTGTACAAAAACATACGATTGGTTAAGTGCATTTTTACCACTACTATTCCTTTATATTGGCTCTTGGAATTTAAAAATTCAGCAATTTAGAAATCAGATGAAAGGTTTAGCACTGGAAAACACTTTTTGGTAGATAAAAAGTGCATTTTATATACATCTATATAGAACAGACCAAAATGAGGGACAAATGAGGAGAATGAGGGACAGAGGGACATTGCTCCAAATCAGGGACAGTCCCTCAAAATCAGGGACAGTTGGGAGGTATGCATATGTTTGCCTTTACGGTTCCTACATGGCAACACATTTCACATAAGTAGCAGACAGAAGGACCCAGATTCTCGTAGATGGGCGTAAAACTGCGGCGGCGTAACGTATGTCATTTACGTTACGCCGCCGCAAGTTTTACAGGCAAGTGCTTTATTCACAAAGAACTTGCCTGTAAAGTTGCGGCGGCGTAGCGTAAATCCCCCGGCGCAAGCCCGCCTAATTCAAATGAGCCGGGTAGTGGGCGTAGAGCATTTAAATTAGGCGCGTTCCCACGCCGAGCGTACTACGCATGCGCCGTCCCTAAAATTTCCCGACGTGCATTGCACTAAATGACGTCGCAAGGACGTCATTGGTTTCGACGTGAACGTAAATGGCGTCCAGCCCCATTCACGGACGACTTGCGCAAACGACGTAAATTTTTAAATTTCGACGCAGGAACGACGGCCATACTTAACATTGGTTGCCCCTCATATAGCAGGGGCAACTTTACGCGTCGCATATCTAACGTAAACGTCGTAACTTCATTGCGTCGTCCGCGCGTACGTTCGGGAATTCGCGTATTTTGCTAATTTGCATACTCGACGGGGAAACCGACGGAGGCGACACCTAGCGGCGGAAAATAAATGCATTTAAGATCCGACAGCGTAAGAGCCTTACGCCTGTCGGATCTAATGGATATCTATGCGTAACTGATTCTAAGAATCAGTCGCATAGATACGACGGCCCAGATTAGGACTTACGACGGCGTACATTGCGTTGCGCCATCGTAAGGTGTCCAGTTTCAGAAGTCCTGATGCAGTGCTACGTTCTACGCCAATCTTACCTTCAAGTTTCTGACCAACCAGTCCTTCTAACTGTATATGTATTTTTTCTGTGTTGTAGTGAACTGCATCCGTTTATTATTCTCTCTCAGTATATTGACATCTAGTGGCGGTTTAGGGCCACTACAACTTGTTTAATTTGACTTGCTATGCCCCTCTGTTCCGTCCCCCTCTTTGGCTTAGTGCTACTTAGTTCAGACTCTCCCTGTTTCTTCCATGCTCCCTCAATCGGTGTTAGTTCTTCTCGTATTTCGGCAGAAGTTACGTTCACAACACTGGCCCAGATTCAAGAAGCACTTGCGCCCGCGCAACCATAGTTGCGCGGCGCAAGTGCTTACTTGCTCCAGTGTAACGAGTGCTCCTGATTCAGGAACCTCGTTACACCGAATGCAGCCTAGGATGTGACAAACATAAGCCTCCTTATGCCTTCACATCCCAGGCTGCATTCTTGCGTTGGTCGCTAGGGGGCGCGGCCTTTGTGATCGGCGTGTAGTATGCAAATTGCATACTACCACCGATTCACAAAAGTTGCGCGGGCCCTGCGTACGCAAGGTACGGAGTTTCCGTACGGCGCCTTTAGCATAAGGTTGCTCCTGCTAATAGCAGGCGCAGCCAATGCTAAAGTATAGCTGCGCATCCCGCTCGCGACGTTCAAATTTCACGTCGTTTACGTAAGTGAACCGTGAATGGCGCTGGACGCCATTCACGTTCACTTACAAGCAAATGACGTCCTTGCGACGTCATTTGCCGCAATGCACGTCGGGAAAGTTTCCCGACGGAGCATGCGCTGTTCGCTCGGCGTGGAAGCGCGCCTAATTTAAATGATTCCCGCCCCCGGCGGGATCATTTACATTAGGCAGCCTTGCGCCCGGCTGCTTAGCATATTGCCCGCGCAATTTACGGAGCAACTGCTCCGTGAATCGCGGGCAAAGCGCAATATTTGCGTGGGCGCAGAGAAAAAAATTTGCTCTTTGCCCACGCAAATATTGCGCGATTCTACTTGAATCTGGGCCACTGAATTTAAAAATCAAGCAGATTGGTACCACTCGCTCCTCCACTATACAGCTAGTGTTGTAATGCTGAAGGTGCTATCATTCCCAGCTGCAAGCCTCAAATCACATTAGATGGACAATAAGAGCCGGTTTACACTGGGGCGGTACGACTTCGGGGGCGACTCGGCAAGGCGTCCTGAAGACGACTTCATAGACGACTTGCAAAATGACTTCTGTATAGAAGTCAATGCAAGACGCCCCGAGTCGCCCCCAAAGTCGTACAAGAACCTTTTTCTAAGTCGGAGTGACTTGTGTCGCTCCTATTAGAACGGTTCTATTGAATAGAATGGGACGCGACTTGTCAGACGGCTGAGTCGCCCCAGTGTGAACCGGCTCTCAGGTCCCATGTTATGTTTTCTTACCATGTGAGCTTCTATTTTTTTATACTCAGTTTCAAAATAAATAAAAATAATTTCTCCCACCTTCCGTCTCAGACACCGCGTGGGTGAGATAAGTCGCCTCCTCAAGCACCCGGGATTCCATGGTCTTCTTCCCCATCCAGAAGTTCCTCAGAGAGGAGATGGTGAATCGGCGCAAGGGACGCCACCGGGGGCCGTTAATAGCTGCAGAGAATAATCATCAGCTTCACAAATGCATCACAAAAAGAAGAAAAAAAGCAAATGGAAAATTAATAAAAGCTTAAAGCGGAGGTTCACCCAAAAAACAAGTATATAACATTACATTCTGTATACCTCAAACATGTACAGTATGCTGTTTTTTTTTGGGGGGGTGTACATACGATATTATCGCTATTTTTCACCTGGCTTCCGGGTACTCGCTCCCGCGGGAGTAGGCGTTCCTATGCAGTGGCGCAATTTCCTCTGGGACTTAGCCCAGATGATTGACGTGCCTGGCAAAAACTTCCCCCCGGCGGATAAGGCGCGTCACGAGTTTCCGTAACTAGCCGAACTGCGAGTCGGCTCTATACGGCGCCTGCGCAGTCAGCTATACACGGCTTCTAGTCGGTGCGCAGGCGCCATATAGCGCCGTATAGAGCTGACTCGCAGTTCGGCTAGTTTCGGAAACTTGTGACGTGCCTTATCCGCCGGGGGGAAGTTTTTGTCAGGCACGTCAATCATCTGGGCGAAGTCCCAGAGGAGATTGCGCCACTGCATAGGAACGCCTACTCCCACGGGAGCTAGTACCCGGAAGCCAGGTTAAAAATAGCGATAATACCGTATGTACACCCCCAAAAAAAATAACGGCATACTGTACATGTTTGAGGTATACAGAATGTAATGTTATATACTTGTTTTTTGGGTGAACCTCCACTTTAAACGCTTAACGACCGCCGCATGTATATGTACGTCCACAGAATGGTCGGCGGTCGGAAACCCGCGGGGAGCGATCTGGGACAAGGGCGCGTCTATTCGTTTTTAGCCGCCCCCTCGCGATCGCTCCCTGGAGCTGAAGAACGGGGAGAGCCGTATGTAAACATGGCTTCCCCGTGCTTCACTGTGGCGGCGCATCGATCGAGTGATCCCTTTTATAGGGAGACTCGATCGATGACGTCAGACCTACAGCCACACCCCCCTACAGTTGTAAACACACACTAGGTGAACCCTAACTCCTACAGCGCCCCCTGTGGTTAACTCCCAAACTGCAACTGTCATTTTCACAATAAACAAAGCAATTTAAATGCATTTTTTGCTGTGAAAATGACAATGGTCCCAAAAATGTGTCAAAATTGTCCGATGTGTCCGCCATAATGTCGCAGTCATGAAAAAAATCGCTGATAGCCGCCATTAGTAGTAAAAAAAAAAATTAATAAAAATGCAATAAAACTATCCCCTATTTTGTAAACGCTATAAATTTTGCGCAAACCAATCGATAAACGCTTATTGTGATTTTTTTTACCAAAAATAGGTAGAATAATACGTATCGGCCTAAACTGAGGAAAAAATTATTTTATATATGTTTTTGGGGGATATTTATTATAGCAAAAATTAAAAAATATTGCATTTTTTTCAAAATTGTCGCTCTATTTTTGTTTATAGCGCAAAAAATAAAAACCGCAGAGGTGATCAAATACCACCAAAAGAAAGCTCTATTTGTGGGAAAAAAAGGACATCAATTTTGTTTGGGAGCCACGTCGCACGACCGCGCAATTGTCTGTTAAAGTGACGCAGTGTCGAATTGTAAAAACGCCTTTGGGAATTTAGCAGCATATTGGTCCGGGTCTTAAGTGGTTAATAAATGATTAATTAGGAATACAGTTTGTTTATTTTATTTCTTATAGTTTCCTATTCTGTATATAGAAAAGTACTTTGCATTGTTTGTGATGTCCTCGATCTTGTTCTGGAATGGGCACACTTTTGCTAGATTCTGTAATGTATAGCAGTGCAGGTTCTGACAATCTTACCGTATCCTTTGGTGGGGATGTGCACGGTGGGTAGAAATGGGCGGGCACTAAACTCCTCGGCGCGGTTCAGCAGGGCATCCTTCACCGTCTCATAACCGCAGAGGACCACCACCGGTTCCGTCTGTTTCCAGAGGGTGAATATCGAGCCGTACTTTTGGCTGAGCTTTCATAGTTAAAAGAAACAAAGAAAGTCAGAGGTCAACATTGACTCATGCCTTGTTATTGTCAAGTAATATACTATAGCCCCAAAAGTTTTGGGACACCTGCCTTAATACGCACATATAGCTGGATTCAGAAAGCCCGCCCTAACTTTGCGGCGGCGTAGTGTATCGTGTTTACACTACGCCGCCGTAAGTTAGCGAGGCAAGTACATGATTCACAAAGTACTTGCCTGCTAAGTTACGGCGGCGTAGCGTAAATCGGGCGCCTAATTCAAATTTAGCTGAGGGGCATGTTTTATGGTAATGGGGGTGACCTTACGTGATTGCCGTATTTTACGAACGGCGCATGCAGAGGGGTGGACGTGGTATACTTGGACAGAGGGGTGGATGTGGTATACTTGGACAGAGGGGTGGCGGTGGACGTGGTATCCTTGGACAAAGGGGTGGATGTGGTATACTTGGACAGAGGGGTGGATGTGGACATGGTATACTTGGACAGAGGGGTGGCTGTGGATGTGGTATACTTGGACAGGGGGGTGGATGTGGACGTGGTATACTTGGACAGAGGGGTGGCTGTGGACGTGGTATACTTGGGTTTTGCAAAAGTCCAGATACAGTTCCCCACACACGGCTCATGTGTAAGGTAAAGTCTACAGGCTTGAAAAGAACAATTTGTAAATGGATAGACAACTCCAGAGATTCGTGGTTAATGATTCTTATTCTGAATGATCTGAGGTCAAAAGTAACATTTCTGTCTTTGCAGATGACACCAGGCTATGCAGTGGAATAACGTCCTTACAGGATGTCTCCAATTTACAAGCCGACCTCAATGCTCTGTCTAATTGGGCGACTAAGTGGCAGATGAGGTTTAATGTTGAAAAATGTAAAGTTCTGCACTTTGGGTCTAAGAATGTGCATCATACATACTAGGGGGAGTACAACTGGGGGGATCTGTAGTGGAGGAGGATCTGGGGGTTTTGGTTGATCATAAGCTCAATAAAAACATGCAATGCCAAGCTGCGGTTTCCAAAGCGAGCAAAGTCCTTTCTTGTATGAGAGAGAAAGAGAGGGAGAGAAAGAGAGAGAGAGAAGGAGAGAAAGAGGGAGAGAGAAGGAGAGAGAGAAAGAGAGAGAGAAGGAGAGAGAGAGATAGAGAGAGAAGGAGAGAAAGAGAGAGAGAGAGAAAGAGAGAAAAAGAGAGGAAGAGAGAGAAAGAAACAGAAAGAAAAAGAGGGAGAAATAGAGAGAGAACGAGAGAAAGAGGGAGAAAGAGAGAGAGAAAGAGAGAGAGAGAGAAAGAGAGAGAAAGAAAGAGAGATAGAAAGAGAGAGAGAAAGAAAGAGAGAGAGAGAGTGAGAGAGAGAATGAAAGAAAGGGAGAGAGAGAAGGAAAGAGAGAGAGAAGGAAAGAGAGAGGGAGAGAAAGAGAGAGAGAGAAGGAGAGAGAGAGAGAGAGAGAAGGAGAGAAAGAGAGAGAGAGAGAAGGAGAGAAAGAGAGAGAGAGAGAAAGAAACAGAAAAAAAGAGAGGGAGAAATAGCTAGCGAGAGAGAGAAAGAGGGAAAAATAGAGAGAGAGAGAAAGAAACAGAAAAAAAGAGAGGGAGAAATAGCTAGCGAGAGAGAGAAAGAGGGAGAGAGGGAAAAATAGAGAGAGAAAGAGAGAGAAAGAGGGAGAAAGAGAGAGAGAAAGAAAAAGAAAGAGAGAGAAAGAGAGAGAAAGAGAGAGAAAGAAAGAGAGATTGAAAGAGAGAGAGAGAGTGAGGGAGAGAAGGAAAGAAAGAAAGGGAGAGAGAGAAGGAAAGAGAGAGAAGGAAAGAGAGGGAAAGAGAGAGATAGAGAGAAAGAGAGAGGGATATATATATATATATATATATATATATATATATATATATATATATATATATATATATATGAGAGAGAGAGAGAGTGTGAGATAAAGAAAGAGAGAGAGAGAAAGAGACAGAAAGGGAGGGAGAAAGAAAGAGAGGGAAATAGAGGGAAAGAAAGAGAGAGAGAGAAGGAGAGAAAGAGCCTCATCTGGAATATGCAGTTCAGTTTTGGGCACCAGTTTGAACGAGAGAAAGATGGAGAAAGAGAGAGAGAAAGAAAGAGAGAGAAAGAAAGAGAGATAGAAAGAGAGAGAGAGTGAGGGAGAGAAGGAAAGGAAGAAAGGGAGAGAGAGAAGGAAAGAGAGGGAAAGAGAGAGAGAGAAAGAGAGATAGAAAGAGAGAGAGTGAGGGAGAGAAGGAAAGAAAGAAAGGGAGAGAGAGAAGGAAAGAGAGGGAAAAAGAGAGAGAGAGAGAGGGAGAGAGAGAGAGAAAGAGGGAGATATATATATATATATATATATATATATATATATATGAGAGAGAGTGTGAGATAAAGAAAGAGAGAGAGAAAGAGACAGAAAGGGAGGGAGAAAGAGAGAGAAAGAGAGGGGAATAGAGGGAAATAGAGGGAAAGAAAGAAAGAGAGAGAGAGAGAGAGAGAGAGAGAGAGAGAGAGAGAGAGAGAGAGAGAACAAGAGAAAGAGCCTCATCTGGAATATGCAGTTCAGTTTTGGGCATCAGTTCTCAAAAAGAATAAAATTGGGGAACTGGAGAAAGTGCAGAGAATAGCAACCAAACTGATTATCTGAGTTCATCATAGAACTCAAAGATACTAAACCAACACTTTTCATGGGTTATAAAGTACCTCCCTTCATCATCGGGGCAAAAAGAATATCGACAGTGTATATGTAAATAATCTCATCATGATGACAGAAATTCTAGACCTAAAAATAAAGGAAAGTATGAATAAGACTGATCACATATTAAAAATAAAATACATTTAAACTTTAAAATGTATTTGGACTTGTATATGAAATGGTTCAATTATATTTCTAACAGACAGTAGTAGAATAAGATACTCTAAAAAAGCTTCCAAGTCTGTTTGCCGTATTGATTTTCGAAATCGCTGTTATATTATCCCGTTCTGCTTTTCTGCTTTCCGGTTCAGATTTTCACTTGAAAAAAAATTTGCCATCCAAAAAGCTGCCAATTCCAAATGTCTGTACTAGACAATGGAACCTTATTGGATGCTCACTGAGGAGGTCTGCTGCTATAGATGGTGATTTATCTGTCAGCAGGTTCAAGAAAGAAATTTTGCACAACCACCAAGTACAGTTTCTCAGACGCTGGTTAGATCCTAACCGTTTGTTTTCGTTCCGAATTAAAATGCGGACACATTTGTTGTTATTCGGATGTATCCAAATTTTTGAATTACAAAAAGGTAACAAACTTAAACAAATCCAAAATAATGGATTACATTTCAGACAAAATTTGAATAGTTTTTGAATTTCTGAAGAGGTTAAAATAATGGAATACAAGAGAAAAATAATAGAATAGAATAGAGTAAAACAGAACAGAATGCAAACTAAAAGAATAGAAATTCTTTCCGAAATTAAAATTTTGAATAGAATAAATTTGAATAGAAAAGAAAATAGAATAGATCAGAATAAGAAATTGAATTTTAGAAGATGGTTATATTCTTTCGATTCCATTATATTTGTTCTATTCCATTTTTTTCCTATTCTATTCTATTTTATTTTTTATTCGAGTTTATTCTATTCAAAATTGTAATTTCGGAAAGCGATTATATTGTTACCGTATATACTTGAGTATAAGCCGAGTTTTTCAGCACATTTTTGTGTGCTGAAAATGCCCCCCTCGGCTTATACTCGAGTCACCTTTTTGCGCCTGATCTCCTGGACTTTGGGGAAGCGGTACCGGCCGGCCGTAGGTCCCCTGGACCCCAAACTTGACATACATGTAGCCCCATTTCTCCTCTTCAAGTGTGCAAAATGTGTTGTCTAGGGGACCTACGACTGGGGAGCACCGATTTTTCAAAGCCGGGCACCCCTTCCATAGACTCCCATGTTAAACGTCAGTCTAGTCATGGACACAGTGAGGCATGGAAACAGTGAGGCATGAGCACAGTGAGGCAAAGTGAGGCACAGTGAGGCATGCAGATGAACACCCTAGGCTTATACTCGAGTCAATAGGGGGTAGATTCACGTACATTGCCGCAACTTTGCGGCGGCGCAGCTTAAGGAATTTAAGCTACGCCGCCGTAAGTTAGCGAGGCAAGTACATGATTCACAATGTACTTGCCTGCTAAGTTACGGCGGCGTAGCCTAAATCGGCGGGCGTAAGGGCGCCTAATTCAAATGTTTTTGAGGGGGGCGTGTTTTATGTTATTGGGGCTTGACCTCACGTTTTTCCCTTTTTTTTTATTACTGCACATGCGCCGGGCGCCTACATTTCCCAGTGTGCATTGCGGCTAAGTAAAATTTGAATTCCGACTCGGAAACGGAGGCCATACTTGACATTACTATTCCAACTAGGGCCTAGCTCTAACTTTACGCGGCCTATCTCTTACGTAAACGGCGTAAAAGTACTGCGTCGGCCGGTCTACTAATTTGCATATTCTACGCCGACCGCAATGGAAGCGCCACCTAGCGGCCATCCGGAATATTGCAATCTAAGATAGGACGGCGCAAGCCATCGTATCTTAGATATGTTTAAGCGTATCTCTGTTTGAGCATACGCTTAAACATACGTCGGCGTAGATTCTGAGTTGGGCCGGCTTATCTACTGATAAGCCGGCCTAACTCTTTCTGAATCTACCTATAAGTTTTCCCAATTTTTTGTGGTAAAATTAGGTACCTCGGCTTATATTCGGGTCGGCTTATACTTGAGTATTTACGGTATATTCTTTCTATTTTATTCTATTCTTTTCTATTCTCATTTTCTATTCTATTCAAATGTATTCTATTCAAAAATGTTATTTCAGAAGATGGTTATATTCTTTCAATTCCATTTTATTTTTTCTATTCTAATTTTGAATAGAATTTGATTCTAATTCTAATGGAGTTCAAAACATTTGAATTGATTTGAATTTGAATAAATTAAATTAATTACAAAAAAACAATTAAACAAGTTTAACTAAATTAATGAAACTAACGAATCAAAACAAAACAAAGCGAAACACATTTTTTCGTTCTGTACAGCTACTTACCAAGGTGTAATCTTTATCGGCAGTTAGCGGATCCATATACATCGGGGTGCCAAGGAAGGGCAGCGGGGTGGGTCCGGGGGGCAGTGACCTGTATCGTCTGTGCTGTCTCCACCATGATATGATAAAGTGGATGGTGATGAAGACCAACAGAGCGAGGATTGTGGAGAATCCCATTTTCTGGAACAGACATGTTGATATCGCCTATTATAGCGGTCTGTGACTCAAATTCTTTACTTAACCACTTCAGCCCCGGACCATTTTGTAGCTAAAGGACCGGGCCACTTTTTGCGATTCAGCACTGCGTCGCTTTAACTGACAATTGCGCGGTCGTGCGACGTGGCTCCCAAACAAAATTGGCGTCCTTTTTTTCCCACACACATAGAGCTTTCTTTTGGTGGTATTTGATCACCTTTGCAGTTTTTGTTTTTTGCGCTATAAACAAAAATAGAGCGACAATTTTGAAAAAAATTGAATATTTTTTACTTTTTGCTATATTAAATGTCCCCCAAAAATATCTAAAAAAAATTTTTTTCACAGTTTAGGCCGATACGTATTCTTCTACATATTTTTGGTAAAAAAAAAATCGCAATAAATGTATATTGATTGGTTTATGCAAAAGTTATAGGCCCGGATTCACAGAGACTTACGCCGACGTATCAGTAGATACGCCGTCGTAAGTCCGAATGTGCGCCGTCGTATCTATGCGCTCATCCTTAAAATGAGATACACCTGAATTTTGCCAAGATACGACCGACGTAAGTCTCCTACGCCGTCGTATCTTGGGTGCATATTTACGCTGGCCGCAAGGGGCGCTTCCGTTGATTTACGCGTCGAATATGTAAATGAGCTAGATACGCCGATTCACGAACGTACTTGCGCCCGTCGCTGTAATCTACGTGGTTTACGTAAGGCGTTTTTCCGGCGTAAAGTTAAACCACCAAAAAGGTGGTCTAAGTCGTTTAGGGTATGGACGACGGAAGTGCCGTCGGATTTTACGTAGTTTACGTAAGTCGTACGTGAATGGGGCTGGGCGTAAGTTAGGTTCACGTCGTACGCATTGAGACGTCGTATCGTAGGGAGTATTTGCGACGTGATTCTGAGCATGCGCGTTCATGCGCCGTTCTTTCGGCCATGCATTCACATGGGGTCACGATTCATTTCAATACAACACGCCCACTACCAGCCTACTTTGAATTACGCGGGCTTACGCCGGCCCATTTACGCTATGCCGCCGTAACTTAGGGAGTAGGGCCCAGATTCACAAAGGAGATACGACGGAGTATCTCAGATACTCCGTCGTATCTCTCAGAGTATCTATGCGGCTGATTCATAGAATCAGTTACGCATAGATAGCCCTAAGATCCGACAGGTGTAATTGTTTTACACTGTCGGATCTTAGGATGCAGTACCGCGGCCGCCGCTGGGGGGAGTTTGCGTCGTAAACCAGCGTCGGGTATGCAAATTAGGAGTTACGGCGATCCACGACGGTTTTTCGCGTTCGCTACGTCGCTGCTAGTCTAGTTTCCCGTCGCAAATTTAGTCGTCGTTTTGGGTGCCCTAACTTTACACAGCACACGTATGTGCTGTATAAAGTATGGTCGTCGTTCCCGCGTCGAAATTTAAAAATTCACGTAGTTTGCGTAAGACGTCCGGGAATACGGAAGTACGCTACGCACGTCGCCGTTCGAAAAAATGACGTCAGTTCGCGCAAAGCACGGCAGGAATTTCAGAACGGAGCATGCGCAGTAGGTCCGGCGAGGGAGTGCGCCTACTTTAAATGGCACACGCCCCTTTGAATTACGCGGGCTTATGCCTGAGGCCGCCAGCGTAGGTTTTCATTGCAAGTGCTTTGTGAATCAGGCACTTGCGACTTCTACGTGAATCTGGCCCCAAGTGCTTAGTGAATACTGTACTTTCCTCTCTATGTTACGTCGGCGTAGTGCATATGAGATGCGCTGCACCCGCTTAAACATACGCCGCTCTACGTGAATCTGGCTGATAGCGTCTACAAAATAGGGGATAGATTTATGGCATTTTTATGAATAATTTTTTTACCAGGATAGGTTCTCCCTTGGTCTCCTTCATCAAGTGGCTTCCTCCCGCAGGACGGACAGCACAGGATCACCTCTGCAGTACGGGCCCCAGTCAGACAACTGGACCCCCAGACGAAAGCACAGCCCTGGGCCAACGTGGTCCAGGAGCTAGAATTCACAACACGCACCTCCGGCCAGGCAGGCCACGAGGCGCGAACGGACCCCAAACCAATGGCGTCTGTCCCTTAAATACGCCTCCCAGCATGCACAGCGGGGTAACCACTCCCACTAATTCATTACTGAGGGGGACACTCAATATACCATGACCTGGCTGCTGCCACCCTTGGCCTAGGGTGGTAATAACACCCCCAGGCGATCAATGGTGGATCACTCCCAGCACAGCCATGCCTAGAACAGAGGCTAAATTGCCTTTAATCACTCTGGTCTGAGCCAAATAACAGCTCAGACTCCCATTAAATTTTAGGCAGCGCCTGTTCATCAGGAGCAGGGCGCTACAACTGTATAAAGTATATATGCTGTACATTACAAAGACTACAATTGCTCTTCAATTGATTTTTTGGAGACCACACACATGGATTGGAGGAATACACAGTAAATGATCACCTAAAGTGATGAACTGAACAACATCAGGAATTCGGTGTTAATGCCGTTATAAAACTGGAATAGTATGTAGCGCCTGGTTACTTCCAAGTACCGGTACCATTTAAATGTAGAGGGGGATCAGAGCGTTAATTGACTCTGATCCAGTTAATGTGTTCAAAACAGGGTCTCTGTCTCAGCTTGACTGTGCTGTGGGCTCATTCTGTTGTTCCACCGCAGGACGACAGATGGCAACAGTGGAGTCGAGACTTGGGTGCTCTTCCCTAGCAGCCAATCAGGAGGGAGTTTCCTCGCTGTGCATGCTGGGGGAGGGTATTTATGGGGCAGACGCCATTTAGTCTGGGTTCGTCTTCTTCTTCTTCAAGTGCGGCCAGGGCCGCCATCAGGAATTTTGGGGCCCCTTACACAGCTTCAGGCATGGGCCCCCTGGAGCAGAGAACCGAGGGGGGGGTGCTGCCGCCTAAGGGGGTTGCCATCCGGGCCCCTGGGGATCTTCGGGCCCCTTACAGGTGTACTGCCTGTACCCCCCTGATGGCGGCCCTGATTGCGCCACTCACCTTTAGGGTGACTACATCACGGCGCCCCGGGGTTATGGCCTACCAGGCCGGGGCGTGCGTGCCACGTGGTGTTCCTGGTTCCGGGACCATGTTGGTCCGGGAACATTTAAGCTGTGGCGGGGAGCCCAGTAGTCGGCTGGGTTCCCATCTGAAGATCCCAAGCGGTATAGCTGTTCGGAAGGGAGTCCATCTGAGGAGAGCCAATGAGAGGCTGGCGATCCAAAAGGATCTCGACAAACCACCGGGGATCAAGGTAGCTGGACACCACTCAGTCGGAACACTGTCAGAAGGAGATCCAGGCTTAATTCTATCAAGGAGGATCGTCTCGGTAATTACAAGCACAGAGAGGGCCTGTGGCAGAGACTTTTCCCTAAAGGATCGAGTGATACTCTGGCTGCCAGGTCAGTGAGAGAGGCCTGTCCAGATACGCTAAGTCTACTCAAGCAGGAGTGGCGCAGAAAGAGAGGCACGGAGCAAACAAAGTTTGGGGGAGGGGCGGCATGACAGGGTGGGACTGGCCGCAAGTGATAGGCTCCTCTAGAAGGAGAAGAGGGGCTGGCTGTTAGTGGGGCGGGGGCGGTAGAGGTCTCTGGCGTGGAGGAAGTGACGTTTCGTCACTCCTCCATTTACAAGCAAAGGAAGAAGCTGCCCACCCACCCTCCCTGGTTTTAGGCCTTTTAGCAGGCGGTTTTGGGTCTCTGTAAAACGAGAAAAGGCTGGAAGTTGGGGTAGGAAAAGGTTGTACCCATAAGTGGTATGGGGGTTATTGGGTACCTTTCGGTTGACGTGGGTTAACCAGGAAGGGGTTAAAGTGTTAGGCCCCATACACACGAGAGGATTTATCCGCGGATACGGTCCAGCGGACCGTTTCCACGGATAAATCCTCTCGAGGATTTGCGCGGATTTCCATGCGATGGAGTGTACTCACCATCGAATCGAAATCCGCGCCGAAATCCTCTGGCGATGACGTGTCGCGCCGTCGCCGCGATTATGACGCGGCGACGTGCGCGACGCTGTCATATAAGGAATTCCACGCATGCGTTCAATCATTACGACGCATGCGGGGGATCCCTTCGGACGGATGGATCCGGTGAGTCTGTACAGACCAGCGGATCCATCCGTTGGGATGGATTCCAGCGGATAGATTTGATAGCATGTCATCAAATATTTATCCGCTGGAAATCCATCCCAGGGGATAAATATCCACGGATACAGATCCGCTGGAGTGTACACACCATAGGATCTATCCGCTGAAACCCATTCGCTGGGATTTTTCAGCGGATGGATTCTATCGTGTGTATGGGGCCTTGGGTCACTGAGGACGGTTATACTGCCTCTGAGTCGGTGTCTCGCGACTGAGGCCTAGGTAATAATTGTTGTCCCAGTGTCCAAGTTGAGAGGGGTGGTCTTCTAGACCACCAAGTGTTTGAAAATGTGTATATAGTTATTTAAAAGTTAATTAAACGGTTATTTATGTTAAAGTTTTATATGGTTAAATAAAGAAGGCCGGAAGGCCAATTTTACTCCACAACGCGGTCCCTTGTATCATTGGGTTTGTGGGGTAAGTTATAAGGGGGTTGGGGTATGGTAGATAGTGGGTAAAGCGTCACTAGTATCGGTCCTTAACATGTCAAGTGTTACACGTGGGAGCAGGACTGTTACCAAATACTACGCCTGAATCTGCTGTTCTCCTTCTTCCTTCAACTCTATCCTTTCACCACAAGTTTACCCGGCTGGGTAATAAAGAGCACAGAAAAGACACCTGTCGTGGACATTCCTTTACTGCTATATGCACCATACACCCCTAAGACGGCGGAGGAGCCATAAGGTAACATGCCACCCAAAAACAACCAGCAGCTCCTTGGGGGGTAGTGCTACAAGTAGGTACAGTATGGTCACCTTCCATAAAGAATGCAATTACCTGCTCTTCAGTAGAGGCCGGATCCTTGGAAACCTTGAATGGTCAGTACTTCGCCCGTGTCTTCTTTGCTGGGGGCTTGATGCGAATGGTCCTGGCTGCTCTCACTGGAGCTCTTCATCGTGAACAGCTTGTTCCAAATCCTCCCAACAGACCCAGCTAATGATTAAACCCTGTTAACAGCATTTGATTGCAAACATTCTTGTATCTGGTCTCGTCTTGTGCAATGTGTTGGCAGGTGCCAACTGTTACACTGGATGTTTATGTTTGTTAATGCCTGGGAGCTATGGGGTCAACTGCGTGCAGTGGTGTGTTTAGAGATGCTGTTATAAATCTTGGGGCCCCAAACAGCCTACTTAACAGGGCCCCCCCCCCCCTTCCTGGCCAAAAGGGAAGCTGGAAGTTCTGCGGGGGGAAAGGGGGAAATGGGGGACTCATAAATCGGATGGAAGAGGTGCATGTCCTAGGACCTATCCACCTGCAGTGCTGCTGAAGGGCGAAAGAGGAAGAGAAGCTGGCAGTGCTGCAGGGGGAGACAGAAGAGGAATGGTGGCTGCAATGGGACAGCACAGTGGGCCCCCGCTGCTCGGGCCCCCCTTTTTAACTGATGGTGCCCAGGCCTGGTATAGGAGGGCTGGCTGTACTGTCTTATTAGCAGCCCTGGGTGTGTTAGCCCTTAGCTGACTCATGTCCTGTTAGAGGGGTATAAAAGCATTGGGAGTAGTGTACTGAGAGTGGTTGGAAGCCACGGGAAGTAGAGCATTTTCACACACGCTAAGATGTAGAAGTGCAAGATCAGGTGCATTGACCCAAGATGGTACCCAATGTGGGTATCGTAAAAGAGCTTTGGGTGAGGCCCTGACCTCCCACAATTACACTATATTACCTACTTGTCTAGCTAAAACCTCCAACTTCTCAAGTAGGGTTGAGGTTTTCGGGTTCAAGAGGCCTGTGAACTTAACTTTGAGCTTAAAGAGGAAGTAAACCCTGATGGGTTTTACTTCCTCTTTAGCCCCCTGCAAAGCCTGCAAATGAAAAGCATAATGGGCTAGTATGCACCGCATTCTAGACCATTATGTGCCACTTACCTGCAAAAGAATCCAGCGATGTCCCTAGAGTAGGCAGCGTCCGTCTTCTGGCCCCTCTTCCTTCCGGGCCACGGACTCCGGCTCTGTGATTCACCGGAGCCGCGTGACATCACAGGAGCCATGATTCACGGCACAAGCTAGGAAAGAAACGGCACTTACTTTAGTTTCTTCCCCGCGCATGCGCTATTGGTATTTACGACAGACTACAAGTGAAATAACTCCTAATCGGTGCACGTTTAGGAGATATTTCCACAACCTATAGGTAAGCCTTATTCTATGCTTACCTATAGGCAGTAGTCCATAAAGTGGGTTTACAACCACTTTAACCCCTTCCCGACCGCCGCATGTACATATACGTCGGCAGAATGGCACGGACAGGCACATTGGCGTACCTGTACATCCCTGCCTTTCCGCGGGTCGGGTGTCCGATCGGGACCCCCCCCCCCCCCACGACATGCGGCGGTCGGGTTCCCGCGGGGAGCGATCCGGGACGACGGCGCGGCTATTCGTTTATAGCCGCTCCGTCGCGATCGCTCCCCGGAGCTGAAGAACGGGGAGAGCCGTATGTAAACACGGCTTCCCCGTGCTTCACTGTGGCGGCGCATCGATCGAGTGATCCCTTTTATTAGGGAGACTCGATCGATGATGTCAGTCCTACAGCCACACCCCCCTACAGTTGTAAACACACACTAGGTGAACCCTAACTCCTACAGCGCCACCTGTGTTTAACTCCCAAACTGCAACTGTCATTTTCACAATAAACAATGCAATTTAAATGCATTTTTTGCTGTGAAAATGACAATGGTCCCAAAAATGTGTCAAAATTGTCCGAAGTGTCCGCCATAATGTCGCAGTCACGAAAAAAATCACTGATCGCCGCCATTAGTAGTAAAAAAAATAAAAAAAATAAAAATACAATAAAACTATCCCCTATTTTGTAAACGCTATACATTTTGAGCAAACCAACCGATAAACGATTATTGCGATTTTTTTTTACCAAAAATAGGTAGAAGAATACGCATCGGCCTAAACTGAGGAAAAAAAAATTATATATGTTTTTGGGGGATATTTATTATAGCAAAAAGTAAAATATTTTGCATTTTTTTCAAAATTGTCGTTCTATTTTTGTTTATAGCGCAAAAACTAAAAACCGCAGAGGTGATCAAATACAACCAAAAGAAAGCTCTATTTGTGGGGAAAAAAGGACGCCAAATTTGTTTGGGAGCCACGTCGCACGGCCGCGCAATTGTCTGTTAAAGCGACGCAGTCCCGAACTGTAAAAACACCTTGGGTCTTTAGGCAGCATATTGGTCCGGTCCTTAAGTGGTTAAAGGAGTTGTAAAGCCACATTGTTTTTAATCCTAATGCATTCTATGAATTAAGATAAAAAAAAAGTGTGTAGCAGCCCCCCCAGCACCCCCTAATACTTTCCCTAAACCCCCTCTCTATCCAGCAATGTCCACAATTCCCTCAGCCGTCTGGGACTCTGCTGCTGATTGGCTGGGGAACAGCCGCTGTGCCATTGGCTCCCGCGGCTGTCAAAGTCAGTTAGCCAATCGGGGGAGAGGGGGCGGGGCCGAACAGCAGCTGCATGTCTGAATGGACATACGGAGCTGCAGCTCAGCTCGGGTGCCCCCATAGCAAGCTGCTGGGCTGGACTGCCAATACTGAAGACTATATTGATGGGACATTGTCTGGACATCTTGGAAATATTGTCAAATGGTGTAATATGGTGTAATGTGGTGGAACGGGTTGATGAATTACTTGGAGGGACTGGGCATCACCCAGCTGTCTTGGTCTACGTTTGAAACAATGACAGAATATATGGAAGGTGGAGGATTCTTAAAAAACAATTTAAAGAACTAGACTGCAAGTTGAAGAGAAGGACCTCCAAGGTGATATTTTCTGAAATATTGCCCGTGCCATGTGCAACACAGGAAAGACTGGTTGTGATTAGAGAGCTGAATGCATGGCTAAAGACCTTGTGTTACCAGGCGGTATTTGCGGCTTCACAGCCAGGTGCACACTGGACATCTGCGATGCGCCTCCTCAGTGGCCAGGCAATCTTCTGGGACCTGTGACGTGTCTCAGGAAATTGCAGGGTGGGAGAGGGAGAGGAGGAGTCACCTAAGTGGCCAAGTGGAAGTGGGAGCTGGGTACCTGTCAAAACTAGGTACCTGCTCCCCACCCCAAAAAAAATGTGGCATGTAAGGGGGTGAGGAGTGCTTAAAGCGGAAGTTCCACATTTGGGTTGAGGTCTGCTTTAAAGAGAATCAAAAAGCTGCCATTGAGGACCTCAATTATTCAAATATTAGTTGCCTGGTTGTCATGCAGCTTTCTGAATCAAGCAGACAGTTTTGTGCCTTGTCTGCAGATGCAATTTAAAGTTTAAAATCAAGTCAATGTGTAAAAAAAAGCGGAGATGTATTCACAAATGTAAGATTAAATCCCTTTAATTTATAAACATTTTCTTTTTCTACTAACTTCCTCAATATAAAAGCTGCAAGACCAGCTCAGCCCCACCCTGTGCCGAGAAATGTGAGACGACCTTTAGATTTTCGTTGTCGGAGACTTTTTAGTTTCATTTCTCTCTGCTATCAGCGATGGCGTCTGCTGATCTGAGACAGGAACTGGACTGTTCCATCTGTCTGAACATTTATACAGATCCTGTAAACCTGAGATGTGGCCACAACTTCTGCCGGGTCTGTATTGATCGTGTGTTGGATACACAGGAGGGGTCTGGAGGATATTCCTGTCCTGAGTGCAGAGAAGAGTTCCGGGATCGGCCTGTACTGCAGAGGAACATAACACTACGTAACATAGTGGGGGCTTTCCGATCTACTCAGCTGGAAGAAGGGAAGACTGAAATCTTCTGTACTTACTGCTATCACTCTCCTGTGCCTGCTGTTAAATCCTGTCTGATGTGTGAAGCTTCTCTGTGTGATAATCACCTGAGAGTCCACAGAAAGGCACCAGAACATGTCCTAACTGATCCCACCACTTCCATGGAGAACAGGAAATGCTCCATCCACAGAAAACTTCTTGAATATTACTGCAATGTGGAGTCTGTCTGTATCTGTGTGTCCTGCAGTTTGGCCGGAGAACACCGGGGACACAAGGTGGAGACTCTGGATGAGGCCTCTGAGAAGAAGAAACAGGAACTGAGAAATGTTCTGCAGAAACTGATGACAGAGAGAGAGGAGACGGAGAAAAGAGTCCAGAGTCTGCAGGACCGCAGGAGAAAAGTACAAGAAAAATCAGCCGGTCTAACAGAGAGAGTCACTGCCCTGTTCATAGAGCTCAGGAGACATCTGGATGACCTGGAGAAGAGAGTGCGGAGGAACATCTCCAGCCAGGAAGAGCGGATCTCATTGTCTGATCTGATCCATCAGCTGGAAATAAAGAAGGAGGATCTGTCCAGGAAGATGGAGGACATTGAGAAGCTGTGTAACATGACTGACCCACTGACTGTCCTACAGGAATCAGACACAGGGGACTTGTGTGATACTGAGGAGGGAGATAATGAGGACAGAGAGAGACATGATAGACTCCTCCATGATGGAGGGGATCTGGATGTGTCTGGAATCTCACACACCTTACATAAAGGGTTATCTGATATAATAAAAGAGGTAAATGTATCCTTCTATATACAGGAAGCTTCAGACATATTACTGGATGTGAACACAGCTCATAATAAGCTACAGATATCAGATGACATGAAAACTGTATCCTGGTCAGATATAAAGCAGAATCGTCCAGAAACACCGGAGAGATTTCAGGGTTGGTCCCAGGTATTAAGCAGTCAGAATTTTTCCTCTGGGCGACATTACTGGGAAGTGGATGTCAGAAAGTCCGAAAATTGCATTGTTGGGATGTGTTATTCCAGTATAGCGAGGAGAGGAGGAGTAGAGCAGTCAGGGATTGGATATAATAACAAGTCCTGGGGGTTGTTCAGGTATAGTGGTGGGTGTTTTCTATTTCATGACAATAAAAAAATTATCATATCTCCCGATCTCTCCAGTAACAGAGTCAGGATCTATGTGGATTATGAGGCCGGGCAGCTGTCCTTTTATGATCTGTGTGACCCGATCAGACATCTCCACACCTTCACCACCACCTTCACTGAGCCCCTCCATGTTGGGTTATGTGTATTGAAAGGTCGTATAAAGATCTCTGGGGGGTTTAGGAGACGTGTAAAATGATCGTATTACAGGAAATCTGAGCAGAATCTGGTAAAATATGGTGAGAAATGTGAATCTGGTTCATAGGATGACACAGTTTGTACAGATAACATATTTCTTCAATCAATCACTTATTTCTGATTATATGTACCGTATATACTGGAGTATAAGCCAAGTTTTTCAGCACATTTTTTGTGCTGAAAATGCCCCCCTCGGCTTATAATTGAGTCACCTTTTTGCACCTGATCTACCCGGACTTTGGGGACCCAGTACCCCAAACTTGGCACACATATAGCCCCACTCTTCCTCTATAAGTATGCAAAGATTGTTGTCCATGGGACCTACGGCCGGGAAGCACCGATTTTTCAAAGTTGGCCACCCCTTCCATAGACTCTTCTGTTAAACGGTAATTTCTCTGGTAAATTTGGGGACCCTGTACCGACCTGGACCCCAAACTTGGCACACATATAGCGCCACTCTTCCTCTACAAGTGTGCAAAGTTTGCTGTGTGGGGGACCTACGGCCAGGGAGCACCCATTTTTCAAAGCTAGGCATCTCTTCTATATACTCCCATGTTAAACGTATGTCTAGTCATGGACACAGTGAGGCATGGGCACAGTGAGGCATGGGCACAGTGAGGCATGGACACAGTGAGGCATGGACACAGTGAGGCATGGACACGCAGACAAGCAGATGGACACCCTAGGCTTATACTTGAGTCAATACGTTTTCCCATTTTTTTGTGGTAAAATTAGGTGCCTCAGCTTAGATTCGGGTCGGCTTATACTCGAGTATATATACGGTATATTTTTTGAAATACACACAGGTGCACTATTATGAACACCATTAATGCTCCTAAATCAATCTCATCCAAGTAAACATTCCATCTAAACCTGAGTGTATTTTACATTCAAACTTTCAGGTAAAACATTTATATCCACATTATTGGTCAGGACCCTAACAAAGGGTATGAAAAGTGTTATATATAATTTGACATCATGTTTATTTTGTTATAGACCACCTTATATACCGAGGGGTTAATGATTATTAGTTCATATTGCCACTTTCTGATGCCTTTGGAATGGAATGGATATATCTCCATAGGAGGTAGAATTAATATGCATACTTGTATCTTGAATATTACTTATCACCCGGCTATATTATATATAAGTCAGGAGGAATATATCAATATATTGATACATATGAAATCATTTTATTAATTTAGAATTTATCATCGGAATCGTATATTATAGTGTGAGTTCCCGTGCCCTCCGGGATGGGCCACCCTCCTGATCCATCTATCGGTATTTCATGGCGCAGTGCCCACGGTGAGATCACGGGGTGGACTGGGCTTGGTTCATGGGATGGATGCACATCCTTTTTATAAAAAGTGTAGTCCATTATCCACTTGCTCACCTTAGGACGTCCATGGACGTCCTCGACTTTGCGCGGTGATATCTGGATGATGCCTGCAGCCACAGGCATCATTCAGATATCGCCGTCTTCAGATATCGCCGTCTTCAGCCGGCGATTCTGTGCACCATAAAAATGATCAAAGCGGCGTTTCCACCGCTTAATCGTTCTTATAGCCTCCCGCCGCCATCCGGTGCTTCTCCGGGCTCTCCCGTGCCATCGGGGGCCCGGAGAACGAATCGGCCGGCGTTCACTGCAGAACCATAGAGATGATTGGTGACCAGATGGTCACAGTCATCTCTATGACCGTCGGAGGACCGGGCGCGACGTTATGACGTCACGCCTGGTACCCAGAATGTAAATACAGCCGCAATCGCGGCTGAAAGCATTAGATCGGTGAATTTTTTTTCACGATCTAATGCTTTCCAGCCTGGAGGAGAGATGTGGGGTCTTATTGACCCCACATCTCTCCATAAAGAGGACCTGTCACAGTGATTCCTATTACAAGGCATGTTTACATTCCTTGTAATAGGCATAAAACTGATCAATTTTTTTTTTTTTTTAAAGTGTAAAAGTAAAAAAATTAAGTAAAAAAGAATAATAATAATAATAATAATAATAATAATAATAATAATAATAATAATAATAAAAAAAATTAAAACGCCCCTGTCCCGGTCGCTCACATGCAGAAGCGAACATGCATGCAAGTCCCGCCCACATAGGTAAACACTGTTCGAACCCCACATGTGAGGTATCATCGCGAGCGTTAGAGCGTGTGCAACAATTCTAGCACTAGACCTCCTCTGTAACTCAAAAATAGTAACCTGTAAAAAATGTTAAAACGTCACCTATGGAGATTTTTAGGTAACGAAGTTTGGCGCCATTTCATGAGTGTGCGCAATTTTAAAGCGTGACATGTTAGGTATCTATTTACTCGGCGTAACATCGTCTTTCACATTATACAAAAAAATGGGCTAACTTTACTGTTTTGTTATTTTTTAATTCACGAAACAGTTTTTTTCCCTAAAAAAAGGCGTTTGAAAAATTATTGCGCAAATACCGTGCAAGAAAAAAAGTTGCAATGACCGCCATTTTATTCCCTAGGGTGTCTGCTAAAAAAAATATATATATATAATGTTTGGGGGTTCTGATTAATTTTCTAGCAAAAAAATTGTGATTTTTTACATGAAGGAAAGAAGTGCCAAAATAGGCCTGGTGATTAAGTGGTTATATTATATATCCAAAATGTATAATGATACTAATGATGCCTTTTTCATTTATAGTTCATGTGACAAAATTCGTGCATATCCCTTGACAAATCTATATATGTATCTAGCTCCTGAGGAAGCGGATTTTATGGAATAAATCCGCGAAACATGTAGAGCCTCTGTATCTTGTATTGTTGATAAGTGGATATTTCATTGGTAACAATAAAATGTCTATAATGAGCTATTGCATAATTGTCACACTAAAATAATTTTTATTTTATTGTACATCAATTTTCTCTATCTTTTGTAATAACAATTATTTTATACTATATCCTTGACTGATTATCAGTTTTTCCTACGGTGCCATTAAACAGTTAAGACCCAGATCAATATGCAGGTTAAGGACCAGGCCCCTTTTTGCGATTCGGCACTGTGTCACTTTAACCGACAATTGCGCGGTCGTGCGACGTGGCTCCCTAACAAAATTGGCGTCCTTTTTTCCCCACAAATAGAGCTTTCTTTTGGTGGTATTTGATCACCTCTGTGGTTTTTATTTTTTGCGCTATAAACAAAAAAAGAGCGACAATTTTGAAAAAAATTCAATATTTTTTTACTTTTTGCTATAATAAATATCCCCAAAAAAGATATAACATTTTTCCTCAGTTTAGGCCGATACGTATTCTTCTACCTATTTTTGGTAAAAAAAAATTTGCAATAAGCGTTTATCGATTGGTTTGCACAAAATTTATAGCGTTTACAAAATAGGGCATGGGTGCTCAACCTGTGGCTCTCCAGCTGTTGCAGAACTTCAAGTCCCATCATGCCTCTGCCTTTGGGAGTCATGCTTGTAACAGTCAGTAGCTTGCAATGCCTCATGGGAATTGTAGTTCTGAAACAGCTGGAGAGCCACAGGTTGAGCACCCATGAAATAGGGGATAGTTTTATGGCATTTTTATTAATATTTTTTCTTTTACTACTAATGGCGGCGATCAGCGATTTTTTTACGTGACTGTGACATCATGGCGGACACATCGGACACTTTTGACAAATTTTTGGGACCATTGTCATTTTCACAGCGAAAAGTGCTATAAAAATGCACTGAATACTGTGAAAATGACAATGGTAGTGAAGGGTTTAACCACCAGGGGGCACTGTAGGGGTTAAGTGTGACCTCATGTGTGTTTCTAACTGTAGGGGGGCAGGGCTGGACGTGTGACGTCAGTGATCGTCTTTCCCTATATCAGGGAACAGACGTTTACTGACACTGCCACAGAGAAGAATGGGGAAGGTTTGTTTACACTCACCTCTCCCCGTTCTTCAGCTCCTGTGATCCGATCGCGGGACACCCGCGGCAATCAGGTCCGTCGGTCCCGCAGGGACTGGTCACGGAGCTTCGAACCAGGTCGCGAGCGCGCCGTCAGCGGCGAGCTTGCGACCCATGGCTGGGCTCTTAAAGGGGACGTATAGATACGTCCCTGTGCCCAGCTGTGCCATTCTGCCGACGTATATGGTCGTGCGGCGGTCCTAAAGTGATTAAAGTCCACCTAAGCCTCTTTCTTTCATCCAATTTTTTGATGGGACGAAGGCACCAATTTAAATAATTTTCTTATATTTATAGCACTTCTACATACATATTTCTTCAACCGGTGGATCTGGTAGATCTCAGCACAGGAGATTCCCCTCTATCATCCATCACTTCCACACCTAATGGGGGAGATTTACTAAAACGGGTGCAAAATCTGGTGCAGCTCTGCATAGAAACCAATCAGCTTCCAGGTTTTTTTTTTTTTTTCAAAGTAAGAAGCTGATTGGCTCCCATGCAGAGCTACACCAGATTTTGCACTCTCCAGTTTTATCAACCACTTCAGCCCCTGAAGAATTGGCTGCTGAATGACCGGGCCATTTTTTTGCGATTTGGCACTGCGTCGCTTTAACTGACAATTGCGCGGTTGTGCAACGCTGTACCCAAACAAAATTGACGTCCTTTTTTCCCACAAATAGAGCTTTCTTTTGGTGGTATTTGATCACCTCTGCAGTTTTTATTTTTTGCGCTATAAAAAAAAAAACACAATGGGCCGGATTCAGATACGAGATACGAGAGATACCAGATACGAGATATGACGGCGTATCTCCAGATACGCTGTCGTATCTCTGAGTGCGGGCCGTCGTATCTATGCGCCTGATTCAGAGAATCAGTTACGCATAGATTTCCCTAAGATCCGACCGGCGTAAGTGTCTTACACCGTCGTATCTTAGGCTGCATATTTACGCTGGCCGCTAGGTGGCGCTTCCGTATAGTTACGCGAGGAATATGCGAATTAGGTATTTACGCTGATTCAGAAACGTACGTCCGGCCGGCGCATTTTCTTTACGCCATTTACGTTAGGCTTTTTCCGGCATAAAGTTACCCCTGCTATATGAGGTGTAGCTAATGTTAAGTATGGACGTCGTTCCCGCGCCGAGTTTTGGAAATTTTACGTCGTTTGCGAATAGGGCTTTGCGTAAGTTACGTTCACGTCGAAACCAATGAGGCTTTGCGGCGTAATTTCGAGCATGCGCACTGGGATTCTTTCACGAACGGCACATGCGCCGCTCAAAAAAAACGTAAAATACGCGGGGTCTTCTTAAATTTAAATAAAACACGCCCCCAAAACATCTCCATTTGAATTAGGCGGGCTTACGCCGCCACACATAGGTTACGCCGCCGTAACTAAGGGCGCAAGTTCTTTCTGCATACGGAACTTACGCCCAAAGTTACGGCGGTGTAACGTATCTGACATACGTTACGCCGCGCCGGCAGATACTGCAATGTATCTGAATCCGGCCCAATAGTTTTTACTTTTTGCTATAATAAATATCCCCAAAAAATATATTAAAAAAACAAACTTTTTCCTCAATTTAGGCCGATACGTATTCATCTAAATATTATTGGTAAAAATAAAATCCCAATAAGCGTATATTGATTGCTTTGCGCAAAAGTTATAGCGTCTACAAAATAGGGGATAGTTTATGGCATTTTTATTATTCTTTTTTTTATTAGTAATGGCGGCGATCAGTGATTTTATCACTTTATCACTGACTGCGACATTATGGCGGACACATCGGACACTTTTGATGCTATTTTGCGACCATTGTCATTTATACAGCAAACAGTGCTATAAAAATGCACTGATTACTGTGTAAATAACACTGGCAGGGAAGGGGTTAACCACTAGGGGGCGAGGAAGGGGTTAAGTGTGTCCTAGGGAGTGATTCTAACTGTGTGGGGGCTGGGCTACCAGTGACACGACACTGATCACTGCTCCCGATGAGAGGGAGCAGTAGATCAGTGTCCTGTCACAAGGCAGAACAAGGAAATACCTTGTTTACACAGGTAGACATCAAGTCCGTGCACGGTCACGGAGCTTGCGGGCCCGCACGGCACAGAATTCAAAGCGGCGTACAAGTATGTTGCTTTGCGCAGCCGTGCCATTCTGCCGACGTATATGTGCGTGAACCAGTCTGCAAGCAGTTAAATCAACCTCAAGGAAGGATTTTTTTTTGGGGGGGGGGGGGGTTATTAAGCATTACGCTGACCATACGCTATATAATCTGATTGTACAATCTCCATTAGATCTACCTTTAGCGGTGGAGAATACGGGCCGGCCTGATATCGATTACCTCAGTCTAAGTAGTCTAAAATCAGGTCGGCCCGTATACTAAGTTTGTTTTTATATGACATAGCTTGGGTAAAACTAAAGGAGATTTGGTTGTATAGTGTATGTGTCAGCCTTAGATTTATGAAAAGTATATAATATAAAGACAGAGAAGCAATCTACTCAAATTGTATCGAGGCAGACCCTTCCACTACATACAGGCCCGTCGCAACAGGACAGGCAAGCCAAGCAATTGCTTGGGGCCCCGAGCTAGTAAGGGGCCCCCAAGCTGGCTCATCTGTCTTCCTGCTGCTATGTTCACAGGCTCCCCGCGAGCCCCCCTCTTCCCGCACGGAGAGCCGCACAGCTGAAAGTTGCACTGAACTCCAGGATTCAGCTGTGCGGCTCTCCGTGCGGGAGGAGGGGGGTTTGCGGGGGGAGGGGGCATTTCGCCGCCCCCCACAAAGTGGCGCGGTCACCCGAGACATTTGCCGCCCGGGGTCCCGCAGCATCATTTGGCTACAGTGCAGCCGTCCCTCTCTCTCCACTGACTGCAATACACAGTCAGTCAGTCACACTTCGGCTCCTCCCCCCCTCTTGGCTCAATGTGTACACAGCCAGGAGGAGGAGCCGAGGAGAGACACGAGTGACTGAGAGAGCCATGCTGCACACAGTAACCAGGAGGTAAGGGGGGGGGGCAGATTCGAGGTGAATGAATGAAGTTATGGGAGAGGAGAGGGTGGTATGGGGATATGTGCTGTCCGATTCCCCCCCCCCCACTAGCACATATCATCTTCCCTCTCAAATCACTCCCCAGCACATATCCCCATACCACCCTCCCCCCCCAAATTAAGATGCTCTGTCCCCCCTGTGCTCATCCCACCCTGTCCCTATCCCACCCTGTGCTCATCCCACCCTGTTCCCATCCCACCCTGTCCCCATCCCACCCTGTCCTCATCCCACCCTGTCCCCATCCCACCCTGTCCCCATCCCACCCTGTGCTCATGCTCATGCCACCCTGTATTCATCCCACCCTGTATTCATCCCACCCTGTGCCCATCCCACCCTGTGCCCATCCCACCCTGTGCTCATCCCACCCTGTACTCATCCCACCCTATGCTCACCCCACCCTGTCCCCCTGTGCTCACCCCACCCTGCCCCCCTGTGCTCACCCCACCCTGTCCCCCTGTGCTCACCCCACCCTGTCCCCCTGTGCTCATCCCATAAAAATGACAGGACGAGTTTTAAAAAGGAAGGGGTGCGCAAGTTTCACCAGGCCTAGGGCAGCACAAAACCTAAATACACCCCTGGGCGAGTCTGTCCCGGACTTCGGTAAGATCACCGCTACCGTCGGTCTGTATCCATGCACCGCTCGTGTCCTGCCTGGCTCCCTCTCCCCTACTCCTCCCTCCCTCACAGTCCGGAGCCGCCAGGAGGAGGCCGCCCACCGGTTCCTGTAGGCTTTGTGTGCGTGCAGGGGGGGGGGGTTGGGGGTCCACCTATGTCCATTTTGCTTGGGGCCCCCAAATTCCTTCAAACGGCCCTGACTACATACAGTAGTTGATTGCAGATCTGTAACAGATTGTACATTCAGTTTGTACAGTGTATGGTCAGCTTTAGGAGTTATAATCAGGTTAGGAGGTATATTAATAATAGGGGTTAAGATTAAAGCTGAGCAGTTATTACATTAGAGGGACCGGGTGAAAAGTATAAATGTGTTAATAAAATAAATCAATGGCAGCCCAGGAGACGGGACTTCTTATTACAGGCGCCGACGAGTAAACAGGAGATTCTCCTGTATGTAATCTGACGGCGCTCGTCCCGCCCCCTCCGAGGCAGCACCGATAAATACGGTATATATCTTTTGTGGCACTGGGGGCCACAAAAGATATACAGTGGGGATCGAAAGTTTGGGCACCCCAGGTAAAAATATGTATTAATGTGCATAACGAAGCCAAGGAAAGATGGAAAAATCTCCAAAAGGCATCAAATTACAGATTAGACTTTCTTATAATATGTCAAAAAAAGTTAGATTTTATCTCCATCATTTACACTTTCAAAATTACAGAAAATAAAAATGGCGTCTGCAAAAGTTTGGGCACCCTGCAGAGTTAATATCTTGTACTGCCCCCTTTGGCAAGTATCACAGCTTGTAAACACTTTTTGTAGCCAGCCAAGGGTCTTCCAATTCTTGTTTGAGGGATCTTTGCCTATTCTTCCTTACAAAAGTCTTCCAGTTCTTTGAGATTTCTGGGCTGTCTGTCACGCACTGCTCTTTTAAGGTCTATCTATAGATTTTCAATTATGTTGAGGTCAGGAGATTGTGAAGGCCATGGCAAAACCTTCAGTTTACGCCTCTTGATGTAATCCCCTGTAGATTTTGAGGTGTGTTTAGGATCATTATCCATTTGTAGAAGCCATCCTCTCTTTAACTTCAGCTTTTCCACAGATGGCATCAAGTTACCATTCCAAAATTTGTTGAAATTGGACGAGAGGAAATCCGTGATAGGCGGAACACTGAACAGAGGCTCTGCTGGGAAAATTAGTGTTCCGCCTATCACGGAACAGCCTGAGGAGGCGCGGATTTTGAATAATGGACGCCCGCAGCCTGAGAAACTCTGCAAACAGGAGAAGGTAGGAAGATCGTTGAGGCAGGCATACTGGCACAGTGAGGCAGGCATACTGGCACAGTGAGGCAGGCATTCTAGCACAGTGAGGCAGGCATTCTGGCACAGTGAGGCAGGCATTCTGGCACAGTGAGGCAGGCATTCTGGCACAGTGAGGCAGGCATACTGGCACAGTGAGGCATGTATAATGACACAGTGAGGCATGTAATAATGGCACAGTGAGGGGTCGTCTTATATGGTGAGTATATCCCAAAACCAGCATTTTAGCTGGAAAATTAGGGGGTCGTCTTATACGCCGGCAAATACGGTAGTATGCATTGCAATACACATGTGTAACATAAAATTTCAAAAAGAAAAACAAAATCGGCCGGGGTTTACTTCCTCTTTAAGGCATCATATATTTGAACTAGGGGTGTAACGGATCAAAAAACTCACGGATTGGATCGATCCTCGGATCAGGAGTCACGGATCGGATCATTTTCGGATCAGCGCAAAAAAAAAAAAAAAAAGGGTGTTTTCATTGGTCCAAAAAAAAAAATGTGTGTGTGTGTATATATATATATATATATATATATATATATATATATATATATATACACACATACACATACATTTCAGGGGTGGATTAAAGAGGAAGCAGGTGAGGCTGTTTGGGACTTGTTAAAAGTACAATCTTGATGTTTTTACAGATATATATATATATATATATATATATATATATATATATATATATATGTAAAAACATCAAGATTGTACTTTTAACAAGTCCCAAACAGCCTCACCTGCTTCCTCTTTGGCCGGGTACACACGAACAAACATGTATGGTGAAAGCGGTCCGTCGGACCGTTTTCACCATACATGTCTGCCAGAGGGCTTCTGTACGATGGTTGTACACACCATCGTACAGAAGTCCGCGCGTAAACAATACGCGGGGCGTGTCCGCGGTGTCGCCGCGTCGATGACGCGGTGTCGCCGCGACAATGACGCAGCGACGTGGGCGGCCCGCCTTTAAAATGCTTCCACGCATGCGTCGAAGTCATTCGACGCATGCGAGGGACGGCGGGCGCCTGGACATGTACGGTAGGTCTGTACTGACGACCGTACATGTCCGAGCGGGCAGGATTCCAGCGGACGGTTTTAAAACACGTCCAGGAATATTTGTCTGCTGGGAAAAGGCCCGGCGGGCAAATGTTTGCTGGAATTCGGCCCGCTCGCGCCCACACACGACCGAACATGTTTGCTGAAACTGGCCCGCGGACCAGTTTCAGCAGACATGTTTGGTCGTGAGTATGGGGCCTTAAATCCACCCCTGAAATGTGCTCTATTTCCCCCCCCCCCCCCTCTCACACCAGTGCTTCTCTGCTAATATTCCCTCTTCATGTCGGCTTGCCAGAGCCCAGTGCACAGCGTGACACGCCTCCCCGGGGAGGCGTGTCACGCTGGGCTCTGGCAGCAGACTGGCCGCCGCTCCGGAGCTAGGCCGAAGCCGGGGACTTTCCTAGGCCTAGGCTCCGGAGCGCTCCGCGGATCGCAGGGTGTGCCGATCCGAACGGGGTGGCCCGTTCGGATCACGGATCAGTGACGATCCGTTGCACCCCTAATTTGAACCAATCACAAGGAGACAACTCAATGGCCCAGATTCAGGTAGCAATTGCGCCTGCGTAACCATAGTTACGCAGCGCAATTGCTGACTTGCGCCGGCGTAACGAGTTCTCCTGATTCAGAGAACTCATTACGCCGACTGCAGCCTAAAATCTGCGTGGCATAAGGCTCTTATGCCACGCAGATTTTAGGCTGTATTCTGGCGATGACCGCTAGGGGGCGCTCCCATTGTAATCTGTGTATAGTATGCAAATTGCATACTAACACCGATTCACAACGTTGCGCGAGCCCTGCGTACGCAAATTATGTAGTTTGCGTACGTCGGGTTTCGTGTAAGGTTACACATCCTAATAGCAGGCGCAGCTGAAATCGCATCACATTCGGACCAAACATGCACAGGACCCTTTTTTGGTCCGCACCAGAATCGCATGCGATCCGATTCATGTCCAAACTGTCAGTTCGCAGTGCGATATGCGAGCTGAAATGGGGGTGTCATTACCATTGTATGACACTCCCCAGCAGTTTTGCATATGGCAGTGTGAACTGCCGTGCGAGTCGGGTGCGATGTGGGAACCCGCAGTGGATTTGCAGGGTTCTTGAATCGCACCAGTGTGAACCAAGCCTCAAAGCATACAGCCTACAAATGTCACCTGACTGCTCCCACCAAGGCTCGGTTCACACTGGTGCGATTCGGGAAACCTGCGAATCCACTGCGGGTTCGCACATCGCACCCGACTCGCACGGCAGTTCACACTGCCATATGTGAACTGCTGGGGATTGTCATACAATGATAATGATACCCCCATTTCAGCTCGTATATCGCACTGCGAACTGACAGGACATGAATCAGATCGCATTGGGTGTGAACACCCATGCGATTCTGGTGTGGACCAAAAAAAGGGCCCTGTGCTTGTTTGGTCCGAATGAGATGCAATTTCAGCCATACAGTTTGTATGACTGAAATCGCATTGCACAGACATCGCATGTGATCTGAACAGCAGCCCGACTCGCACGGCAGTTCACACTGCCATATGCAAAACTGCTGGGGAGTGTCATACAATGGTAATGACACCCCCATTTCAGCTCGCATATCGCACTGCGAACTGACAGTTTGGACATGAATCGGATCGCATGCGATTCTGGTGCGGACCAAAAAAAGGGTCCTGTGTGTGTTTGGTCCAAATGTGATGCGATTTCAGCCATACAGTTTGTATGGCTGAAATCGCTTTTCACAGACATCGCATGTGATCTGAACAGCAATGCGGTGCGAATCACAGGAATGCGGAGTGTACAGTGGTGGGTAGTACGTGCAGGATGGTGTCAGGATAGTGGACAGTGTCAGATATTTTTTTTATTTTACAATGTCGAATAGAGGTAACATGTCGCCCAAAACTAACCAGCAGCTCCTCCGGGGGTAGTGCTACATTTGCAACATCCATGGTTTACAACCACATTCAATGCTGAACTTGAGGGACACAGAAAAATATCATTTATTTGCAATTATGTAATAATTAAAAAGATCATTTTTTTTTTAGATATGTGTAGCGCTACCCCCTCAGGAGCCGCTGATTGTTTTGGGATCGGCGTATTAAGTTACCTCTATGTGTTATCTAGGAGCGAAGGTAGTGAGTAGAGCAATAAGCCAATGTCCAGTTCGTAGATAAGGTTTTCTGAATGCTTTATTCCTTGGCCCAACACGACCAATATCAACATGAGGTAGACAGAAAAGGTTGATGAAGCACAGGAACTTTGCGGTATCAGGCTTGGATAGAAGGGAAGCAATCCTGCTTTCAGCAATAGTTGTACAGTTCGTCGCCACTCCAGCCAGAGTGGGTAAGCTGCTGGGAGGGACAGGTCTCTGCCACAGACCTGGCTCTGGTGGGGCCTCTGCCACAGGCCTAGAACTTGGATGAGCTAAATAGTTGAGCTAATCCTCCCAGTAAATCGTGCTAGGGTCACCGGTTGACAGTGGAAGTGTACCTGTCAATGTTCCGGTCACCAGATCCCCGATGGTTCGTTCAAGCCCTCTTGGATAACCTGCCTCCGGGTTCTCCTCAAGCCAAACCCCCACCATGGGATCTCCTTAGTAGAAGGGGGGACCCAGTCAGTCACTGGGGCCCCTTTGTGGCATCAGTTGCTCCAGGCCAGAAGGGCCCAGAGTCAAGAACTCCGCGTAGCGCGCGACCCCAGGCCAGGTAGGCCATAGTGGTGGGGCCCGCTTGGTGCGCACACCCTAAAGGTGGGTGCCGCACCTGGAACCCGCGAAGAACCCAGAACAACGGCCTCCGCCACAGAAATACTCCTCCCCAGCATGCCCCATGAGGGAAAACTCCTCTAATTGGCTGCTGAGAAGAAGCGGCTCCGCCTGGACCTTTCTGGCGCCACCTGCCGCCCAGGGATGGTACCGCATCCCTAGAATGCAGCCTGACCCACAGAACAAATCCAGACAGACAAATTTAACAAAATCAAGGATAAGAGCAACTTATCTCTCTCATCCTCCCACTAACTTTAGCGTAGTTCCCTTACTGAAAGTAAAGGGGGCGCTGTAGCGCCGGGTTACTTCTAAGTACCGGTGCTTGAGAAATTTAGAGGGTGATCAGAGTGTAAGGACTCTGATTTCAATTGTAATGTTTAAATTTGGGTCTCTGTCCCAGCTTGGCTGTGCTGTGGGCTCATTCTGTTGCTTCTGGGGTGCTGATGCCACCCCAGGATGACAGGTGGCAGCAGTGGAGTTGAGGTCCGGGTGCTTTTCCCCAGCAGCCTATCGGGAGGGGTTTTTCCTCGCTGTGCATGCTGGGGGAGGGGATATATGGGACAGACGCCATTTTGGTCTACGTCTTCTTCACATGTGGCGCCCACCTTTAGGGTGGCCATACAACGGCGCCCTGGCAAAATGGCCTTCCAGGCCGGGGTGTGCGTGCTACGCGGAGTTCCATGTTCTGGGGCCGTGTTGGCCTGGAGCATTTTGGCTGTGGATGGGGCCCAGTGATTGACTGGGTCCCAAATCTGAAGAGGTCCCAAGCATTGTTCTGTAAGAAAAAGCTGTTCGGTGGAGAGTCTGCCTGAGGATTACAAAGAAAGGCTGGTGTTCCAGGAGGGTTCTGACCATCCACCGGGTACCAAGGTAACCGTGTGCTGAGAGGCTGGACGTCGGTCGCCTATCAGCCAGTAACCCACTGAACTGCCTGAAGGAGATTCAGGTGCCGAATCTCCATGTTTGCAGCCGATGGGAGGGTCTGTGGCAGAGACCTATTCCCAAGTACCAAGTGACGCTCTGGCTGCCAGGCTTGTGCGAGAGGCCTGTCCAGGTGCATTATACCCATTCCGGCTGGAGTGGCGAGAGAAGAAGTTGTCGTTGGCAGCAGGACTTATTATTCACGCCTGAATCTGATGTTCCTCATTTCTACTATTTCTACATTCCTCACCAAGTTTTACTGTTTTTGCCCGGCTGGGTAATAAAAGCACAAGAAAAAGACACCTGCTGTGTGGACATTCTATTACTACAACTCTCATCAACTACCCTAGACGGCGGAGTCACAGAGGTAGTATGCCACCCAAAACAAACTAGCAGCTCCTTCGGGGGTACCGCTACATATACATATGTAGCACTACCCCCGAAGGAGCTGCTGGTTTGTTTTGACTCCTCTGTGACTCCACCGTCTAGGGTAGTTGATGAGAGCCGTAGTAATGGAATGTCTTTTTCTTGTGATTTTATTTACCCAACAAGGTAAAAACAGGTGAACTTGGTGAAGAATAGAGGAATAGTAGAAATGGAGAACACAGATTCAGGTGTATGTAAAAGGGAAACAGACAAACTTTCACTTCGCCACTCCAGCTGGAATAGGTATAGCGCACCTGGGCAGGCCTCTCACAAACCTGGCAGCCAGAATGACACTCGAACTTGGGGTTAAGTCTCTGCCACAGACCCTCCCAATGGTTGCAGAAAATTATAGTCCAGGGTCCTCTTGACTGGAATCAACAACTGGATCTCCTTCAGGTAGTTTAAATTAGGTTACCGACTGACAGGTGACCAACATTTAGCCTCTCAGTGTCTGGTTCCCCTAGTTAGTCAGGCCCCTATTGGAACACCAGCCTCTCTCGGCACTCCTCAGGCAGACTCTCCACCGAACAGCTTCTTCCAACAGGACGAACAGCCTAGGACCTCTTTAGATGGGGGACCCAGTCGATTACTGGGTCTCAAGCATTAGATCAGGTTCTCCGGGCCAACGTGGTCCCGTAGCCAGGATCTCTGCGTAGCACGGGCATCCCGGCCCGGAAAGGCCATTTGCCGGGGGAAACCGTAGAATGGCTACCCTGAAGGTGGACGCCACACGAGGAGAAGACCCAGGAAGATGGCGTCTGCCTCATAAATACCCCTCCCCAGCATGCACAGCGAGGAAGCCTTCTCCTGATAGGCTGCTGTAAAAAGGCATCCAGTCCTTGACTCCACTGCTGCCACCTGCTGACCTGGGGTGGCACTGCACCCCAGGAACAACAGCATGAGTCCACAGCACAGCCAAGCTGGGACAGAAGCTCCAAAATGTGAACTAATTAACATGGTCAGAGTCACTTAACTCTCTGACCCCCTTCTAAATTTCACTAGCACCAGTTCTGAAAAGTAACCAGGCGCTACACATAGAACTGAGTCTGTCCTGATACCTCTTCCTGTAATCACCTACACAGCAGCACTATGAGTCAATTAGGGATTAGAGGCTGTGTACAGTTCTGTCAAACAACAATGAAAATAACAATGAAAATTACAATAGACTTCAATTATATAGCGATAGATTGCTACGAGTTTCAAACATCCACCAAATCACCCTGCAGGCAGACCCCCATATATCACCTCTGAGACAATGAGCAGTCATTTGCGTAGTTTTGTTGCGTTTATTGTGGGATACAACTTGGTTGGGGTAAAGGAAGATATGGGATGCCCATAGCACGTATTGAATTTCCATAACATTTGTAGAACATTGGTTAGTAGATTTAGCCCTGAAAATTATGCACTTCTAACATTCACCGTCTCTTCCCCTGCATAACTTCACTGCAGACTGTTGCTCCTCCTCCTCCTCTGCACTGGCTCCGGCAGAGTATCACTCCTATAGATTCCTCTCCTCCCGTACAAGTACTTTGCTGCAAACTGTTAGGCCCCGTACACACGACCGGATCTGTCCGCTGAGATTTATCCGCGGATCAGTTCCAGCAGACAAATCCGGTCGTGTGTACGGCCTATCGGACATTTTCCAGCGGACATTTGTCCAGCCGACCGTTTTCCAGCGGACAAAAATTTCTTAGCATGCTAAGAAATCTGTCCGCTGGAAACCTGTCCGTCGGACAAATCCGGTCGTCTGTACAGACTCACAGGACTTGTCCGACCGACCGCCATCCCTCGCATGCGTCTAAGTGATTCGACGCATGCGTGGAAGTATTTACCTTCCAGGGTCGCGCACGTCGCCGCATCCACGTCGCGACACGTCACTGCGTATGTTTTCCGCTGGGATTTTGGTCTGATGGTGTGTACAACCATCAGACCAAAATCCGGCAGCAGACATATCCGATGGAAACGGTCCGGCGGACTGTTTTCATCGGATAATCCGGTCGTGTGTACAAGGCCTAAGATTCCTGTTGCTTCACTTCCAGTAAGACAAAAAGGGATCACTCTGAATAACCCACAGCTTGCTGGCTGTACTTTGTTAATGTAATAAAGTCTCTTGAATGGTGTTCCTTGAGCAAATCACTAAGCCAGAGGCATACAATACCTCTCCCCGGAGGCTCAGTGAGTTTGAAAGCTACACAGTATCTTGGATGGTATTACCTGACTGCTTTACCAGGCCAGAGATACAAGGTACCTCTTGCCGATGGCCTAGCAATGGCAGCACACGGCAATAAGCGGACTACTGTTCCCAGCCAGTCTATAACTGCAAACGCTGCGTTCCCCGGCCACAGCATTCTGCACTACTCTCAACAATCCTCCTCGTGCTTCTTCCACACTGACCTTCTCCAAAGTGCAAGTCCTGTGTTCCCCGGTCACAGGAGCCTGACACTATCTCCATGGTGAAAATCTTTATCGAGGAATACATCCTAGCAGCTCCTCCTGCCCTCCTCTAAGCTTGGCGCGTCCCTCCATTCTTCTTTCTCCGGCACCAACAGAATCCCCTAGCAGTATGTGACCTCAGCTTATATGGGAGGCCTGCCCCCTGCCAATACCGAATAGGGATTGTTTAGAGCTCCTTACATGAGCTGCCTGTCACTCAGTACTTCAGGTCCAGCCCCTATTCCAGAACAATCTTCCTGAAAGCAGGGGAGGCATCTTTGAGTCAGAGAACAGGTGATCACCCACTACTGCACTAAACACTCCCAGCCCCAGATCAAAACAATGAGGCCCAGCCTAGAGCACAGGCCTGCCTAAATTTGCCTGCACTGATATCCTAAACATAGAAAAATCCTATTCTAGCACCTACCTAAAGGTAGAGGGTGCTACAATTATTTGCTCCATTTTGGTCTGTTAAACATACAACTGACAAAATACTGTTATATCTATTGAATAAGTGCACAAAATACCTGTGCATCCGGCCAGAAATCCAGTATTGTCCTGTGCACTCTGGGGACTTCTAAAGACCACAGAACACCTCCCCCACATATTATGGAGATAAGGATAGGGGGAGGTGTCCCATAATCCTGTTCTAAGGTGACAATATTGCTTTTCCATTAATACAGTACAGCGAGTGAGCGTTGTCACCTTAGGAAGTGTGTTAATGGAAGGATCACTAGGTAAAAACAGAAGGAAAAAAAGCATGAATGAAGAAAACCAATGCAGTCAGAACATCTAAGGATTAGAATAATAATCAGTTACAATGTAAATCAATACTTTACCCTATGAATCTTAAAGGGGTTGTAAAGGTTCATCTTTTATTTTCTAAATTGGTTCCTTTAAGCTAGTGCATTGTTGGTTCAGTTACCTTTTTCTTCGATTTCCCTTCTGAGGCCTCGTACACACGACCGTTTTCCCTCGATAGAATCCATCAAGAAACTTGGTGGCAGAGCTTCTTTGCTGAGGAAAACGGTCGTGTGTATGTTTTTCATCGAGGAAACTGTCGAGTAACTCGACGAGGAAAATAGAGAACAAGTTCTCTTTTTCCTCGATGGGAGTCTCAATTTCCTCGTTGTGTTCCTAGTTGGGCTGGTTTTCGACGAGAAACGCGAGCGTGTGTATGCTAAGAAACCCACGCATGCTCAGAATAAAGTATGAGACGGGAGCGCACCTTCAGTAAAAGTAGCGTTTGTAATGGAAAAAACACATTTGTCACGCTGTAACAGACTGAAAAGTGCAAATCGACTCTTACCAAACTTTTACTTAACACGCAGTAACATGAGATTAGCAAAAGCAGCCCCAAGGGTTGTGCCAGTGGAATCGAACTTCCCCTGCCATTGTATGTGTTGTACGTCACCGCGTTTGAGAACAACGGGATTTTGTCTTGACAGTGTGTACGCAAAGCAAGCTTGTCGAGTTCCTCGACAAGCCTAACAAGGAACTCGTCGAGGAAAACGATGTGTATTTTCCGACAAGTTCCTCGGTCGTGTGTACGAGGCCTGAATGTTTTTTTTCTTTGTTTGAATTTCTCACTTCCTGTTTCTCCTGAGTAAGCTTTCCACCATCATCTGAGCGGTGGAAAGTCATTTAGAACAGCTTACTGAACACCTTACTGAGGAGGAACAGGAAGTGAGAAATTCAGACAAAGAAAAAAAAAACATTTAGAAGGGAAATTGAAGGAAAAGGTAAGTGAACCAACAATGCACAAGCTTAAAGCGGAGGTTCACCCATAAAAACGACTTTCCCCTATTACACTGCCCCCCCGCATTACAATACGAATATGCCATTAATTTTTTTTTGGCTGCTGTACATACCTGGGTACAGCTATTCACCCGTGTCCTCCGGGTTGCGAGTCCCGCGGGAGTGGGCGTTCCTACCATGGCGATGATTGACGTTTTGACTAAAAAACGAGCTCCCCCCGTCGCATAAGAAGCGTCACGATTGGCGGAAGGAGCCGAACGGCGAGTCGGCGCTATACTGCGCCTGCGCATCGCAGTTCGGCTTCTTTCGCCAGTCGTGACGCGGCTTACGCGACGGGGGGGAGCTCATTTTTTTGTCAAAACGTCAATCACCGCCATGGTAGAAACACCCACTCCCGCGGGACTCGCAACCCGGAGGACACGGGTGAATAGCTGTACCCAGGTATGTACAGCAGCCAAAAAAAAATTAATGGCATATTCGTATTGTAATGCGGGGGGGCAGTGTAATAGGGGGAAGTCGTTTTTATGGGTGAACCACCGCTTTAAAGTAACCTATTTAGAAAATTCAAAACTAACCTTTACAACCCCTTTAACTCTTTTCTACTAGTCTTATCCTGACCACTAGCATTTAATGAACCCCTGAAACCCCTAACAATTGTCATTGTCACCATAAGAGTATAATTCACACTTTCCTGTGCTGAGATTTCCCAGTGCTCGGATTGTTTGTTTCAGGAACCTCAGATTTATAAAATATGGAAGCTGCACCCACTACATCATTCCAATTGTTAAAAATCATGAAGATTCAGATTTCTATGTCAGAAGATTTTGGGTGGATTTCCTGTTATATGATAAATACTCAAATCTCCTGACCCCCCCCAGATATAGTTATAGAACCGCTCGCTAAAGCTAATGCAGCATGGAGGGGCTCAGTGAAGGTGGTGGTAAATGTGTGGAGGTGTCTGATCGGGTTACACAGATCGTAAAAGGACAGCTGCCCGGCCTCATAATCCACATAGATCCTGACTCTGTTACTGGAGAGATTGTCAGCCAACTGGATCTCTTTATGGTCATGTTTCATGGAATACTGATTTTTTGTCCTGTACAACCCCCAGGACTTCTTATTCTTTCCAACCCCTGACTGGTCTCCTCTCCTCTCTATACTGGGATAACACATCCCAACCATCCAGCACTCTAATTTACAGACATCCACTTCCCAGTAATGTCGTCCTGAGGAAAATCCCCTGCTGCTTAATACCTTAAGTGTATCCTGAAATCTCTCCGGTGTTTCTGGATGATCCTGCCATATATCTGACCAGGATACAGTTTTCATGTCATCTGATATCTGTAGATTCTTATGAGCTGTGTTCACATCCAGTAATATGTCTGAAGCTTCCTGTATATTGAAGAATACATATACCCCTTTCCTCATATCAGATAACCCTGTGTGTAATATGTGTGATATTCCAGCCACATCCAGATCCCCTCCATCATGGAGGAGTCTATCATGTCTCTCTCTGTCCTCATTATCTCCCTCCTCAGTATCACACAAGTCCCCTGTGTCTGATTCCTGTAGGACAGTCAGTGGGTCAGTCATGTTACACAGCTCCTCAATGTCCTCCATCTTCCTGGACAGATCCTCCTTCTTTATTTCCAGCTGATGGATCAGATCAGACAATGAATGTGAGATCCGCTCTTCCTGGCTGGAGATGTTCCTCAGGGCTCTCTTCTTCAGGTCCTCCAGATGTCTCCTGAGCTCGATGAACAGGGCAGTGACTCTCTCTCTTTTACCAGCCGATTTTTCTTTTACTTTTCCCTTATGTTCCTTAAGATTCTGGACTCTTTGATCAATCTCCTCTCGGTGGGCAATCAGTTTCTGCAGAACATTTTTGAGTTTTTGTTTTTTGTTCTCAGAGGCCTCATCCAGAGTCTCCACCTTGTGTCCCCGGTGTTCTCCATCCAGCCTGCAGGACACACAGATACAGACAGAGTCCTCAGTGCAGTAATATTTAAGAAGTTCTCTATGGATGGAGCATTTTCTGTTCTCCATGGAAGTGGTGGGATCAGTTAGGACATGTTCTGGTGACTTGCTGTGGACTCTCAGGTGATTATCACACAGAGAAGCTTCACACATCAGACAGGATATAACAGCAGGTACAGGAGAGTGATAGCAGTAAGTACAGAAGATTTCAGTCTTTCCTTCTTCCAGCTGAGTAGATCGGAAAGTCTCCACTATGTTGAGTAGTGTTATGCTCCTGTGCAGTACAGGCCGATCCCGGAACTCTTCTCTGCACTCAGGACAGGAATATCCTCCAGACCCCTCCTGTGTATCCAACACACGATCAATACAGACCCGGCAGAAGTTGTGGCCACATCTCAGGTTTACAGGATCTGTATATGTGGTCAGACAGATGGAACAGTCCAGCTCCTGTCTCAGATCAGCAGACGCCATCGCTGAAAGCAGAAGAGAGAAATGAAAGTGAAAGGCTCAGGTTTCGAAACTTCAAAGGGCGTCTTACGTTTCTCTGGAAAGGGTGTGGCTCAGTTGGTCATACAGAGTTCATATTGCAGAAGTTTGTGCATAAAGCATCTGCAGACAAGGCAGACAAGGCACACAGCCAAGTTATATAATGCAGTGTGAATAGCTATTTGCGGGATTATGCTCTTTGGTGTCTGTTTGTTTATGAAGCAGTAGTAAATCAGTTATGAACCTGTGTAGGTCGATTCTCTGCAGGCGAAGAGAAGCGATCTACTAACATCCAGGACCTTCACTGTGAGTGCAAGACTGTAGTCTCATGAGAAATCCAGAGATTATAGTCTCGTTAAATCAAAGTGAAAGTAAAACACCAAGCAGCACAAATAAAATAAAGAAATAAAGTCCACCAATCACAAATATACACCCCCTTTATGGTGTAGCACTACCCCCGCAGGAGCTGCTGAGAATTTCAGGCGGCATGTTACCTCTATTTTCTCGCTGTCCAGGGTAGTAAAAGAGAGTTGAAAAAGTTCAATGTCCACACTTTACACTTCTTTGTCTAGAATTTATTTGCAGAACTTTGGTAGAAAAGAAGAAATTGTTGGAGGGGTGGAAGGGTAAATAGGTAGATAGGTTCAGGTGCATAATCTCAATTAGGAAACACTCCTGCTTCCAGCAAACAGTTCTCGTCACCACTCTAGCCAGAGTGGGTATTGCTCACCCGGATAGGTCCCTTTCCCTGGCCGAGCAACCCGAATGGCACACGGAATAAAGTACAGTCTCTGCCACAGACCTTCCTTTATAAGGAGACACTTTCGGTCCAGAATCCCCTGCCACAGGATTCAGCACCCGGATCTCTCCAGATTAACTTCTGTGGAACTCAGATCTGACATCACCATCAAGCCTCTCAAATGGTGTGTAGCGCCCCCTTACTTTCACTTTTAGTGTGGGCACTACGCTAAAGTTAGTGGGGAATGGGAGAGTTATTTTTGCTCCCATTCACAATTTTCTAAATTGGGCTGCTGTCATTCATGGGCTGTCCTGTGGGTCAGTCTGCGCTCCAGGGGTGTTGTTTCCACCCCTGGGTGACGGTTGGCGCTGGAGGGGTTCTGGCAGAGCCGCTTTTCCCCAGCAGCCAATTGGGGGAGTTTTTCCCTCGCGGGGCATGCTGATGGAGGGTGTATCTGTGGCGGACGCCATTTTTTGAGGTCCTTCGTGGGTTTGAGGTTCCAGGTGCGGCACCCACCTTCAGGGTGATGGCCTACCGGGCCGGGGTCATACGCTATGCGGAGCTCCACGTTCCTGATAGGGACCCCAGTGACTTACTGGGTTCCCAATTCTTTTGAGGAGATCCCAGGCAGGATGCCGCTCGATGGGGGGTTGGCTTGAGGAGAACCCGGAGGCAGGTTGTCCAACAGGGCTTGAACGAACCATCGGGGATCTGGTGACTGGAATGTTGACAGGTACACTATTGCTGTCATCTGGTGACCTATGCTTGATCTACTGGAAGGATTCGCTCAATCTAAATCTGTTCATTTAGCTCTGTAGCGCCCCCTTACTTTCAGTATGGGCCCTACGCTAAAGTTAGTGGGGAATGGGAGAGTTATTCTTTCTCCCATTCACAATTTGTCAAATTTGGGCTGCTGTCATTCCAGAAATGTCCTGTAGGTCAGCCTGCGCTCCAGGGGTGTTGTTTCCACCCCTGGGCGACAGGTGGCGCTAGAGGGGTTCTGGCAGAGCAATTTTCCCCAGCAGCCAATTAGAGGAGTTTTCCCTCGCGCGGCATGCTGGGGGAGAGTATATCTGTGGCAGACGCCATCTTTATTGGTTCTTCCTGCGGGTTCCGGGTTCCAGGTGCGGTATCCACCTTTAGGGTGCGCGCATCCAACGGACCCCGGCGATGGCCTTCCAGGCCGGGGTCAAATGCTACTCGGAGCTCTATGTTGCCGAGAGGGGCCCCAGTGACTTACTGGGTCCCCAGTTCTATTGAGAGGATCCCAGGCTGGATGCCGTTCGATTGGGGGGTCGGCTTGAGGAGAACCCGGAGGCAGGTTGTCCAATAGGGCTTGAACGAACCAATCGGGCATCTGGAAACCGGAATGCTGACAGGTACGCTTTGCTGTCATCCGGTGACCTATGCTAAAACCTACTGGGAGGATTCGCTCAATTCGTCCATTTAGCTCATCCAAAGTAATTGGCCTGTGGCAGAGGCCTTGAGCCAGGTCTGTGAGAGAGATCTGTTCCTCCCAGCAATTTAAAGTGACACTTCGGCTGCCAGGCTTGTGACAGGAGTCTGTCCGGGGGCACTTCACCCACTCTGGCTAGAGTGGCGACAAACTGTAATTTGGTACTACTGAGAGCAGGATTGCTCGGTTCATATCCAGGCCTGATACTGCAAAGTTCTCCCTCTTTCTTCATCAACCTTTTCTTCCTATTTGATGTTGATGTTGACCGTGTTGGCCTGGAAATAAAGCATTGGAAAACCTCTATTCCTTGCCTGGACATTCACTCTGTTTTCCAACTGCACCCGTAGACAGCACTAAGGTAACTTATTACGCCGATCCCAACAACAAATCAGCGGCTTCTGAGGGAGTAGCGCTACACGTGGGGGCTCGTCCGGGATTTCGGCTGTTACCATTGACAACTGAGATTGTGAGTAGTCATTTATTAACCACTTCCATACAGGGCTCTTATACACACCTCAATACCGGGCCTATTCTGGCACTTCTCTCCTACATGTACAAATCATAATTTTTTTGCTAGAAAATTACTCAGAACCCCCAAACATTATATATGTTTTTTTAGCAGACACCCTAGGGAATAAAACGGCGGTCATTGCAAAGGTTTATCTTGTACGGTATTTGCGCAATAATTTTTCAAACGCCTTTTTTGGGGAAAAAAATTGTTTCATGAATTAAAAAAATAACAAAACAGTAAAGTTAGCCCAATTTTTTTGTAAAATATGAAAGATTAGGTTACACCGAGTAAATAGATACCTAACATGTCACGCTTTAAAATTGCGCACCCTCATGGAATGGCGCCAAACTTTGGTACTTAAAAATCTCCATAGGCAAGGCTTTGACATTTTTTACAGGTTACCAGTTTAGATTTACAGAGGAGATCTAGTGCTAGAATTGTTGCTGCCACTCTAACGCACGCGACGATACCTCACATATGTGGTTTAAACGGCGTTTACATGACTTGCGTGTGCGTTCGCTTCTGCGCGCGAGCTACCGGGGACAGGGGTGTTTTAATTTTTTTTTATTATTATTATTTATTTATTTTACATATTTATTTATTTTTTTACACTTTTTTTATTTATTTTTTATTATTTTATTACTTTTATTCCTATTACAAGGAATGTAAACATCCCTTGTAATAGGAATGTGTGTGACAGGTCCTCTTTATGGAGAGATGCGGGGTCAATAAGACCCCACATCTCTCCTCCAGGCTGGAAACCATGAGATCGGTGAAAAAAATTCACTGATCTCATGAATACTGTGGCTTACAGCCGCAATGGCGGCTTTGTTTACTTACAGGACCCGGGCGTGACGTCATCACATCGCGCCCGGGTCCTCCGACGGTCATAGAGATGACTGGTGACCATCTGGTCACCAGTCATCTCTATACTTCCTGCCAGCGCCGTACGATTCTTTCTCCGGGCCCCCGTGGCACGGGAGAGCCTGGAGAAGCACCGGATGGCGGCGGGAGGGGGGGATGTCCCCTCCCGCCGCCTGTAAGAACGATCTAGCGGCGGAACCGCCACTATGATCGTTCTTACGTTGTGCAGAATCGCCGGCACAAGAGATAGATATCTGGATGATGCCTCTCGCTGCAGGCATCATTCAGATATCCCCCTTCAAAGTCCAGGACGTCATATGACGTCCACTCTGGACGGTAGAGACACTTTGTGGACGTCATATGACGGCGGCTGGTATGGAAGTGGTTAAGGAGCGAAGAGTGTTCGGTGTCGTGTGTTTGAACTGTCCGGCTACAAGGGAGTTTTTTGTGTGACCGAGTGGGCCAGAGGGTGTGTTGCCTGGCCTACTTACCTTGAACAGAATTTTGGACAACGATTTTTGCCCTGTTCAGTTTTTTTCCAAGTTTCCCTCTTCCCCCCCTTCTCCTCCAGATCCACATGGACATTTTTGTGCAGAACTCTTGGGAGGGGTTTGGGTTCAGTCAGTTATAGAGGGGGTCCTTGCCAACTTCTTTGCAGCAATATAGGAAGACTGTACAAGAAAGGAAATGTTTCATTTTTTTTCTCTTCCCTTTTGCAGACTCAGTCCACTGCTTCCGCAGGTCCCCCAAGGTCTGGAATCGGTCCTTGTCCACAATCTTCCTCAGGGTCCGGTCACCTCTTCTCGTTGTGCAGCGTTTTCTGCCACACTTTTTCCTTCCCACAGACTTCCCACTGAGGTGCCTTGATACAGCACTCTGGGAACAGCCTATTCGTTCAGAAATTTCTTTCTGTGTCTTACCCTCTTGCTTGAGGGTGTCAATGATGGCCTTCTGGACAGCAGTCAGGTCGGCAGTCTTACCCATGATTGCGGTTTGGAGTAATGAACCAGGCTGGGAGTTTTTAAAAGCCTCGGGAATCTTTTGCAGGTGTTTAGAGTTAATTCGTTGATTTAGATGATTAGGTTAAGAGCTCGTTTAGAGAACTTTTTCATGATATGCTAATTTTTGGAGATAGGAATTTTGGGTTTTCATGAGCTGTATGCCAAAATCATCAATATTAAAACAATAAAAGGCTTGAACTACTTCAGTTGTGTGTAATGAATCTAAAATATATGAAAGTCTAATGTTTATCAGTACATTACAGAAAATAATGAACTTTATCACAATATGCAAATTTTTTGAGAATGACCTGTACATACATAGAAAATTATATTGATACATCAGGATTAGGGATGAGCTTCGAGTTCGACTGGAACATTGCCTGTTCGCCTGTTCGGCGAACAACGAACAATTAGGGGTGTTCGCGGCAAATTCGAAAAGCCGCGGAACACCCTGTTAAAGTCTATGGGAGAAATCTAAAGTGCTAATTTTAAAGGCTAATATGCAATTTATTGTCCTAAAAAGTGTTTGGGGACCTGGGTCCTGTCCCAGGGGACATGTATCAATGCAAAAAAAAGTTTTAAAAACTTCTGTTTTTTCAGGAGCAGTGAATTTAATAATGCTAAAAGTGAAACAATAAAAGTGAAATATTACTTTAAATTTCGTACCTAGGGGGGGTGTAAAGTTAGCATGTGAAATATTGCATGTTTCCCGTACATAGAACTGTCCCTGCACAAAGTGTCATTTCTCAAAGGAAAAAAAGTATTTTAAAACCGGACTTGCGGCTATAATGAATTGTTGGCTCTGGCAATTCAGAGCGAATTCATTCATAAAAAAAAAGCGTGGGGATCCCCCCAAATTCCATTACCAGGCCCTTCAGGTCTGGAATGGATATTAAGGGGAACCCTGCCGTCAATTTGAAAAAAAAAAATGACGTGGGGTTCCCCCCCAAATATCCATTCCAGACCCTTCAGGTCTGGCGTGGAGTTCCCCCAAAAATTCACACCAGACCCCTTATCCAAACACGTTAACCTGGCCGGCCGCAGAAAAGAGAATGCGACAGAGTGCGCCCCCCCCCTGTCATGAACCGTACCAGGCCACATGCCCTCAACATGGGGAGGATGTCCCCATGTTGATGGGGACAAGGGCCTCATCCCCCACAACCCTTGCCCGGTGGTTGTGGAGGTCTGCGGGCGGGGGGCTTATCAGAATTTGGAAGACCCCTTTAACAAAGGGGACCCCCAGATCCTGCCCCCCCTATGTGAATTGTACCCCTACCATTTCACGAAGGAAGTGTAAATAGTTGGAAAAAACACACACACACCGTAGAAAAAAGTCCTTTATTAATAAAAAATAAATTTAAAAAAAAACAGCGGTGGTAATCTACTCGGTCCCAGCTCCCTGCTCCAACGTTGTCTGTATCCAGCGACAGTTGATCTCCGGTCCAGCGATGAGAAGATCCATCCATCCAGAGCGCAGCCACGCCGACCTAGTCTCTCTGCTGGACACAGCCCAGCGAATGACGCGGCTGAAGTTGTGACATTTCTTCTATAGGGGAGGCGGAGACACCCGTCACGTGACCCCGCCCCGTCACTGTGAGGTAGCAGAGGGGGCGGGTCACGTGATGGGTGGCCCCGCCTCCCCTATATAAGAAATGTCAAAGCTACAGCGCGTCATTCACTGGGCTGTGTCCAGCGGAGAGAGGAGGTCGGCATGGCTGCGCTCTGGATGGATGGATCTTCTCATCGCTGGACCGGAGATCAACCGTCTGGATACAGACAACGTTGGAGCAGGGAGCTGGGACCGAATAGATTACCACCGCTGGATTTTTTTTATTAATAAATGACTTTTTTCTACGGTGTGTGTGTGTTTTTTCCAACTATTTACACTTCCTTCGTGAAATGGTAAGGGTACAATGTACCCCATTATCAATTCACATAGGGGGGGCCAGGATCTGGGGGTCCCCTTTGTTAAAGGGGTCTTCCAGATTCTGATAAGCCCCCCGCCCGCAGACCCCCACAACCACCGGGCAAGGGTTGTGGGGATGAGGCCCTTGTCCCCATCAACATGGGGACATCCTCCCCATGTTGAGGGCATGTGGCCTGGTACGGTTCAGGAGAGGGGGGGCCGCACTCTGTCCCCCCTCTTTTCTGTGGCTGGCCAGGTTAACGTGCTCGGATAAGGGGTCTGGTGTGAATTTTTGGGGGAACTCCACGCCATTTTTAAAAAAAAATTTGGGGTGGAGTTCCCATTAAAATCCACACCAGACCTGAAGGGTCTGGAATGGATATTTGGGGGGAACCCCACGTAATTTTTTTTTTTAATTGACGGCGGGGTTCCCCTTAATATCCATTCCAGATCTGAAGGGCCTGGTAATGGAATTTGGGGGGACCCCCACGCTATTTTTTATTTTTATTTTGAATGAATTTGCTCTGAATTGCCAGAGCCGACAATTCATTATAGCCGCAAGTCCGGTTTTAAAATACTTTTTTTTCCTTTCAGAAATGACACTTTGTGCAGGGACAGTTCTATGTACGGGAAACATGCGCTATTTCACATGCTAACTTTACACCCCCCCCTAGGTACGAAATTTAAAGGAATATTTCACTTTTATTGTTTCACTTTTAGCATTATTAAATTCACTGCTCCCGAAAAAACTGACGTTTTTAAAACTTTTTTTTGCATTGATACATGTTTCCTGGGACAGGACCCAGGTCCCCAAACACTTTTTAGGACAATAACTTGCTTTTAAAATTAGCACTTTAGATTTCAAATGTTCGAGTCCCATAGACTTTAAAGGGGTTCTAAAGTTCACATGAACATTTGGTGTGTTCGCAAGTTCTGGTGCGAACCGAACAGGGGGGTGTTCGGCTCATCCCTACTAAGGAGTGATACTCGGACACACTTGACCCCACTGCTTCCACCTACCGTCCACGGGTGACAGGAGCCCCCGGACAAAAGAACCAGGCCCGTCGGAACTAGAGAGGGAATGCAAGCAACTGCTGGGGGCCCCGAGCTGGCCAGGGGCCCCCAAGCAGGAGCCCGTTCGTTCCGCTGCAGGGATGGGGGCTTTAGTTTGCTGAGGGGAGAGAAGCAGGGGCAGAATGGGCTGTGTGGCTGCCGGATATTTAATACCAGAGATTTACAGCCGCAGCGATGTCTTTTACTTTAACTTCTTTTTTTATTTTTTTTTGGCAGTGACCAATTCTCCCCCTCTGGTTGGTTGAGCAGATCAGTGTCTCAAAGCTCCTCCCCTCCTCAGTCCGTTTTGTAAACACACACAAGGAGGAAGAAGAGGAGGGGGGAGAAGGGACCTTCTGATCAGGTCTGCTCTAAAGTTTTTATTATGCTCTGTAGATGGAGGAGGAAGGGGGGAGACTGTCTGTCTGGAAAGGAGGACAAGTTAGATCTCATGTGAGTGATCGAGGGGTTAGGAGGATATGTGCTGGCAGGGGAAAGCCAATGCTAGAACTTCAGTGTGGATTAGATTTGAAATTTGACAACCCCTCTCTTCCTTCCAAAAACACCCCTCCAGCACATATCCTACCCCCTACCTATTCCCCTTGCACTGGTTCCTTTCTCTCACAAACCCCCCCAGCACATATCCGACCCCCCAAGCACATGTGGGCACAGTGGCTGCATATGATGGGGCACAGTGGCTGCATATGATGGGGCACAGTGGCTGCATATGATGGGGCACAGCGGCTGCATATGATGGGGCACGGCGGCTGCATTTGATGGGGCACGGCGGCTGCATTTGATGGGGCACGGCGGCTGCATTTGATGGGGCACGGTGGCTGCATTTGATGGGGCACGGTGGCTGCATTTGATGGGGCACAGTGGCTGCATTTGATGGGGCACAGTGGCTGCATATGATGTTTCTTTTTTTTAGAATCAGTTTGCGCCCCCCCAAACAAATTTGAGCACCGACCGCCTCTGCCCCCAGCACATATCTATCTCTCCCCTCTCTAGCACTAGCCCTCTCGCCAGGACATATCTATCCCCTGCATTCCATGCAGAACACCCGCAATTCAGCTACACGCGTTTGCTGCGGCACATTATATGCAACAGCAGTATTTGCACTGTAAACATTTTTTATTTAACGTGTGGGTGAACTTAAACTGTATCGCTATGCTGTGGTTCCTGTAGGCTGTGCGTGTGGGGGGGGGGGGCTGGGGCTTGGGGGCCTCCATGTCCATTTTGCTTGGGGCCCCCAAATTCCTTCAAACGGCCCTGAAAAGGACAGCCCACAGTACAGCCAAGCTAGAGTAGAGACCCAAATTTAAACAATCAAATTAGTTCAGAGCCAACTATTTCTCTGAACTTTCCCTCTAAATCTCAAATCGCACCAGTTCTGATAATAGCCAGGCGCTACAATAATATATCCAAAAATTCTCCTCGCTAAATCCTCTCCTTGATGTCGGTGGACAAATGAGAACCAAGAGGAGACAAGATGCATGGCAACGCTTCCTTTCTACACATTTCAGGAACATTAGTGTTTTGTAAAGGAACAATATTAGCTGTAGAAGAAAGCTGTGATTTAGCCAAGAGCATTATCGTCACTAGATGGCGCCCAAACCATGGCCACAGTTTCCTCACAAGCAGATGAGATTGCAGACAAAGGAGAAGTATTGATCAAAACAGGAGCAGGTAGCACTATGGGAGTTCTTCACTTCCTATAATACAGGTGGGAGGAGAGGCATATCCCATATATATATAAACTCCTTTCGTCTTTTCCGCTTCAAACCAAAACTTTGAATATGATTAAATGGGAAAAGGATCTATCCCAAACCTTTACGTGGGAAGAGTGGCAGAAAGCCATTCATATTAATAGTTCCTCTTCTTCATGTGTAGAACACTGGGAAAATGCCCAGAAAATACTAAACCGCTGGTATCTGACCCCTTACAGACTCTCTAAAATATTCCCTAACTCCTCCCCCTTATGTTGGAGATGTGATTCCTATACAGGCAACTTACTACACACTCTTTGGGACTGTAGAGCCTTATCAAGCTTTTGGAATAATGTATCCTCCTTCATCGCGACTTTCACCGGTAATCTAAAATTACTTATACCTGAAGTGGCCTTATTAGGTCTAAAACTATGGGGCAAATTCTCAAAAGAGATACGCGGACTTAACTAAAGTTTTCTGAATTTACACGGCGCGTATCTTTGCGCCCGATCTTCAAAACGAGTTAAGCCTAGATTTCCAGATTTTCCGTCCTACCTAAAAAAAATACACCTGCGCATCCCCGGGCGCAAATTACGCTAGTCACGCCGCTGTTTTTGATAGGCAAAGATGCAAATGAGGGAGATAGGGCGATTCACAACATTAAGTGTGTGCGCCGTAGATTACGCCCTGTGCGCACCTGTTAGTTTCCCTGGGCAAATTTACACATTATAAAAGCAGACCTAATTTTACACATGCCGTGTAAGGGTCTGCTCAAGCAACTGAATAGAGGTAGAGCTGACAACACATCTCTGCAGGACAACAATCTGACTGCCAAAATGCCCGGCACATCAATGATTGTAACGGCACTCGCCACTTTACAGGCACAAAGAAGGAGGAGGGCACAGAGGAGGAGGATGCGGGCACAGGAGAGGGTTTACCGCCCACGGCGCGATCTGTTTGCCATGCCTGATTATGAGGTGTATGGCAACTTCAGATTTGACAGGGAAGCCATCCTGGAGCTCACCCAAATACTTCAGGAGGATCTCACCACCCCAACCAAACGATCCCATGCCCTGCCACCTCTACAAAAAGTTATGGCAACCCTTCATTTTTTGGCCACTGGGTCTTTCCAGCGTGCATCTGGAGGTCTGGCTGGGATGGTGCAGTCGACAATGAGCCGATGTGTCCATCAGGTGGTCCCTGCCATACTGCGGCGCATTGGGCAACCAGTTTGAAAAGCCCACCCAGGAGGAGCAGCGTCTGCAAGCCATGACTGACTTCTACAACATTGGTGGCTTCCCACGGACCATCAGGGCGATAGACTGCACCCATGTGGCACTACAGCCCCCCCATGAAACTGAGCACCTGTTCAGGAACAGAAAAGGCTGGCATTCGATCAACGTCCAAGCTATTGTAGATGCTCATGGCCTCATCTGGCACGTTTGTGCCAAATTTCCAGGGTCGTGCCACGACAGTTTCATTCTCCGGCAGACCAAGATCTACCAAGACTTGGAGCAGAATGTGTATGGAGACAGCTGGCTGATTGGTGAGTGACATTGGTGTCAGGTATGCCCCCCCCCATGATGCAGACATCACAAGGGGCACATGCATGACTAATATCCTCCTGTCTTTTCCCTTACAGGTGACTCTGGATATGCCTTGGGACCCCACCTAATGACACCATTTAGGAACCCCCAAACACCAGGAGAACACAAATATAATGAGGTGCACATTCGCACCCGTTCAATTGTAGAGCGGACATTCGGGCTTCTCAAGTCCCGCTTCAGATGCCTTGACAAGACTGGGGGTACACTCTTGTATTCCCCAGACTTTGTCTGTCAAATAATTGGGGCATGTTGCATACTACACAATTTTGCAATGAGAAGGGGCCTGCATATTGAGTTATGTCCTGACCTGACCCCCCACCCAGGCAATCCCCCCCCCCCCCCAACCACATCTACCCGGTCTGCTGAGGGCACAGCAATAAGGAGACGACTTGCTGAAGGCATCTTTTCCCAGTAAATGGTACTTCATTATCTCACTTTATTGTTTGGTTTTACACCATAAACGCACAGATATTATGTGACATTTAAAATGTTTCTTTGCACAGTAAATGCACATTAATTATATGACAATGAGAATGTCTTTTTTCACAGAAAACGCACATTAATTATCTCACAATGAGAATGCATGAATGCACACCACTGTGGTCCCTAGCACAGACACATCACATGCACATCGAATTGGATTAGATCCAAGTACCCCCCCCCCCCTTTGGTACTTGGGAGCAGTAACGCCCTGCCACGGCTCCAATTATGTCACTGTGCATTCATACACCATTCAGGAACCTGGGAACACTTCTCCCTGGTCCTGGGGATCCCTACTCCACCAAAACTGAGGGTGACACCCTTATGTTATCAGGAATGCCACCCCCCCCCACATTCACACATCATTCACACACATAAACCAAATCATAAGTACAGTATAAAAGTACCCCTGCAACTTAGTGATGTTGCCGAGTGCTCCTTCTGGGCTGACCACGGGCACGGGCACGTCCACGGCCAACTGGAGGATCTTCACGGGGGGGGGCTGTGCAGGGGAGGGAGTATCTTCACGGGGGGGTCTGTGCAGGGGAAGAAGGAGCCTCCCCTGGTGTCTGTCCTCCTGCTGGCCTGCCCTCCAAGGCCACGGCTATCCTTGTCAGACAGCCAGTGATGTCAGCCGTATTAGCCTGGCCAGCCCGGGTATTGTCCTGCACAGCCCGGGTATTGGCCTGCACAGCCTGGGTCAGGGCAGTCACCTCCTGGGCCACGCCTGTTGTGGCGTTCTTCAGGTCCCACAAACAGGTGATGACCCCCACTGAGTTGGTGGCCACATCACCCAGTGAATCCCTCATTAAACCCAGGCTGTGCTCCACCTTGGTCATTGTTTTTTTAATTTCACCCAGACTGCGGGTCTGCTGGGCATTGTCCCTCAGCAGACTGACCGGCAGACGCTCAAACCCCCCCCTGGTTTCCGGGGTCGGCCTCCTACTTGCCCCTGAGGCTTGTGGCCTTGGAGGAGGGGTTGGAGTGACCCATGGGGGTTGCTGCATGTTGGAGGAGGGTTGGGAGGGGCCACCCCTGATGGTGGTCTGACTGCTGGGAGCCTCTGGGGTACCCTCAGGGGATGACTCAAAGGTCCTATCTTGGCCCATCAGGATTTGCCGGCCAATCACAATATTTTCATCCTCCTCCCCCTCATCCTCCTCCCACTCAACATCCAAATTAGGGGAGTTGTGGGCACTCCCCTCCCATGGCGAATCCTTCCCTTCTTGAGACTCAGCATCAGCCTGTCTTGGGGGTGGTGCAGCAGCCTGCCCTGATGGGCCACCAACCTCCTGCCCTGATGGGGCAGCAACCTCCTGCCCTGATGGGGCAGCAACCTTCTGCCCTGATGGGGCTGCCACCTCCTGGGCTGATGACCCAGCAACCTCCTGGGCTGATGGGACTGCCACCTCCTGGGCTGATGACCCAGCAACCTCCTGGGCTGATGGGGCTGCAACCTCCTGGCCATCTGGGGAGGACACAAAACAATCACAGGTTGGTGGATCCACACACTTGGCACATCTTCCCTTCCCCCACCCACACATGCTAATCACCAGATAGAAAAAAATAAAAACTTACCTGTCCTCACAGGAGCATCAGAGTCAAAGCCAGGCAGGCCCACCACCTGCTGTGGGTGGAAACACTGGGCCACTGCCCATTCCTCCTCACTCATCCTGACTGGGCAGGGTCCCCCTCCTCCAGTGCCCCTGGTATGGGCATGCAGCGTTGCCAGCTTGTTCCGGGACACGCTCTTTAAATCGTTAATTTTTTTTTGGATGCCAGCGATGGTCCTGGTCCCCCCCCCGACGCATTGATCCGATCGGTGATCTTTTTAAGGATCTCCTTCCTCCTGGCCGGGGTGGTGTTCTGGCTCTCAGGGCCATGGAGAAAACGACCATATTTTATGATGCCCTGAGCAAGAATATGCTTCTCTGCCACTGAAAAATTTAGCTTCCTGCGCTTGGGGGCCATCACAGACACCACCCAGCAACAGGAAACTCACCCAAAAAACAATCAACAATACACACACAACAAAGAAAAAAAATCACAGCAAAAAAATAAATAAACACAAACAGACAGCTACTATAAATTCAAAAACAAACAGGCAAAAAAGGGAAACAAAAAACAATCACACACCAAAAAACAAACACTTATCAAAAACAAACAGGCAAAAAATCAAAACAAATAACAAATTATCAAAAACAAACACCAACTATACACTACAAGTCCTCAACAACTTTTCTCACAAACAAATCTTACCAACAAACACTGACAAACGTTCAAAGCAGAAGCAACTTGCTTTAGGAAGGGAACACAGGGAAATACTTTTGCAAGGGAAGTGTGTTTGACTGGGGCTATTTAGACACAGGGCGATCCTCAAACTAAGTACGCTTGGGCTTTTACCTATCTCACTGATTGCGATGAGCAAAGTTCTGCACATGCCCAGTGAGGTCCAGATTCGTGCGCGCATGCGCAGTACGGCCGGCCCTTCATTTGCATGGGGTCACGGCTCATTACAATGAAGCACGCCCACTTCCTTCCCACTTGCCATAACCACGCCTTATGCCTCGGAATTTAGGTTACGGATGGCGCAATTTTGTGCGCAAATGCGCTGTGGATACGGCACTTACTACACCAACTTAGGGCGCCGTAACTTAAATGACATAAGTTAGGTAATACTAAATTTGCACAGCTTTTTGAGAATTTGGCCCTAGATGTCTATCCCCCTCAGTTTAGAACTATAGTCGTCAACTTCCTTACAGCAGCGAGACTCACCATAATGAAATTATGGAAATCTATCCTAGCACCTAATTTATCTGATGTTATCCAGAGACTCAATACTCAAGCTCACTATGAGCTAATATTAGCACACAAAAAAGGATCCATAACTAAATTCATTAAAAATTGGAATGACTGGATCACACATCCTAGGGCCTCAAATTTTCTGAAGAATCCTGATAACTATTAAATATACTCCCGAACGATTAAGCTCTCAAAAGTGACCAGACATAAAAAATAACTTCCATCTCACTTTGCCTTCCCCTCCCTCCCTTTGTTACCTCTTTATGTTAATTTTGGTTCTATATTATACTACTTTGAATCATAATCCCTTGTTTACAGTATGATCCTGATGGGGTAAACAGGGATTGGTAGTTACTTGATCAAGCAGTTGACCACTGTCCATTTGGACAAAGTCCTTTGTTGTCATTGTTTAGTATATTGGCATTTTGATGCCTACCCAGGCATACTGGTGATAATATTGTATGATTAAGAAATTGTATTATTATTACTTTCTTCTTGTTTTCTTTTGAAAATACAATAAAAAATATTTTTGAAAAAAAAAAAACAGGAGCAGGTAAATTAACCTCTGAACTCTCTCTAACTTAGGGCTCTTTCACACGTCCGTTCCGTTCGTCCGTTTTTTGAACGTCCGTTAACGGACCGCAATGCTTCCCTATGGGTTAACGTCCGTTAGCGGATGAGCATCCGCTAACGTCCGTTAGCATCCGTCTGCGTTAAGTTCCGTTTTTTTGGACGGAAGAAAACCCTATTTTTCTTCCGTCAAAAAAACGGAACTGACGAAAAACGGACGTTAGCGGATGATCCGTTTACCATCCGATCCGCTAACATCCGTTTTTCATCAAAATATGTAAAAAGCCCCAAAAAAAAAAAAAAAAAACGGATGGAAAAACTGATGGAAAAACTGATGAAAAACTGACGTAAAACGGACGTAAAACGGACGAAAAACTGATGGAAAAACGGATCAACTGATGAAAAAAAAACTGATCTAAAAAACTGAGCTGACGTGTGAAAGAGCCCTTAGGGTGACCAGACATCCCCAGTTTCAGGGGACAGTGCCCTGATTGAGGACACTGTCCCCGGACCAAGTCTGTCCCTGGTTTTGTCCCCAGATTGGATCTAATAGGGGACAGGGGCAATTTCAAAGGCAGTCAGTGCAGAATTAAAATAATGCTGTGCCTACTAGCATAGGGGGGTTGTATTTTTCCCATTATCTGTGTCCCCTTCTGATGATCATGTGCTGGTCGGAGCGAAGGGAATATTTCTTCTGTTTCGGGCGCATGCCCATTCAGCTCCGCTCACATGTTCTTCTGCCTTGGCTCAAATCCTGGCCAGCCACCTGCCTATCTCCTTGCCTTCCCTGGCAGAGTGATCTTCCTCCGCTCCCCATCCAGTAGTAGCCGGGGCCCGAAGAGTAAGACTTGAGAGGCTGTGAGGCGGGCGGCAATGGCCAGAGAGCCGCTGATTGTTGCCATTACTAGTAAAGAAAAAATATGTCCCCAGATTTCATTTTAAAAATCTGGTCACCTTACTCTAACTGCATTCAATTCCCGTAACAGGCCTGACTAGAACTGAGGAGAATAATTTAATTAAATGCAGGTCAAATTTACCAGTGCCAGGTACATCAGCAGCAGCACCTACCTGTTGATCATTTGAAGTGCATACCACCAGGTTAGGATTTCATTGGGGTTGTTGCCCAACCTGCAGAGGGGCATGACACGCTGGCCGGGATCCTCTCTCTTCCAGCGCCCCTTGTGACCTGGGTGGTACTGTTCTCGCTGGGCTCCTTCTTCTTGCATTGCACTCCCCCACCATGCTTCCAGTCATGCTACCCTTGGGGACCCCCGACACTGTGGTGCGGTAAGGGGGAGTAACGCTGGCTCCTGTAGCCTCTTTGCCGGCCCCCTGACCGGAAGGGAAGAGACACATCAAGCTGACCACCGACCCAGAACTTCCTTCATGGGTGGAACATCCTCTTCCTCTAAACCCACCGCTGGGCTCCAGACTTCTTCCAGAGCCTTGTCTGCTCTGATGGGGCCCCTGGGTGTAGCATCAACGGTGGTGGCTGCGGCGGTGGCTGTTGCAGTGGAGGCAGACCTGCCGACGACGGCCCTGGAAACTTCGGCTGTGACTTGACCCGTAGATCGAGGTAGGTCGGGCATGTTCGGATCCAGTTCTCCCCCGCTTCTTCTCCGGCTCTTTCGATTAGGCGCCTCAGAAGGGACATCTTCTTCAGCCTTAGTAGCGATGTTTGCTCTGAGGAGAGACTCCCTGAACACCACATCTGTTGCTACTGAGGTGAATGAACCTGTGGGGTTCGGAACCCCCTTTTTATTCCACACAGAAAACCCCTTACACTGCCCAGATACAGTGGTCACCTGACCTTCCCAGAGGCCAATGGCCAATGGGAAGTCTTCCCGCAATTTTTAAAAAGTGAGGAGATCTTTTTCAATTCCACACCACAATCCCCGTAAACTAGGGTGACCAGACATCCCCGGTTTCAGGGGACAGTCCCCGGATAGAGGACACTGTCCCTGGACCAAGTCTGTCCCCGGTTTTGTCCCCCGATTGGATTTGAACAGGGGCTGGGGCCATTTCAAAAACAGTCAGTGCAGAACTGAAGAAATAAATTCTGAATTACATACTAGCTTAGGGTAAGGTGACCAGATTTTTAAAATGAAATCCGGGGACATACTAGTCATGGCAGCAATCAGCGACTCTCTGCCCGTCGCTGCCCGCCTCACAGCCTGTCAAGTCTTACTCTTCGGGCCCCGGCTACTACTGGATGGGGAGCGGAGGAATATCACTCTGCCAGGGAAGGCAAGGAGATAGGCAGGTGGCTGGCCAGGATTTGAGCCAAGGCAGAATAACATGTGAGCGGAGCTGAATGGGCATGTGCCCGAAACTGAAGAAATATTCCTGACTGAATATACTGACTTTCTTCGAAATTGCCCCTGCCCCCTATTAAATCCAATCTGGGGACAAAACCAGGGACAGACTTGGTCCGGGGACAGTGTCCTCAATCAGGGGACTGTCCCCTGAAACTGGGGATGTCTGGTCACCCTAGCTTAGGGGGTGTATTTTTTCCATGATCTGTGCCCCTTTCTGATGATCATGTGCTGGTCGGAGTGGAGGGACCATTTCTTCAGTTTCGGGCGCATGCCCATTCAGTTCCGCTCGCATGTTCTTCTGCCTTGTCCCGAACAGCCGCCTGCCTGCTTATCTCCTTGCTGTCCCTGGCGGAGTGATCTTCCTCCGCTCCCCACCCAGTAGTTGCCGGGTGGCTGGAGAGTAATGCGGTAGTTTTTTGTGATGAAAAAAACCGAAATTTTTAAAAACGTCATTTAAAATGACCGTGTGTGGGGAAAGCGTTGTTTTATGTCTTCTGAAAAACGACAAAAAAAAATTCGAACATCGACGTTTAAAACAATGTTCTTAAACCCGCGCATGCTCAGAAGCAAGTTATGACGCAAGCTTGAATGGAACAGAGTGCCGCCGTACATGCTGAACGTAACCGCGCTTTGCTAGAGCATTTTGAAAAAACGATGGTGTGTAGGCAACGTCGTTTTTTAAAATGAAGTTTGAAAAACGTCGTTTTGTTGCATGATAAAAAACGTTTTTTTATTTCATCTGGCTGTGAGGCGGGCGGCGACGGGCAGAAAGTCACTGATTGCCGCCATTACTAGTAAAAAAAAAAAAAAGGTCCCCGGATTTCATTTAAAAAATCTGGTCACCTTACCGTAAACTGCCCAGATACAGTGTCACCTGAACTTTCCAGAGGCCAAGGGCCAATGGGAAGTCTTCCCGCTAATTTTAAACCTGAGGGGATACTAGAAACCCTGCTGCCGCAATTCCATGAGGCAAGGGGGGCTTAAAACAATCTCCCCCCCTTTTTCCTTACATTCCTTCTGTATTGAACTGAGTGGTAATTCTACTGACCCCCTTTATATTGTAAACGCTGCACAAACTGTTGGCGCTATATAAATCCTGTACAATATAATAATCATTTCTATACAGCCCAGCTTCGCATTTTTCCTGTCAGGAATGTCTAATGTTCATATATCAGGTCAGTTTACAGGAGGCCTATGAATCACCTCATGAAGTATATTTATAATTCTATGAGATTGCATTGTGTAATATACGTGTGTATTGGACGATTTTCAGCCTACCCTTTTTCACAGGAGCCATCCCAGATTTTATTCACACAAGTTATTTTCTAGCAAAAATAAATAAATGTGCTGATTTTAACGTGTATGAATTTCAAAACTGCCTCAGACAACATCATATCTGTATGGACTGGAGGTTATTTGGTCTTTTTACAGCAACCATCTCAGATTTTATATGGAGAAGAGAAAACAAAAACAGTACGTATATTATATATCTTTATATACATTGGCTTACAACATACTGTTATGTCTGAACGTATATAACCTTTTTCCTGAATATATACTCGCTAAAATGTGTCAAGTGCATATAAGTGCGAAAACCAGATGAATATGTGTAAAAAGTCTATATAATAAGAGCCGAAGGTCTTCATCCGAATCGCTGTTAAGTGTAGCCACAAGTATCCGCTTAAGACAGGGGTGTCCAAACTTTATCTATGTGCGGCGCGGTCGGGAAAGACTACAGCTATTCAAATGAAAGCTGTAATGTTCCCCGCCCGTATTAACCAAGCGGGGATGCGGCGGGATGCGGCGTAGCGGCGGCGTCGGGGGGGGGAGAAGTATTCTATTTTGGTATCGGGGGTATTTGCGGGAGTACGAGTACTTCCGCAAATACTCGGAATCGGTCCCGATACCGATACTAATATCGGTATCGGGACAACCCTAATAGAAACCGTTGCCTTAGTTGTTGGCTGAGTAACAGGATGTGGAACCCTTCAGGTATAACAGAGACAGAGAAGGGGTGGGAGAGAGAGAAGGGGTGGGAGAGAGAGAAGGGGTGGGAGGGAGAGAGAGAGAGAAGGGGTGGGAGGGAGAGAGAGAGAGAAGGGGTGGGAGAGAGAGAGAAGGGGTGGGAGAGAGAGAGAGAAGGGGTGGGAGAGAGGGAGAGAGAGAAGGGGTGGGAGAGAGAGAGAGAAGGGGTGGGAGAGAGAGAGAGAAGGGGTGGGAGAGAGAGAGAGAAGGGTTGGGAGAGAGAGAAGGGGTGGGAGAGAGAGAGAGAGAAGGGGTGGGAGAGAGAGAGAGAGAAGGGGTGGGAGAGAGAGAGAGAGAAGGGGTGGGAGAGAGAGAGAGAGAAGGGGTGGGAGAGAGAGGAGAGAGAGAGAGAGAGAAGGGGTGAGAGAGAGAAGGGGTGAGAGAGAGAAGGGGTGAGAGAGATAGATAATGGGAGAGAGCGAGAGAGAGGAGAGAAAGCAAGAGAGAGAAAAGGGGTGAGAGAGAGAAGGGATGAGAGAGAGAGAGAAGGGGTGAGAGAGAGAAGGGGTGGGTGGGAGAGAGAGAGAAGGATAGAGAGCGAGAGAAGGGGTGAGAGAGAGAAGGGATGAGAGAGAGAGAGAAGGGGTGAGAGAGAGAAGAGGTGAGAGAGAGAGAAGGGGTGGGTGGGAGAGAGAGAGGGGGGGTGGATGAGAGAGAGGGGGGTGGATGAGAGAGAGGGGGGTGGATGAGAGAGGGGGATGGGAGAGAGAGAGGGGGTGGATAAGAGAGAGAAAGGGGGGATGGAAGAGAGAGAGGGGGGTGGATGAGAGAGAGAGAGGGGGTGGATGAGAGAGAGGGGGGTGGATGAGAGAGAGGGGGGTGGATGAGAGAGAGATGGGAGAGAGAGGAAGATGGAAGAGAGAGAGAGGGGGGGGGTGAGAGAGATGGGAGAGAGAGGGGGTGGATAAGAGAGAGAAAGGGGGGGTGGAAGAGAGAGAGAGGGGGTGGATAAGAGAGAGAGAGGGGGGTGGATGAGAGAGAGAGGGGTGGATGAGAGAGAGGGGGGTGGATGAGAGAGAGATGAGAGAGAGAGAGGGGGATGGAAGAGAGAGAGAGAGGGGGGGTGAGAGAGAGAGAGATGGGAGAGAGAGAGGGGGGATGGAAGAGAGAGATAGAGAGGGGGTGGATGAGAGAGAGAGAGATGGGAGAGAGAGAGGGGGGTGGATTAGAGAGGGGGATGGGAGAGAGAGAGGGGGGATGGAAGAAAGAGAGGGGGGATGGAAGAGAGAGAGGGGGTGGAAGAGAGAGAGAAGGGGTGGGAGAGAGAGAGAGTGGGGTGGATGAGAGAGAGAGAGAGGGGGGTGAATGAGAGAGGGGGATGGGAGAGAGAGAGAGGGGGTGGATGAGAGAGGGGGATGGGAGAGAGAGAGGGGGGATGGAAGAGAGAGAGGGTGTCACGGAACCATGAACCAGACGTACAACAAGAGATAAGTGAAAATAAGAATGCTTTATTGAAAATCAAGCTGTAAAGCAAAAGTCCAAACGGATGGTGAAAACCGAAGCAGAGTCTTTGCGAAGCCAGAGATCAGGAACCGGAAGGGTAGTCAGACGAAGCCAGGATCAGGAACCAGCAGGGTAGTCAGACGAAGCCAGGATCAGGAACCAGCAGGGTAGTCAGACGAAGTCAGGATCAGGAACCAGCAGGGAAGTCAGACGAAGCCAGGATCGGAACCAGAAGCAGCAGTCTTAGAAGCATGTGAACACAGGAGGACCAAGCAAGGAACTGAAGCCACAGACTCCTATATATATGAGCCAGGCATCCAGCTCCTCCCAGTGGGAAGGAGGAGCCGCAGGGTGGGAGGCTACAAGAACCCCAGAAACCAAGATGGCCGCCAGCACATGTCAAACGAAGGAGGACAGCAAGGAGGTAAGACCATGACAGTACCTCCCCCTCAAGGGCCCCTCCTCCGCGGAGCAAAAAACGGTTTCTGAGGGAAGCGTACGTGGAAGGCTCGGAGCAAGGCAGGGGCATGGACATCTGCGGAGGGAACCCAGGAACGCTCCTCTGGACCATACCCACGCCAGTGGACCAAAAACTGCACCCGACCGCGGACCAGGCGTGAGTCCAGGATATTGCTCACCTCATACTCCTCATGATTGCCCACTTGGACCGGACGAGGCCGAGGAACGAGGAAGTGAAGCGATTGCACACCAGTGGCTTCAACAGGGAGACATGAAACACGTTGGAGATCCGCATGCCAGGTGGAAGCGCAAGGGCATAGGCCACCGGGTTTACCCTGCGAAGCACTCGGAAGGGACCAACAAAGCGAGGAGCCAGCTTGGGAGTGGGCACACGAAGGTTGAGGTTGCGGGTGGACAACCATACATGGTCTCCGACCTGGTAGGAAGGAGCAGGCGCTCGTCTGCGATCAGCCTGGAGTTTCTGACGCTGCGCAGAGACCTCAAGGGACTTCTGGATCTGTACCCAAGAAGCACGTAGGACAGAAAGGTGATCCTCCACAGCCGGAATATCCTGGGGAGAGAATGCCTCCGGTAACACGGCAGGTTGGAACCCATAATTGGCCATGAAGGGAGACGTCCCAGAGGAAGAGTTCACCGCCGTGTTCCTGGCAAACTCAGCCCAAGGCAGGAGGTCAACCCAATTGTCTTGGTGATCGGAGACATAGCAACGAAGGAATTGCTCCAAGGCCTGATTGGATCGTTCTGCGGCCCCATTGGACTGAGGGTGGTAGGCCGAGGAGAAGGAGAGATGAATTCCCAACTGGGAGCAAAAGGCGCGCCAGAACCTGGACACAAACTGACTCCCCCGATCCGACACAATCTCCCTGGGCAAACCGTGCAACCGGAAGACCTCCCTGGCAAAAATCGTGGCCAACTCTTGTGCAGAGGGTAACTTCTTGAGAGGAACACAGTGGCACATTTTGGAAAACCGATCCACAATCATGAGAATGACCGTATGGCCTTGGGATGCAGGGAGGTCCACGATGAAATCCATCCCCAGGTGCGACCATGGGCACTCCCCGGTGGCTATGGGTTGCAGAAGGCCCAACGGAAGGTGCCGAGGGGACTTACTCTGGGCACAAACGGAGCATGCCGCTACATATGCGGCGATGTCGGAACGTAGGGAAGGCCACCAGAACAGACGTGAAACAGCCCAGGACAGCTGATTCTTTCCAGGATGCCCCGCGGTCTTGGAGTTATGGTAGGTTCGCAACAACCGAGTGCGCAACTCCTCAGGCACAAAACATCTGCCGTTGGGTCTCCCAGAGGGAGCACCAGATTGAGCCGCCAAAATCTGCTCACCCAGGGGAGAGGTCAGGCTGGTGCGAATGGCGGCCAGGATCTGATTCGGAGGTATGACCGAAGTCGGAATCGATTCCTCCCTGGACAGCTCGGAGTACTGCCGTGATAAGGCATCCACCCTGATGTTCTTGGAACCGGGTAGGTAGGAGACCACGTAATTAAAACGTGACAAGAACAGAGCCCATCTGGCCTGACGTGGTGACAATCTCTTGGCCTCAGAAAGGTAGGTCAGATTCTTGTGGTCTGTCAGGATGAGAACCGGAACCACCGAGCCCTCGAGCAAGTGCCTCCATTCTTTAAGGGCCTGCACGATGGCCAATAACTCCCTGTCACCAATCTGATAGTTGCACTCCGCGGGAGACAGTTTCCGGGAGTAAAACCCACAAGGAAGCAGAGGGCCCTCTGGTGCTCTACGCTGAGACAGAAGAGCGCCTACTCCCGTCTCAGACGCGTCCACCTCGAGGACAAAGGGCAACCCAGGGTTGGGATGCGACAGAATCGGAGCCGACACAAAGGCGGATTTTAGGGCCTCAAAAGCTCGGATGGCCTCGAGCGGCCAGACCTGGGAATTACTGCCCTTCCTGGTCAGATCCGTGAGAGGCTTGGCCAGCATGGAAAAGTCCCTGATGAACTTCCGATAATAATTGGCGAAGCCCAAAAAGCGCTGCAGGGAACGAAGGCCACTGGGCTGGGGCCACTGTAAGACAGCCGAAACCTTCTCAGGATCCATGGAGAACCCCTCAGCGGAAATGATGTAACCTAGGAAGGTTACCTGGGATCGGTGAAATTCGCATTTCTCAAGCTTACCGAACAGCTTGTTCTCTCGTAACCGTTGCAACACTCGTTTGACATCCAGAATGTGGGCCTCCATGGATTCAGAATATACCAAGATGTCATCCAAATAGACCACCACACACTGCTGCAACAGGTCACGGAAAACATCATTGATGAATTCCTGAAAGACTGCGGGCGCATTGCACAACCCAAAGGGCATAACCAAGGATTCATAATGACCGGTCCGGGTGTTAAACGCGGTCTTCCACTCATCGCCCGCCTTGATCCTTACCAGGTTATATGCCGCCCTCAGGTCGAGTTTGGTAAAGACCGTGGCCCCTTTAAGGCGATCGAACAGCTCGGAAATCAAGGGTATCGGGTAAGCGTTCTTGATCGTGATGCGATTGAGACCCCTGTAATCGATGCAAGGCCTCAACTCACCGCCCTTCTTTTTCACAAAGAAAAATCCAGCCCCTGCCGGGGACGAGGATTTGCGAATGTGCCCGCGTGAAAGCGCCTCCATCACGTACTCCTCCATGGCCTCATTCTCCGCTACCGACAGTGGATAGACCCTGCCACGAGGAGGAACGGCACCAGGTTGTAACTCTATGGCACAATCGTATGGGCGGTGCGGAGGTAGAGCAACCGCGCGCACCTTATCGAATACATCCCGGTACTCCTCGTAATCAGGAGGCAACAGAGAGTCCGAGGAAGTACACAGCAACTTGACAGGCCCATGGATGCAACTAGCCCCACACTGCGGTGACCACGAGAGGATCTCGGCCGATCTCCAATCGAAAGTCGGATTATGCTTCTGGAGCCAGGGGTACCCCAAGACCACCGAGTAGTGTGGAGACGAAATAACCTGGAAGCAGACCGACTCTCTGTGAACGGCACCAATGGCTATCCCCACTGGAAGGGTCTCATGAGTCATGTGTGACGGCTGGAGGGGTCTGCCGTCTATCGCCTCAAGAGCCAGCGGAGAACCTCGAGCCTGCAGAGGAATGGAATTGGCGGCAGCGAACACACTATCAATGAACAAACCACCAGCACCAGAGTCCACCAATGCCTGGGTCATCACCGAGCCCCCGACCCAGGAGAGGACAACAGTGATCAGTGGTTTGTCAACACGGGAAACCGGGGACGAGGAGACTCCACCCAAGATCTGCCCCCGACAGGATCTCAGGTGCGAGCGTTTCCCGGACGGTTCGGACATGCCAACCGAAAATGACCACCGAGACCACAGTACATGCATCGGCCCTCGCGTCTCCGGAGTGCCCTCTCCCCTTCGGACAGGCGAGCAAACCCCAGCTGCATGGGTTCACCCCCAGACAAGTCAACCCCAGGAGGCGTGGGAGGAGAGGGAGGCACGGGTGGGACAGCAAACTTAGGCGCCAAACTGTTAGGAGGCCTCCGCAGGCACTCCTTAAAGGAAGGTCTCTCCCTGAGTCTGGTGTCAATCAAAATCAGGAAAGAAATAAGAGCCTCGAGCTCCACTGGTAGGTCCTTAGCTGCAACCTCATCCTTCAAGGCATCCGAGAGACCATGAGAGAAAGCAGCGACCAGAGCCTCATTATTCCAGCCCACCTCTGCTGCCAGGGTACGAAACTCAATGGCGTATTCGGCTACGGATCGTGAACCCTGTCTGACGGACATAAGGAGCTTCGCAGCAGAGGCAGCGCGAGCCGGCACATCGAATACCTTCCGAAGAGAAGCAACAAAACCGGAAAACTCGGCAACCACCGGACTGTTGTTCTCCCATAAAGGGCTGGCCCAGGCCAAGGCCCTGTCCGAGAGCAGCGAGATCAAGAAGCCCACCTTTGATCTCTCAGTAGGAAAGGCATGTGGCAGCAACTCAAAATAAATGCCCACCTGGTTAAGGAAACCTCGGCACTGAGTTGGCTCTCCCCCAAAGCGCTGTGGAAGGGGGGCAGAACCGGTCATACCCCGAAACACCGCAGGCGCAACAACAGGTGTCGGGGTAGACTCTGGCGCAACAACCGGAGCGGCAGTAGGAGCGAGCCCAGGAGCGACCACCGACCCATCGGCAACGGGAGCGAAATGAGCCGTGCGTTCAAGCAGGGTTTGCAACGCCACAGCGAACCGACCCAACAGGTGATCCTGCTGATCAAGTCTGGCAACCAGCGTGGGTAGCGAGGATGGCCCTGTACCGTCAGAATTCATGGCTTGGTCCTAATGTCACGGAACCATGAACCAGACGTACAACAAGAGATAAGTGAAAATAAGAATGCTTTATTGAAAATCAAGCTGTAAAGCAAAAGTCCAAACGGATGGTGAAAACCGAAGCAGAGTCTTTGCAAAGCCAGAGATCAGGAACCGGAAGGGTAGTCAGACGAAGCCAGGATCAGGAACCAGCAGGGTAGTCAGACGAAGCCAGGATCAGGAACCAGCAGGGTAGTCAGACGAAGTCAGGATCAGGAACCAGCAGGGAAGTCAGACGAAGCCAGGATCGGAACCAGAAGCAGCAGTCTTAGAAGCATGTGAACACAGGAGGACCAAGCAAGGAACTGAAGCCACAGACTCCTATATATATGAGCCAGGCATCCAGCTCCTCCCAGTGGGAAGGAGGAGCCGCAGGGTGGGAGGCTACAAGAACCCCAGAAACCAAGATGGCCGCCAGCACATGTCAAACGAAGGAGGACAGCAAGGAGGTAAGACCATGACAGAGGGGGGTGGATGAGAGAGAGAGGGGGGGTGGATGAGAGAGGGAGATGGGAGAGAGAGAGGGGGATGGAAGAGAGAGAGAGGGGGGAGAGTGGATGAGAGAGAGAGATGGGAGAGAGAAGAGGGGGTGGATTAGAGAGGGGGATGGGAGAGAAAGAGGGGGGATGGAAGAGAGAGAAAGAGAGGGGGTGGATGAGAGAGATAGATGGGAGAGAGAGAGGGGGTGGATTAGAGAGGGGGATGGGAGAGAGATAGGGGGGATGGAAGAGAGAGAGGGGGATGGGAGAGAGAGAGGGGGGGTGGTGAGTGAAATTGACCCCCTAAGCTGGCCTGCAGTCCTTCTTGTACACCCTGTCCCAGCCCCTGTCTGTGGGTAGGTGTGTGTGATGCACCTACCTCCAGACCATCCTTGTCCTCTGTCCTCTCTGTCAGCCTATGTTTCTTCTTGATGACAGGCACAGCTGGAGCAGACGTTGGGAGAAGGTGTGCAGGCTCTGGGACTGGGAGGATGTCACTGCTGCTCAGGTCAGGTCTTCTCTCACTTCCTCTGGCGCTGTTCCTTCCAGTCAGCCTCCTGCTGCTCACCGGGGCCACCACTCTCTGTTGTTCTCAGATGCTGCTGCTCTCCCTCTCAGATCAGATGCTGTGAAACTGTCCCTCTCTGGTATGTAAAAGGGCGGCCTCGGAGCTCAGCTGCTTTGGGTCCCAGGAGGCAGAGCAGTAGCGCGGAGGTCGGAGGAGGAAGTGAAATCCTCCCGCGCTTTAAGCTCTGAAGACGGAGGAGGTGCACTGCCGCCGTGATGTCACTGGTTGCTACACGCCAAGCGGCTCTAGCAACCAGTGAGTAGAATGAAAGTCATGGGGAGGTGGTTCTGCATGCCGGAGACAGCGCTACCGCGGCTCAGATTCCGCCACTGAATTCATCATAACTTTACCCAGTGCTTCATTCCAGGACACTGTATTGTCCCGCAATGAAGGCACCCGGGAACAGGGACACAGGTGCCAATTAAGGGACAGTCCCGGGCAATCCGGGACACGTGGTCACCCTACAGTGATGATGTGCCATGAATGCAGCCTTACCATTGCAACCAATGCAGCCTTACCATTGCAACCAATGCAGCCTCACATGTGCCATAAATGCAGCCTCACATGTGCCATGAATGCAGCCTTAACATTGCCATCAGTGCAGCCTGATCGATGCCCATCTGCAGCCTCGGAGGGCAGAGGGAGAAGGGCGGGACGAGTGCTGACAGATTACAAACAGGAGAATCTCTTGTTTACTCTGTGGCCTCTTTAATACAAAGTCCCGCCTCCTATGTAGACAGAACAGTCGTCCAATGGCATCCCAGGAGACTGACTTCCAATACAGACGCTTCTGAGTAAACAGGAGATTCTCTTCATGTAATCTGACGGTGCTCCTCCTGTCCCCTCCAAGGCAGCGCCGATAAATACGGTATATATTTTTTGGGGGCCACAAACAATGTATATATCTAAATCCCCGGGGGGCCATAGTAAATCAACAGGGGGACCGCATTTGGCCCGCGGGCTGGACTTTGGACATGCCTGGTGTAGATGGATGAGGTTGTCGCAGGTTGTGGGGTGGTTGTGTAGATGGATGAGGTTGTCGCAGGGTAGGGGGTAGTTGTGTAGATGGGTGAGGTTGTCGCTGGGTGGGGGGTGGTTGTGTAGATGGATACGTTTGTTGCAGGGTGGGGGGTGCTTGTGTAGATGGATGAGGCTTCCCAGGGAGGGGGGTGAATGTGTAGATAGACATGGTTGTCGCAGGGTGGGGGGTGGTTGTGTAGATGGATGAGGTTGTCGCAGGGTGGGGGGTGGTTGTGTAGATGAATGAGGTTGCCACAGGGTGGGGGGTGGTTGTGTAGATGGGTGAGGTTGTCGCAGGTTGGGGGGGGGTGATTGTGTAGATGGATGAGGTTGTCGCAGGGTGGGGGTGAATGTGTAGATGGGTGAGGTTGTCGCAGGGTGGGGGGGTGGTTGTGTAGATGGATACGGTTGTCGCAGGGTGGGGGGTGGATGTGTAGATGGGTGAGGTTGTCGCTGGGTGGGGGGTGGTTGTGTAGATGGATACGGTTGTCGCAGGGTGGGGGGTGGTTGTGTAGATGGATACGGTTGTCGCAGGGTGGGGGGTGGTTGTGTAGATAGATACGGTTGTCGCAGGGTGGGGGTTGGTTGTGTAGATAGATACGGTTGTCGCAGGGTGGGGGGGTGATTGTGTAGATGGGTGAGGTTGTCGCAGGTGGGGGGTGGTTGTGTAGATGGGTGAGGTTGTCGCAGGGTGGGGGGTGGTTGTGTAGATGGATACGGTTGTCGCAGGGTGGGGGGTGGTTGTGTAGATGAGTGCGGTTGTCGCAGGGTGGAGGGTGGTTGTGTAGATGGATACGGTTGTCGCAGGGTGGGGGGTGGTTGTGTAGATGGTTGAGGTTGTCGCAGGGTGGGGGGTGGTTGTGTAGATGGATACGGTTGTCGCAGGGTGGGGGGTGGTTGTGTAGATGGATACGGTTGTCGCAGGGTGGGGGTTGGTTGTGTAGATGGATGAGGCTGCCCAGTGTGGGGGGTGGTTGTGTAGATGGATGAGGTTGTCGCAGGGTGGGGGGTGGTTGTGTAGATTGATAAGGTTGTCGCAGGGTGGGGGGTGGTTGTGTAGATAGATACGGTTGTCGCAGGGTGGGTGGTGGTTGTCTAGATGGGTGAGGTTGTCGCAGGATGGAGGGTGAATGTGAAGATAGATACGGTTGTCGCAGGGTGGGGGGGTGGTTGTGTAGATGGATACGGTTATCGCAGGGTGGGGGGTGGTTGTGTAGATGGATGAGGTTGTCGCAGGGTGGGGGGTGGTTGTGTAGATTGATAAGGTTGTCGCAGGGTGGGGGGTGGTTGTGTAGATAGATACGGTTGTCGCAGGGTGGGTGGTGGTTGTCTAGATGGGTGAGGTTGTCGCAGGATGGAGGGTGAATGTGAAGATAGATACGGTTGTCGCAGGGTGGGGGGGTGGTTGTGCAGATGGATGAGGCTGCCCAGGGTGGGGGGTGGTTGTGTAGATGGGTGAGGTTGTCGCAGGGTGGGGGGTGGTTGTGTAGATGGGTGAGGTTGTCGCAGGGTGGGGGGGTAGTTGTGTAGATGGGTGAGGTTGTCGCAGGGTGGGGGGTGGTTGTGTAGATGGGTGAGGTTGTCGCAGGGTGGGGGGTGGTTGTGTAGATGGGTGAGGTTGTCGCAGGGTGGGGGGTGGTTGTGTAGATGGATACGGTTGTCGCAGGGTGGGGGGTGGTTGTGTAGATGGATACGGTTGTCGCAGGGTGGGGGTTGGTTGTGTAGATGGATGAGGTTGTCGCAGGGTGGGGGGTGGTTGTGTAGATTGATAAGGTTGTCGCAGGGTGGGGGGGTGATTGTGTAGATGGATGAGGTTGTTGCAGGGTGGGGGGTGAATGTGTAGATGGGTGAGGTTGTCGCAGGGTGGGGGGTGGTTGTGTAGATGGATGAGGTTGTCGCAGGGTGGGGGTTGGTTGTGTAGATGGATGAGGTTGTCGCAGGATGGAGGGTGAATGTGTAGATAGATACGGTTGTCGCAGGGTGCGGGGGTAGTTGTGTAGATGGGTGAGGTTGTCGCAGGGTGGGGGGGTAGTTGTGTAGATGGATACGGTTGTCGCAGGGTGGGGGATGGTTGTGTAGATGGATGAGGTTGTCGCAGGGTGGGGGTAGTTGTGTAGATGGTTGAGGTTGTCGCAGGGTGGGGGGTGGTTGTGTAGATGGGTGAGGTTGTCGCAGGGTGGGGGGTGGTTGTGTAGATGGATACGGTTGTCCCAGGGTGGAGGGTGGTTGTGTAGATGGATGAGGTTGTCGCAGGTTGGGTGGTGGTTGTGTAGATAGATATGGTTGTCGCAGGGTGGGGGGGTGGTTGTGTAGATGGATACGGTTGTCGCAGGGTGGGGGGTGGTTGTGTAGATGGATACGGTTGTCGCAGGGTGGGGGGGTAGTTGTGTAGATGGATGAGGTTGTCGCAGGGTGGGGGGTAGTTGTGTAGATGGGTGAGGTTGTCGCAGGGAGGTTGGTATTCAGCACTTTGTAGTCTACACAGAAGTTCTCTTCTCTTCTACTAGAAAAATGCCAATCCCCCCCCCCCCATTCCCAGCCTCCGCAGCCAAGGTAACGGGATACACAGGAGGAGTGCGAGGCTGCGGATCGGAGTCAATAGATGAGGATTCTTTTCTTTACCTCCTGCTAAGAGGAAAGCACACAGGAGCCCGGGGGCCCCGTCCGTGTCCCTCCGTCCCGGGCCCATCATGTCCACCTGACCTCCTTCCAGTCTAGAAAAGACCCACCAGAAAATGTCCGATGCGGAGAGAGGCGGCGGCGCGCACGGGGAGGTCGGACGCAGGATCCTGCAGCTGGCCGTTAGAGGAGAATGGATTACTCTGGAGCAAACGCTGAAAGGCTGCGATAGAGGCGACCTCGCCAACTCCGAAACCGACCCGGTGAGTGAAACATGTCGCCTCGGGGGCTCATTTACAATGTTGCACTTTGTGTAGGCAATGCTCTGGGCAATGCCGCTGATTTGCCCCACGCGGTTGGCAAGCGATACGCCGCCTTCCGCACACCTGTCCGAAGGTGGACTCTGCATCCCGTACACGCGATCGGACATTCCGACAAGAAAACCTGTGGATTTTTTTTTTTTGGCTCCTCCAACGTGTGTTGCATACACACGGGGGCAGATTCACGTATCTCGCCGCATATTTACGCCGGGCGCAGCGTATCTAAGATAACTTTTTTTTTTTTTTCGAATCCTCAAAGGATTCACGCCGTAAGTTACGGCGGCGTAGTGTATCTTTGGCGGCGTAAGGGAATTCAAATGGATGTGATGGGGGCGTGTTTTATGTAAATACGTCGTGACCCGACGTAAGCAACGTTTTTTTTTTTTAACGGCGCATGCGTCGTCCGTGGGGGTATGCCAGCGCGCATGCTCGAAAATTAAACCGGAACGAGCCAATACTTACGACGGTGACGTCATTCTACGCAAATCCCTATTCGCGAACGACTTACGCAAACGACGTAAAAAATTCAAAAAGCGACGGCCATACTTAACATTGAGTGCGCCTCATAATAGCAGGGGTAACTATACGCCGGAAAAAGCCGAACGCAAACGACGTAAAAAAATGCGCCGGCCGGACGGACGTTCGTGGATCGCCGTAACAAGCTCATTTGCATACTCAAAGCGGGATTCGACGGAAACGTCACCTAGCGGCCGCCGAAAAAATGCACCTAAGATCCGACGGCATACGAAGACGTACGCCTGTTGGATCGATCCCAGATGCAGTCGTATCTTGTTTTATTTTTTTTTTTCCACTTCAGACTCCACCTCATAGAGTGTGCATTTACATGCTCATGTTCTGCGTACCAGCCCATTGCATCTCTACTTAGGTCTTGCATCATTAGTGTCTCTATTTCTTGTGTAAGTTGTTTTTGTTTTCCCTCTTGTGGTTTTTTTTTTTTTTTTTTTATACATTTTCTTGAATACATATTTAACTTCTTTTGCTAGACATATACAAAAGTTTTTCCCTTAATACTCCACCCCCCTTACCCTCCCCCCCCCCTCCCTCCTATCTCACCCAAAACAATCTCCTTATTCCTCTACTTCTCTCTGATTTTTCTATGGTGGCCTTAAATATCTTCTCTTAACTTTTCCGTGTAACTCCATGATTTCTTAAAGGTTCTCCAATTTTCCCATTTCATATTTTGTACCATATTGTTGCCCTCCATGTCCTCCTGCAGTTCCTCCATTTTATAAGTTTCTTCAACCGCATCGATCCATTCCCAGATTGATGGGCATTCCACCTCTTGCCATCCCCTTGGAATTAATCTTTTGGCAGCATTTAGTAGGTGCGGTACTAGCGATTTTTTATAACTTTTGATGCCCTCTTCCCCCCCGTGGAACAGGACAACCCAAGGGTCCATCTTTATCTTTTTCTTTGTAATCTCTTCAACGCAGACCAATATTTTTTCCCAGTACCTCCTTATCTTAGGGCATCCCCACCACAAGTGCGCCATATTTCCTGGTGAACCGCAGCCCCTCCAGCACTCTCCAGTCTGTCCCTCTTTAAACTTTTTTAATTTGTCTGGTGTCATGTACCATCCGGCTATGCATTTAAAACACATCTCTGCTGTGCGGCTATCCACCGCGGAGGAGTGTGTCAGAGTCAGCATTTTCTCTATTGTGGTCTTATCCCGCTGTGTCCCTAGTTCCCTTTCCCATTTTTTAATGAATGGAGGTATGTTCTGCTCTTCCATCTTCAGTAACATCCTATATAATCCCGAGATAGATCCTCTGGCATTTTTTGTAGAGCATATTTTTTCCAATTCCAATAACTGATCTCCCGACCTCAGTGGGTGTGGGAGGTCTTGGATAAAATGGTTTAGTTGCCGATATCTCCATTCATTAATTTCCAGGAAAAAGTTTTTTAATTTCAACTCCTGTAGTGTTAAAATGTGACCTTCCTTCATTATATCCCTTAATTGTATAGTGTCCATTTTAATCCAATTTCCCCCCACTTGTGTTTTACCTGGTGCAAAATAATCATTATTCTTTAGTGATATAAGGGGTGAATTGTACTCCTTCACAATTTTCTTATAAACAGTGTCCCAAACTTTAAGTGCATTTTTAGTTATCTCGTGTGCATTTTTATCTAATGTCCTAAATTGGGGAGGATTCCAAATTATCTTATCTAACCTTGCCTGTGATAATTCATTTTCTACACTAACCCACCTGTTTTCTTTGCTAGCTCTGGCCCACTCCACCACTCTTGTTAATATCACCGCCTCATAGTATCTCTTGACATCGGGCACCGCTAATCCACCCTTTTTTTTTGGTTGTTTTAGTGTCTGAAGTGCTATCCTGTGTTTCTTATTTCTCCATATATAATTCATTATTAATTTTCTAAGGGCAGAGAGCAATGTCCCGGGGAGGGCAATGGGGATCATCTGGAATTTATATAAGATTTTTGGTAGAATAACCATTTTGCAGTAATTAATTCGTCCTATCCATGATATTGCCCTGTTTTCCACCCTTTTTGTTTCTGTCTTAATTTCATTCAATAAAGGGATGAAATTTATCGTATACATCTCCCTAGTAGATTTTGCTAGCCGTATTCCTAGGTATTTGAGTTCTTTAACCCAAGCTAATTTGTACTTCGTTTTCAGGAGTTGCTCTTCTATCTTGCTTATGTTTATACTCATAATCTAGATACAAAACAAAGATACCACGCGGAAAATTTTAAATTACGCGGCGTATCAAGAGATACGCCGGCGTAATTCTTTTGTGGATCTGCCCCATGGTCACGCAAAATGTTGTCGGAAATTCCGATCGTCAAGAACGCGGCGACGTGCAAGACGTGCGACGAGCCGAGAAAAAAATGAAGTGCAATAGGCAGTTAGGCTCGATTCACACCCATGCATGTTGCTTTTGAGCGTTTTTTCTGTGTTTTTCGACACGCGTTTTTACCGCGATTTGCGTTTTTTTAATTGAATTTTTTTTTAGCCGGCAATTTAGATTTTTTTTTTACATTTCCTTTAACCAGTGTCCGACCAGCCGCCGGCGGCAGGTCGGCTCGGCTGAGCGAAATTACGTAATATAACGTGATTTCGCATTTCAGCCACTAGGGGCGCGATTTTTTTTTTTTTTAGAAAAAATATGCAGAAGAATACGCATCGGCCTAAAGTGAGGGAAAAAAATATGTTTTTTTATATATTTTTGGGGGATATTTATTATAGCAAAAAGTAAAAAATATTTTTTTTTTCAAAATTGTCGCTAATCGGTGCATTTTTATAGCACTGATCGCTGTATAAATGGCTGCAAAACAGTGTCAGAAGTCACGATAAAAATTGCAGATCGCCGCCATTACTAGTAAAAAAAAATTATAATAAAAATGCCATAAAACTACCCCCTTTTTTGTAGACGCTATGGGCTAGATTCAGAAAGAATTTACGTTGGCGTATCTATTGATACGCCGCGTAAATTCTAAGCTGCGCCGGCGTATCTTCTTTCTTTATTCAGAAAGCAAGATACGCCAAAATTTGGCTAAGATACGACTGGCGTAAGTCTCTTACACCGTCGTATCTTAGTTGCATATTTATGCTGGCCACTAGGTGGCGCTTCCGTCAATTTACGCGAGGAATATGCAAATTAGGTAGATACGCCGATTCAGAAATGTACGTCCGCCCGGCGCATTTTTTTACGTTGTTTACGTAAGGCTTTTTCCGGCGTATTGTTACCCCTCATAAAGCAGGGGTAAGTCATGTTGGGTATGGACGTCGGAAACGACCGAACAGCGTCGTATTTTACGCCGTTTACGTAAGTCGTTCGCGAATAGGGCTGTACGTAAGTTACGTTCACGTCGAAAGCATTGACAGTTTGCGGCGTAATTTGGAGCATGCGCACTTGGAAACGATCACAGACGGCCCATGCGCCGTTCGTAAAAAAACGTCAAATACGTAGGGTCACATGTAATTTACATAAAACACGCCCACATCATCCACATTTGAATTAGGCCGGCTTACGCCGGACAACATACGCTACGCCGCCGTAACTTATTGCGATTTAAAAAAAAAAAATATGTAGAAGACTACATATCGGCCTAAATTGAGGATTTTTTTTATATATATATATTTTGGGGGGATATTTATTATAGCAAAAAGTAAAAAATATAGCTTTTTTTGTTTATAGCGCAAAAAAAAAAAAAAAAAAACACAGAGATGATCAAATACCACCAAAAGAAAGTTCTATTCGTGGGGGAAAAAGGACGTCGATTTTGTTTGGGAGCCACGTCGCCTGACCGCGCAATTGTCAGTTAAAGCGACGCAGTGCCGATTTGCAAAAAGTGGCCCGGTCATTGACCAGCAAAATGGTCCGGGGCTGAAGTGGTTAACAACCAGCTATAAACAGGTTGAAAAAAAAATGCAAAATCGCAGTGAAAACACGGTACTTGCGTTTTTGATGCGGGTCCATTGAATTCTATTACATGCAAAACGCTGCTTTTTGCGAGAAAAAAAGTCCCCGACCCTTTCCAAAAACGCAAAGATACAAAAATGCAGTGAACATGTTCCATAGGAAACCATGGTAAAAAAAATCCTGCAAAATGCATCAAAAAACGCATTAGTGTGAATTGAGCCTTACGCAGGCTTTTCTGCTTGATTCCGAGCATGCGTAGGATTTTTTGTGCGTCGGAATTGCGTACACGCCATCGTAATTTCCGACAAGAACTTTTGTTGTCGGAAAAATTGAGAACCAGCCCTCAGACATTTGTTTTGTCGGAAATTTCCGACAGCAGATGTCTGATGGAGCCTACACACGGGTCGGAAATGTCCGACCAAAAGCTCACGTCGAACAGTTGTCGTCGGAAATTCCAATCGCGTGTAGGCGGCATAAGGCAGGTTTGCATTTGGTAGATGATGCCGCATGCCAACTCACCCCATAGAAATCATAGGAGTAAATGGAGCTGTGCCGCAATGGTGCCGCCACTGGACGCAATCAGACACGTGTGATTAGTTTCATAAAAAATTTGGGCAAAATTTTCGTTATTCTGAGTGCAAAGCCTGAAATTGGGCCGGATTCAGATACGAGATACGACGGCATATCTCCATATACGCCGTCGTATCTCTGAGTGCGGGCCGTCGTATCTATGCGCCTGATTCAGAGAATTAGTTACGCATAGATGTAAGTGTCTTACACCGTCGTATCTTAGGCTGCATATTTACGCTGGCCGCTAGGTGGCGCTTCCGTATAGTTACGCGAGGAATATGCTAATTAGGTATTTACGCCGATTCAGAAACGTACGTTAGGCTTTTTCCGGCGTAAAGTTACCCCTGCTATATGAGGCGTAGCTAATGTTAAGTATGGACGTCGTTCCCACGTCGAGTTTTGAAAATGTTACATCGTTTGTGTAAGTCGTTCGCGAATAGGGCTTTGCGTAAGTTACGTTCACGTCGAAACCAATGAGGCTTTGCGGCGTAATTTCGAGCATGCACACTGGGATTCTTTCACGAACGGCGCATGCGCCGTTCACAAATAACGTAAAATACGCGGGGTCATCTTAAATTTAAATAAAACAAGCCCACAACATCCCCATTTGAATTAGGCGGGCTTACGCCGCCACACATACGTTACGCCGCCGTAACTAAGGGCGCAAGTTCTTTCTGCATACGGAACTTGCGCCCAAAGTTACGGCGGCGTAACGTATCTGACATACGTTACGCCGCGCCGGCAGATACTGCAATGTATCTGAATCCGGCCCATTGTGTTTTATGGGCCAAAATGAAAAACACAGGACACATGAAAATGCATTGAAAACACTTCAAGGCACATTGGAAACTGTGATAATAAAAACGCATGTCAATGGAAAGATGTGAACCGGACCTACAGTGCCTTGAAAAAGTATTCATACCCCTTGAAATGGAGAGCGTCTGTGAACAGCAATTTTCAAGTCTTGCCACAGATTCTCAATGTGATTTAGGTCTGGACTGTGACTGGGTAATTCTAACACATGAATATGCTTTGATCTAAACCAGGGGTCTCCAAACATTCTAGACCAGGGGTCTCCAAACATTCTAGACCAGGGGTCTCCAAACATTCTAGACCAGGGGTCTCCAAACATTCTAGACCAGGGGTCTCCAGACATGCGGCACGAGGGCCAGATGTGGCCCTTTACTAGCCTTTATCCAGCCCTTGGGGTACTATTCCTCCAACTGATATGGGCCACTATTCATCCCACTGACACCAACAAGGGGGCACTATATCATCCACTGATACCAATGATGGGATACTATTTCTCCTACTGATAGGGGCCCTACTCCTCCTCCTACTGACCACCAACCTTGAGGCCACATTTATTGTCACCGATGCCAAGCCCAGGACATTTGCTGTCTCCGCTGGCCACAATTCGGCCCTCCTAAAGTCTCAAGGACACAAAACTGGCCCTTTGTTTGAAAAGTTTGGAGACCCCTGTTCTAGACAAAAGGGGCAGTTTACTGACCTTCAGACTTTGAGGGGGCCGGACTGTGAGCAGTGGAAGTAGAAAATGCCTTGATGTCACGGGGGAATAAAGAATGCCCCATTTGGTTTGGTTTTAGGGGACGAAATAGTGCCCCATTATTTGTGTCATTGGGAGAAATAGTGTCCCATTATTTGTGTCATTGGGAGAAATAGTGTCCCATTATTTGTGTCATTGGGAGAAATAGTGTCCCATTATTTGTGTCATTGGGAGAAATAGTGTCCCATTATTTGTGTCATTGGGAGAAATAGTGTCCCATTATTTGTGTCATTGGGAGTAATAGTGTCCCATTGTTAGTTTCAGGGAAGGAATAGTAACCCCTTATTGCTGTCAGGGAAGAATAGGGCCCTGCAGTTAGTGTCAATGGAAGAACGAGTGCCCCATCGTTGGTATCAGGAGAAGGAATAGTGCCCCATCATTGGTGTCAGTGGAAGGAATAGTGCCCCATCATTGGCGTCAGTGGAAGGAATAGTGCCCCATCATTGGTGTCAGCGGGAGGAATAGTTCCCCATCATTGGTGTCAGTAGGAGGAATAGTGTCCCATCATTGGTGTCAGTGGGAGGAATAGTGCCCCATCATTTGTGTCAGTGGGAGAAATTGTGCCCCATCATTGGTATCAGTGGGAGGAATAGTGTCCCATCATTGGTATCAGTGGGAGGAATAGTGCCCCATCATTGGTATCAGTGGGAGGAATAGTGCCCCATCATTGGTGTCAGTGGGAGAAATAGTGCCCCATCATTGGCGTCAGCGGGAGGAATTGTGCCCCATCATTGGTATCAGTGGGAGGAATAGTGTCCCATCATTGGTATCAGGAGAAGGAATAATGCGTCATCATTGGTATCAGTAGGAGGAATAGTGTCCCATCATTGGTGTCAGTGGGAGGAATTGTGCCCCATCATTGGTATCAGTGGGAGGAATAGTGCCCCATCATTGGTGTCAGTGGGAGGAATAGTGCCCCATCATTGGTGTCAGTGGGAGGAATTGTGCCCCATCATTGGTATCAGTGGGAGGAATGGTGCCCCATCATTGGTGTCAGTGGGAGGAATAGTGCCCCATCATTGGTATCAGTGGGAATAGTACACTATTGTTGGTATCAGCAATAGGAAAATATGCCCCATTGTTGTTGTAAAAGAAATGGTGTCTTGTATGGGTGGGAGGAATAGTGCCCCAAGGGCCTGATAAAGGCAAGCAAAGGGCCACATTTGGCCCCTGGGGGTGCAGTTTGGAGAATACAGATCTAAACCATTCCATTGTGGCTCTGGCTGTATGTTTAGGGTCGTTGTCCTGCTGGAAGGTGAACCTCCCCCCAGTCTCAAGTCTTTTGCAGATCCCAACAGGTTTTCTTCTAAGATTGTCCTGTATTTGGCTCCATCCATCTTCCCATCAACTCTGACCAGCTTCCCTGTCCCTGCTGAAGAAAAGCATCCCCACCACATGATGCTGCCACCACCATGTTTCACGGTGGGTATGGTGTGTTCAGGGTGATGTGCAGTGTTAGTTTTCCCCACACATAGGCCCGGATTCTGAAAGCACTTACGCCGACGTATCTACTGATACGCCGCGTAAGTGCACGGATGCGCCCTCGTATCTCTGCGCCTGATTCTGCAAGTAAGATACGCCTGAAATTTGGCTTCATACGACCAACGTAAGTTTCCTATGCCGTCGTATCTTGGGGCGCATATTTACACGGGCCGCAAGGGGCGCTTCCATTGATTTACGCGTCGAATATGTAAATTACCTAGATACGCCGATTCACGAACCTACTTGCGTCCGTCGCAGTAATATACGCCGTTTACGTAAGGCGTAAAGTTATTCCACCATATAGGAGGCGCAACCCATGCAAAGTTATGGACGCCGGAACAGCCGTCGTATTTTACGCCGTTTACGTAAGTCGTACGTGAATGGGGCTGGGCGTAGGTTACGTTCACGTCGTAGGCATTGAGCCGTTGTATCTCAGGGAGTAAATTCGACGTGATTCTGAGCATGCGCGCGCATGCGCCGTTCGTTCGGCCCATCACTTGCAGGGGGTCAAGCTTCATTTAAATGGATCACGCCCACTTCCTTCCTACTTTGAATTTAGGCGGGCTTACGCCGGACAATTTACGTTACGCCGGCGCAACGTTGGGAGCGAGTGCTTTGTGAATACTGTTCTTGCCTCTCTGTGTTACGTCGGCGTAGCGCATTTGAGATGCGCTACGCCCGCACAAATATACGCGGCTCTACGTGAATCCGGGCCATAGCGTTTTGCTTTTAGGCCAAAAAGTAACATTTTGGTCTCATCTGACCAGAGCTCCTTCTTCCACATGGGGACACCGCAAACGTGTAAAAGGAGCCCTTAGTGAAAACCACCAAAATGACCAGTAAATCCTGAGATATAGGCAACTGAATCTACAATGAAATGATTGACTTGCCCCCCCCCCCCCAAGATTACATATTGGTCAATGAGATCATCATATAAAACAAAAGCATCAAAAGGAAGTCAGCAAGTGAAAGAATGAAGTCTAAGTTCAGCTGCCAATATCTTCCAATTAGATTTTTTATAGTATTAGTTACTTCTATGTGACCACAACACAGTAAAACCTTGGTTTGAGAGCGTTTTTGCAAGACAAGCAAAATACTTTAATACATTTTGCCTTGATATACAAGCGATGTCTTGATATGAGAGTAGCGACATGTCACCACTGAGTATAAAAAAGAAGAGAGGAGCCTCTAAGTGTAGCAATATGATTGAATTTAATGAAGGTACAACATTTAGCAACTTATTGCTACACTTAACCACTTAAGACCCGGACCTTTAGGCAGCTAAAGGACCTGGCCAGTTTTTGCGATTCGGCACTGCGTCGCTTTAACTGACGATTGCGCGGTCGTGCGACGTGGCTCCCAAACAAAATTGGCGTCCTTTATTTCCCACAAATAGAGCTTTCTTTTGGTGGTATCTGATCACCTCTGCGTTTTTTTTTTTTTTGCGCTATAAACAAAAATAAAGTGACAATTTTGAAAAAAATGCAATATTTTTTCCTTTTTGCTCTAAAAAATATCCCCCGAAAATATATATAAAAAAAACTATTTTTTTCCTCAGTTTAGGCCGATACGTATTCTTCTATCTATTTTTGGTAAAAAAAAACGCAATAAGCGTTTATCGGTTAGTTTGCGCAAAATATATAGCGTTTACAAAATAGGGGATAGTTTTGTTGCATTTTTATTCATTTTTTTTTTTTTTACTACTAATGGCGGCGATCAGCGATTTTTTTTCGTGACTGCGACATTATGGCGGACACTTCGGATAATTTTGACACATTTTTGGGACCACTGTCATGTTCACAGCAAAAAATGCATTTAAAATGCATTGTTTACTGTGAAAATGACAATTGCAGTTTGGGAGTTAACCACAAGGGGGGCGCTGAAGGGGTTATGTGTGACCTCGTCTGTGTTTCTAACTGTAGGGGGTGTGGCTGTAGGTGTGACGCCATTGATTGTAGTTCCCTATATAAGGGAACACACGATCGATGACAGAGCCACAGTGAAGAACGGGGAAGCTGTGTTTACATACAGCTCTCCCCGTTCTTCAGCTCCAGGTACCGATCGCGGGACTCACGGAGCTTCGGACTGGGTCGGGGGAGCGCGCCGCGGGCGCGCGGCCGCGACCCACGGCTGGGCACTTAAAGAGGACGTACCTGTACGTGCTTGTGCCCAGCCGTGCCATTCTGCCGACGTAAATGTGCAGGAGGCGGTCTTTAAGTGGTTAAGCCGCGTACACACAAGCGTTTTTCATGACGTGAAAAATGCAATTTTTTTACTGTACCCAACCACCTTGGATGTGATGGTTGGTTCTCTACCCTTAAACCATTGTGATGCCATTGTCACACATACCTGTTTCTGACTACTGTACAGGCCCGTACACTAGGGTGACCAGACATCCCCGGTTTCAGGGGACAGTCCCCGGATTGAGGACACTGTCCCCGGACCAAGTCTGTCCCCAGTTTTGTCCCCAGTTTGGATTTGAACAGGAGCTGGGGCAATTTCAAGAACAGTCAGTGCAGAATTAATTAAAAAAAAAACAGAATTACACACCCCCGCTCAGCCACTCCTACTAGCTTAGGGGGGTGTATTTGTTTCCATTAACCGGGGGCCCCTTTCTGATGATCATGTGCTGGTCGGAACGGAGGGAATATTTCTTCAGTTTTGGTTGCATGCCCATTCAGCTTCGCTCGTATATTCTTCTGCATTGGCTCAAGTACGGCCAGCCGCCTGCCTGCTTATCTCCTTGCCTTCCCTGGCGCAGTGATCTTCCTCCGCTCCCCACCCAGTAGTAGCCTGGGGCCCGGAGAGTAAGACTTGAGAGGCTGTGAGGCGGGCGGCGACGATGGCCAGAGATTTGCTGATTGCCGCCATTACTAGTAAAAAAAAAAAAGGTCCCCGGATTTCATTTTAAAAATCTGGTCACCTTACCGTACACACGATCTGACTTTTTGACCTCAAATCTCCGACGGACCTGTTTGATTGGACACTCCGACCGCGTGTACACTCCATCGGACAAACTTTTTAATCGGTCAAATGTTCCCTGTGAGAACAGACAAACTTTCCGGCAACAGATGTCCTACGTCGGCTAATCCGATCGTGTGTACGCAAGTCCATCGGTCTAAATTCCAAAGTACAAACACGCATGCTCAGAACCAATGCTAAAGATCAAACAACAATAGCAGAAGTTGCCCAAAGGGTGGCGGTAAAGAGCAGAAAAACCACGTAGTACGTCTATTACGTCACTACGTTTGTGTTTGTTGACTGAAAAAGTCCTGCCGTGTGAATGCATACCAAGTTCACAGACAAGACACTTCAGAATAGGGATGAGCTTCGTATTCGAGTCGTACTCATGTTCGATCGTTCGTCGAATTACAAACGTTTTGGGCCGTTCGCGCCAAATTCGAGTTGCGTTTCACAGCCCATAATTCACTGCGGCATCACAGTGCATTGCTGGCTGATGATTGGCCAAGCATGCACTATGACCCGCATGCTTGGCCAGTCACAGCTTGCAAAAAACGGAGAGCCATAATTGGCCAAAGGGAGGGTGGCTTTTGCCAATTATGGCTCAGGGGGTTTAGTACACGCCCCACACTATAAAAGGGTACCTGCAGGTCGGCCTTGCGGTGGTTAAAAGAGAGAAGATAGAGAGAGAGAGAGAGAGAGAGTGTAATTTTTAGTAGGTAGATAGAGCAGGCAGGCTAGTCAGTTAAAGTTACAGTGTAGAGGATATATATACATCCCAGGTGTTGTACATATATTTATACACTGTATAGTTTAGCTAGATCCGCACTTCCTAATTTACTGGCAGGCAGGTGATTTTGCTAGCTGCAGTATTCTCATGTGATGTACTGCCTGTGTCCTCTGCAGTGTGCACCTAAAGCTACGTGGTGTGTACTGCCTGTATCCTCTGCAGTGTGCACCTAAAGCTACGTGGTGTGTACTGCCTGTATCCTCTGCAGTGTGCACCTAAAGCTACGTAGTGTGTACTGCCCGTGTCCTCTGCAGTGTGCACCTAAAGCTACGTGTTGTGTACTGCCTGTGTCCTCTGCAGTGTGCACCTAAAGCTACGTGGTGTGTACTGCCTGTATCCTCTGCAGTGTGCACCTAAAGCTACGTGGTGTGTACTGCCTGTGTCCTCTGCAGTTTGCACCTAAAGCTACGTGGTGTGTACTGTCTGTGTCCTCTGCAGTGTGCACCTAAAGCTACGTGGTGACATTACATTAAAGCCGCAAGCAGTTTTAAATTAGTTTTTTCTTATAGTAATCTCATTTTGTGCAGGGACAGTTCTAAACACGTGCCACTTCACAGGCATACTATAGACACCCAGCAGGTACGATATTTAAAGGAATTTTTAATTTATTTTTTTCACTTTAAGCATCATTAAAATCACTCCTCCAGAAAAAACGACAGTTTTTAAAGCTTTTTTTCCCATTGATACATGTTCCCTGGGGCAAGACCCGGGTTCTCAAAGACGGTTTACGACAATAACTTGCATATAATGCCGCGTACACACGATCATTTTTCAGCATGTCGAAAAAACGAAGTTTTCCCAACTTCCACACCATCGTTTTTAAAAAATGCTCTAGCAAAGCGCAGTGACGTACAACACGTACGACGGCACTATAAAGGGGAAGTTCCATTTGCCTTTGGGCTGCTTTAGCTGATTCCGTGTTAGTAAAAGACAATTTGCGCTTTTCTGTCTGTTACAGCGTGATGAATGTGCTTACTCCATTATGAACGGTAGTTTTACCAGAACGAGCGCTCCCGTCTCATAACTTGCTTCTGGGCATGCGCAGGTTTTTTACATTGTTTTAGCCCACACACGACCATTTTTTACAACCCGAAAAACGACATTGTTTAAAACGACGATAAAAAATGCAGCATGTTCGAATAAATTTTTTTGTCGTTTTTCAGAACCTGAAAAATAATGTGAAGCCCACACACCATCATTTTAAATGACATTTTTGAAAAACAACGTATTTTTCATGCCGAAAAAATGATCGTGTGTACGCGGCATTATGCTTTAAAATGAGCACTTTTAAATTTGAACGTTCGAGTCCCATTGATGTCAATGGGGTTCTAAATGTTCGCGCGAACGGTCGGTCCGTTCGAAGTAGGGTTGTACCGATACCAGTATCGTTATCGGGACCGATACCGAGTATTTGCAGGAGTACTCGTACTCCCGCAAATACCCCCGATACTGAAATAGAATACTTGAACGCCGCCACCGCCGCAAACCCGTCGCTGCAAACAGCAAAGCCGCCGCCGCCGCCGTTAATCAGCGTGCGGGGAACATTACAGCTTTCGTTTGAATAGCTGTATCCCCGCCGCGTATAGACACTCCCCCTTGCGCGGGATTGGACGGATGATCTGTCCAATTCCGAGCAAGGGGGAGTGTCTATACACGGCGCGGCAGGGATACAGCTATTCAAACGAAAGCTGTAATGTTCCCCGCACGCTGATTAACGCGGCACGTGCGGCATCATCAAGGTATGTGGGACATGGCTGCAATATGTGGGGGGACATGGCTGCATTATGTGGGGGACATGGCTGCATTATGTGGGGGACATGGCTGGAATATGTGGGGGACATGGCTGGAATATGTGGGGGACATGGCTGGAATATGTGGGGGACATGGCTGGAATATGTGGGGGACATGGCTGGAATATGTGGGGGACATGGCTGGAATATGTGGGGGACATGGCTGGAATATGTGGGGGACATGGCTGCATTATGTGGGAGACATGGCTGCAATATGTGGGGGACATGGCTGTAATATGTGGGGGACATGGCTGTAATATGTGGGGGACATGGCTGCATTTGTTGGGGGACATGGCTGCATTTGGGGACACATTTAAAAAAAAGTATCGGTATTCGGTATCGGCGAGTACTTGAAAAAAAGTATCGGTACTTGTACTCAGTCTTAAAAAAATGGTATCGGGACAACCCTAGTTCGAAGGTTCTGGTGCGAACCGAATGGGGGTTGTTCGGCTCATCCCTACTTCAGAGAAAAATCCACGGAAAAGTCTGATGGAAGTCCAATGTAGGATGGTTTTGTATAGTTCATTATGGGGTTTAAATGTAATGGTTACCCAGAAGTTGGGTGAGCGGTTCCTATGGTTTGAATTAGGGTTGTCCCGATACCACTTTTTTAGGACTGAGTACAAGTACCGATACTTTTTTTCAAGTAGTCGCCGATACCGAATACCGATACTTTTTTTTAATGTCATGTGACCGTTTTCAAACCACAATACAGACCAAAGATATTTTCTTTAGAATTATGAAGAACTGGTACATCATGGTGTGGGGCTGTTTTTTAGCATACGGTACTGGAAAACTACATATCATTGAAGGAGTGATCACTGTCAGTGCAGCTCATCGGTGCCAGTGCCCAAAAGTGCAGCTAGCCAGTGCCACCTATCAGTGCAGGGAGGCAGCTTATTAGTGCATCTCATCAGTGCCACCCAATCAATGCCAGTGCCACCTATCAGTGCCATCCATTTATGAGTGCCATTCAATCAATGCCAGTGCCACCTATCAGTGCCATCCAATGGTGCCATCCAATTTGTGTTCGATGTCACAAAAAAAAAAAAAAAGTATTCTATTTTGGTATCGGGAGTATTTGCGCGAGTACGAGTACTAGCGCAAATACTCGGTATCGGTCCCGATACCGATACTGGTATCGGTATCTGGACAACCCTAGTTTGAATAAGACAAATGAGCCATCACAGATTTTTGTCAAGGTAACTGACACCGACCAATGCTGATAAATTTGTTTTTGGGCGTCTGAGTTACAAAAAAACATGCAAGGATTAAAAAAAAAAGAAAGGGAGAAATTTTCAAAGAAACAAATTACCAGACAAAGCTTGTTAGCGTCATGCTCAGCAAAATGCCCTCCCCCGGCTCTGCCGCCAGACATACTGTTGGGTGGCCAAATCCAGACAGTTGTATTGTCCCTCGGTGTTTAGCTCCTGGAACCTCCAGTGTCTGGAGAGTATTACATACACAATGAGTAGAATGAGCCAACTATGCATTCCTGGAACTGTGCGGGCAGGAGACACCTGTAATAGAAAATAATGACTCGCTGAGTCATTGTAACTGGATCTGAAATAGAAAGCATCAGAAAGTCTGCCGTCCAGCCACCCACATGGACCAGGAAATGTAGCAATTCTAGTTTCTATTAGGCCGGGTACACACGATCAGTCTAAACCGATGAAAATGGACTGAAGGACCGTTGAACCGGTCCAAACCGACCGTGTATGGGCCCCATCGGTCTGTTGTCCTTCGGTCCAAAAATTTAGAACTTGCTTTAACATTTAACCGATGGACGCCTAACCGATAGGTCAAAACCGATGCTTAGTACGCAAAAGCATCGGTTAAAAACCAGCGCATGCTCAGAATCAAGTCGACGCATGCTTGGAAGCATTGAACTTAATTTTTCTCTGCACGTCGTTGTGTTTTACGTCACCGCGTTGGACTCGATCGGTTTTTTAACTGATGGTGTGTAGGCACATCAGACCATCAGTCAGCTTCATTGGTTAACCGATGAGAACGGTCCTTCGGACCGCTCTCATCAGATGGACTGATCGTGTGTACGAGGCTTTAGACATTTGCATTCATTTTCGTCTGAATTACTGGTATTTTAGTTATCGTTTTAACAAACAATAACGAAAGCACAGAAAACGAAATTCCGAAAGATCCGACATAAACAAATGCTTTATTTTCTTTTTCGTTGCGGTTGAATGTGCCTAACCTTAACTCTATTAGCCTAATATTGTTCTACATAAAGAGAAGATATTCGACATAGAGAGAAAATATTCGACATAGAGAGAAAAGATTCGACATAGAGAGAAAAGATTCGACATAGAGAGAAAAGATTTGACATTATAGAGACATGAAGAAGAGTCGACATAGAGAGAAAAGATTCGACATAGAGAGAAAAGATTTGACATAGAGAGAAAAGATTCGACATAGAGAGAAAAGATTCGACATAGAGAGAAAAGATTCGACATAGAGAGAAAACATTCAACAATATAGAGACATGAAGAAGAGTCTTCATAGAGAGAAAAGATTCGACAGACATCATAAGCCTTCAATGACATATTCAATCTTAATTGTGCCTAACCTTAACTCTATTAGTCCAATATTATTCTACATAAAGAGAAAAAATCCGACATAGAGAGAAAAAGATTTGACAATATAGAGACATGAAGAAGAGTCGACATAGAGAGAAAAGATTCAACATAGAAAGAAAAGATTCGACATAGAGAGAAAAGATTTGACATAGAGAGAAAAGATTTGACATAGAGAGAAAAGATTCGATATAGAGAGAAAAGATTCGATATAGAGAGACATGAAGATTCGACATAAAGAGACATGAAGAGTCGAAAAAAAAATGTTTTAAGATTCCGTCGAATCTTCTTCGGGGGCGACTCAGCAAAGGCGTCCTGAAGACGACTTCAGAGGTGACCTGCAAAACGACTTCTGTATAGAAGTCATTGCAGGTCCCCCCGAGCCGCCCCCGAAGTCGTGCAAGAACCTTTTTCTAAGTCGGAGCGACTTTGCATTGAATAGGACGCGACTCGTCAGACGGATGAGCCGCCTGACGAGTCGCCCCAGTGTGAACCGACTCTAAGGATCCCAGGGTAATGAAGACTTTGTGGGGGAGCATTTCTGTGGTTGAGTCATTGCCATAGAAACATGTGTAAAGGGGAGGAGTTAGTGAAATGACCACACCTATGTGGGGGTGCCAGAAATATTTCTACACCCAGGCTCCTGTGACCCTAGGATCGGCCCTGCGCATGTCACAGAGGTGGTCAGTGGGATGAATTGCCCCCTGGGCCCTGCCCCTATAGAAATATCAATGGTGTCATTCTTCTGGCTCTGCCAAGTGGCAATGGACCTGGAACTATGAAGGCACCATTAGAAGAAAGGCCACAGAACCCCTAGAAACCTCTAAAGGAACCCTGGTTGAGAATTGTTGCTCTAGATTGAAGGAGAATATTGCAGCCAAAGCTAACTTTGTCATTTCATCTTTTAATTGGTTATTCAATTCTTCAGTTCTGCTTTTACATTATTTTTTATCATTCTGTCTGCAGGAGTCCGGGTTGACCCCATTTATGATCGCTGTTCGAGAGAACCGGCTGTCCATTGTGGAGAGGTTCCTGGAACTGGGAGTGACTCTACAGGAGAAGACTCAGGTATGTTCATGTCTCATTCACCTGAAAACAACGGGATATCGAGAAACTATTTATATTTTTTATTTTTTTGTAAATGATGAACTTCCAGAGCCAGCTTTTACCTGCAGAGGAGTTGCGAGTGGAGCCTGAGCTTTTAGCCAGCAGTCCATGCAAAGCCAGACGAGGGGGGAGACTGTAAATGGTTGGATATACGACTCGAGGACCGAGCCTCTTTCTGAGATTTTGTGTTTAACCACTTCCATACCAGGCACTTACGCACCTTCCCGCCCAAGCCAATTTTCAGCTTTCTGCGCTGTCGCATTTTGAATGAAAATTGCGCGGTCGTGCTACACTGTACCCAAACAATTTTTTTATCATTTTGTTCACACAAATAGAGCTTTCTTTTGGTGGTATTTGATCACCTCTGCGTTTTTTATTTCTTGCGCAACAACTAAAAAAAGACCGAAAATTTTGAAAAAAAATAAAGTTTTAATTTTTTTCTGTTAATTTTTTTGGAAATAAGTACGTTTTCTTTTTCAATTACGGGCACCGTTGAGGTGGCAATGATGGGCACTGATAGGCGGGACTGATAGGCGATGCTGGAATGTGGCACTGATGGGCACTCATAGGCAGCACTGATGGGCACTCATAGGCGGCACTGATGGGCACTCATAGGCGGCACTGATGGGCACTCATAGGCGGCACTGATGGGTATATATGGATGGCACTGATGGGTACATATAGGTGGCACTGATGGGTACATATGGGTGGTAGAGATGGGCACTGATAGGTGGGCACTGGTCATGGATGGGCACTGAGAGGTGGCACTGATGCAGTGCCGGCCCAAGACATTGTGCTGCCTGGGACCAAGAATGAAATGCTGCCCCCCCCCCCAAATAAATCACGCCCACCAAAAGGCCCCCACATTCATTATTTTATATCTTGATAGCTAAAGGGGACACGTCATGGCTCTATACATGTATAAAGGCATATAAAGAGAACCTGTCATGGCTCTATACATGTATATAGGAGTATAAAGAGGACCTGTCATGGCTCACGGTTCCTGACAGGGTGGTGTTGCTGACGGGGGTTGCTGAAATAGAGGGGGCCCATAGGGGGGTTGCTGACAGGGGGGTGCTGCTGACAGGGGTTGCTGAAATAGAGGGGGCCCATAGGGGGGGTTGCTGACAGGGGGGTGCTGCTGACGCGGGTTGCTGAAATAGAGGGGGCCCATAGGGGGGGTTGCTGACAGGGGGGTGTTGCTGACGGGGTTGCTGACAGCCAGGGGGAGGCTTACAGAGAGGGGCAGGCTGACATACGGGCAGGTGGAAGAGCGGATGACACAGACCTCATCCCAGGCACGGCAGTCAGAAGAAACAGCGCGCCAGGCAGGGGGGCGGGACTCCGGGTGGCCACGAATCGCGATCACACCCACAGTCACGTGTTTAATCCGAAAAAAAGACCTACGGGCAACCCGTCCGTTCCTGTGTCCTGTCTGTCACCACTACAGCAGCGGAGGCGCCGGGCTCCTGAGAGGCAGCGGCGCCTGCCTGCTTCCGCTGCGAGTGTCCTCACGGCAGCCCGGCGTCATGCTCCTCACAGGCAGCGGAGCGGGCGTAACGGATTGGCAGGAGCGGCAGAATGCCGCTCCCCTAAATGTGCCGCCTGGTACCCATGGTACCACCCGGTCCCATCATAGGGCCGGCCCTGCACTGATGGACACTAAGGGGTGGCACTGATGGACACTGAGGGGTAGCACTTGTTTATTTACTATTTTGCCACTCAGTGCCCATGTTGCCAGTCAGTGCCTATTTGTTTACATGTGGATGGCCATGGGGGATGTACCTGGCCATCCACATGTTGCCCCCTTCCCTGGTGGTCCTGGCGGCTTCCCTGGTGGTCTAGTGTGGGCATCCGAGGGGGGGCTGCGCTGATAAACAATCAGCCCGAACCCCCCCCCGTCAGGAGAGCCGCCGATTGGCTCTCCTCTATCAGACAGCATTATTTAGCATCTGACAAATATCAGGAATGTACATTGGTTTGCACAGGCGGTGGGCAGGTTTGGGGGGGAAAAATTGGCACCAAAAAGGAAAAATAGTTTTTTTTTTCAGCAAAAGGTACCTGCAAAGTCTCCTTTTCAGGGTACAGTCCCCCTCATCACATACTGTGTGCTATTACAGTCAGGGCCGAATGTAGTAGGAAGGCAAACCGTGATGACGGTCTCTCAGGGTGACGGGATGGGAATTTCAATGACCAGAAATGTTGAGCAACACGAGAGGCCCTTTCTCTAGGAGACGACCTTTAATTGAGTCACAAAGGGCCAGAGCCGGATTTATTAGGAAAGTTACTGTCCTCCCAGCATTTTTAAAAAGGAAGTAACACAGGAAAATGTGCATGTATTGCAGATACACTGGGCCACGTAGAATCGCGGCGGCGTAACATATCCTAGATACGTTACACCGCCGCAATTTTTCATCGCAAGTGCCTGATTCACCAAGCACTTGCGATGAAAACTACGCCGGCGGCCTCCGACCTACTACGCATGCTCCGTTTCTTAACTCCCGCCGTGCTTTGCGCGCCGTGACGTCATTTTTTTGAATGGCGACGCGCGCAGCGCACTTCCGTATTCCCGGACGGCTTACGCAAACGACGTTAAATTTTGTACGTTTTGAATTTCGACGCGGGAACGAGGGCCATACTTTAGACAGCAATACGCTTGCTGACTAAAGTTAGGGCAGCAAAAAAAACTTTGCGACGGGAAACTAGACTAGCGGCGACATAGCGAACACGAAAAACCGTCGTGGACTCGCCGTAACTCCTAATTTGCATACCCGACGCTGGTTTACGACGCAAACTCCCCCCAGCGGCGGCCGCGGTACTGCATCCTAAGATCCGACAGTGTAAAACAATTACACCTGTTGGATTTTAGGGATATCTATGCGTAACTGATTCTATGAATCAGTCGCATAGATAGAAACAGAGATACGACGGCGTATCAGGAGAAACGCCGTCGTATCTCATTTGTGAATCTGGCCCATTGTGTATCACTACCCCCGGAGGAGCTGCTGGTTTGTTTTGGGTGGCACGTTACCTCATGGCTCCTCCGCCATTTTAGGGGTGTATGGTAAGGTGACCAGATTTTTTAAATGAAATCCGGCGACATATTTTTTTTTTTTACTAGTAATGGCGGCAATCAGCGACTCTCTGCCCATTGCCTCCCGCCTCACAGCCTGTTAAAGGGGCTGTAAACCCTTAGGGCCAGATTCACAGATAATTAGATGGGCGCAGAGTATCAGAGATACACTACGCCGCCGTACCTTACCTGGCAGATCTTCGAATCCTCAAAGAATTTGCGCCTTAAGTTACGGCGGCGTAGTGTATTTCTGGCGGCGGAATTCAAATCGGCGGGTAGGGGGCGTGATTCATTTAAATGAAGCGCGTCCCCGCGCCGAATGAACTGCGCATGCGTCGTTCCGAAATTTCCCGCCGTGCATTGCGCTAAATGACGTCGCTAGGACGTCAATTATTTTAACTTAGACGTGAGTTACGTCCATCCCTATTCACGGACGACTTACGCAAAAAAAAAATATCAAATTTCGACGCGGGAACGACGGCCATACTTAACATGGCAAGTCTAACTATACGCTGCAAAATACCAGCTTTAACTATACGCCGGAAAAAGCCGACTACAGACGACGTTAGAAAATACGACGGCCGCGCGTACGTTCGTGGATCGTCGTAAATCGCTAATTTGCATACCCGACGTGGAAAACGACGCAAAATCCACCCAGCGGGCGCCGAAGTATTGCATCTAAGATCCGAAGGAGTGCGAAGCCGTACGCCTGTCGGATCTAACCCAGATGCCGTTGTATCTTGGTTTGAGGATTCAAACTAAAGATACGACGCGGGAAATTTGAAAGTACGCCGGCGTATCAGTAGATACGCCGGCGTACTTGCTCTGTGAATCTGGCCCTTAGTGTTTTTTCACTTAATGCATCCTAAAGGTAAAAAAAACACCTTGCAGTGACTGGCCCCCTGCCCCCCATTTTACTTACCTGAGCCCCGAATTTCCCTTGGTGGGGACACGCCCGTCCCTCTCTCCACTGGGCCCCGGCTCTTAATTGACTAGATCAGGGGTCTCCAAACTGCGGCCCGAGGGCCAGATGTGGAACTTTGCTAGCCTTTACCGGGCCCTTGGGTCCAGGGCTGGTGCTACCACTAGGCAAACTAGGCAGCCGCCTAGGATGCACTGCCACCTAGGGCGCCTGGCTGCTGTTGATCCTACTCCCTCTCTCCCTCAGCAACTAACTCAACAAGCAGCTGCTCTGCTCCCGAGTCCTTCCATACAGTGTCAGAGGCGCTGGCGCAGCAGCGGCGGAGGACTGTATCCATTATGTAGAAAGGAAAGGAAACATCCCCTGCACCGCTGCGCGCCCCTGATCAAAATCTTTTTGATCGATTAAAATTCTTTTGATTGGTACTCGCCTCTCCGCCGGCTTCTGGGCCTTCAGGGAGTTGCGTCGGGGATCCGGTAATGTCACGGACACCGGCGGGACTTGCCGTGTCCATCTGAAGGGCTCCTTTGCTGTGCCTTCATATCTGCATGCCGGCGGGACCTTACTATCTGCCACACAAGGGCTGTTACACTTCCCTCTATCAACCTGGAATTCTACAACCATCCACTGGGAGTTGTGATAGTTCTCTTCACGGGACATCTACATGCCGACGGACTGATGTTAACCTCTCCTCATCTGGATTCAGCAGTGGTATCGTTGTACACATTTTTATTCCAGTATCATACATGTTTTTATGACTGCTTTTGCTCCCATTTGGTATTACTCGCACCATTTGTACAGTTTATGTAGCTACATCGATTTTATCTCCAGTGCAATATTTATTTTGTTACCTACTTGAAGACTATAAAAGTTTTAATGCTATTCCCATCGAGTGCTGCCTTTGTGTGTTTTTTGGATCCTGCTATACATTTTTCCAGTGGTTGGTAGCTGCACTGGGAATCAGCCTGCAAGGAGATCAGCTAAAAGTAGTTGGATCTGTATGTGCGTTATAATTAGGGTTGTCCCGATACCGATACTAGTATCGCTATCGGGACCGATTCTGAGTATTTGCGGGAGTACTTGTACTCCTGCGACGAGCCAGAACCGCAGGGGAACACGTGAGGTGCACGGTGGGCCGATGAGAGACAGCAATAATACAGTTCATCGGTTTACTCACGGTTAGCAGAAAGCCTCCCTGGGCCGGTCGCACAGTGAAAGGGAAGACAGCACGAAATCCTCCGGGGCACGCTCTGCGATAGGGAAACGCCAGCCGAGATGGTGGTTGAGGTGCCCGTGATGACAGGGGTGTTTAGAGTGCTTGTGGCGGCTGGGTCCCTTGATGAAATTTGTCGTGACGCCAGTACCGTTAATGGTGGTACAACCAGTTGTAGTAACAATGTTAAAGAATGAGGTAGACAGTGGTAGAATACAACTCACAACTTTTACTGTGTCTGGTTTTGGTTGCAGTACAAACATCCAGTTAGAATACAGTCTCTGGGTAAATAGAGGAGTTCTGCTGATCCACTGCTAATAGGCTTTAGTAGGCCTGGACTCAGGCTGTGGTTCAGTATAATGCTTACTTGTGTCTGGTCCCTTTTGAATCCAGTGACATGGGTGAGGTTGCCGGAGGCTAATAAATCCTTCACCTTTATACTCAAAGGTCTTTGCTGCCGATTACTGGCTTTTATCCTTTGATTTTAGCAGTTTAAATGTGTCCCTTCTCTGGACTGACCTTCTCTCACCTTCACATCCTCCTTTCCTCTCTGCACACTGCTTCCTGTACTGAACAACTGACCACAGATAAGCCTGAGCTGGGATAGATTTCCCAGAGTGGTGCTATCCCCATCTTGTGGTGGGAAGTAAGAAGCACACCTGACCAGCCTATGAACAGGGATACCACAGGTACACAATGCAAAATGACATGCAATATAACAATGACAAAGAAGTAATACTTTTGCAGTTCCCACATGTCCTGAGTGGGACGCTGCATACCCCCATGGTAAAACGTGTGTCGACCTCGGCACACTTTTGACTCGATGTTGTGTCTTCCTGTAAGATATAAGAGAAATGGAAAAGCATGCATGCATAGGAAATAACAATATAACCCCATTCTTGTACTTCTTGTATCTGCAAGTAAAATGGGTTAGGCAAACATATCTCAGGCAACAACGAAATGTGACAAAAGGTGACAAAAAGGGGTGTAGTTTTTCCTCTGAAGACTGGTGATGTATGGCAAAACCAGAATAGTCCACGATGAGATGGAAAAAGAAAAACAAAGCAAAAATAACATCTCAGGAGGCTCACAGGGTATGAGTCCGTTCCCTGGGCACAGGAAAATGTCAACAGATGAATATCACGGAGGCTCAGGTACGTGAAAGTCTATCTCCGGGTGCAGGCTTGAACGTTGCAAAACAGTAGGCAAGTAGTCCTTTTGAAAAGTCCTTTAAAGGAAATAAACATAATATCCCAAGTAAGTCTTCTTCTCACTCTGGAACTTCAGACGATGTAAGGATGCACTCAACGATGAGATGACAGAGTTGGTAGTCGACTTCTCGGCTGCTGGTGCAGGTAATCCTCCAAACGGACAGGTGGTCGTCCTCTTGTAGTTCTGTCAGATCTTCTTAGCGGCTGAGTTTCTACAGGCCTTGTTTCAAGGGAACTTGGTGTCTCTTGAGCTGTAGTAGACACTTCTTGAGATAGCTCCTCTGGTTGAAGTGCGGTCGTATTGATCTTGGCAGGCACTAAGATATTGAGCCATGGTGTAAGGAACCATTGTAAAGGATCAGAGTCTAATAATGCTTTTCCAAAAGACTGTAGTGGATTCTCTGAATCAGATGATTTTGTAGGCTCTGGTTCTATGGATTGTGTTTCCTCTTGGATAGAAGTAGAAAAAAGGGGTGGAGATAAGGGCCGTCTAATGTGAGCCACCCTCACTGCGCGTAGCTGGAGAATAAATGTGAACACTAGTGATATTTATAAAATAAATGAATAAATTAATAAATATGCAAGAGCTGCTGCTTTAAAAATTATAGAATCCAAAATAGTTAATATGCAAATACAGTGATACCTATTATAAATAAGGTGCCAAATGTGATATTAAACAGCGCTCAAAAAAATATGTGAAAATGTAAATATCAACAAATATAATATTGGTACAGTGACATAGTGAAAAATAAATAAATAATCCACCCTCTAAGTGAGTCAATATATAAGTGTCCAAAAATCCGTGCCAACCTGGTATTTTTTGATGCGATTTTTGCACGGATTTTTGGACACTTATATATTGACTCACTTAGAGGGTGGATTATTTATTTATTTTTCACTATGTCACTGTACCAATATTATATTTGTTGATATTTACATTTTCACATATTTTTTTGAGCGCTGTTTAATATCACATTTGGCACCTTATTTATAATAGGTATCACTGTATTTGCATATTAACTATTTTGGTTTCCTCTTGGATAGCTTCTTCTTGAAGAGTTTCTTCTTGAGTACTTTCCTTGAGACATAACTTAAGGCGATTGCGATGTACTACACGTGATTTGTTTTCTTTAGTGATCTCATAAGTATCAGTCTCTGGATTGAGAATAGCTGTAATGGTGTAAGGTTCTCTCTCCCATTTGCTATCTAACTTGCTGGTGCGATGGTTGTTTTTTAACCATACATGGTCACCAATTTTGAGAGGTTCTGCTTTGGCAGATTGGTTATAATCTCTTTGTTGCTTTTCATGAGCATGTTCCATGCGATGTTGAACAATTTCTTGTGCATCAATTAGACGTCTTTGGTGTTCACTCACCCAATCAGTCTTTGGTAGAGGGTTGATTGCATCAGGCACTTGTACGCCCAAAGTATGGTCAGCAGGTAGTTTACCTTGTCGGCCAAACATGAGATAGTAAGGTGTATACCCAGTAGAACAGTGAATGGTGTTATTGTAGGTGTACATCAATTGAGGCAATAGAGTAGGCCAATCACTTCTTGTAGCAGGTGGTACTGCTCTTAACATCTCAATTAAAGTTTGGTTCATTTTCTCGCAAAGTCCATTCCCTTGAGGGTGGTAGGCTGTGGTCCTGATTTTCTGGCAATTGTGAAGTGTACACAGTTCTTTGAAGAGTTGCGACTCAAAGGCAGATCCCTGATCTGTAAGGATTCTTTCTGGGCAGCCATATGGCAATAGGAAATGTTTCCAGAAGGCATCTGCAGTTGTTCTAGCGGTCAGGTCCTTGACAGGTACGGCTACAACAAATTTGGTATAATGATCAATGATGGTCATGGCGTATGTGTAACCTGAGCGACTTGGTTCCAGCTTCACATGGTCAATTGCAACTATTTCTAGCGGTGTTCGGGTTACAATGGGATGTAAGGGTGCTTTCTGGTCATGTTTTTCATTTCTTCCAACAGCACAGGTGGAACATTCTCGACACCACTTTTCAATGTCTCCTCTCATCCCAATCCAGTAGAATCTTCTACGGATGGTGGCTTCTGTCTTCTGCACGCCAAAGTGTCCTGATTGATCATGATACATCTCAAAAATGATTCTTGCATCTCGGCGTGGTATTAAGATTTGGTATAGACAATCCGAGGTAATTGGGTCTAAAGTTCTTCTTAATAGTAGGCCCTTCTGTAGGAAGAGATGTTTTCTGTGTCTCCAAAGTTTTGACAATTCTGGATCAGCATTTCTTCTGCGAATTCTTTCAGGTGTTCTTCCGCTGGTGAAGAAATCTTGCAGTTCTCCCAACACTCTGCTTTCATTTTGCAGCTTGCTCCACCTTTCTTTGTCCACTTGGGATCTTGGATCCACTTGTTGTTGAAGGTTAAGGACTTTTCTTCCTTTGATGGTGATAATGTCTTGTTGGGCAAAATTTTTGTAAAAAGCTGGCATTTCTACCTCTTCCCAAACATCTTCCTGTGTAGTAGGGTCTTCTTGGGTAGGCAGACGGGACAATGCATCCGCATTTTCATTTGCTTTTCCTGTTCTGTATTTTATGGTGAAATCGTAGTTAGCTAGGCGTGAGGCCCATCTTTGTTCCAATGCTCCCAACTTGGCGGTATTCAGATGTGCTAGCGGGTTGTTATCTGTGAAGGCCACAAATGGTGTTGCGGCAAGGTAATCTTTAAATTTTTCTGTAACAGCCCACACGAGTGCGAGGAATTCCAATTTGAAGGAACTATAGTTTTGGTCGTTTCTTTCAGTACCTTTAAGAGATCTACTAGCGTAGGAAATAACTCTTTCTTTTCCTTCCTGTACCTGCGATAGGACAGCTCCCAGACCTTTCTTACTAGCATCTGTGTAAAGATGAAATGGCTTCTGGTAATCTGGATAGCCTAGGATTGGTGGTTCTGTTAACTTCCTCTTTAGGAGCTGGAAGGCAATTTCTCTTTCTGTGTTCCATTCAACTGGTATTGGAGACTTTTGGTACCTCTTGGGATGTCCTCTCAGAAGTTCTAATATTGGCCCCGCAATTTGGGCAAAGTGAGGAATAAAGCGTCTGTAGTATCCTGCGAAACTGAGAAAACTCCTCACTTCTTTCACTGTAGTAGGAGTAGGCCAATTCCGGACTGCGGCTATCTTCTCTGGATCCGGTTTAACACCTTCAGAGCTTACAATATGCCCTAAGTATTTGACTTCTGTCTTCAGTAGATAGCACTTAGATGGTTTGACTTTGAGTCCATGTTTAATGAGGATTTGAAAAACTTCGGCCAAATGTTTCAAGTGATCTTCATAAGATTTGGAGTAGATGATGACATCATCTAAGTACAACAGGACGGTTTCAAAATTTTTGTGTCCTAAAAAATGCTCCATTAATCTTTGAAAGGTTCCGGGCGCATTGCAAAGTCCAAAAGGCATGTGGTTGAACTCAAATAGGCCCATCGGGGTGGTAAATGCAGTCTTCTCACGATCTTCAGGTGCCATGGGTACTTGCCAGTATCCACTGGTTAAATCAAGGGTAGAGAAGTAGGCTGAAGATCCTAAAGCTGTTAAAGATTCCTCTATGCGTGGTAAAGGGTAAGCATCCTTGTGGGTGATTTGGTTAATTTTTCTGTAATCCACACAGAATCTGATGTTACCATCCTTCTTACGGACAAGAACTAGAGGTGCAGCCCATGGACTATGGCTGTCTCTAATGACATTGGAGTCCTTCATCTCTTGGATCATTTGCTTTACGGATTGGTACATAGTTGGTGGTATAGGCCGATATCTTTCCTTGATCGGTGGGTGTGAACCTGTAGGAATGGAGTGCTTGATGATATCCACTTCTCCATAGTCGGTGGAATGCTTACTGAAGGCAAGGTGAAGCTCCTTCACAATTTTTAGTACTCCCTCCATTTGGTTTGCTGGTGTGGAAGCATCTCCCACATGAAGTTCTTCCCACCAGGATGTGTTTACATTTTGGTCCTGGGGGTTCTGTCTCTTGGGAATTTGCTCTGTGGTAGCTGTAGCCACACTGATGACATCTTGAAAAATGACTTGGATTAGCTGTGCAATAGGAAGGTGTTTTGATAGTGTTACACTGCTATCACTCAAGTTTAGGAGTCGTATAGGCACTTTACCTTCAGAGACGGTTACTAGGCTCCTTGCAGCTCTAACTAGAGGATAGTCTTCCAAAACAACAGGCTCTACCAGGGCTTGGTAGTCTTGACCTTGGATTCCGACTACAGCTCGGCACCACAAGAGAGTTTCGGTGTTGGGTTTGAGGATCACAGGTTGCTTATCCCGGATGCGGGCACAGCAAATTTCTCCTTTTTCGTTGGTGAGTCTCTGTTGCGCATTTAGTACACGGATGGTTTGTTGGATCACCTTCTTAGAATCAGGAGGGGCAGTAGGCACTAACTGGTGCAAGGCTTCTAGCATCTCAACATAACAGTTCCTGAGGACATTCATTCCTAGGACTATTGGAGGGTTAGGGTTATTGTCTCTGACTTGTACCACAATAAGGCCTTGTCGAGGTAGTGTAGTTCCTCCTACTTGAATGGTAGGTTCCCAATAACCATGGACTGGTATGGGTTTGCCGTTACTGGCTATGAGACTCAGCCAGGATTCTGGAGGCTGGGTAAGCTGATTTTGATCCCAGTATTTTTCAAAGGCTGCTTGTTGGATGGTGGTGACTTGGGATCCGGTGTCAACTAGGGCAACAAAAGGGACTCCATTTATTTGAAGTGCCACTTCAGGACGGGATCCAACGTATCTTGGCATCCAGTGGGGATCTTCTGGACCTATTGGTTTACCTCCCGAGGGGTGGTCCTTGGCCTCGGGGGTTTCCCGTTTAACTGCCAGCAGGTTGCTTCTGTATGGCCTGGTTTGTGACAGTACGTGCAGATAGGCCGCTTAGGGGTACTAGTGTGGTCAGGGGGGCGTCCGCCAGAATTTCTGGAATAAGTCTCTCTAGAATTAGAGGGGAAGAGTCTTCTGGACACAGGTTTCTCATCCTCTAGCATTAATGGTTTCTCCCATTGTTCCAATTTTTGGTGGACTTTCTCCAGACTTTTAGTCAGAAAACGGACTTGCTCAGTCAAGGCAGCAACTGCGTCAGGAGCTGGAGCTTGGGTTGCCTGACTGACTATAGGTAAAGACTTTACAGGGGTAACCAGCTGTGATACAGGCACGTCAACAGATCTAACAGGTTCTGTTGGTGGGCTTTTTCCCAGGATGCTGATAGCTAGTTCTTTAAAATCTAAGAAGGTAGCGCTTGGATGTTGGGCGGCTAACATTCTTAGTTGGCTCTTTAGATTGTCTGTATGGACGCCTTCAATAAATTGTTCTTTCAGGGTTTTGTCCTGATTTTCTGCCTCACGGGGGTCTACTTGGACAACAGCTCTAAGGGCTTCCTGCAAAGATAATGCAAAGTCTCTGAGTGACTCCCCAGATTGCTGTCTCTTGCTGAAGAACCTCATCTTGACCTCTGACACGGTTCTGGGTTCAAAGGTGGTGTAGAGACGTTCAAAAATCTGCTCCATGGTCTTTCTCTCCGAGCTCGGCCAAGATTTCACTTCTCTGAGCGCAGCTCCTTCCAATTGCGCAAGAATAATCTCCATCTGTTGCTCTGGGGATACAGGGTACAATCTGAACATAGCCAGAATTTTTTCTTTAAAGTCCCTTAAAGTATGAATTTCCCCAGAATATCGTGGGAACCAGGGGGCCCCAAAATAATAAGGCATGGTTAAAGGCATTAGGCTTGGTGCTGCAGCGGTTGGTATTGCATTGGGACCGACTGCGGCTGATGCAGGGGGTCTGCTGAGGTCAGGCTGCACGTCATCTTCCTGCACAGACATGGTAACAGCAGGTGAGTTCTAGTTAGGTAAGTCAAATGCGTTTTTAGACACTTTTTGTGCGGTGTTGCTATGGGCAACCGCTGTCTTGCGGGTGTATGGCCCTTTAAGAATTTAATGCCAGCTGAATGCAATGCTGCAGCGATGTTGATTTTGGGTCTCTGGCAGAGTTCCAGCTATCTGTGCCCTTATAGTTAGTAGAGGCAACTGACAGGTTGCGATTACTGCTCGGACGGCAAGCAATGCGATTATTTTCTCTTCTTTTGCTCGCATGCGAAGTCTTGCGACTTCTGGGGCATGCGTTTGTCACGCTCTCCTCCCAGGATTGACACAGCAAAGGTAAGGCGGGCTGGCCGGACAATTTTGCATAAATGGGTGGCACCAAACTTTCCCGCTCTTCAGGGGGTGTCACTAACCTATCCACAGTGATGGCGTAGGAATTTTTGAACAAGAAGGTCTCTGGCAGCCATTTTAAGTGAATGGAAATAGTCAATTCAAATACTGCATGCAGTTTTGTTAACACACAAATGTCTGATTTTCTCACTTTGGATGCTGCGATTTTTATGCTGATAACTGGGATAACGCTTCCATGCAACTTTTAAACAGTTTAAACAGTTCTGTGGCCCCACACAGCATGCAATAAGTAAACAGTCTCTCAATAAAGCAAAGGGGCTTATTCTGATGCAACAGTCTTTTAGATAGGGCGCAGGGGTAATTATCCTGTTCGTGACGCCAATTTTTTTTATGCGACGAGCCAGAACCGCAGGGGAACACGTGAGGTGCACGGTGGGCCGATGAGAGACAGCAATAATACAGTTCATCGGTTTACTCACGGTTAGCAGAAAGCCTCCCTGGGCCGGTCGCACAGTGAAAGGGAAGACAGCACGAAATCCTCCGGGGCACGCTCTGCGATAGGGAAACGCCAGCCGAGATGGTGGTTGAGGTGCCCGTGATGACAGGGGTGTTTAGAGTGCTTGTGGCGGCTGGGTCCCTTGATGAAATTTGTCGTGACGCCAGTACCGTTAATGGTGGTACAACCAGTTGTAGTAACAATGTTAAAGAATGAGGTAGACAGTGGTAGAATACAACTCACAACTTTTACTGTGTCTGGTTTTGGTTGCAGTACAAACATCCAGTTAGAATACAGTCTCTGGGTAAATAGAGGAGTTCTGCTGATCCACTGCTAATAGGCTTTAGTAGGCCTGGACTCAGGCTGTGGTTCAGTATAATGCTTACTTGTGTCTGGTCCCTTTTGAATCCAGTGACATGGGTGAGGTTGCCGGAGGCTAATAAATCCTTCACCTTTATACTCAAAGGTCTTTGCTGCCGATTACTGGCTTTTATCCTTTGATTTTAGCAGTTTAAATGTGTCCCTTCTCTGGACTGACCTTCTCTCACCTTCACATCCTCCTTTCCTCTCTGCACACTGCTTCCTGTACTGAACAACTGACCACAGATAAGCCTGAGCTGGGATAGATTTCCCAGAGTGGTGCTATCCCCATCTTGTGGTGGGAAGTAAGAAGCACACCTGACCAGCCTATGAACAGGGATACCACAGGTACACAATGCAAAATGACATGCAATATAACAATGACAAAGAAGTAATACTTTTGCAGTTCCCACATGTCCTGAGTGGGACGCTGCACTCCCGCAAATACCCCCGATACCTAAATAGAATACTTCCCCCCCACCGCCACCGCCAACGCCACCACCGCCGCATCCCGCCGCATTCCCCGCTGCCGCCGCTTGGGTAATACGGGCGGGGAACATTACAGCTTTCATTTGAATAGCTGTAGTGATTCCTGCCGCGCCGCGTATAGACACTCCCCCTTGCTCGGGTGAACTGTCCAATCCCAAGCAAGGGGGAGTGTCTATACGCAGCGCGGCGCGAAAGACTACAGCTATTCGAATGAAAGCTGTAATGTTCCCCGCCCGTATTACCCAAGCGGCGGCGCGGCAGCGGGGATGCGGCAGCATGTACGGTAAGAGGGACATGGCTGCAGATATGGGGGGGACATGGCTGCAGATATGGGGGGGACATGGCTGCATATGGGGGGGGACATGGCTGCATATGAGGGGGACATGGCTGCATATGAGGGGGACATGGCTGCATATGGGGGGAACATGGCTGGATATGGGGGGGAAATGGCTGCATATGGGGGGGACATGGCTGCATCTGTGGGGGGGACATGGCTGCATCTGTGGGGGGGACATGGCTGCATCTGTGGGGGGGACATGGCTGCATATGTGGGGGGACATGGCTGCATTTGTGGGGGGACATGGCTGCATATATGGGGGACATGGCTGCATATGGGGGGACATGGCTGCATATGTGGGGGACATGGCTGCATATGTGGGGGGACATGGCTGCATTTGTGGGGGGACATGGCTGCATTTGGGGACACATTTAAAAAAAAGTATCGGTATTCGGTATCGGCGAGTACTTGAAAAAAAGTATCGGTACTTGTACTCGGTCCTAAAAAAGTGGTATCGGGACAACCCTAGTTATAATTAATTCAAATTAGTCGATTAATCGATAAAAAAAAAAAAAATTAATCAAACAGAAACATTTTGATCAGTAACAGCCCTAAGAATAAGTAAAAATGTATGTCACAAAAAGTCCACCTGAATTTTTTTTGGACAAGATACTGTAGATTAGGGACCTGTGATGGCCATGGAGAGGTACAGGTACATTGCATAGATACAGAGAATACGGTTTGTATTTAGAATTCCCCTATATTCGGAGTCCCGCTGTGTCTGGTGACTCAGGAAACGTTCTTGGAAACTGCGCATTCCAACAATTCCGCCTTTGTGGAGGCTCCTGACAATCAATGGAACTCATTGCTTCCTGTTAACAGAAGGTCAAAGAAAAGAAAATCATTAACTTTATTAGACTTGGGGAGGTGAAATAAAAACAATCGACAAAAGCGATGGTTACTTTAAAGTGGAAGTGTTCTGTACATGTATAATAGAAACTCGCCACCCTCATCTGATGAATATGCAATGAAAACGCTTCAATCAAATCATTTTGTTTTCTATATATATTGGCCCGGATTCACATACATCGGTGCATATTTATGTCGCCGTAGTGTATCTCTTTTACGCTACGCCGGTGCAGCGCACAGAGGCAAGCACTGGATTCACAAAGCACTTGCTCCCACTCGCTCTTAAAGATACGCTGGGTTTCCTCGGCGTAAGCCAGCGCAGGTGGAAGTGGGCCTGAGCCATGCTAATGAGGCGTGACCCCATGCAAATGATGGTCCAAGCGTCATAGAAGTACTTAAAACGAACGGCGCATGCGCCGTCCCGTGGCCGCATCCCAGTGCGCATGCTCAGAATCACGTCGAGACAACTGCCTAAGATATGTCGAATCACTGCCTACGACGTGAACCTAACCTACGCCTAGTCATATTCATGTACAACGTAAATGACAAAAGATACGATGGCTTGTGTTCCCTGGTCCATACCTTTGCATGAGTTGCGCCTCCTATATGAGGAATAACTTTACCCTGGACGTACGACTTACGCAGACCGCGTATATGATGCGCCGGGCGCAACTGCGTTTGTGAATCGGCGTATCTCCCTCATTTGCATATGTGCATAGAAAATCAATGGGAATGGAAAATGCGTCCAGCGTAAATATGCGCCCACGGTACGACGGCGTAGGCAAGTTACGTCGGTCGTAGGAAGCCTATTTTTAGGCGTATCTAGTTTTGTGGGCACGGCGCATAGATACGTCGGCGCATAGTTACACTTACGTGGCGTATTTTCGAGATACGTCGGTGTAAGTGCTTTGTGAATCCGGGCCATAATATCTATTTTGTGATCAATGACATCATCACTGGGGGTTGCCTGCTAGTTTTTGGGAGAAGCCAGCGGGTTCCTGTAAAAGTAACACCACCCTTTCTTAATCCTCGTACACACGATCGGATTTCCATCGGAACAAATCCCTGGAATTTTGTCCGAAGGGCGTTGGACGCGAACTTGTTCTGCATACAAAACGGCAAAACATTTGTTGGCTAACAAACAGAAACTACGTGGTTTTTCAACTCTTTAGCGCCGCCCTTTGGGCAACTTCTGCTAATGTTGTGTTATGCGTGTTTGTACTTTGGATTTTTTTTCCAACGGACTTGTGTACACACGGATAATCCGATGGCACACATTTGTTGACGAACAATTTTAAAGCGCGCTATCCAACATTTGTTGTTGGAAAATCCGACAACAATTGTCCGATGAAGCGTACAAACGGTCGGATTTCTCTTTCGTTCATAGACGGACACAGCCCTCTTTGACATTAGGGTTATGCTTCTTCCTACCAGGAGAGTCTCCTGAAGGGAAGCGGATATAACCCTAAGGTCAAAGGCTGCTGTGTCCGTCCATGAACTCAGAGAAATGGATTTTACGGTAAGTACAAAAATCCTATTTTCTCTTCCGTTCATGGACGGACACAGCAGCCTTTGACCTTAGGGTTATATCCGCTTCCTTCCAGGAGACTCTCCTGGTAGGAAGAAGCATAACCCTAATGTCAAAGAAGGCTGTGTCCGTCTATGAACTCAGAGAAATGGATTTTACGGTGAGTACAAAAATCCTATTTTTCCAACAAAACCCCTCCATCAGACATTTGTTGTCAGAAAATCTGATCGTGTGTATGAGGCTTTAGATCCCTTTCACACTGGGGGTTCTTTTAACCCCCAAGAAGGAGGTTAACCACTTAAGGACCTTGGGTGTTTTTCAGATTTGGCATTTACAAGACTAAAACATTTTTTTTTTGCTAGAAAATTACTTAAAACCCCCAAACATTATATATATATATTTTCTAACACCCTAGAGAATAAAATGGCGGTCATTGCAATACTTTTTGTCACACCGTATTTGCGCAGCGGTCTTACAAGCGCACTTTTTTTGGAAAAAATTCACTTTTTTTAATTAAAAAATAAGACAACAATAAATTTGGCCCAATTTGTTTTTATATTGTGAAAGATAATGTTACGCCGAGTAAAATGATACCCAACATGTCACGCTTAAAAATTGCGCACCACTCGTGGAATGGCGACAAACTTTTACCCTTAAAAATCTCGATAGGCGACGTTTAAAAAATTCTATAGGTTGCCTCTTTTGAGCTACAGAGGAGGTCTAGGGCTAGAATTATTGCTCTCGCTCTAACGATCGCGGCGATACCTCACTTGTGTGGTTTGATCACCGTTTTCATATGCGGACGCTACTCACGTATGCGTTTGCTTCTGCGCGCGAGCTCGTAGGGACGGGTCGCTTTAAAAAATGTTTTATTATAAAGTTTTCTTATTTATTTTTATTTATTTTATTATTTTTTACACTGAACAAAAAAAAATTGATCACTTTAATTCCTATTATAAGGAATGTAAACATCCCTTGGACCTCTTAAATATGAGATCTGGGGTCAAAAAGACCTCAAATCTCATATTTAGACTTCAATGCAAAAAAAAAAGTGATAAAATGACATTTAGAAAATATTGCTTTAGGAAGCATGGGACGGAAGTGACGTTTTGACGTCACTTCCGCCCTGCTATGCTATGGGGATGGGTGGGGGGCCATCTTGCCCTCACTCGTATCCCAGCTGAGGAGAGGAAAGGACCCGATCGCCTCCGCCGCTGCCGATGGCTCCGGGAAAGCGCGGGAGGGGGGGGGCCCTCTCCCGCCGCCGATAACCGTGATCTTGCGGCGAATTCGCTGCGGAAACCACCATTATCGTTTACAGGACCGGTCACAGTAAAGATAGATACCTCAGTTGTGGCAGCAGCTGCTGCCGTTACCGATATATCCATCTTTAAAAAAAGGACATATATGTACATGAGCGGGTCCTTAAGTGGTTAATGGACACCACTGAAGTCGCTCCGACTTCAGAAAAGGTTCCTGTACTACTTCAATGCGACTTCTAGGCAACTTGTACCCATAGGGGGAGATTCAGATAGAGATACGACGGCGTATCTTCTGATACGCCGTCGTATCTCTGAGATCCGACGGTCGGATCTATGCGCCTGATTCATAGAATCAGGTTCCGCATAGATCTCCCTTAGATCCGACAGGTGTGACTTACACCGTCGGATCTTAGGCTGCAATCTCCCGCCTGCCGCTAGGTGGCGCTTCCATTCGTATACGCGACAAATATGCAAATGAGGAGATCCGCCGATTCAGAAACAAATGCCCGCCCGTCGTTTTTTTTTTACGTCGTTTGCGTTTGGCTTTTTCCGGCGGCAAGTTACCCCTGCTATATGCGGCGTATCCTATGTTAAGTATGGCCGTCGTTCCCGCGCCGAGTTTTGAATTTTTACGTCGTTTGCGTAAGTCAGTCGCGAATACATATAGATGTAATTTACGTTCACGACGAAACCAATGACGTCCTAGCGACGTCATTGGGAGCAATGCACTCCGGGAAAATTCGCGGACGGCGCATGCGCATTTAAATTGGCGCAGGGCACGCGCCTGATTTAAATACTACACTCCCCCTAGCCGCGGAATTTGAATTCCGCCGGGGGATTTACGATACGCCGCCGCAGGTTTTGAGGTAAGTGCTTTCTGAATACAGCACTCGCCTCTCAAACTTGCGCCGGCGGATCGTAAATCAGATAGATTACGCGGATCTAAAGATCCGCTAACCTATCTGAATCTACCCCATAGATTTCAATGGAAGTCGCCTTCGAAGTCGTATCACTGTCTTAACTGAAGCAACTTTACAGGAAAAGAAAATGGTTTACTCAGGCAAATCCCTCCCTCCCACAGAGCCGATTATTATTATTAGTTGTCCTGGAGGCAACTTTATTTTTTTTTTTTTTTTTTTTCCGTTTAAAGATATTTATTGGAAAGCAGTGCAGTACATTGCAAGAGCCGCCAGAATAGCCTGGGGCCGAGTGATATACTGTATTTGCTGGCGTATAAGACTACCTTTTACACTTAAAAAAACTGGCCAAAAATCAGGGGTCGTCTTATACGCCGGGTCAGCTGCTCGGATGCCTGCTGGATGTGCAGTAATACTGTATGCAGCTTCGGCTACATACAGTATATACCGCTTAGCCAGTCCCGGTGAGTGATGCATTCAGATGAATACAGAGCCTGCTCGGATTGGGGTAACAACTTCTGCCAATCCGAGTGCCTACATACAGTAGCCTGCTCGGATTGGCTTTGAGAGTCAGAGAGGCGTGGGCTGATGATGTTACAGCCTCTGCCAATCCAAGCAGGCTTTGTATTCATTAATAGAATACATCGCTCACCGTGATTGGCTCCAACTCCAGCAAGATGGAAGAAGAATATGGCTCCAGAAGAAAGAAATATGAAGCATCGGAAGGGGGGTCGTCTTATACAGTGAGTACAGGCAAAAAAATCATAAAAAAATGTAAAATTAGGGGGTCGTCTTATAGGCCTGGTCGCCTTATACGCCGGCAAATACGGTACATACAATACAGAGGTAAAATTTACAAAACATTTTAGAGCAAAGACATCACTATACGTAGAACAAAGTGACTTTTCCCCCACCCCATGTTTTCTCTTTTCCTTTTTTCCTCTTCCCCCCACCCTCGAACTTGCATTGTTCAAAGGGAAGGAAAAAAAAAAGGGGAAACGGGAAACGACAAATAAATAAATAAGGAAATAAGTTAATATTTATAAAATAAAAAGAAAATAGCTCCTAATAATGACTGTATTCCTGGCACCCTAATGGGTTCACACTGTGCCTAAGAATCAGTTAATACGTCAAACACATTAGATGTGCTAAATAAAAGTAAAAATGAACCCCCGGTCCCGGAATAACTGAAGTTTCCGGAGTCGTGGGCAAATCCCAGAGTAAGGAATATGCTATCGCGTAATCACTTTTTCAGTGAGGGCTGGAGATTACAGAAGGAAGCATAGTAAATGAGTAATAATCTCCAGTGGTACTTTATGGCAATAAAAAGGAAAAAAAAGAAAAAAACATATATAAGGAGGCCAAAAACACTCTGATGTAATCATTAAAGTTAAACTGACTACTCTATCTTCAACTCTATATGAAGATGTACCTGAAAGGAGGAAAAAGGCAAGAAAGAAGATAAAGGGTCAAAGAGACCTAGAAAGAAAAGGAAAGAGAGAATATAGGTTGATGTTGCCAGCTACGGACTATGCTGACCGGGCCACTGACCCTGGAAATAATAAGGTAGGAAGACCAAGGATAAAATGGAGGATCTCCACCCTCTCTTATCCTTATATCATAGGTAAACCTATGTATCTAGCCCAGGGTTCCCATACCGCCTCAAAGGTTTTGGAAGAATTGAGTATTGAACTTACCATCTTCTCCTGGTGCATGATCCAAGAGATTTTCCTCTTGGCCAACAGGACAGAGACAGAAGGTTGTTCTGGAGGCAACTTTAAAGCGGAGCTCCACCCTAAAGTGGAACTCCTGCTGATCGGAAACCCTCCCCCCCTCCGGTGTCACATTTGACACCGTTCAGGGGGGAGAAGGGTGCAGATACCTGAGTTTGACACCCCTGCTGTCAATGATTGAAGTTGTTCACACAGGAACTTAGAGCCGGTTCACACAGGCACGACTCGTCAGGCGACTTAGCCGCCTGACAAGTCGCGCTCTGTTCTGTACAATATATAAAAGAAATGGCTCTAAGGTCCCCAGACCAAGGAGCCAAATACAAGGGGGGTTTTTTGGGCCATGGTTGGACTATCGCGGTACTATTAGCAAGGTATGAAAATTAGAAGGAACAGGTAAATAATAACAAACAGTTTATTGAATTACAAAATCAATAAAAAACATCATTAGACAATAGAGAATTAAAAATACAACAAATGACCAACATAACACCAGTGTGGTAATCCCAGAAGGGGGAGAAGAACAGTGGGCTGAAAGTCGTATCGAACATCTTAACTAGTTTCGCGGCTAGAGCCGCTTCATCAGAAGAAAGTCTAAAAGCCCCCGCGCGAAAGGCGGAGAGGGCCGTTGCCTTATCTTTTATATATCATATCTATATTTTGGATGATGGTATGCCCCTTTAAATGTCAAATCATTTTTATCCTCAGAGGTCATTTATTAAATATCTGTTATGTACAATGGAACTGTTCTAATAGGAGCGACTCAAGTCGCTCCAACTTAGAAAAAGGTTCCTGTGCGACTTTGGGACGACTTCAGGGCGACTTGCATTGACTTCAATACAGAAGTCATTTTTCAAGTCGTCTCTGAAGACGTGGGCAGATCGCCTTGCCGAGTCGCTCGGCAAGTCGTGCTGCCCCAGTGTGAACCGGCTCTTAAGGTGGGTCAAGATAGTCATGGCTGCAGCTTCAAAAAGTTTTATTATGCAAGTTTGCGGGGAATTGACAGAAATTATTTTCAACACAGGAGAGGACTTGTTACAAATGTAGGAAAAGGGATAAGACTGAAACTTTCTTTAACCCACCAATGCACTCATATTATAATAAAGAAGTATCCTATAAATCCCCATGGAGGGCAAAGAAACAGGTCCACTCAGGGCTGATCCTAGGCCGGTGCGTGGGGTGCTGTGCACCCAGGAGCCACAGAGGTGGGGGCACTGAAGTTCCAGAGTCCTCCTCTCCCTCCCTCCTCCTCTCCCTCCCTCCTCCTCTCCTTGTCCGTGTCCAGAGGCACCTCTCTCTGCCGGTCACCGCCGCCGCCACTGTGTTTTCTGCCCAAGCCCATCCCCCTCCCTCCTCCTCTCAGAGGAGGAGAGTGAAGCAGCGGCTGTCTCTGTGTGGAGAGAGACCAGCCGTGCAGTGACGTCACTGGGGGGGGCGGTCCGTGCCTGACGTGTTCTCCTTGTCCGTATTAGGGAAGCATCTCTGTGTTTGAGTTGTTGCCATAGAAACATTTGTAAAGGGGAGGAGTTGGTAAGATGACCACGCCCATGTGGGGGGCGCCAGAAATATTCCTGCACCCAGGCGTCGGTGACCCTAGTGAAAAAAGGGGGGGATAATTGCGCTAAACTCAATTGTGCACTTGTGTCAAATATGTGACCAAATATGTGCGTTAACAAGTGAATCTAAACTGGAGGTATAGATTCGTCCGTGGAATCAGGGGGGCGTGGCCACCTGTTCCCACTGAACAAGTGGAGGATCTACTACTGCCTTAAAATCTTTGGTTAAGAGATATGTTGATAGTGGTCCGGCAGGACCTGAATTTCTGGTAAGCAGCTGCATAATTGGTGGTGGATTCACATCTGGTGTTCAGTTACAGCATTTCTGGAATTTCACGGGTGTCTTCATAGCCATATGGACTTATCATCTATTTAATTTTCCAATTTTGGATTCTATGGACTTTTTTACAAAATATCAATTCTGTGATTATCAATTTTTAGCAAATACTGCTATCACGGTTTTTTTATTATTTGTGTTATTATTTGTGTTATATTGTTTAAGTCACTGCAGTTTTTGGGCTCACACCAACCACTGCGTAGGAGGGACTGGCAGCCACGGCTTCCTGACTCTGCTATTTGCAAATATTGCAGTCACGATTGACACATCCCAGTGTCACTTGACTACTGGGTTTACACACACCAGTGTTCAGTGGGAACAGGTGGCCACGCCCCCCTGATTCCACGGACGAATCTATACCTCCAGTTTAGATTCACTTGTTAACGCACATATTTGGTCACATATTTGACACAAGTGCACAATTGAGTTTAGCGCAATTATCCCCCCCTTTTTTCACTTGTTCACAATTTGTTTATACACAATTTAATTGCCGCTTATCAATCTCAACCTATCAGCTTAGCGCAGTTGTTCCCAAAATTTTCGTCTGTGACCCTAGGATCGGCCCTGGGTCCACTTGTCTTCCTTACTGCCCCTCCATTCAGCCACCATGAGAGAGGAGAGAAAGCCACATGTGAGCTCTGAGTTCTCACCTGGACTGGCTAAGGACTCTCTGACCCCTATGTAGGGTGACCACATTTCCAAACTACCATTCAGGGACACCCTCCCTTCCCAAAAATCAGCTTGTGCTGTAACAAATCACAGTACAGTGATTGGACACAAGAGGCGGGATTTATGATTTCTCCAATCACAAGCAGGGGGCGGGGATTGTGCTCCTCCAGGCATTCCCGGCCAGGACAAGTACTGTCAGTAAGTAAAGCGGTGATGTGGCAGCATTTTTTGGGGGCATCAGATTGGCCCGGGGGGTGGCTGTGTCAGTTTCATTCCGGGACACTGTATTGTCCTGGAATGAATGTGCCCGGGACAGACCTGCAATCTGGGACACGTGGTCACCCTACCCCCAGGGCCGCCATCAGGAATTATGGGGCCCCTTACACAGCTTCAGGCATGGGCCCCCACCTCAAATTGAGAACCGGGGAGGGGGGGCTGCCACGAATTGAGAAGTAGGGGGTGCTGCCGCGAATTGAGAAAATTGAGGGGGGGCGTGAACCTCTGGGCCCCTTACAAAAAAATAAAAGAAATAATTTATATATAAAAAAGGGGGTAACCATCCGGGGCCCTGAGGGCCTCTGGGCCCTTTAAAAATATATATATATTTAAAAAAATGTTTTTTTATAAAAATAAAAAAAAATAGGGGGGTTTCCATCTGGGGACCTCTGGGCACTTTATATATATATAAAACAAAAATTAAAATGTTGTTTTTATTATTTATAAAACAAAAAAAGGGGGGGTTGCCATCCGGGAGCCATGGGGACTTCTGAGCCCCTGGGGACCTCTGGGCTCTTTAATAAAAATAAATAAAATATTAATAAAAGCAAAAAAAAAAATATATATATATATATAAATATATATATTTTTTTACAAAAAAAATAATAAAACAAGGGGGGTTGCCATCCGGGGCCCCTTGGGACTCCCGAGCCCCTTACAGGTGTACTGCCTGTACCCCCCTGATGGCGGCCCTACCTACCCCTATGGGGCTGTGCGGGGTGCCTGAGTGGAAATCAGTCTGGAGGAGTTGGTATTCCCAGGCAGGATACATTTTCATGCAGACCACCCAAGATAACACCCACATGTGATACTGAGGCTTCATGATTGAAAGAACAGAAATACAGTGAATGAAAGGGGCAGGTCAGGGACAGTCATGCTGGGGGGGAAGGAGCTAGATGATGCTGGACATCCTCCAGCCAGGAAATGAGGCGGAGCTCTATCCGACTTGCTGCAGCTTCTAATGCACATTATGAGAAGCTCACAGTGTGCAGTGAAATCAGAGACAGACATTTCAGTGCAAAAGAAAAGCCGGTACAACTGCAAGACTGGAGGGCGGGCTGAAGGTCAGATTTACCTTCCAGGACTTGTTGTGTTACTGTATACTGTGCTACAAAATTCCCTGTCACTACATCTGCTATTATATATAAGAAGAAAATTGGTTTCCAGTAACGAGGAATAATACGTGTTTTGTAAGATGATCTTCATTGTTGGAATCGGCTCCTAATATTACTAATAGAGGTAAAAACATTGCACACATCACGCACACACATTACTGCAACATCACAGAGGTCGGGATTTCCAAGAACTCCACCAAGAAATTTTTGTAGCGAAGATGTCCTTCTAACAAAATTACATTTTGAGTTATAAAAAGAAAAGAAAGAAAGGGAAAGGAAAAAGAAGAGGAGAGGAAAGGAAACAAGGAAGCAAAAGGGGAAAAGACAATGGAAAGAAAAGAAGGGAAACAAGGTCAAGAAAAACGGGGAAGAGAAAAGGAGAGGAAAGGGAAAAAGAAAGGGAAAAGACGTAAAAAAAAAAGAAAACAAAGGAAAAATAAAAGCAATGGAAAGAAAAGAAAGGGAAACAAGGTCAAGAAAAATGGGGAAGAGAAAAAGAGAGGAAAGGGAAAAGGAAGTAAAAAGGTAAAAGACATTAAAAAAAGAAGAAAACAAATGAAAAATAAAAGCAATGGAAAGAAAAGAAGGGAAACAAGGTAAAGAAAAATGGGGAAGAGAAAAGGTGAGGAAAGGGAAAAAGGAAGCAAAAGGGGAAAAGACGTAAAAAAAAAAAGAAGAAAACAAAGGAAAATTAAAAGCAATGGAAAGAAAATAAGGGAAACAACGTCAAGAAAAATGGGGAAGAGAAAAGGAGAGGAAAGGGAAAAGGAAGCAAAAAGGGAAAAGAAGAAAACAAAGGTAAAATAAAAGAAAGGGGGGGGGGGAGAAGGAAAGAAAGGTAAGGAAAAAAGGGGAAGAGAAGAGAAAGAAGGAAACGGAAGAAATAAAAAAGAAAGGAAGAGAAAGAGAAGAGGAGAGGGAGAGTGGAGGAGAGAAAAGAAAGGGTAAAGGGAAGGAATGAAAGACAAGATGAGAGGGGGGAGAGAAAGAAGGAAAGGGAAAAGGGAAGGAAAGAAAGAGAAGAGGAGAGGGGGGGAGAGAGGAGGAGAGAAAATAAGGAAAGGTAAAGAGAGGGAAAGAAAATAGGAGAGGGAGAGGGGAGGAGAGAAAAGTAATAAGGAAAGTGAAAAGGGAAGGAAAGAAAGAGAAGAGGAGAAGGAGAAGGGAGAAGAGAAAAGAAAGAAGGAAATGGAAGGAAAGAAAGACAAGAGGAGAGGGGAGGAGAGAAAAGAAAGAAGGAAATGGAAGGAAAGAAAGAGAAGAGGGAGAGGGAGGAGAGAAAAGAAGGAAATGGAAGGAAAGAAAGAGAAGAGAAGAGGAGAGGGGAGGAGAGAAAGGACAGAAGGAAAGGTAAAGGGAAGGAAATAAAAGAGGAGAGGGAGGAGAGAAAAGAAGGAAGGAAAAGGGAAGGAAAGAAAAGAAAAGAAAAAGGGATTAGGAGAGAAGAAGGAAAGAAAAAAAGAAGAGGAGAGGAAAAAAAAAGTAAAAGGGAAAAGGTAAGGAAAGAAAACAAAAGAGGGAAAAAAGAGAAGAGAAGAAAGAAAAAAGAGAAGAAAAGGGAGAGAAGAGAAAAGAAGAAAAAAAAATAAGCTCAATTGAGAAAAGGAATTATAGCAGAAATAGCGCCGTCTACTTCCAGATTTATGGTGCCCCCATGCATGCCCCCCTGCCGGCACCCGCTGTAGTTATACACCTGTAAATCCCAGCCAGTGATTCATGCCCGGGACCTGCTGATCGGCTTTGTCCAATCACAGCCCAGAGCCCTGTGTTGACAATCAACATGGGGCTCTGTACAGAGTGAATGATCTCTCTGTTTCTCATCCCTGCTTTGCAAGAGATGTATTAGTAAAATCAGCACACATTACACATAGTTAGGCAGACATTTAACCCTTTGATCACCCTTGTTTTTAAGTCCTTCACAGCCAGTGTCATTAGTACAGTGACAGTATATAGTATTATCACTGATCACTGTATTAGTGTCACTGGTGATGTCAGTGGTTAGTCAGTCCCCCCCCCCCCCCCCCAGCGTCAGTTAGTGTCAAATTTTTTATTTATATCACAAAAAATAAAAAATCCAGAGGTGATCAAATACCACCAAAAGAAAGCTCTATTTGTGTGAAAAAATATCGCATCAGTTTTATTTGGGTACAGTGTTGTATGACAGCAACAATTACCAGTTAAAGTAGCACCGTGCTAAATAGCAAAAGTGCCCTGGTCATGAAGGGGATAAAATATTCCAGGGGTCAAGTGGTTAATGCCTGTACAAATTTTGCAACTTTGACATCAGTTAGTAAATCTGTAAGTTTCATAAATTTAGTGTATCCAGGTGAATTATACCAAATTTTTTCAAGATTTTCTGTGCCTTCATTTGGTATTAAATATTTTATTATTATTATTATCATCATCATCAAAACCGCCCAAAAAAATAAAAAATTCTAAATGTACCTGTATATCTTTTGCCATTACCATGACCCACCACCAAGAAACGCCCCAAAACAAATTCTCCTACTCTAGATGTGCTCAGTATAAATACAACTGTTCTGTGAAGCCCTCAGAGGTTTGTTAGAGACCCTTAGTGAGCAAACAGCATCATGAAGGCCAATGAACACACCAGACAGGTCAGGGATGAGGTTGTGGAGAAGTATAAAGCAGGGTTAGGTTAAAAAATCTCCGAAGCTTTGAACCTCTCACGAAGCTCTGTTCAATCCATCATCCGAAAATGGAAAGAGTATGGCACAACTGCAAACCTACCAAGACATGGCCGTCCATCTAAACCAGGGATCCTCAAACTACGGCCCTCCAGCTGTTGCGGAACTACACATCCCATGAGGCATTGTAAAACTCTGACATTCACAGACATGACTAGGCATTATGGGAATTGTAGTTCCTGAACAACTGGAGGGCCATAGTTTGAAGACCCATGATCTAAACTGACCGGCCGGGCAAGGAGAGCATTCATCAGAGAAGCAGCCAAGAGGCCCATGGTAACTCTGGAGGAGCTGCAGAGATCCACAGCTCAGATGGGAGAATCTGTCCACAGGACAACTATTAGTGGTGCTCTCCACAAATCTGCCCTTTATGGAAGAGTGGCAAGAAGAAAGACATTGTTGAAAGAAAGACATAAGAAGTCCCATTTGCCGTTTGCGAGAAGCATTGTGGGGGAAACGGCAAACATGTGGAAGAAGATGCTCTGGTCAGGTGTGACCAAAATTGAACTTTTTGGCCCAAAAGCCAAACTAACACTGCGCATTACCCTGAACACACCATCCCCACCGTGAAACATGGTGGTGGCAGCATCATGTTGTGGGGATGCTTTTGCTGGTCAGAGTTGATAGGAAGGTGGATGGAGCCAAATACAGGGCAATCTAAGAAAAAAATCTTAGAAGAAAACCAAAAGACTTGAGACTGGGGCGGAGGTTCACCTTCCAGCAGGACAACGACCCAAAGCATACAGCCAGAGCTACAATGCAATGGTAATATATCAGGGGTCTTCAAACTGCGGCCTTGAGGGCCGGATGTGGCCCTTTGCTATCCTTCATCCTACCCTTGGGGAAGTATTGCTCTCAATGATATGAGGCACTATTCCTCCCAATGGCACCAATAATGGGGCACTATTTCTTAGACTAAAAGCAATGATGGAGCACTATTCCTCCTCTTACTGCCCACCAAAACTGGGGCCATGTTTATTCTCACTGATGCTCGGCCCTGGGGCATTTTCTACCCCGACTAGTCATAATCCGGCCCCCCTGAAGTCGGAAAGACCAGAAACTGGCCCTTTGTTTGAAAGGTATGGAGACCCCTGGTTTAGAGCAAAGTGAATTCATGTGTTAGAATGGCCCACTCAAAGTCCAGACCTAAATCCAACTGAGAATATATGGCACAGACGCTCTCCATCCAATCTGACAGAGCTTGAGCTATTTTGCAAAGAAAAATGGGCAAAAATGTCACTCTAGACATGCAAAGCTGGTAGAGACATCCCCAAAAAGACTTGCAGCTGTAATTGCAGCGAAAGGTGGTCCTACAAAGTATTGACTCAGGGGGGGCGCCATACAAATGTACACTACACTTTTCACATATTTATTTGTAAAAAATACATTTACATTTTGGTTGTAACATGACAAAATGTGGAACTTTTTTAAGGCACTGTACTAAATAGAGGCCAATTGGGTTCAAATATTGACTTGTGTAGCGCTACCCCCGTGAGGGCCATTTAACCACTTAAGCCCCGGACCAATATGCAGCTAAATGCCCAGAGGTGTTTTTACAATTTGGCACTGCGCTGCTTTAACTGGTAATTGCGCGGTCATGCAATGTTGTACCGAAACAAAATTTGCGTCCTTTTCTTCCCACAAATAGAGCTTTCCTTTTGGTGGTATTTGATCACCTCTGCGGTTTTTATTTGTTGTGCTATAAACAAAAATAGAGTGACAATTTTGAAAAAAATGCAATATTTTTTACTTTTTTTCTATAATAAATATCCCCCAAAAACATATAAAAAAAACATTTTTTTTCCCTCAGTTTAGGCCAATACGTATTCTACATATTTTTGGTAAATAAAATCGCAATAAGCGTTTTATCGTTTGGTTTGCGCAAAATTTATAGCGTTTACAAAATAGGGGATAGTTTTATTGCATTTTTATTAATTATTTTTTTTTTTACTACTAATGGCGGCGATCAACCATTTTTTTTGTGACTAGGACATTATGGCGGACACTTCGGACATTTTTGACACATTTTTGGGACCATTGTAATTTTCACAGCAAAAAATGCATTTAAATTGCATTGTTTATTGTGAAAATTACAGTTGCAGTTTGGGAGTTAACCAACAGGGGGCGCTGAAGGAGTTATGTTTCACCTAGTGTGTGTTTACAACTGTAGGGGGGTGTGGCTGTAGGTCTGACGTCATCGATTGTGTCTCCCTATAAAAGGGATGACACGATCGATGCAGCCGCCACGGTGAAGCACAGGGAAGCCGTGTTTACATACGGCTCTCCCCGTTCTTTAGCTCCGGGGAGCGATCGCGAGGGGGCGGCTAGAAACAAATAGCCGCGCCCTCATCCCGGATCGCTCCCAGAGGCTTACCGATCGGACCCCTGACCCACGTCTAGGCAGCGACGTGCGGGCACGTCGTTCTGCCTGTCCGTGCCATTTTGCCGACGTATATGTACATGCGGCGGTCGTTAAGCGGTTAAAGATACTGAACTCCAATGGTTGCCTTGACCTTGCAAGTCTCCTGACACTCTGGGTTCAGACATTTCAGCAGCAGTAAATACACTGACTCTGAATAGGGCAAAGTAAACCAAATAATGTTAAGCAGTAAATGGCATTCAGCGGAAAATGGATTAGACAAGAAATGTAAGGCTATTGTTATCTTCTCTATATGGATGATCAAATTAATTGTCTGAATTGTCAATAAAGTCCCTTGAGAAGCAATAAAACAGCAAGTATTAACCAATCCAGGTTTATGGCTGCTGGTCAGAAAAGGGAAGAAGAGTGACCAATTTGATGTCAGACTACTCCCTCTAGCCTCCTGTCGCCACAATCCCCTTTTAACACAAACACTTAGTACAGCCTGACAGGTTTTACCAAAATTATATGACGTTGGTCTCTAAACAAAGTAAACTGAGTACTGTCTATAAACAAAGAAGAGTTCCTTGGTGATATGGGGCCAGATAGACGCCCAACGATCTTGTCCCTTGTGTGTGTGGGGGGGGGGGGGTAAAATAGTCCTGTGATGTAGAAGTTTTTTATCTCCAACTAGCTCAATTGAGCCCTGCATGATTTGGTGGATATGGCATTCAATCAGAACGGTAGTGGTTGTGCGTGTCTCCTGGTAGTTCATCCAAAGATGATGATGTCATCCAAGTATACCAGGACCTCAATCAAATTCATGTCTACCCCGGTGTGCTCCATCAACCTTTGGAACATGGTTGGGGCTCCTGACAATCCCCGAGGCATCCTGTTATACTCGTAGAACCCCAGTAGGCAAATAAATGGCATGACATGTTAAAGCGGTGGTTCACCCTAAAAAACAAGTTTCTACCATGAAATCCAGCATACTAGCGTGAGTTACAGTATGCCTTTATTTTATTTTTTTGCGCCGTACTCACAGTTTAATCCCGTAGTTAAGTTTCAGACTCCCCGCGGGGAATGGGCGTTCCTATGCAGAGGGGAACATGATTGACGGCCGGCTATGGTGCGTCACGCTGCCCGAAAATAGCCGGAGTAGGACTCGGCTTTTCACGGCGCTATACGGCGCCTGCGCACAGACTAGGACTGAGCAGGCGCCGTAAAGGGCCAAGTCCTATTTCGGCTATTTTCGGGAAGCGTGACGCGCCATAGCCGGCCGTCAATCATGTTCCCCTCTGCATAGGAACGCCTACTCCTCGCGGGGAGTCTGAAACATAACTACGGGATTAAACTGTGAGTACGGCGCAAAAAAATAAAATAAAGGCATACTGTAGCTTGCGCTAGTATGCTGGATGGCATGGTAGAATTTTTTTTTAGTTTTTTAGGGTGAACCTCCACATTAAGGACCGATCCTCAGATTAGTGACCACCCCTTACATAACCTACCCCACCTCCCACTAGTCCAATAAACGACTGACAACGTTGTGGAGTAAAATTGGCCTTACGGCCTATTTATTTAACAAATTCTATAATTAACATAAATAACCGTTTTAAATAACTTCATACAAAACTTTACAACATCCTGGTGGTCTGAGAGACCACAACTCCAATTGGACACAGGGACAATAAACTATTTTAACTTCGGCCTCAGTCGCAAGCCCCCGACTCAGAGGCAGTACACCTGTCTGCAGTGACCTACATGTTAACTCCTTCCTGGTCAACCCTCGTTGACCGAAAGGTACCCGTAACCCCCATACCACCTATGGGTACCACCGTTTTTCCCAAAACTTCCTGCCTTTTTTCCTCTTCCAGAGACCCAACAACGCCATCCCCTTCTTCCTGCCTGCAACATGGGGAGGGTGGGTGGGCCGCTTCTTCTTTGCTGTAAAATGGAGGCAGGGCCGGACTGGCCTACCGGGATCCCGGGAAAATTCCCGGTAGGCCGCCTGCATTCAGTGCCCTGAGGCTGCTTTTGTCTCGCTTACAGCTAACACAGCGGCGGGCTGCGGCCGCCATCGCCACAGCCGCGGCCATCGCACTTTATAAATTATGCAGGGAGGGATAGATTGCCGTGTCGCCGTGTCATCACTGTCATGCATGTCAGGAAAAGAAGCGACGGGCCGGCGGGTTGCGGCCGCCACACTTTCCTTTTCATCGGATCCTACGCCTGCGGAGGAATCAGCGTGATCATGTCACCCTTGCGGGGAGGAGCCGAGCAGGAGAACGTCAGAACGCTGTGGTTCTTCTGTTCTATCTCCCCTTCCAACTTCCATCTGCCTGTGCGGCGCCAGCCCCGCCCACTATGTCTGTCTGCAGGGAGGTCACAAGTGAGGGCACAGGAGGAGTGAATGGCGTCGGCCGCCCTCGGAGTTGGAGCACAGGAACTCAGGTCAGGTGAACACATAAATTGCAAATTACAGTATAATTAACCATTGCACGGAGCAGCCCCCCCCCCGGGCCCCCCCTCTCCTCTCTCTGTCAGTGTCACCTACTTTTGCTGCCCCTGAATATTGTAATTTTATAACAATCTCTCCCTCTCTCTCACCAGGCATTGCATGGTGCCCCCCTCCCCCTCTACATGGTGCCCCCCCCCCTCTGTCGCTTTTGCTACCCCTGCAAATTGTAATCTGTACAATAATCTCGGGAGGAGGGGGGGTGGGTAGGTGCACCATGCAATGGTGAGAGAGATTATTATACAGATTACAATTTGCAGGGGTAGCAAATGTGACAGAGAGAGGGGGGGGGGGGGGTGCACCATGCTATGGTGAGAGTCTCTCAGACTCTCACCATAGCATGGTTCACCCCCCCCCCCTCTGTCACCTTTGCTACCCCCCTCTCTCGCCGTTGCACACTCTCTCTCACCGTTGCACTCTCACTCTCTCTCTCTCACCGCTGCACTCTCACACTCTCTCTCTCTCACCGTTGCACTCTCTCACCGTTGCACTCTCACTCTCTCTCTCTCACCGTTGCACTCTCACTCTCTCTCACCGTTGCACTCTCTCTCTCTCTCACCGTTGCACTCTCTCTCTCTCTCTCTACGTTGCACTCTCACTCTCTCTCTCTCTCACCGTTGCACTCTCTCTCTCTCTCACCGTTGCACTCTCTCTCTCTCACTGTTGCTCTCTCTCTCACCGTTGCACTCTCTCACTGTTGCTCTCTCTCTCACCGTTGCACTCTCTCTCTCACTGTTGCTCTCTCTCACCGTTGCACTCTCTCACTCTCTCTCTCTCACCGTTGCACTCTCTCACTCTCTCACCGTTGCACTCTCTCACTCTCTCTCACCGTTGCACTCTCACTCTCTCTCACCGTTGCACTCTCTCACCGTTGCTCTCTCTCTCACCGTTGCACTCTCACTCTCTCTCTCTCACTCTCACTGTTGCACTCTCTCACTCTCTCTCACCGTTGCACTCTCTCACCGTTGCACTCTCTCACTCTCTCACCGTTGCACTCTCTCTCTCTCTCACCGTTGCACTCTCTCTCTCTCTCTCTACGTTGCACTCTCACTCTCTCTCTCTCACCGTTGCACTCTCTCTCTCTCTCACCGTTGCACTCTCTCTCTCACTGTTGCTCTCTCTCTCACCGTTGCACTCTCTCACTGTTGCTCTCTCTCTCACCGTTGCACTCTCTCTCTCACTGTTGCTCTCTCTCACCGTTGCACTCTCTCACTCTCTCTCTCTCACCGTTGCACTCTCTCACTCTCTCACCGTTGCACTCTCTCACTCTCTCTCACCGTTGCACTCTCACTCTCTCTCACCGTTGCACTCTCTCACCGTTGCTCTCTCTCTCACCGTTGCACTCTCACTCTCTCTCTCTCACTCTCACTGTTGCACTCTCTCACTCTCTCTCACCGTTGCACTCTCTCACCGTTGCACTCTCTCACTCTCTCACCGTTGCACGCTCCCACTCACCGTTGCACCCTCCCCCTTACCGTTGCACCCTCTCTCTCACCGTTTCACTCTCTCTCTCTCACACCGTTGCACCCTCTCTCTCTCTCACACCGTTGCACTCCCTCTCTCTCACTGTTGCACTCCCTCTCTCTCACCGTTGCGCACCCTCTCTCTCACCGTTGCGCACCCTCTCTCTCACCGTTGCGCACCCTCTCTCTCACCGTTGCGCACCCTCTCTCTCACCGCTGCGCACCCTCTCTCTCACCGCTGCGCACCCTCTCTCTCACCGCTGCGCACCCTCTCTCTCACTGTTGAGCACCCTCTCTCTCACCGCTGCGCACCCTCTCTCTCACTGTTGAGCACCCTCTCTCTCACTGTTGCACCCCCCTTTCTCTCTCACCATGGCACCCCTCTTTCTCTCTCTCACCATGGCACCCCGGCCCCTCTTGCTCTCTCATGGATTTATTTTTAAATAAAAATGTGCATTTATAATTTCTTTTGGCCTGCAGAGCATTGCACCTCCCTTTCTCTCTCACCATTGCAGCCCCTCTTTGGCTCTCTCTCGTGGATTTCTTTTTTTTTTTTTTAAATCAAACTTTTTTTTTCAGGTAAAAATTTGTGTTTATAATTGTTTTGGCCTACAGAGCAATGCACCCTCTCTCTCACCATTGCAGTCCCCTTTCTGTCTCTCTCTCTCTCTCGTGGATTTTTTATTCATTTTTTATTTTTCAGGTAAAAATAAATGTGCATTTATAGTTGTTTTGGCCTGCAGAGCATTGCATCTCTCTCTCTTGTATTGTTGCAGCCCCCTCTCTCTCTCTGACGTTATGCTGTGGGGCTGGTATAATAATGTTATGGGGCTGGTATGAAATTGTTTCCAGGGCTGGTTTTCATTCCCAGTCCGGCCCTGAATGGAGGAGTGACGCTACGTCACTTCCTCCTTCCAGGCAACTCTCCCATCAGCCCTTCCTTTCCCTGGCCACTCCTATTCCCTTAAAGCAACCTGCTGTTCTAAACCCTGGGCTGTCCCTCCCTGTCATGCCGTCCCTCCTCCTATCGCTTCACTCTCAGCTCTGGGACTCTCTTTTTCTCTCTATCATCAGGGTGCATTTATATTTACCCGCTCTTCAAATCCAGTACACTAAATAACTTTCCCCAGACAGACACTGTAGGGCATCTTCAATACGGGGGGGGGGGGGGGGGGTAGTGTATTGGTCTGGGATGGTCCTCCTGTCCTGTTGTGGATGTACATCCGCAATGTTCCATTTTTTTTTGCACTACCACAATAGCGGCGGCATAGGGGCTTCTAGATGACTTTGATGGCTTCTTGGATGACCCCTGACCTTTTCAGCTCACCCAGCGGCTCTCTGAGGTCTTCTAGGTCGCTTAGGGGTACACGTCAAGCCCTTTCTTAAAACGGTTTATCTTCCTGTAGCCAAATCCGATGTTGGGCACTCTTGGCGCACCCCACGTTAAGGTCATTCTGGGAAAAGATCTTCTGCCATTTGGAGATCTGAAGTCAGACTTTTCTCTGCCACTCAGGAGGCAGCATTTCAGAGCAGGAAAGAAACTTGTTTCTCAACTTATGGTTATCTTCCCCTCCAGCCACTTCAGCCAGAGTCACTGGGGTACCAGGCTTGCCAATTTGGAATAGAATTTCCAAGCTGCATTTCTATGCTGATATGTTAAAGCGGGAGTTCACCCGAATTTTTTTTTTTAACATTAGATTGATGCTCATTTTGTCTAGGGGAATCGGGTGTTTTTTTTTAAATCGAAGCAGTACTTACCGTTTTAGAGAGCGATCTTCTCCGCCGCTTCTGGGTATGGTCTTCGGGACTGGGCGTTCCTATTTGATTGACAGGCTTCCGACAGGCTTCCGACGGTCGCATACATCGCATCACGAGTAGCCGAAAGAAGCCGAACGTCGGTGCGGCTCTATACGGCGCCTGCGCACCGACGTTCGGCTACTTTCGGAAAATCGTGACGCGATGTATGCGACCGTCGGAAGCCTGTCGGAAGCCTGTCAATCAAGTAGGAACGCCCAGTCCCGCAGCCAATACCCGGAAGCGGCGGAGAAGATGCATCTCTAAAACGGTAAGTACTGCTTTGATTGTAAAAAAAACACCCGATTCCCCTAGACAAAACGAGCCTCAATCTAATGTTAAAAAAAAAGTTTTTTGGGTGAACCTCCACTTTAAGTGCTCACTGATAAGGATGTAGTTGACCTGTTCCACCCATTGTTTTTTGGTTGGAACGTTTGGGGATAACCAAAACCTGGCCACCAGCTTCTGAGCTAAATACAATAATCCGATCACCGGCTATATTAATAGAGGGGATATATTTCTTCATCTACCGCTCCCAATATGCATATTAGGGGATCCAGAGGGACCTTAACTTGATAGACTGAGGAAATAACCTCAGTGATATCACCCCAATACCGATGCAACCTGGGACAGCGCCACATCAGGTGAATTAGAGACCCCTCCTCCCCACAATGTTTGGGGCATATAGATGAGGCTCTCCTTCCCCAACAATGCAGTTGTATAGGTGTGCGGTAGGCCCTATGCAGTAAAAATAAATGAGACAGCCTATGCGATTGCGAGACGGAAGTGATTGGACCTGCTTGTAAAGCATGTCCCATGTTTCATCATTTATTTCCCCTAGGTCCTCTGTCCAGCCCCTTCTACTTGGTAAAGTCGCTGAATCTTGTATGGATGGCAGTAAACAAGAGTACATATGAGATATCAGGCCCTTTTGCCCCTGACCGAAAAAAAAACGTCCTTTATCAGGGAATGATTGGAAAGTAAGAGAGTGGAGGTCTGGCCCTGAGCCTGGAGAGCATGTCTTTCCTTGAAGGTACCTATAGAACTGATGTCTGGGGAGGTTGAATTTTGCTTGCAGGTCCAGGAATGATTTTAGTACGTTTTGGTTGTACAATTGCAATATTGCAAATGCCTGCCAGCCTCTGCAACTGGAAACCCCTCCAATTTGAATATTTCCGTTTAATTAGGGTCATTCCATAGTGGGGTTTCTTCAAGAAATCCCGAGATCCTCAAACTAGACCGGACCGTGGTCCAAAGTTTTTTTAGAAGAACAACAGTGGGCGCCGTTTGTGGCAGGTGAGGTAACCCCACCTCCAGACTTGCCAGCACTGAAATGTTCTGCGTCAGTGGCGGCTGGTGCTCAAATTTTTTGGGGGGCACAAACAAACGATAAAAAAAAAGCAGCCTCACTGTGCCTATCAAATGCAGCCACTGTGCCCATCAAATGCATCCACTGTGCCATGCCATCAATTGTCGCCACTGTGCCATGCCATCAATTGTCGCCACTGTGCCATGCCTTCAAACGCAGCCACTGTGCCATCAATCGTCGCCACTGTGCCCATTAATTGTCACCACTGTGCCATGCCAGGAAACGCAGCCACTGTGCTATCAATTGTCGCCACTGTGCCATCAATTGTCGCCACTGTGCCATGCCAAACGCAGCCACTTTGCCATCAAACGCAGCCACTGTGCCATGCCATCAAACGCAGCCACTGTGCCATCAATTGTCCCCACTGTGCCCTTTAATTGTCGCCACTGTGCCCACATCGATTGTCGCCTCTGTGCTCTGTAAAATGCTGCCCCCTTGCCCCCCCACCCGACACTTAACTTTCTGGAGTCAGCCACCCTCTTTCCACGGTCCCTCGATGTCTTCTCACGCCCTCGATGACGCTTCAGCCAATCAGGTTACCGGTAACCAAAACCAGTGAACCTGATTGGCTGAGATGCCTGTCAGTCTTATCCAAGGAACGCACCCCCCCCCCCCCCCCGTGCGTCCCCTGGATAACTATTTGGAAGCCGATTACAGCCTGAGGGCCAACCAGCCAACCAGCTGCCGTTATTCAGATGGCCAGCGCTCACCGGGGGGCCGGCCATCTGAATAGTGGGCAGCAGCAACAATACACAGATTCATGCAATGCATGAATCTGTGTATTGTGTTTAGTGGCGGTGCGGAAGCGAGAGGGGGCGGCGCTCCGGCACCCTCTATGGACGCCACTGCGTCCGCAATAGGTTCTCAATCGAGTCAGATTCCAAATGAGTTTTTACTTAAAGCGGTAGTTCCCCCTCCAAAAATGTTTTACCCTTAGTCTGATGCTCATTTTGTCTAGGGGAATCGGCTAGTTGTTTTAAAATCGAAGCTGTACTTACCGTTGTAGAGAGCGATCTTCTCCGCCGCTTCCGGGTATGGTCTTCGGGTCTGGGCGTTCCTTCTTGATTGACAGGCTTCCGACAGTCGCATCTATCGCGTCACGATTTTCCGAAAGTAGCCGAACGTCGGTGCGCAGGCGCCGTATAGAGCCGCGCCGACGTTCGGCTTCTTTCGGCTACTCGTGACGCGATGGATGCGACCGTCGGAAGCCTGTCAATCAAAATAGGAACGCCCAGTCCCGAAGACCATACCCGGAAGCGGCGGAGAAGATCGCTCTCTACAACGGTAAGTACAGCTTCGATTTTAAAACAACTAGCCGATTCCCCTAGACAAAATGAGCATCAATCTAAGGGTAACATTTTTTTTGAGGGGGAACTACCGCTTTAAGGTTTAGCAGTAAATGGCATCAGCAGAAAATGGATTAGACAAGAAAAGTAAGGCTATTGTTATCTTCTCTATATGAATGATCAAATTAATTGTCAATAAAGTCCCCTGAGGAGCAATAAAACAGCAAGTACTAACCAATAAAGGTTTATGGTGGCAGGTCAGAAAAGGGAAAACAATTTGATGTCAGACTACTCTCTCTACCCTCCCGACGCCACAACACCTTTTAACACAAATACTGAGTACAGCCTGGAACGTTGTACCTAAATTATACGACTCCGGTCTCTAAACAAAGAAGAGTTCCTTGGTGATATGGGACCAAATAGACGCCCAACGCTCCTGTCCCTTGTGTGGGGGGAAGTAGCTCTTTGATGCAGTAGTTTTGTATCTTCAGCTAGCTCAATTGAATGGGCCGAGTGTGATTTGGTGGGTATGGAATTTGAGCAGTATAGTAGTGGTTTTGAGTGTCTCCTGCTAGGGCTTCAATGAAAGAAACGAAGCAATGGTGTCTACAAATAGTGTGTGTGTCATAGGGGCAAATAATAAACAATAATTATGAATTAATCAGCTGCAGCTACAGTGCTTCACTACACAGTGATAATATCAGATGCAATGCTATTAGTAGATAGTTGCGCTAAAGAAACATGTACATCCCCCTTATGTGGCTTGGCACTCCACCTCTGCTGACCCGCTGGGTCCCTGACTTGGCACTTGTTGATGCTTTCCCACTTCATCACCATCCCCGGCTGGTGAGAAGTCTGCTCTGGTACTGGCCTCAGCTTACTTACAGTGGTCTCCAGTAGCAAAGTGGATGGGGTCCCCTTGTGGCGACAGCTTCGCCTCTACCTCCGACCACGACTGGTTCCCCCGGGCCGGCAGAACCGTTACTTCTGGATGTACTACAAGCCCACAGTCACAACCAGTGGCGGTTCGTCCATAGAGGGCGCTGCCCCCTCTGGCTCTCGCACCGCCACTGAGTCTAATAATATAGATTCATGCATTGCATGATGTTATTGTCGCCACTGCCGCTGGTCTATACAGATGGCCGGACCTTGAGCGCCGGCCACCCGAATAACGGCAGCTGGTTGGCTGTACGGAAGTGCCTATCAGAGCCAGCGGGGGGTGCGTTCCTTGGATAAGACTGACAGGCGCCTCAGCCAATCAGGTTGACCGGTTCTGGATACCAGTAACCTGATTGGCTGAAGCGTCATCGAGGGCGGGAGAAGACATCGAGGGACGTGGATGGCTGACTCCAGTAAAGGTAAGTTCCGGGTGGGGGGGGAAAGGGGCATTTTATAGGGCACAGCGGCGATGAAGGGCACAGTGACATCAATGGGCACATTGGTGACAATAGGCACAGTGGGGACAATTGGCACAGCGGCATGAATGGGCACAGTGGCGACAATTAAAGGGCACAGTGACATCAATGGGCACAGTGGCGACAATTAAAGGGCACAGTGGTGACAATTGGCACAGTGGCGACAATTGATGACACAGTGGCTGTGTTTGATGGCATGGCACAGTGGCTGCGTTTGATGGCATGGCACAGTGGCTGCGTTTGATGGCATGGCACAGTGGTGACAATTGATGGCACAGTGGCTGCTTTGATGGCATGGCACAGTGGCTGCGTTTGATGGCATGGCACAGTGACTGCGTTTGATGGCATGGCACAGTGACTGCGTTTGAAGGCATGGCACAGTGGTGCGAATTGATGGCACAGTGGCTGCGTTTGATGGCATGGCACAGTGGTGCGAATTGATGGCACAGTGGCTGCGTTTGATGGCATGGCATAGTGACTGCATTTGATGGCATGGCACAGTGGTGCGAATTGATGGCACAGTGGCTGCATTTGATGGGCACAGTGAGGCTGCAATTTTTTTTCCGTTTGCGCCCCCCCAAAAAATTTTGAGCACCAGCCGCCACTGGTCACAACCCTGCACTACTTCTGGATAGGCTCTCCGATAGCCTAGCAGAGAGCTTCCCAGAGGGGGTTATCTAATGCGGGGAGGGACCCCAGAAGAAGAGGATCGGGGACACTCTGTGCAAATAGAACTGCACAGTGGAAGTAAGTATGACATGTTTGTTATTTAAAAGAACAAAATGGGAACCTTTACAATCACTTTAAATATGACCAAAAGAAAGCTCCATTTGTGTGAAAAAAATTTTTTTTATATGGGTACACTATAGTGCTGCATAATATGCGCAATTGTCATTCAAAGTGTGAGAGCGCTGAAAGCTGAAAATTGGCCTGGGCAGGAAGGGGGTAAAAGTGCCCAGTAGGCAAGTGGTTAATATTTAATATTCATCTAAATAAATATATATATATATATTTTTTTATTGTCTTTTCAATTCCAGGATGGTCGGACTGCCCTGCATGTAGCCGCAGCTTATTCTAAAGACGAGATTGTCCGACTTCTGCTAGCGAAAAAGGCTGAGCCAAATCTTCCCGGAGGGGTACGTGTGCATTTAATTTTATATATATAAAATTGCGCCCGCTCGTGGAATGGCGTCAAACTTTTACCCTTTAAAATCTCCATAGGCGACGTTTAAAAAATTCTACAGGTTGCATCTTTTGAGTTACAGAGGAGTTCTAGTGATAGAATTATTGCTCTCGCTCTAACGATCGCGGTGATACCTCACTTGTGTGGTTTGAACACTGTTTTCATATGCGGGCGCTGCTCACGTATGCGTTTGCTTCTGCGCGTGAGCTCGTCGGGACGGGGCGTTTTAAAAAAAGTTTTTTGTTTTCTTATTTATTTTTATTTATTTTATACATTTTTACACTAAATAAAATAAAAATAAAAAATGGATCACTTTTATTCCTATTACAAGGAATGTAAACATCCCTTGTAATAGAAAAAAGCATGACAGGTCCTCTTAAATATGAGATCTGGGGTCAAAAAGACGTCACATCTTATATTTACACTAAAATGCAAAAAAAAATTGTCATTTGAAAAAATGACAACAAGAAAATATGCCTTTAAGAAGCATGGGCTGAAGTGAGGTTTTGACGTCGCTTACGCCCTGCTATGCTATGAAGATGGGTGGGGGCCATCCCAGCCGAGCAGGACACAGGACGCGATCGCCTCTGCCGCTGCCGACGACTTCCGGTAAGTGGCGGGAGGGGGGGGTCCTCTCCTGCCGCCGATAACGGTGATCTTGCGGTGAATCCGCCGCGGAGACCACCGTTATCGTTAACAGGACCGCTCACAGGAAAGATGGATATCTCTGTTGTGGCAGCGGCAGCGTGTTGAAAATGAAACTAAAATACGAGATTGCGAATCACCGCGCCGCAATGTATTTACGAAAGTACAAAATTACGAATCCATTAAACGAAAATTATTATCGCACAAAATTACGAATTTCGAATCAACGAAAATAAATTAGACAGAAATACGAATCATTCCGTATCAACGAAAATAAAACCGTTACGAAAATACGAACGGGTCCGAATAGGAAAACTTGCATCTTACGAAATTACGAATCTTTACGAATCTACGAAACGAAACAAAAAAAAAAGAATTTTTTTGTTGAGCACATGTCTAGTTCTTACATCTACTCCTCGGAGTTGTGAATACATCTTTATTTGACCAGTATCATTGTCTCCACAGCCAAAGGACCAGTTACCTCTTCATTACACCGCTCAGCGACCCAACGGGGCCATCAGTGTCATCCAGACTTTACTGCGAGCGTCACACAAAGAGGCCAGACTTGTCCAGGACAAGGTAACTATGAACATCTAGAGACAGACAGATAGATAGATAGATAGATAGATAGATAGATAGATAGATAGATAGATAGATAGATAGATAGATAGATAGATAGATAGATACAGGGCTGATCCTAGGGTCACAGACGCCTGGGTGCAGAAATATTTCTGGCGCCCCCCACATGGTCAGAGACTGCAGATTTAATACAGGAGATGGTCAGAGACTGCCGCTATGGTCTCCGGCTGCTTCGCTCTCCTCCTCTGACAGAAGGAGGGAGAGAGGGAGGATGGACTTGGGCAGGAAACACAGTGGCGGCACAGTCTCTCCTCCTCTGATCCACTCCTGTCAGTTTCTGGCAGAGAGAGCTGCCTCTGGACACAGACAAGAAGAGGAGGAGGAGGCGGAAGGGGATCACTCTGGCACTTCAGCATCCCCACCTCTGTGGTTCCTGGGTGCGCTGCACCCCGTGCACCTGCCCAGGATCGGCGATAGATAGATAGATAGATAGATAGATAGATAGATAGATAGATAGATAGATAGATAGATAGATAGATAGATAGATAGATAGATAGATAGATAGAATATTGTACAGAATGCATTATTGAAATGGTCACTATACCTTTCTCCATAGGACGGCTGTATTCCTCTACTGGTGGCGGTGGAGGGCGGTAACTTGGGGATCTGTAAAGAGTTACTTACATCTCACATTGATGCACAACTGAAAGCAAAAAGCAAAGTAAGAAGGCTGATGATACATTGTGTATAGAGAAGTCCTGATTGATATTAAGATTATATATATATATATATATATATATATATATATATATATATATATATATATATATATATATATATACACACAGTATATAAAACCAAACTACAGTTATGTGGTCAAAGATTTGTAGAAACCTAACCATCGCACCTATATGAGCTTGTTGGACTTCCTATCCCAAAACCATGACCACCTCTTCCTCCAAGGCCAATAATATAGATTCAAAAACATAGAATATCCAGGCTCAAACTTACCGACCAATCAGCAACCAACCAAATTCACCTGTCTAACTGTGTGCGTTAAAAACAGAGGTTTAGTTGCACGCATTTGCAAATGCATGTGTAAGCTGCAGGCCCCGTCAAGGCGCTCTGTATACTGCAGTCCTAACTATAACAGTATACAGAGCGCCTTGACAGGGCCTGCAGCTTACACATGCATTTGCAAATGCGTGCAACTAAACCTCTGTTTTTTAACGCACAGAGTTAGACAGGTGAATTTTGTTGGTTGCTGATTGGTTGGTAAGTTTGAGCCTGGATATTCTGGCCCGGATTCAGAAAGGACTTACGACGGCGTATCTCCAGATACGCCGTCGTAAGTCCAAATGTGCGCCGTCGTATCTATACGCGTATTCTGGAAAACAGATACGCCTGAATTTGGCCAAGATACGACCGACGTAAGTCTCCTATGCCGTCGTATCTTGGGTGCATATTTACGCTGGCCGCTAGGGGCGCTTCCGTAGATTTACGCGTTGAATATGTAAATGAGCAAGATACGCTGATTCACGAACATACTTGCGCCGGTCGCAGTAAGCTACGCCATGTACATAAGGCGTACGTCCGGCGTAAGTTTACCCTTCATAAAGCAGGGGTAAGTCATGTTAGGGTATGGACGTCGGAAACGTCGGAACAGCCGTCATATTTTACGTTGTTTACGTAAGTCGTATGTGAATGGGGCTGGGCGTAGGTTACGTTCACGTCGCATGAATGGACCCGGCGTATCTTAGGGAGTAAATTCGACGTGATTCTGAGCATGCGCGCGCATGCGCCGTTCGTTCGGCCATGCATTTACATGGGGTCACGGTTAATTTTAATACAACACGCCCACTACCAGCCTACTTTGAATTAGGTGGGCTTACGCCGGCCATTTTATGTTACGCCAGCGTAAGAAAGGGAGCAAGTGCTTTGTGAATACAGTACGAGCCACTCTAGGTTACGTCGGCGTAGCGCATATCAGATGCGCTACGCCGCTCTAAAGATACGCCAATCTTTCTGAATCCCGGCCTCTATGTTTTTGTATGTATATGCGCCATTTCCAGCACTCCTTATTGTATAGACCAGTCATAGGTAGGGGCAGTGACTTTTGTTTGTTGTATTTATGCCAATAATATAGAGTTGGTTCCTTCCATGGCCATTACCTGCTTGCCGACCGGCGCACGCAGATATACGTCTGCAGCATGGCACGGGCAGGCAAAAGAACATATATATATGTCCCCTCTAAGAAGCAGCATTGTGGACACGCGCGCGCCGCGATCTCCATGACTCCGACCGTGGGCCCCGCGGACTCGATGTCCGCGGGCATACCCGCGATTGTTTTAGGGTGAGGAAGAACGGGGAAATGCTGATGTAAACAAGGCATCTCTACAGTCTTTCTAGTGACAGGACAGTGACCACAGCTTCCTATAATCGGAAGCGTTGATCACTGTGCTGTCACACACAGTCCATCCCCCCTACAGTTAGAAGCACTCCCTAGGGCACACGTTGCCCCTTCCTCGCCCCCTAGTGGTTAACCCCTTCCTTGCCAGTGTCATTTCCACAGTAATCAGTGCATTTTTATAGCACTGATTGCTGTAAAAATGACAATGGTCCCAAAAATGTGTCTGATGTGTCCGCCATAAGGTCACAGTCATGATAAAAATCGCAGATCGCCGCCATTACTAGTAAAAAAAAATTATAATAAAAAAGCCATAATTCTATCCCCTATTTTGTAGACGATATAACTTTTGCGCAAACCAATCAATAAACGCTTATTGCGATTTTTTTTTTACCAAAAATATGTAGAAGAATACGTATCAGCCTAAACCGAGGAAAAACATTTTTTGGGAATATTTGATATAGCAAAAAGTAAAAATATTGTTTTTTTTTTTCAAAATTGTCGCTCTATTTTTGTTTATAGCGCAAAAAATGAAACCCGCAGAGGTGATCAAATACCACCAAAGGAAAGCTCTATTTGTGGGAAAAAAAGGACGTCAATTTTGTTTGGGAGCCACGTCACACGACCACGTAATTGTCAGTTAAATTGACAGAGTGCTTAATCGCAGAAAGTGGCCTGGACTTTGGCCAGCAAAATGGTCCGGGGCTTAAGCGGTTAATATGGAGTTGGCCCCTTCTTCCTCCATAGCTATTAATATGAAATTCCCCCCTTCTTTCCCCACGGCCATTAATATGAAGTTGTCCCTCTCTTCCCCCATGGTCATTAATACGAAATTGGACACCTTTTCCTTCAGGGCCATTATTATGGAGTTGGTCCCTTCTACCCCCATGGCCTATAATATTAAGTTGGCCCCTTCCATGGCCATTATTATGGAGTTGCCCCCCTCTTCCTCCATAGCTATTAATATGAAATTGGCCCCTTCTTCCCCCATGTCTGTTAATATGAAGTTGGCCCCTTCTTCCAATACGGCCATTAATATGTAGTTGGCCCTCTCTTCCCCCACGGCCATTAATATGTAGTTGGCCCTCTCTTCCCCCATGGTCATTAATATGGATGTTGGCCCTCTCTTCCCCCATGGTCATTAATATGAAATTGGCCACCTTTTCCTCCAAGGCCATTAATAGGGAGTTGGTCCCTTCTTCTCCCATGGTCATTAATATTAAGTTGGCTCTTTCCATGGCCATTGATATGGAGTTGGCCCTTGCTTTCTCAGTGGCCATTCATATGGAGTTGGACACTTTTTCCCCCCATAGCTATTAATATGAAGTTGGCCCCCTCTTCCGATACTGTCATTAATATGTAGTTGGCCTTCTCTTCCCCTATGATCATTAATATGAGGTTGGCCCTTTTTTTCCCCAATGGTCATTATTATGGAATTGGCCACCTTTTCCTCCAAGGCCATTAATATGGAGTTGGCCCTTTCTTCCCCATAGCCATTAATATTAAGTTGGCCCCTTCCATGGCCATTTATATAAAGTTGCCCCCCTCTTCCTCCATAGCTATTAATATGAAATTGGCCCCTTCTTCCCCCATGTCTGTTAATATGAAGTTGGCCCCCTCTTCCCCCACGGCCATTAATATGTAGTTGGCCCTCTCTTCCCCCATGGCCATTAATATGGTCATTAATATGGAGTTTGCTCCGTCTTCCCCCATGGTTATTAATATGGATGTTGGCCCTCTCCTTCCCCATGGTCATTAATATGAAATTGGCCACCTTTTCCTCCAAGGCCATTAACCACTTAACGCCCGCCGCACGACTATTTACGTCCGCAAAATGGCACGGACAGGCAGATGGGCGTATATATACGTCCCCGGCTTTCCGCGGGTCGGGGAACCGATCGGGACCCCCTCCGCTGCGTGCGGCGGGCGGCTTACCTCGGGGAGCGATCCGGGACGACGGCGCGGCTATTCGTTTATAGCCGCTCCGTCGCGATCGCTCCCCGGAGCTGAAGAACGGGGAGAGCCGTATATAAACACGGCTTCCCTGTGCTTCACTGTGGCGGCTGCATCGATCGAGTGATCCCTTTTATAGGGAGACTCGATCGATGACATCAGACCTACAGCCACACCCCCCTACAGTTGTAAACACACACTAGGTGAACCCTAACTCCTACAGCTCCCCCCTGTGGTTAACTCCCAAACTGCAACTGTCATTTTCACAATAAACAATGCAATTTAAATGCATTTTTTGCTGTGAAAATGACAATGGTCCCAAAAATGTGTCAAAATTGTCCGACGTGTCCGCCATAATGTCGCAGTCACGAAAAAAATCGCTGATCGCCGCCAATAGTAGTAAAAAAAAAAATTAATAAAAATGCAATAAAACTATCCCCTATTTTGTAAACGCTATAAATTTTGCGCAAACCAATTGAACACTTATTGCGATTTTTTTTACCAAAAATAGGTAGAAGAATACGTAACGGCCTAAACTGAGGAAAATTTTTTTTTTTATATATGTTTTTGGGGGATATTTATTATAGCAAAAAGTAAAAAATATAGCATTTTTTTCAAAATTGTCGCTCTATTTTTGTTTATAGCGCAAAAAATAAAAACCGCAGAGGTGATCAAATACCACCAAAAGAAAGCTCTATTTGTGGGGAAAAAAGGACGCCAATTTTGTTTGGGACCCACGTCGCACGACCGCGCAATTGTCTGTTAAAGCGACGCAGTGCCGAATCGCAAAACCTGGCCTGGGCATTTAGCAACAAAATGGTCCAGGGCTTAAGTGGTTAATAGGGAGTTGGTCCCTTCTTCCCCCATGGCCATTAATATTAAGTTGGGTTTTTCCATGACCATTAAAATGGAGTTGGCCCGTGCTTTCTCCGTGGCCATTCATATGGAGTTGGCCAGCATTTTCCCCCATAGCTATTAATATGAAGTTGGCCCCTTCTTCCCCCATAGCCGTTAACGTGGAGTTGTCCCCCTCTACCCCATGGTGTTAGTAAACAGGACAAATAGAGAGGGTGAATTACTTTAACGGGGGCAAAGACAGCACTAAAAACTGACAAGCGTTCTAATCCCTCTCCACTCTATCCAAAGCTAAAAAAGTTTTGCCATTAGTTATACGTTAATGTGGAGCCCTCGCCCCCGCCCTCCACCATGGCCATTAATAAAGATTGGGTCCCCCGTTTGTGGCTTTACCAGCTTCCATACTTCGGGGGAAATTCTTTGCAAGATTTTGGAGAATGTCTGTAGGGTTTTGTACCCATGTGTGAGGTCTGGTACTGATGTTTGATGAAGAGACCTGGCTGGTCATCGGGATTCCAGTTCAACCCAAATATGTTCAGGACTGAGGTCAGGGCCCTGTGCAGGACAGTCGGGTTCTTCCACACCAAACTTATCAAACCCTATCATTGTAGAGCTGACTTTGTACACGGCGGACAGTCATGTAGAAACAGAAAAGGGCCTTCATCAAACTGTTACCACAAGATTGGAAGAACACAATTATCCACCATGTCTGAGTGATGCAGTAATTGTCTTTCTCTGGAGACACCAGAAATCCATCCATACAATGTGCTTATTACCATATAGTAGTGATGAAAAGCACCTTCAATATTCAATGTAACTTTTCTATAACTGTAGACAAATCTCTCAAGGACTCTGCTCCTTCCTCTATCTCAGGGTTCTCCAAACTGTGGCCCGAGGGCCAGATGTGGCCCTTTGCTAGACTTTATCTGGCCCTTAGGGCACAATTCCTCCCACTGACATGAGGCACTATTCTCCCCATTGACACCAACAATGGGGCACTATATTATCCACTGATACCAATGATGGGATAATATTCCTCCTACTAATAGGGGGAATACTCCTCTTCCTATTGACCACCAACCCTGAGGCCATATTTGTTCTCACGGATGCCGGGCCTGTGACATTTTCTCCCTTGCTGGCCCCAATCCGGCCCTCCTAATGTCTGAAGGGCAATAAAGTGGCCCTTTGTTTGAAAAGTTTGGAGACCCCTGCTCTATCTAACGCTCCTCTCCTGAAATACTCTGCTCTTCTGGAGGACTCTGCTCCTTCCTCTATAACTCTCCTCTCCTGAAATACTCTGCTCTTCTGGAGGACTCTGCTCCTTCCTCTACAACTCCCCTCTCCTGAAATACTCTGCTCTTCTGGAGGGCTCTGTTCCTTCCTCTATAACTCTCCTCTCTTGAAATACTCTGCTCTTCTGGAGGGCTCTGCTCCTTCCTTTATAACTCTCCTCTCCTGAAATACTCTGCTGGAGGACTCTGCTCCTTCCTCTATCTAACTCTCCTCTCCTGAAATACTCTGCTCTTCTGGAGAACTCTGCTCCTTCCTCTATAACTCTCCTCTCCTGAAATACTCTGCTCTTCTGGAGGACTCTGCTCCTTCCTCTATCTAACTCTCCTCTCCTGAAATACTCTGCTCTTCTGTAGGACTCTGCTCCTTCCTCTATAACTCTCCTCTTCTGAAATACTCTGTTCTTCTGGAGGACTCTGCTCCTTCCTCTATAACTATCCTCTCCTGAAATGCTCTGCTCTTCTGTAGGACTCTGCTCCTTCCTCTATAACTCTCCTCTTCTGAAATATTCTGCACTGTTGGAGGACTCTGCTCCTTCCTCTATCTAACTCTCCTCTCCTGAAATACTCTGCTGGAGGACTCTTTTTCTTCCTCTATAACTTTCCTCTCCTGAAATACTCTGCTCTTCTGGAGGACTCTGCTCCTTCCTCTATAACTCTCCTCTCCTGAAATACTCTGCTGGAGGACTCTGCTCCTTCCTCTATCTAACTCTCCTCTCCTGAAATACTCTGCTGGAGGACTCTTTTTCTTCCTCTATAACTCTCCTCTCCTGAAATACTCTGCTCTTCTGGAGGACTCTGCTCCTTCCTCTATCTAACTCTCCTCTCCTGAAATACTCTGGGTTGCTCTCCTGTTGCCCGGTGGGCAGCACTTTATTAATGATGATGATCAGTGTACAGTCCCAGTGATGTGATTGGAGTATAACGTGTCACTGTACTGCCTGTCGATAACAGAAATGTGGTGACTCAGCACTTCATGCCTGTTGTAGAAAGCGAGATGTGGAGGTGGCCAGACTCCTGGTGGAATGTGGAGCTCCTGTGGATGACCAGAATGTAAGTACCTGGATCTCCCTACTCCATACATTACTAATCATACAAGAGAGAGAAGAAGCACACGTGTCTCGGCACTTCTTCTGAGTCCACCCAAAACTGATATCTTAGGTATAGATGGTCAGACCCCGGATTCTTATATACAGTATCTTCTATACCCCAAAAGAGTATGACTGCCATCATTCCTGACTCTGTCCCAATCAGCCTTTGTGAGTTCCAACTCATCGTCTTACATGCTCCATAACATAGAATAATAAAATATCCAACAGGGATGGTGGGAACCCCTCATAATGGGCACATCAGGTGTACAGACCTGGGAACTCCGCACAGGGATGGTGGGAACCCCTTATAACGGGCACAGCAGGTGTACAGACCTGGGAACTCAGCACAGGGATGGTGGGAACCCCTTATAATGAGCACATCAGGTGTACAGACCTGGGAACTCAGCACAGGGATGGTGGGAACCTCATAATGGGCACAGCATGTGTTCATTCTCAGCACAGGGGTGGTGGGAACCCCTCGTAATGGGCACAGCAGGTGTACAGACCCAGGAACTCAGCACAGGGATGGTGGGAACTCCTCATAATGGGCACATCAGGTGTACAGACCCGAACCTCAGCACAGGGATCTCAGCAATAAACTGGGATGTTGAAGGTAAATACAAGAGGATAAATTGGGATTTTTAAGGTGCAGAATGAGATGAAATAATATCAACTATGATATATATATAAATATATATTTAAACAGCAAATTTTTATTTTTTAAAAGGTAACAATTGGCAAGTACATATCAGTAAAGTTTTATGGATACATAACTGTGAAATGGAGTTCCCAACATGTTTCGCCCATATGTTGGGCTTCTTCAGGGGATGCTGTCCAATTAAAGATACAAGCCTTCTATTGAGAAAAAACATATACATATACAGTAGGCCCGGATTCACAAAGCACTTAGGCCGACGTATCTCAAGATACGCCGCGTAAGTGTAAATATGCGCCGTCGTATCCGTGCGCCGTGCCCATAGAACGAACATACGCCTTAAAACAGGCTTTAGTCCACCGGCGTAACTTGCCTACACCGGCGTCGAGTGGGCGCATATTTACGCTGGACGCATTTGGCGCTCCCATTGATTTTCTATTCAAATATGTAAATGAGGGAGATGCGGCGATTCACGAACGTACTTGCGCCCGGCGCATAATATACGCGGTTTGCGTAAGTCGTACGTCCGGCGTAAAGTTATTCCCCATCTGTGAGGTGCAACCCATGCAAAGGTATGGACCAGGGAACACAAGCCACCGTATTTTACGTAGTACGTGAACAGGGCTGGGCGTAGGTTACGTTCACACCGTAGGCAGTGATTCGACGTATCTTAGCCAGTTGTTTCGACGTGATTGTGCGCATGCGCACTGCGATACGTCCACGGGACAGCGCATGCGCCGTTTGTTTTAAGTACTTGTCTGGCACTTGGCCCTGCATTTGCATGGGGTCACGCCTCATTAGCATGGCTCACGCCCACTTCCACCTACGCCGGTTTACGCCGAGGAAACCCAGCGCAGTTTGGGAGGCAAGTGCTTTGTGAATTCGGTGCTTGCCTCTCTGCGCTGCGTCGGCGTAGCGTATATTAGATACGCTACGGCGGCACAAAATATGCGCCGTTGTATGTGAATCCGGGCCATTATGATTACATCAACAAATTGATTTCATACCATATACATAGGGCTTGATACAGATAGGTTAGCGGATCTTTAGATCCGCGTAACCTATCTGATTTACGATCCGCCGGCGCAAGTTTTTCTGAATCTAGCCCTATATGTATATGTTTTTTCTCAATAAAAGGCTTGTACCTTTAATTGGACAGCATCCTCTGAAGAAGCCTGACATATGGGCGAAACATGTTGGGAACTCCATTTCACAGTGCTGTATCCATAAAACTTTATTGATATGTACTTGCCAATTGGTACCTTTTAATAATTATTATTTGCTCTTTAAATATTTTTTTATGTATCATAGTTGATATTATTTCATCTTATTCTGCACCTTAAAAATCCCAATGTATCCTCTTGTATTTATCTAACCAAGGGATGTGGTGCTAATAATAAGTTGGTGTGCCCGTGGTTATAAAGTCCTTTTCCTGAGATGTTGAAGGAGAAAGGTGATGTTGCTCCCTACAATCAGCCAATCAGAGAAATCTCAGTTTTGGGTGGACTGATAGATCTCATTGTATATATTGAAGTCATTGGGGAATTACAGAAATCTATAAGTTATGTGTTGTGTGATTTATTCTGTAGGATGAAGGACAGACCCCGCTACACATCGCAGCCTGGGAAGGTGATGAAGTCATGGTGAAGTTTTTACATCAGTGTAAAGTCAACCCCAACATCAACGATAAGGTACACACTATTCCTTTTTTTTATTATTCGTTCAACCCAGTGTGCCGAAGGGATCGGGAGAAAAAATGGGAGAAGCCTCTGTACTAACAATCCAATGTTAATACAGTAATCTCCCCCCGCTGTGCTATTGTGTTCTCACAGTTGTACCGCCCCCCATGCCAGTACACACCGGCTGGCTGATCAGATGCCGATCAGCAGACTTTTTTTAGTTTTTCCCCTTCGACAAAAGTCGGCCAAATGTCATCCAGTATCTATTGAACCAGCTGGTGCCGCCCGATATTTTCGGCTCGTGTGTACGTCTCTAACACTATTCATCCCTGTAATCCTAACATTTACCCTCCATGTAACCCTAACACCAACCCAACCCCCCCATCCTGTAATTTAAACACTAATTCTCTCTTTAATCCTAACACCAACCCTCCATGTAATACATTTACCCTCCGTGTAACCATAACACCAACCTTCCCTGCAACCCTAACACCAACCCCCATCACCGTAATTTAAACACTAATCCTCTCTTTTTTATGTTTCAATCATTTTTATTGAAGTTTAACAATACAAAGTATAAAGATCTCAGCTTTCCAATATGCCAACTGGGCCGCATAAAAATATTCCTGTAAATCAGGCAGGCCAAGGCCTCCTTTTAGTTTTGGGGTATACATCGTACTTCTATTCACCCTAGGCCTCTTGTCTCCCCATATTAACTAAAAGATTTTATTTTGAAATATTTGAAGGTCCTTTCTAACCAGTGGCACAGGTATGGTGCAAAATAAATACAGTATCCTTGGTAACACATTCATTTTTATTAAAGTGAAAGTAAACTCTTCAATTTGATAGTTACAAAAAACAGTTAACATTCCCGGCATGCCGGAAATGCTAGCTGTCACATTTGTTTGTGCTCTCAACCAAACTGCCAAACCATCCAATGGCTGGTTTCATACCAGGTCACATGTACAGCATCATGGCAGTTGCAGATTAAACAGAGGTCAAGATGGCCGCTTCCTTGGCTGAAAACGATAGGAGGGTTTACTTCCACTTTAAGTGTAGTCTGCCGAACCACGATGGGGGGGTGAATCTGCCATCTAGCCAGATCCTCAGTCAACCGTTCGAATAGGGCGGGGTAATTCTTCTTATATAGCATTTGGATGGAGGAGGTTAGATGTATCCCAAGATATGGAAGGGCCTCTGGTTCCCATAAAAAATTGGTAGGACTTTTCTAACGTTTTCCGAGTGGTACTCTGCAAAGATAGATTTAGGCCCAGATTCTCAAAGGACTTACGACGGCGTAGCGCCATGTACGCCATCGTAAGTCCGAATAAGAGCCTTTGTATCTATGCGGCTGATCCTTAGAATCAGTTACGCATAAATTCGGCTAAGATACGAGCGGCGTAAGTCTCTTACACCGTCGTATCTTAGGGTGCATATTTACGCTGGCCGCTAGGTGGCGCTTCCGTAGATTTCCGCATTGAATATGCTAATGAGCTAGATACGCCGATTCACGAAAAGTACGTGCGCCCGGCGTAGCAAGATACGTTGTTTATGTAAGACATACGCCGGCGTGAAGTTACCCCTCGGAAAGCAGGGGTAAGTCATGTTAGGTATGGACGTGGGAAACGTACGAACAGCGTCGTGTTTTACGTTGTTTGCGTAAGTTGTCCGTGAATGGGGCTGGACGTAAGTTACGTTCACGTCGACTAGGCATTGAGCGGGCGTAATTTAATTAGAAAATTCAACGTGATACTGAGAATGCGCCGTTCGAAAAAAGCGTCATTTACGTGGGGTCATGATTAGTTTACATAAAACACGCCCCCCTGTTCCTCATTTGATTTAGGCGCGCTTACGCCGGCACATTTACGCTACGCCGCTGTAACTTTAGACGCAAGTGCTTTGTGAATACAGCAGTTGCCTCTCTAAGTTACGGCGGCGTAGCGCAACTACGATACGCTACGCCCGCTTAGATTTACGCCGCCTTACGAGAATCTGGGCCTTAATGCCCTGGATTTACTATGATTAATTTTAATCCCAGAAATATCGGGAAAAGGTTGCAAAATTGCATATAAATTGAGGAGGGAGGTGACCAGTAAAAGGTCATCTGCAAAAAGTAGGCATTTATGTTCATAGTCACCGCAAGCTATCCCCCGAATATTCTGACATGTACGAATCCTGATAGCCAAAGGCTCAATGGCTAGAGCGAATAGCAGTGGGGACAACGGACATCCCTGCCTAATTCCCCTTCTAATATCAAGCGACAGGGAGGAGTATCCCCTAAGCATTAAGCAAGCAGACGGGGTATCATACAGCGTCCGCAGGAGGGTCAGAAAGCTCTTGCCAAAGCCATAACGACTTAAGACGTCAAACAAATAGTCCCAGGAGAGGGAATCGAATGCCTTCTGAATGTCCAGCGAAAGCAGCATTCCCCGACTCGGCCCCTTGCCGTCCCAATCTGATTGGACCGCCGAAATTAAGTCTATTATCCTGCGGGTTTGATCTGAAGCCTGTCGATTTGGGACAAAACCAGCCTGGTCTGGGTGAATATAGTGTGGGAGGAAAGTGTTTAATCTAAGGGCTAACACTTTAGTTAATATTTTTAAGTCTGCATTAATCAAGGTAGATCGGGCGGGAATTTGCACAGTCCTCGGTTTAATTCCAACGCTAACCCTCCCTGTATTCCTAACACTAACCCTCCCTGTATTCCTAACACTAACCCTCCCTGTATTCCTAACACTAACCCTCCCTGTATTCCTAACGCTAACCCTCCCTGTAACCCTAACATCAGAGATGTATTATGGCCTAGGCCGACAAGGCCCAGGCCTAGGGCGGCACTTTGCGGAGGCGGCAAAAAAGCAATCCCACCCTGTCCCCCTGTGCTCATCCCACCCTGTCCCTCTGTCCTCATCCCACCCTGTCCCTCTGTCCTCATCCCATCCTGTGCTCATCCCACCCTGTCCCCCTGTGCTCATCCCACCCTGTCCCACCCTGTCCCCCTGTGCTCATCCCACCCTGTCCCCCTGTGCTCATCCCACCCTGTGCTCATCCCACCCTGTCCCCCTGTGCTCATCCCACCCTGTCCCCCTGTGCTCATCCCACCCTGTCCCCCTGTGCTCATCCCACCCTGTGCTCATCCCACCCTGTACCCCTGTGCTCATCCCACCCTGTCCCCCTGTGCTCATCCCACCCTGTCCCTCTGTCCTCATCCCACCATGTCCCCCTGTGCTCATCCCACCCTGTCCCCCTGTCCTCATCCCACCCTGTCCTCATCCCACCCTGTCCCCCTGTCCTCATCCCACCCTGTCCCTCTGTCCTCATCCCATGAAAATGACAGGGCGGGTCTTAAAAAGGAAGGGGTGCGTCATATATAAAGTACGGGGTGCGTGAGTTTCACCAGGCCTAGGGCAGCACAAAACCTAAATACACCCCTGCCTAACATTAATCCCCCCTGTAATACAAACAAGAACCCTCCCTATAACCCTAACTCAAATCTTCTCTGCAAACCTAACACCACCAATTCTCCCCGTAATCTTAGCAATAACTCTCCCTGTAACCCTAAGGCCTCGTACACACGATCAGTCCATCCGATGAGAACGGCCCGAAGGACCATTGTCATCGGTTATCCGATGAAGCTGACTGATGGTCCGTCACGCGTACACACCATTGGTTAATTAACCGATCGCGTAAGAACGCAGTGACGTAAAACACAACAACGTGCTGAAAAAAACGAAGTTCAATGCTTCCAAGCATGCGTCGACTTGATTCTGAGCATGCGCGGGTTTTTAACCGATGCTTTTGCATACTAACGATCGGTTTTGACCTATCGGTTAGGCGTCCATCAGTACAATTTTAACCACTTAAGGACCGGACCAATATGCTGCCTAAAGACCCAAGGTGTTTTTACAGTTCGGGACTGCGTCGCTTTAACAGACAATTGCGCTCCCAAACAAAATTGGCGTCCTTTTTTTTCCCACAAATATAGCTTTTTTTTGGTGGTATTTGACCACCTCTGCGGTTTTTATTTTTTGCGCTATAAACAAAAATAGAACGACAATTTTGAAAAAAATGCAATATTTTTTACTTTTTGCTATAATAAATATCCCCCAAAAACATATATAAAAAATGTTTTTCCTCAGTTTAGGCCGATACGTATTCTTCTACCTATTTTTGGTAAAAAAAATCGCAATAAGCGTTTATCGATTAGTTTACGCAAAATTTATAGCGTTTACAAAATAGGGGATAGTTTTATTGCATTTTTATTAATTTTTTTTTTTTTACTACTAATGGTGGCGATCAGCGATTTTTTTTCGTGACTGCGACATTATGGCGGACACTTCGGACAATTTTGACACATTTTTGGGACCATTGTCATTTTCACAGCAAAAAATGCATTTAAATTGCATTGTTTATTGTGAAAATGACAGTTGCAGTTTGGGAGTTAACCACAGGGGGGCGCTGTAGGATTTAGTGTTCACTTAGTGTGTGTTTACAACTGTAGGGGGGTGTGGCTGTAGGAATGACATCATCGATCGAGTCTCCCTATAAAGGGGATCACTCGATCGATGCAGCGCCATAGTGAAGCACGGGGAAGCCGTGTTTACATACGGCTCTCCCCGTTCTTCAGCTCCGGGGAGCGATCGCGACGGAGCGGCTATAAACAAATAGCCGCGCCGTCGTCCCGGATCGCTCCCCGAGGGAACCCGACCGCCGCGTGTAGCGGGGGGGGGTCCCGATCGGACCCCCCACCCGCTAGAAGGCAGGGACGTACAGGTACGCCAATGTGCCTGTACGTGCCATTCTGCCGACGTATATGTACATGCGGCGGTCGGGAAGGGGTTAAAGCAAGTTCCTATTTTTTTGACCGAAGGTTAACTAACCGATGGGGCCCACACACGATCGGTTTGGGCAGATGAAAACGGTCCATCATACCATTCTCATCAGATGGACCGATAGGTTAACCAGAGGACTGCGGTCTGAAGGACCGTTTTCAACGGTCCAAACCGATCGTGTGTGGGCGCCATAGGTTATTTAACCTTAGGTTAAAAAAATAGCAACTTGCTTTAAAATGTAACTGATGGATTGCTAACCGATAGGTCAAAACCGATCGTTAGTAGGCACAACCATCAGTTAAAAATCCACACATGCTCAGAATCAAGTCGACTCATGCTTGGAAGCATTGAACTTCGTTTTTTTCAGCATGTCGTTGTGTTTTACGTCACCGCGTTCTGACACGTTCGTTTTTTTTAACTGATGGTGTGTACGCACGACGGACCATCAGTCAGCTTCATAGGTTAACCTATCGTGTGTACGAGGCCTAACCCTCCCTGTGATCCTAACACTAACCTTCCCTATAACCCTAACTCAAATCTTGCCTGCAAACCTAACACCACCAATCCTCCCTGTAACCCTAACATTAATCTTCCCTTTAGTCCCAACACCGACCTTCCCTGTAATCCATACAATAATACTCCCTATAAACCAAACAGTAACCCTCTCTGTAACACTAACACTTCCTGTAACCCTAAAGCCCCGTACACACGGTCGGATTTTCGGCCAACCAACTTCAAAATCCGGCACTTTTCAAATTTCTCCGACCGTGTGTACGTTCCATCGGACCAACTTTTTTGGCTTAAATCGGACAAAAAGTTGGGTCTGTGAACGGTCCAACTTTCTGTTCCGAAAAGTCCGATTGTGCAAAGTGCGACCGTGTGTACAGAAAACAATCGGACTTGACAAAAAAATCTAAATGCGCATGCCCCGAAATAAAGAGCACCCGGAAGCCATCTGTCTAGTAAAACTAGCGTTCGTATTCGAAAATGCTCATTCGTCACGCGGCAAGTTTCGAAATCTCAAATAGCAGCGCATATTCTTTTTTTCTTTATAATGTCCTAATATGTACATCTGCTCAACTGGTGATACGGACGGATTAAAAACAAATGTATTTACTTTGGATTAGTGTATTTTCTTGATATGAATCCAGCCTTTTTTTTGATATTTCTTTGAAATTCAAAAACGAAAAATATCCCCAATTCTTTATGCTGGGCAAAGTAATAACTACTCTATTTGTGTCCCTTCAATTTTAGCAAAGGGCCTGCCTACTCACAAACTGACATTTGACTTTCCACACATAATCCACGATTTTTTAGCATCATCCTTTTATTTTAAAAAAAATGGGAAAAAGAATGACAGATCCAAATACAAAACAACAGGAATGCAGCAATTGAAGAACTGGTTGACTTGGCAAAGCCCCTGTACCCCAGGGCATACATAAATTATGTTAGAATCTGCAAACTTGGGGACCTGAGCATGAACTTAAATATAAGGAGCCCAAGAAGATTGTGGTCTCCAAAAGATGGATAATAGATTAAAAACAATAATAGATTAAAACTAAAGTTTTTATGCCATTATTCTAGCATTTTTTGGTAAGCCAAACCTAAAATTACATACTCAACTACAAATAATAGAAAAAATATGTTCCAAATCATAATATTTCAATAAAAATTAGTATCCCCTAAAATCTGGGCTCTGAGTTGGCCACTGACCCCCATGCTGCTGTGGTGGGTTGGCTTGCTGTGGTGGGTTGGCTTGCTGGGGTGGGTGGGCTTGCTGGGGTGGGTGGGCTTGCTGGGGTGGGTAGGTTGGCTGGGGTGGGTAGGTTGGCTGGTGTGGGTAGGCTGGCTGGTGTGGGTAGGTTGGCTGGGGTGGGTAGGCTGGGTGTGCTTGGAAGCTTGTCTGGGGTTGGTAGGCTGTCTGTGGTTGGTAGGCCTGTTGTACATTGGCTGGAGGTGCGTGTTCGAAATCACAGACATGTGAAATAGGGGTTAGCTCCCGTTTCCTGGCCTTGCTAAGGAGCTGGACCATGATCCCCTCACATAGCTCCCTTTGATCGGCATCAATTTCCCGTAGTTTGTTTGCTAGAAAACAGCCAAACCCTTCTGCACTATCGGGTGCTGTGGTGATGACCGATGTGGCCCTACTCAGAAATTCCGCCGTGGCATCATCCAGATGTTGCCTCTTCTTGGCCCTTTTCCTAGGAGGGTTCAGTGTAGGGATTCTACATTGTGTGGACTGTCTGCTGGGCCCAGCCTCTTCTTGGCTGCCAACGTCCTGTGTCTGAAAAAGGAGCACCATTTCTTTTTTCTTGCCATCATAACAACACATTAACATCATAGTATATCTGAATGCACATATTTTCAGGAATACTATACTTGTGTCAAGCTGAGCTCCTCCTCCTCCTCCTCCTCCTCCTCCTCCTCCTCCTCCTCATCCTGAGTTGGTTCAGCCTCAGTATCTGTGGCCTCTGCTGATGCGGATGCAAGTGTGGACAGATGTTTTCGTGGCTCAGTTTGGTCCTTTAAAAACATCAGGCTGCTGAAGTACCATAGCTTGGGCACATACACATCATCTGCTGCAGCTCCCGATCTTTTTGAACCCTCAATCTTCTTGAGCTCCCTCAGAAAAGTGCTCCTCAGGCTCCCAATTTTGGCTTTTATTTGGGTCTCGTTGGCCCTGGGGTACACAGTCTTTGCTTCTGCCACCAGTTCATCAATTGCTGCCTGCCTTTTATTTTTATTTGAGTAGTCTTTATTGGTTACCTGCCACAGACATGTGTGAGATCTATAGAGATCAATAAAAGCTGTGATGAAGGCTTTTGAATTCAGCTTTCCACCCTTTGCTTTAGGCATGTTTTTTAGGAGATATCTGCAATAAAGGATACAATACAACCAATAAGTGCTTGCTGTAACTTCCTAACCTGCTTATAAAATCTCTGTTTGCTCTAAGCTAAATCATGCAGTAAACACTAGTGTCCCAATGTATTCACCTACCTTCGTTCCGCGTATACCTTCAGCTGCACGTAGAGTCATTCCGTTAGGTTCGTGCATGCGTCCGTGACATCGAGCGCTCGTTCTTGATTTATATAGCCTGCGCATGCGTGAAGCTTCGCTCTACGTGCGTCATGACGCTGGGGCGGGACCACAATCCTTTTTCTTCATGCGACATTCTGGGATGTGTGAGGGAGAATGTGATGGCGTAACCCACGAAAACGAATAGGCCCCGCAGTGGAGGCGTTTATAGAAAACACAAGGCCACCCCCATGAGCAAGGGGGAGATGGTGGAGATGGTTCGCATCTTTGAGAAGTACGATTACGATTGTAAACTCGAAAATTATGATAGGCCCAACAGCCATAAAGACTGGGTTCTGGAGAAGGTCCTCGCGGTATTGGAAGGAGATTATGGTATCCAACGAACGAAAGACCAAATCCGCAAACGATGGTCAGATTTGAAGCACAGAGAGCAAGAAAATTTTGAAGCCATTCACCGCACCATTATCAAAAGAAGTAAGTACATGTAATTAGAGAATTATTTGTCTGTACATTATAGATGGATGAAATTTAATGAGTTATTTTTCTGGTGGGGCCTACAGAAGAAGTTAATGGAACTTTAAAAGCAGTTCATTACAATTGTAAAGTTTTTATTATGTCTTGGCTACTTTTGTCAAATCCTTAATATACTGTATTCTAATTTTTTCAACAGGACAAAGGCACAGAGAAAGACACCACAGGGGACAAAGGGAGGCTTCCCTTGGCCGGGCTACAACAGGGGAGAGAACAGGGGAGACAACAGGCCCCAAATCTGCCCAAAAACGTAAGTTTATAAAAATGCTTATGTGCTTTTGCCAGTGACAGGGGTGTTTATAGGTAGGACAAAGGCCATGGGGTCAGGACAGAACTTAAGGGGTACATTACACTTTATGTTAGATGCGTGGCTCATCACTGACCATTAATGACACATTTGCAGGGTAGACATGGGTAGAGGAGAGGCCCTGGGGATCAGAGTCACACAGAGTCACGCCTGCTAGATTTCACATCATATAAACCATATTGCAATAGCAAACAAGAGTGATGGGTGTCATCTGCCTGAGTTGTTTAATGTGGCCTATATATAGACATGTATTCACACATTTTAAATGACATCATACTCCTGTTCCCTAGCATTGCGTTTATTTTAATAATGCATAGTGTAGTGCACTAGTGTGGAGCAAACTGGTTCACCAGGGCAAGGTTGGTGTACTTTAAAAGCAGCACATGTGATTATGTTAATATAATGTAATTTTGGCGAGGATTCATAGATGATTTATTCTTTCATTTTAGAGGATTGTGAGTGTGCTCAGCACCAACCTTTGCAGGATTTGGAGGATAGTGCCGGACCCAGCAAAGAGCCACCAGTCGACAGCACATCCCCAGACACCAGATATGCTGAGGGTGAAGGAGTGCAAGAAATGCAAGATGAGCCTTCGGAGGTTGTTGTTTGCCCCAGTAAGTTTTTGGAACATGTGCCTTGCAAAATCAACACCTGTTTCTTGTTTCTAGGTCCACACCACACACGCCTACACCACAATAGCAAATAAGTTAGTGTATTGAACATTTGAGCATGTAGAAGGGAGAGGTGGCAGTGGTGTTTAGGTAGATGCATGTGAAGACACATGGATATGCACCTGGCCCAAGATTTACAGAGTAATATCTGTAGTGTGTACATTCACTAGTAGTGTAGGTGTATTATGAAGATGAAAAAGGTTGTTAGGACTAATTGAGTGTCTAGGTATAGTTAAGTATTTCCTGAAAATAGACTTTTGGATTGCCTCAGTCACTTGACCATCAAACACATGAAAATTTTTTGTCTTTTTCCAAGGCCACCAACTACCAGGATGCACTATTGGTCGGATCAGTGCTGATATGCTGCAGGCAATGACAGAGCTGGAAAATCTCAAGGAGGCTGCCACTGGTGTTCAGAGACGAATCCGGGATTATTACGACCTGTTAGCAAAATTTTAGTTGTTTTCTATCGTTCTTTTCTAATTACAAATGTTCCCTCGTGTTCAAGGTTTTATCATGGAAATATTAGTAATTAGCCTTGTTTGCACATGCTCAGTTTGTGAGAATTCAAAGAATTTGCACTAATTCTATTTGCACTACGCACATTTTTGAAAATGTGTCTTTTTTCGCCAAAACAAAACTTTAATTGGTTGGTCATTACCACAAAATGACAATCTTTATGTGTGATTCCCGGGTCTCAGCTGAGTGTTTATCCACTCTTCTTCTCCTGGTGCCTACAAATGTCATTTTGTAATTTTTTAAGGGCTTGACTTTAAAATCAGACAAAAATGCACATACAAAAATGCCCAATGTATCGAGGACAAAAGTGGAACAACTTGTCATTCTGACCCTGGGATTGCACCAGGAGAAGGAGAGTTGATAAAGACTGTGCTAAGGGTCAGTTCACATCAGACGCAGTTCCATTCATTTTGGTGTGCATTTTTGTATGCGACAAAGATGCAGGCACAGTGTTTGACATGCACTCCATTATGGTTCCGGTCGGCTCTAGCTCACAACATGGTAGTCCGTTTCCGGTGATAAGGATGACTACATGTTGTGAGCTACAGCCAACCACAACCCATGGAGCGCATAGAGACCACTGTGCATGCATTTTTGCCACACCCAAAAATGGAACACAGAATGAACAAAAGTGCATCTGGACAGACATTTACATTAGTAAATTTGTTTTTGTTGCGTGAAGAAAGCTGAAAATGGTTACATTTCTTCTAAAAACACTTGACAATGTCTAGGGCTGAGTTTTAAAAGATGCATGTTTAGCGTTTAACCCAAAAAATACACAATTGTGTTATTCCTGAACTACCAATGTTTTAGGATTTTGTAAACTGCCAAAAAGTGACATTGGATTGTGCAGGATTGAACAATTATATTTTTTCAAAGATTTTGTGGCTTATTATTTATCTGATCACTACTACCAGTATATTTGCATATGGAAAAGGGGTGTAGCAGAACCAAAAGGCATAATAATAATACACATAGCTGTTTGTAACTTTAGAAAGGCTAATTCAACATTTGCTTGGTTCAAAATATTTAATGCTAATCACAGCAACATTTCATTATTCAGTAAAATAATATTAATAAACACACATAACAGCATCTAGAAAATGAATTTAGGGTTTTCAAAAGGAACATCAGAAAGGTTCTCAAAAAACTACAGGAGATCTTGCTGCCAAGGCACTGCCCCTCTACCCACAAAATTGTCCATATATTGCTCCCGCACCAGACGGGCATTCTGGGAGGAGACAGCAGGTCTAGTTTGTTGCAGGGCTGGCATCACTGCATCTTCAGCTGGACGTCCACCTGAGGGGTCATCAGTATGCCCGGAACCTATGTAGTTAGCAGCATTCCTCCGTAGAAAATTATGGAGGATGCAGCAGCACAACACCACATGATTTATTTTGTATTCCGCCAAGTGAATGGCAGTCAGAAAAAGCCTAAACCGACAGGACAAAATGCCAAAGGCGTTTTCAACCACCCTTCTGGCACGAGCAAGTCTATAGTTATATATCCGTTGCTCAGGGGTGAGGTTCCTCATTGGAAAGGGCTTCAAAAGATGTTCCCCAAGAGCAAACGCCTCATCTGCCACAAAAACAAAGTTGAGGCCCTCCCCGTTGTCCTGCGCAGGTGGCAAATGTAAGGTGCCAGACGTAAGACGCTGATAGAATTCGGTATGAGCCATGACACCTCCATCAGAATGACGACCATTCATACCGACATCAACATATAAAAACTCATAATTTGCAGAAACAATAGCAAGCAGAACTATGCTGTTAAAGCCCTTATAATTATAAAAATAAGAGCCTGAGGCCGGTGGAGGAACAATTCGGACATGTTTGCCATCAATGGCACCCCCACAGTTGGGAAAATTCCACTGATTGGCAAACTGGGCCGCAACATCCTGCCATTCCTCAGGGTTTGAAGGAAACTGTGGAGTGAAGCAAAGAAAAATTAGTTAATACTTGAGCACAAAATATTATCAGCATTTTGAAAACATACATTATAGGGGCAAGAGAACACTAAAATATATCCAAACATTTGTGGAATAAAAATTAACAAGCATAGCGAATAATATGCTTCTTGACTCCCTCTGGTGGCAGATTAAATACATTTTGGGTAGATAATGTTGAATGCTTAAAGCTTGGCAAGTGTTAAGAACTCTCTCCTTTTCCATGGGACCAATATGGTGAACCAATGAAGGATCAGGTTGCAACAGACTTGGGTTTTTGTGATTGTCACACCAGAGGGTAGACAATAACATAATAGATACAAATAAGACAAAGTACAAATAAAATATTTTGGAGAAATCATGAAGTGTATCAAATGTGAAAACAAAGACAAAAACTTACCCGAATATAGTCCTTCTGCAGGACTTGAATAATGGCACAGCAAGTGTCCGGAATTATGTGTCCCAGAGCCTGGGGAGAGATCCCAGTGGTAAACTTGATGTCCTGGAGGCTTCTCCCTGTGGCCAAATAACGCAAAGTGGCAATGAGCCGTTGCTCTGCAGAAATAGCAGGCCTCATACAGGTGTCCTTCTTGCTAATATATGGGGACAGCAAGTTTAGAAGACGCTGGAAGCAGGCATCTGACATCCGAAGATAGTTCCGAAAATCATTCGGATTATTTTCTTGCAGCTCCCTCCGCAAAGACATATGGGAAAATTGGTCCCGATGAAGCAACCAATTTTTGGTCCAAACAGTCCTCCTCTTCCTGGTCCTGGTCCGGGCTTGAGCAATAGCCAGAACTCCAAGACCATAAACAGCCCGTTCTCTCGCTGGATTCCGCAACATATCGTTATCGAGCGAATGCACGCAAAGTAACGACCAAAAAGGCACGAAAATGGAAATCGGGAAAGCACTCACACGAAACGTCAACTAACTATATAGTAGCTGATGGAACGCAACGCGTGACGTACGAAAATTGAACTTCCTCTTTGAATCGCGTGGCCGTACGTTAAAACGTCACTACGTTCGTGTTGGTTGCCGAAAAAGTCCGAGTGTGTGTATGCTATGGGTGTGATCGGACAAATCAATTAAGTCAAAAATCCAAGGGAAATTTTGTTGGATGTCCGACCGTGTGTACGAACCTTAACACTAATACTCCTTTTAATCTCAGCACCAATCTTCTCTGTAATCCTAATGTCGCGTACAGACGATCGGACATTCCGATAACAAAACCGTGGATACATTTCTGACGGTCACACAAATTATGTTGGAAATTCTGAACGCCAAGAACGCGGTGAGGTACAACACGTACGACAGCACTATTAAAGGGAAGTTCAATACCAGTCGTGTTAGAAGAAGTTTGGTAAGAGACGATTTGCGCTTTTCAGTCCGTTACAGCGTAACGAATCTGCAATCTCCATTACGAACGCTAGTTTTACCAGACCGAGCGCTTCCGTCTCATACTTGATTCGGAGCATGCATGGAATTTTGTGCGTCAGAATTGTCCACACACGATCGGAATTTACGAGAACAGATTTTGTTGTCGGAAAATTTGAGAACCAGCTCTCAACTTTTTGTTGTCGGAAGTTCCAACCTTGTGTACGCGACATTACACTAACCCTCCCTGTAAACCAAACTCACATTTTCCATGCAGCCCTAAACACCAACCTTTTGAAACACTAATCCTCTCTTTAATCCCAACACTAACCCTTACTTTAACCCTAACTCAAATCTTCCCTGCAACCCCAACACTAACCCTCCCTGTAATTCTAACCCTAATCCTCCCTGTAACCCTAACATTATTTCTCCCTGCAACCCTAACACCACCAATCCTCCCTGTAATCCTAATAACCACCCCCCACCTGTAACCCTAACACCACCAATCCTCCATGTAATCCTAATAACCACCCCCCCCCCTGTAACCCTAACACAAAACCGCACATACGGTCTCCCGTGAATAAAAACAGCCACTGCAGAGTGGGAACAGCTGTCCACACTCCCCTAATCCGGGGCTGGGTTGCAGATATGGGGGGGAGCTGAATAATCCTCTGCCCCGATGCCAGCGCTTCAGCTGGTAGGGACTGTAGGCTGGTAGGGCTATGCATTTGGGGAGGAAAATGTACTTGCCTTTCTCCTGGTGTAGTTACCAGCCGCTGAGAAGGTATCTTGCAGGCACTCTCTATCTCTTTTTCTGATGCTGTGCAGAGGCCAACAGGACTCTGCCCTGTAGCCAGCGCTTCTGCTAGGGGGACATATACAACGGTAGAGTTCAGCCGCTGGAGAGGGGGGAAGGGTTTTCTCCCCTCCTGGTTCTGAGACCAGCTGCTGAGGCGACTTCTGACAGGGGCTGTCTCCCAAGCCCTCCAAAAACATACTGAGGGATGGGCAGGGGCCAGCGGAACTCTGCCTCGTAGCCAGCGCTTCTGCTGGGGGGATTGAATATTGGGGTAGTGTCCAATTGCTGGGGAGGGAGAAGTGCTTCCTCCACTCCCGGTGGGAATATCTGCTGTTGGGGAAACGGCTCTCTCAGACTCTACGGTTCCAACTCTTTTTTCTGATGCTGGGCAGAGGCCAGCGGAACTCTGCCCTGTAGCCAGTGCTTCTGCTTGGGCACCGGATGCAATACTCCATCCTTGCTGCTGATCACTATTTACCAGCCTTCCAGCACCCATCTCAACTCCCCCTTCTGAGGCCTTTATGCTATTAGCTTGTCTCGCTGCCTGGGGAACCTTCGATGCATTCCGGCATTCTAGCACTCGCAGTGCCCTCTGTATCATCGCCGCTTCATCCATTGCGGTTAGGACGGGAAAACGCAGGGGCACCCCTGACTCCATTTGCTTCGCGTCTTCGTGACTGTCCGCTACTTCTCCCGGACAGTCCCAGGCAACGGGAGCCATGCCAGGCTGCTGATCACCGTCAAACAGTCGCTTGTAGGCAATCTCAAGCTCCCATTCCTGCTCAACCAGGAACTCCAATTCCTCCAGGTCACACGCCTCTTCGGGGAGGTCCAGGATGTTTTCCAGCCGCCACTCCTCATCGCTCCCAAAGTCTTTATCTCCGTACCTTTTTTGATGGAGCAGCCCCACGCCGCTGTAGCCAATGCCTTCTGTCGGGCTGCCATCTGCTGTACTTGGCCACAGTTGAGCCGCGAACCACCGGAGGGCTCTGTAGCTGGCGTCCAGCTTCATCTCCTCCCGGACCAATCTTCCGAGCTCCGCCTTCTACTCATCTGGCGGTCGTTCCCTCAGGAACACCTCTCACGCACGGTACTGCGTCCAGTACATCTCTGTGGAGGAGGGAAGGATCTTTCCCTGATGGTGCTGCACGTGGCTTAACGTTTCATGCCAGAGTTGCCGGCGGGTCACATCCTCCCAGCCGAGCATGGTGTGCTCCGTCGCTGGTCCCCGATGTTGCTTCTGCATGCCTTGCAGCCTCCTCCCGAACTCTGCTCTCATGCTGGCCAGTCCCTGTATCACTCCTCAGCGGCTGCCCGGATCTTGAATTCTGGTGGTGGTTTGGATGTCCCGGACTGCAGGAGACGTCCCACTGCTGCCACCACTGTGACGGATACCCCAGGTGGGCACATCCGCGAGACCTGTGTCTCCTGTCTTCCAAACGCACCCGCAGCCTGCAGATTCGCCATAACCAGCCCTTAACCCCTCAATCACGAGACAAGCCACACAGGTGTTGAGGGTTAAACATGCAGAGCATAAACTGTTTATTAAATACAAGACATACACTTTTACACACAGTTAGGGACACTCCCCTTAGCTTTGTCATAGAGGGGAGGGGGTAGGGGACAAGGAACAACCAATGGGAACAGAACACTTGTACATTGAGACTACAGATAAACATAAATGGATTATGGTAAACAGGCAGACTCTCAATCCCCTACGGAGAGATGTCTCCAGTCCAGACCATTGTCTATGCTATGTGCCATTTACCAACACAATTAGACACAGCAACAAGAGGGGGGGGGGAGTAGGTATGTAGCATTACATTACATTATCTCAATGCCAGTCTCTTTTGGGCCATAATCTGTGGGTAGGAGGCCCGCCCACAGTTCCTTCCAAAACACACAGTGACAGTGGGTTCTGTCACAACATCTTTTTGTCTTAGGGAAGGTTTTATTATGGTGGTTAAAGCGGGGTATCCACTACATTTTGCATTTTTTTTAAGTATGTCTGTTTTCTAATCATTTTAGCTGTACACATAGGGTCACTTACTATTGCTAAATGCGCCGCCGTTCCGCAGACTTCTTACAAATGAACACTTTATATTCCGGTGTGCTGATGGTTGTCATTTTGCTTGTGGGCATTGTGAAGCCCACAAGCAATTACTTCCTGGATTTCTCTGGAGACGAATCAGAAAGCGCCGCCCGTCCCACCCCAATCTCGCGCAAGGCAGCATCAGCGCCGCGCCATCAACCACTTGGGTTGCCATGACAACGAGCTGCGGAAGTGCACGCGATTCTTGCACAGGGGAGGCGCACGGCATCATGTGTCATCATTTCCCAGGAGCATTAGCGATGAGAGGAGCCGAGGGAGCTGACGTCAGGATCCTCGGTGAATAGGAAGGCAGATTTCGTGGGACCGCATAGCAACAGGTATTTCAAGGTGAGTAAACATTTTTTTTTTTGATGGAAACTCCACTTTAACACTGGTTACTGGAGGACTTTTTTTTTTCTTTTTAGCCCAGCTTACTATACCTTCTGCTTCTACTGTATGTGTGCACATGTCTCCACCTAGTGGTCATATTCAAATTCACACCTTAAAATAAGATGCAAGAGGCATGATTTTTCTGCTTATTTCTTTTAACCATTTTAGAGGTTCACTTTGATAAAATAACGTAAAGTTATTTACAGGGCTCACTAAATACATTCAAAAATATATTTATATATAGTAAAGATTTACCCATGGTGCCAGCTTTTATTTTCTACAGGTATAAGGCTGCATTTTTAGTTGGTGGGTGGAGGTCGGAATGTTAGAGTCCTGGATTTTAGTGCAAACTTTGCTTTAATCAGTTGGAGATGTAGGCCCAGATTCACAAAGCACTTACGACGACGTATCTCCAGATACGCCGTCGTATGTACAAATGTGCGCCGTCGTATTTATGCGTTGAACCAGAAACCAAGATACGCCTAAAAATAGGTGTCATGAATATGCATCAAGTCTGTCTGCCTACCTGATCTCCATGTGTTCATTAGAGGCAGATCCTGTTCTGGTTTCCCTTTTTATCACTTCCTCTTCCTGTATGGCTCCACCCTAGTCCATCCCAGGAAGCCTATATTAACCTTTGCTCTACAGGTCTGCAGTGCTGTTCAACAGTGTTCCTATGCTTAGTTCCTGTCTGCAGTGTAATTGCTAGTTCCTGTTTGCAGAGTGCTACGATCATCTTTCCGTGTACCGTTTTGGCTTGTCCCCGACTTCCTTGTCTGCCTGTGCTCCTGACTATTTGCATGTTCCACGGTTATCCTTGTCTGCCTGTTGCCCTGACCTCGGCCTGTCCATCACCACTGTTTGTCCTGCTGGCTGCTTCCCCCTTCTCCCTGCGGAGTGTGACTTAAGGAATCCCGGGAACACGACCTGGACCCAGTTGCGGCCAAGACCATCCCTACTGTTGCGGTACCTCTCTTCCCGAGCTCCAAAGTACACGAACCGCCGCTAACCGCCGAAGTGCAATAGGTTCCAACTGGCAACTCTCTCCATACACCGTCCTTAGTGGCCAGTAACCCAATCCCCTCCAGTAACAAGACCAAGCTCCATTATGAGGGTAAAACACGAACTCATTTACTGTGGGCTACCCGCCCGTATTTATGCAGGTCTCCCACCTGGTGGACACTCCCCTAGGGGACCAGATGGGAGACTGAAATAACAGACATTAAAATCTATAATTTTATAACTGCCGAACATTTTATATTCATATAACGTATCCCCAGATAGCCTGGAACTGAGGGCATATTATTTATGCAGGTCTCCCACCTGGTGGACACTCCCCTAGGGGACCAGATGGGAGACTGAAATAACAGACATTAAAATCTATAACTTTATAACTGCCGAACATTTTATATTCATATAACGTATCCCCAGATAGCCTGGAACTGAGGGCATATTATTGGGGAATAGCGCCCAGATCCCATCCGCATAGTCCGATCGCCTCGTGGTCGACATACGAATGGGCGACTTCATGTAAAACGGCAAAGCAGACGAACACAATATGTCCAGTATACGGATGGGTCCGTCACATGGCTCCCTCCTTGTGGAACACTCCGGCAGACCCGGCTTGACCCTTTGGCGGGTCAACTTGGGGATGACCGGACGGAGAAGGCGTAGAGACGTCTGTTTGCCGAGATAATCCATCCGCATTCCCATTCTGCTTACCGGGTCGGTAGCTGATGGTGAAATTGTAAGGCTGTAGTGCCAGACTCCACCTCAGCAGTCTGCCATTGTCTCCTGAGACCCGGTTAAGCCAAACTAGGGGGTTGTGGTCCGTAATGAGGGAAAATTCTTGTCCGTATAAATAAGGACTCAATTTCTTTAGTGCCCAGACCAGGGCTAAACACTCCTTCTCCACTGCCGCATAACTCACTTCCCTGGGTAGTAGTTTTCTGCTGAGATACGCGACAGGGTGCTCCCCTCCATCTTCCCCGACCTGGCTTAGCACAGCCCCCAGTCCATACATGGAAGCATCTGTATGGACGAGAAAACGTTTGTTAGGCACTGGGGCAGCCAGGACAGGGGCATTCACTAGAGCTTGCTTCAGGGCCCGAAACGCGGCTTCACAAGCTGGCGACCACAGGACCTGCTTAGGTAAGTTTTTCTTAGTCAGGTCCGTCAAGGGCTTGGCCACCGTACTGTAGTCGGGGACAAAACGTCGGTAATACCCTGCCGTCCCCAGGAAGGCTAGCACTTGGGTCTTGGTGATAGGTGTGGGCCAGTTAGCTACCGCCTCGACCCTAGCTGGCTCTGGTCGCTGGGTCCCACATCCTACCCTGTGACCCAAGTACTGCACTTCTGCCATGCCTAAATGGCACTTATCTGGCTTCAAGGTCAGGCCGGCGGCCCGAATCTTGTCCAGCACCACCCCCACGTGGACTAAATGGTCTTCCCAAGTCTCGCTGTAGACCGCAATGTCATCCAGGTACGCACACGCGAAGTCCTGGAAGCCATCGAGGAGTCTATCCACCATACGCTGAAAGGTAGCCGGAGCATTCTTCATTCCAAATGGCATAACCTTAAACTGGAATAGGCCAAATGGGGTGACGAAGGCCGACTTAGGGATAGCATCCTCGGCCAGGGGGATCTGCCAATAACCCTTGCACAGGTCAATGGTGGTCAGGTAGCGCCCCCTGGCAATGCGGTCTAATAATTCGTCTACCCGGGGCATCGGGTACGCGTCAGTGGTGGTCCGTTCGTTGAGCCGCCTGTAATCTACGCAGAACCGGGTGGTCCCATCTTTCTTAGGCACCAGGACTACAGGCGAGGCCCAAGGGCTGTCTGACGGCGCGATAACCCCCAGCCGAGTCATCTCCTGTATCTCCGTCCGCATTTCCTCTCGGACTGCTTCAGGGATACGGTATGGGGGTTGTCGTAGGGGGTTCTGTCCGGGCGTCTCGACTTTGTGCATAGCTAGTGTGGTGTACCCGGGTTCTTGGGAGAACGTCGCCTGCTTCTCCCACAGAAGCTGTCTTGCCTGTACCTTCTTTGCTGGGTTTAACCGGTCTCCTAGCTGCACAAGGCTCGTAAGGTCCGTCTGGGGATTCCTCTCTAACAAGTCAGGTAAAGGTAAGTTCTCGGGGTCATCCGTAGCTGGGGCACAGACTGCCGCAACATCTTCTGGTCGCTCCTGATACTCCTTTAACATGTTCACATGAAAGGATCGCTGGATCCCTTCATCTGAACAGCTGGCTATAAGGTAGGTAGTATCACATATCTGCGCTAATACTTTATACGGGCCCTGCCAAGATGCTTGCATCTTGTTTGCCTTCACAGGTTTGAGCACTAGAACCTTCTGCCCAACCTGGAAGACCCGCTGTCGGGCGCCCCGATCGTACCACCGCTTCTGTCTCCCCTGGGCCGCCTGGAGATTTTCCCTTACCATCAGGGATATTTTCTCCATGCGGTCCCGGAGTTCCAGGACATATGGTACTATGGGGGTCCCTTCTTGCTCTGTCTCCCCCTCCCAGTGTCCTCTAATGAGATCTAGGGGTCCTCGGACCCTTCTCCCATAGAGTAACTCAAAGGGGGAGAACCCAGTAGATTCCTGGGGCACCTCTCTGTATGCAAATAGCAGATGAGGCAGGAATCGCTCCCAGTCTCTGCAAGTGTCAGTAAAGGTCCTCAGCATCTGTTTGAGGGTACCATTAAATCGCTCGCAGAGGCCGCTAAGCAGCAGTTTAATGCCGCACACCTTCCACAGTTGCTGGGTGAGCACAGCGGTAAACTGAGTTCCCTGATCAGAGAGAATCTCCTGAGGGAACCCGACCCTAGTGAATATCTTAACCAGGGCATCAGCTACTGTCTCTGCCTCGATATTAGACAGCGCTACTGCCTCTGGGTAACGTGTGGCATAGTCCACCACGGTAAGAATGTACTTCTTACCGGAGGGGCTAGCCCTGGCCAGTGGACCTACAAGGTCAACGGCTATGCGGGAAAAGGGCTCCCCAATGATAGGCATCGACTGAAGCCTAGCTTTTGGGTGATCTCCCCGCTTTCCTACCCGTTGACAGGTGTCGCACGTGCTACAATACATCCGCACGTCTCGGTTCAAATTGGGCCAGAAAAAGTTTTGTGTGATCCTATGAGCTGTGCGGTGGGAGCCTAGATGGCCCGCTAACGGCACATCGTGCCCAATCCGTAAAATCTCCTGCCGGTACTTGGCAGGTACCACTAGCTGTCGCTTGTGCGGAGGGGTGCTCGGTTTTTGGGACGGTCTCGGGATCCTGTACAGCCTATCCCCCACCCACTCGTAGTGCTCCCCATCTACTCCTTCCTCCCCTGAGTCGGCCCTGGCCCTGTACTTCGCTAACGTCGGGTCTTCCCTAGTCTCCCTTCCGTACATCTCTGGGGTATCCCAACCTAAAGGGGCCGGATCTAACATACACGTCGGGGTAGAGGGTCTTACCTGGGTCGCAGCAGCAGGTGGGCCGGCTTCGGTGGCACGGGTCTGGGCCCGGGTCGTGACAGCGTCTACTGCAGCGGGGCCCATGGGAGTATAGGCTGAAAGGAGGGGAGCCAAGTCATTGCCAAGGAGGACATCGGCGGGTAAGTCTTTCATAACCCCCACGTTCACTTGTCTAGCGCCCACTCTCCAATCCAAATGTACCCGGGCAACGGGTAGTCGGAACACGGCACCTCCGGCTACTCGTACTGCGACCGTGTCCCCGGTATGTTGGTTCTCGGATACTAGGTGCTTCTGGAGTAAAGTCATGGTCGCACCGGTATCCCGTAGGCCACTGACCTCCTTCCCGTTGACCTTGACACACTGTCTGTGGTGCTGCCTGTTATCTCGGTGGGCCGCCTGAACGGGGTCGGCCTCATGCAGAATACCCCAGCATTCTTCTTCCTCCACACAGTGAGTTGCGGGGAGAGGTGGTCGTGGATTGGCCCCTGGGGGTCTCTTCCAGGACTGACTTTGGTTGGCATTGTTCATCGGGCACTCCGGTCGCTTGTGTCCCAGCTGATTGCATAGGTAGCACCGACTGGGTTGGGAGTATTCCCGAGAGTTAAACCGGGGTGAGCGGGGATACTGGGTCGACGGAGGGGGTGCTGAGGGCCGATTCATAGGGGGTTGGTAAATAGTAGCTGCTGGCTTGTATTCCACCCTGGCGGGAGCCTTGGTGGCTGAATTGTCCAATTTTCGGGCATCCGTATACTCATCCGCCAGGCGAGCTGCTTCATGGAGAGTGGAGGGTTTACGGTCCCTTACCCACTCTCTGACCCCTGTTGGTAATTTGTCGAAGCAATGTTCCAACAGAAACATCTGTAGCACCTCCTCTCCGGACACAGCCTGGCACCCCGCCATCCAGTGTGCGGCGGTGCGGTGCACCTTACATGCCCATTCAACGTAGGAGTCCCCAGTCGTTTTTACTAGGGTTGTCCAGATACCGATACCAGTATCGGTATCGGGACCGATACCGAGTATTTGCGGGAGTACTCGTACTCGCGCAAATACCCCCGATACCTAAATAGAATACTTTCCCCCCCCTTTACCCCCCCGCCGCTGCCGCCGCATCGCGCCGCCGCATCGAGGGACATGGCTAGAGGGACATTGCTGCATATGTGAGGGACATGGCTAGAGGGACATTGCTGCATATGTGAGGGACATGGCTGCATATGTGAGGGACATGGCTAGAGGGACATGGCTGCATATGTGAGGGACATGGCTAGAGGGACATTGCTGCATATGTGAGGGACATGGCTAGAGGGACATTGCTGCATATGTGAGGGACATGGCTAGAGGGACATGGCTGCATATGTGAGGGACATGGCTAGAGGGACATGGCTGCATATGTGAGGGACATGGCTAGAGGGACATGGCTGCATATGTGAGGGACATGGCTAGAGGGACATGGCTGCATATGTGAGGGACATGGCTAGAGGGACATGGCTGCATATGTGAGGGACATGGCTAGAGGGACATGGCTGCATATGTGGGGGATATGGCTGCATATGGGGGGGACATGGCTGCATTTGGGGACACATTTAAAAAAAGTATCGGTATTCGGTATCGGCGACTACTTGAAAAAAAGTATCGGTACTTGTACTCGGTCCTAAAAAAGTGGTATCGGGACAACCCTAGTTTTTACAGTGTCCCGGAACCTCCTTCGGTATGCCTCGGGTGTAACGGCATACCGGGAGAGTAGAGCTTCCCTGACGGCCACATAATCCCCGATCTCCTCGTCAGGGATGGCCCGAAAAGCCTCACTGGCCCGGCCGGATAACTTGCCGGACAATATAGGGATCCAGTCCTCCAGGGGTACCTTGTGCAGGGCACATTGCCGCTCAAAATCGGCAAGGTACCCATCGATCTCTCCTTCTGTCTCACTGAAGGCTTTAAATGCTGCAAACGGCACCTTCTTTCTTTCCCCCGTGTCTGCTGTGACTGGGGCTGCTGCAGTGCCGCTTTGGCGTAGCAGGTTGGCCTCCACAGCGGCTTGGACTTGGGCGATAATTTCCGCAGATGGGTTGGGACCATAATGGGCCAGCCTAATTCTTACCGCCCGGTCAAATCTCTCTTCTTCGGGGGTTCTGTCGTCTGGGCTGAGTCCATTGGTTCCCTCTGCTGCTGGTACTCCATCCATTTCCAGCAATAATGTGATAATGTCCCCCTTTTTGAGGTTACTGGCCTGTCCGCCTCTTTGCTCTAATAAATCCTTTAAGGTAGCTCTTCTCAGGTTTTGGTATTGCAATTCCATTTGGTCCTGGTTGTAGTGGTTTCTTTGGGCGCTGAGGTTCATCCCGTCGCTTGCCACCAGTTGTTGCGGTACCTCTCTTCCCGAGCTCCAAAGTACACGAACCGCCGCTAACCGCCGAAGTGCAATAGGTTACAACCGGCAACTCTCTCCATACACCGTCCTTAGTGGCCAGTAACCCAATCCCCTCCAGTAACGAGACCAAGCTCCATCATGAGGGTAAAATACGAACTGTTTACTGTGGGCTACCCGCCCGTATTTATGCAGGTCTCCCACCTGGTGGACACACCCCTAGGGGACCAGATGAGAGACTGAAATAACAGACATTAAAATCTATAACTTTATAACTGCCGAACATTTTATATTCATATAACGTATCCCCAGATAGCCTGGAACTGAGGGCATATTATTGGGGAATAGCGCCCAGATCCCATCCGCATAGTCCGATCGCCTCGTGGTCGACATACGAATGGGCGACTTCATGTAAAACGGCAAAGCAGACGAACACAATATGTCCAGTATACGGATGGGTCCGTCACACCTACCATCAAGGGCTCTGGTGAATACAAAACTGGGTCTTAGACTCCGCGCCCTGGGTGATCTTGGGTTACGCTTCCTCCCTGCCAGCAGTAGTCGGCTATAGGGTTCACTTCCCTGTGGTGCATCCCTGACCCCTACAGGGTGCACTTGTCACCGGGCCACAGGTGACCTGACAATAGGCTTCCTCCGACCGACGTATCTTCCCTACGCCGACGTATCATGGGCGCATATTTATGCTGGACGCCTGTGGCGCTCCCATTGATTTTCGATTCAAATATGCAAATGAGGGAAATACGTCGATTAACGAACGAACTTGCGCCCGGCGCATAATATACGCGGTTTGCGTAAGTCGTATGTCCGGCGTAAAGTTATTCCCCATATAGGAAGCGCAATCCATGCAAAGGTATGGACCAGGGAACAGCCGTCGTATCTTTTGTTGTTTACGTTGTACATGAATATGACTAGGCGTAGGTTACGTTCGCGTCGTAGGCAGTGATCTGGCGTATCTTAGGGAGTAGTTCCGACTTGATTCTGAGCATGCGCTTTGGATGCGTCCACGGGACGGCGCATGCGCCGTTCGTTATTCGTATCTTTATGGCACTCGGCCCATCATTTGCATGGGGTCACGCCTCATTTGCATGGCTCACGCCCACTTCCACTTACGACGACTTACACCTAAGAAACCCAGCGCAGATTTGGTGGCAAGAGCTTTGTGAATTCGGTACTTGCCTCTCTGCGCTACGTCGGCGTACCGTATATGAGATACGCTACGGCGGCATAAATATGCACCGATGTCTGTGAATCCGGGCCATTACTTTTATCCTACAATCTCTGAAGTCTTGCCCACATATTATACATTTCTCATATTGCAATAGCATGCCGTAGTAATGTACAGAGTATATAAAAGTAATTATATCAATCCCTAATACCCAGGAGCTTACACTCTAATGTGCCTTATTACAGGCATACTTAAGCCTCGTACCCACGATCGGATTATCCGACGGGAACTGTATGATGACAGGCTGTTGTCGCAAAACCCGACCGTTTGTACGCTCCATCGGACAATTGTTGTCGGGTTTCCCGCAGCAAATGTGGGATAGCGTGCTTTCAAATTTTCCGCCAACAATTGTGTGTTGTCGGATTTTCCTGATTGTGTGTACACATGTCTGTTGGACAAAACACGCATGCTCAGAAGCAATGCTCACCAAAACACAACGTTAGCAGAAGTTGCTCAAAGGGTTGTCGCTAAAGAGCTTAAAAACCACATTGTTTCATGTTTGTTGGCCGACAATTCTTTGCCAAAGCCCTTCAGACAAAAGTCCTACGATTTGTCAGATGGAAATCCGATCGTGTGTACGAAGGCTTAAGGCTGATGTGATCCAAGTCTATGTAACTATGTTATATATTTATGTTAAAACAGCACAAGGGCACACTTTGCACAAATCTTTATACAAAAACTGGTAACTGCACCCTGAACTCAAGTGCTGCAAGGCAATAGTGCTAATCACTAAGGTCCTGTGCTGTGTGTGACTACACGAGTGCATTGAAAGGAATGGAAGCTGTCAAGCGGTTTGCTGATAATTGTGTCTCTGCAGATGGAACGGTCAGCGCTGCACATCGCGGCGGAGAGAGGGAACACCGCCATAGTGGAGAATCTCACTGACAAGTTTCATTCGAATGTTTTGGCGCGCACCAAGGCAAGTACCGTATTTATCGGGGTATAGTGCGCACCCCAAGTTTAGAAGGGACGTTTAGTAGCCCAGGGTTTAGCTTTTAACCACTTAAGACCCGGACCTTTAGGCAGCTAAAGGACCTGGCCAGTTTTTGCGTTTCTGCACTGTGTCGCTTTAACTGACAATTGCGCGGTCGTGCGACGTGGCTCCCAAACAAAATCGGCGTCCTTTTTTTCCCACAAAAAGAGCTTTCTTTTGGTGGTATTTGATCACCTCTGCGGTTTTTATTTTTTGCGCTATAAACAAAAATAGAGCGTCAATTTTGGAAAAAATGCAATATTTTTTACTTTTTGCTATAATAAATATCCCCCAAAAATATATAAAAAAATGTTTTTTTTCCTCAGTTTAGGCCGATACGTATTCTTCTTCTACCTATTTTTGGTAAAAAAAATCGCAATAAGCGTTTTATTAATTGGTTTGCGCAAAATTTATAGCGTTTACAAAAAAGGGCATAGTTTTATTGCATTTTTATTAATTATTATTTTTTTACTATTAATGGCGGCGATCAGCGATTTTTTTTCGTGACTGCGACATTATGGCGGACACTTCGGACAATTTTGACACATTTTCGGGACCATTGTCATTTTCACAGCAAAAAATTCATTAAAAATGCATTGTTTACTGTGAAAATGACAATCTCAGTTTGGGAGTTAACCACAAGGGGGCGCTGCAGGGGTTAAGTGTGACCTCATTTGTGTTTCTAACTGTAGGGGGGCGGGGCTGGACGTGTGACGTCATTGATTGTGTTTCCCTATATAAGGGAACACACGATCAATGACGGCGCCACAGTGAAGAACGGGGAAGCTGTGTTTACACACAGCTCTCCCCGTTCTTCAGCTCCGGGGACCGATCACGGGACTCCAGTGGCGATCGGACGTACCTGTACGTGCTTGTGCCCAGCCGTGCCATTCTGCCGACGTATATGTGCAGGAGGCGGTCCTTAAGTGGTTAAAGTACCGTAGACCTGTCATGGGAGAGATATGGGTGCTGTGATATAATAATAATAATGGTAATACTTTTGATGTCAGGATGGAGACACGTTGATGCACATTGCCTCTCAGTGCGGACACCCGGAGACGGCGCTGTCGTTCCTGAAGAAGGGGGTCCTCCTACATATGCCAAATAAGGTAAGATCACTCAAGGGGGCACATACTGCAAGTAATTGGGAATACATATGGGGGTCCCAATGGCATTACATATCCCTCTTTATCATCATCTCATTAAAGATAAACCACATTTGTTTCTAGACTAGACTTGTGCACTGCAGAAAAATTCGTTCATTTTAGTTTTCGTTTCATTTGTTTTTTAGCTTTTTTTCGGAAATTCCGAAAATTTCGGAATTCGCAAAGTCGAAAATTCGGAATTCAGAAATTCGAAGATTCGGAAATTCGAAGATTCGGAAATTCGAAGATTCGAAAATTCGAAAATTAAGAATTTCCGATTTTTTAATTTTCTAATTCGGAATTTTCAAATGTCCGATTTTCGAATTTCCAATTTTCGAAATTTTCAGTTTCAGAATTTGTGAAATTTCGAATTTATTTTTTTTGAGAATTTTCAAATTTCCGATTTTTAAATATTTCTGATTTTCGAATTTCAAATTTTCGAAATTTTCCAAATTCAGAATTTTCGAAATTTCCAAATTCAGAATTTTCGAATTTCCGATTTTCAAATCCAGAATTTTCAAAATTTTTGAATTTTTGAATTACAATTTTTTAGAATTTACAAATTTCCAATTTTTAAATATTTCCGATTTTCGAATTTCAAATTTCCGATTTTCTAATTTCCGATTTTCGAATTTTCACATTTCCTAATTTCAGAATTTCCAAATTTTGGAAATTCGGAAATTCAAAGATTCAGAATTCGAAAATTTGGAAATTCAGAAATCCGAAAAACTAAAAAATTCGGAAATTTCGGAATTAACGAATTTGTCAAAAAAAGGTTAAAAACTAATTCGGAACTAAACGAATTGCACATGTCTATTCTAGACCTTTGATCAGCCTTATGCCTTGTACACATGACGGCTTTTTACGACAAAAAAACTGCCATTTTTTTATATTGGTTGAGAAAACCGGCCGTGTGTATGCACCCTAGCTGTATTCTCGACGAAAAAAAGCTGCCCGCAAAAAAATTGAAACCAGCTCTCTTCTTTCTCGTCGTGTTTCACGTCAGTCTTTTTCTCGTCACGAAAAACGGTTGTGTGTATGCTTTTCCAAGGGGGAAAAAAACGTGCATCAAGTATGCAGCCCAAAGGGTGGCGCCATTTGAAAGGAACTTCCCCTTTACAGTCCCGTCATACGTGTTGTACGTCACCGCGCTTTGGTCGGACTTTTTTTGCATGAACGCGCGTATGCAAGTCAGGCTGGAGTGGAATCACGTCGTGAAAAACAATGGGTTTTTGAACGTCAGGGAAAAAAGTGGTGTGTACGCGGCATAAGAGAAATAGTCATATCCATGGGCTAAAGCCCATTTCTATACTTTTTTTTGGTAGTGAAGGGAATGGAGATGGGCTAGACCAGTGATTCTCAACTTTAGAGATATAAGGGGCCTCAAGTGCAGCCTCTGAAATCATCGAAGGGCATCATATATTTTCAGTAAATTGAATGCTGCAGAAAACTGTCCGAAACGGAATAGCTGTATAAAAAAAGAAGAAAAATCAACCAAACCATCTAACTTCTAAAAGTCAGTCTAAAGAATATTTTTCTTTCCCTGGCCAGGGCCGTCTTTAACCACTTAAGGACCGGACCAATATGCTGCTAAATGACCCAAGGGGTTTTTACAATTCGGCACTGCGTCGCTTTAACAGACAATTGCGCAGTTGTGCGACCTGGCTCCCAAACAAAATTGGCGTCCTTTTTTTCCCCACAAATAGAGCTTTCTTTTGGTGGTATTTGATCACCTCTGCGGTTTTTATTTTTTGCGCTATAAACAAAAATAGAGCGACAATTTTGAAAAAAATTCTATATTTTTTACTTTTTGCTATAATAAATATCCCCCAAAAACATATATAAAAAAATTGTTTTCCCTCAGTTTAGGCCGATACGTATTCTTGTATCTATTTTTGGTAAAAAAAAAATCGCAATAAGCGTTTATCGATTGGTTTGCGCAAAATTTATAGCGTTTACAAAATAGGGGATAGTTTTATTATTATTTTTTTTTTTTTACTACTAATGGCGGCGATCAGCGATTTTTTTCGTGACTGCGACATCATGGCGGACACTTCGGACAATTTTGACACATTTTTGGGACCATTGTCATTTTCACAGCAACAAATGCATTTAAATTGCACTGTTTATTGTGAAAATGACAGTTGCAGTTTGGGAGTTAACCACAGGGGGCGCTGTAGGAGTTAGGGTTCACCTAGTGTGTGTTTACAACTGTAGGGGGGTGTAGCTGTAGGTCTGACGTCATCGATCGAGTCTCCCTATAAAAGGGATCACACGATCGATGCAGCCGCCACAGTGAAGCACGGGGAAGTCGTGTTTACATACGGCTCTCCCCGTTCTTCCTCTCCGGGGAGCGATCGCGATGGAGCGGCTAGAAACGAATAGCCGCCACCCTCATCCCGGATCGCTCCCCGTGGGTTTCCGACGCCGCATGTAGCGGGGGGGGGGGGGGTCCCAATCGGACCCCCGACCCACGTCTAGGCACGTACGCAGGTATGCCAATGTGCCTGTACGTGCCATTCTGCCGACGTACATATACATGCGGCGGTCCGGAAGTGGTTAATATTGATTGGACCCTGGGCAAAAAAAATCTTGGGGCCCCCAAATTTCGCTCTCCGCCTGCTCTGAGACATACAATAAATAGCATCTAGACATAAAATCAGTTTACTGTATCAGATCAGGCAGCGATTGCGATTGGTTGCAAGAGGTTACAGCATATCATTACCGCTTATTGACTGGTTGCTGGAGGTTACAGCACACATTACGGCTCGTTGATTAGTTGCTAGAGGTTACAGCACATGATTTCTGCTTGTTTGGTTGCTAGAGATTACTGTACAGTAATACTGCTGATTGGTTGCTAGAGATTACTGTACAGTAATACTGCTGATTGGTTTCTAGAGGTTACAGCACATCATCTCCTCACTGCCTTCACACCATGGACTGGGGAGGTGAGAGGACCCATCAATAGCCAGAAAGCTCCTAGGGATCCAGCAGCATTCAGTATAGGTGATGGTGGATATGACCTTCAGGGGGGCATGATATACAAATGAATGCAGCCTTTATTTACATATTAATTCCACCGGACGCCACTATTTACATATGAATGCTGTCGCTATTTACATATGAATGCCGGTTATTTACATGTAAACACAGGTGGGCCAGATTCACAAAGAAGCGCCTATCTTTAGGCGGGTGTAGCATATCTCAGATACACTACGCCGCCGTAATTTAGAGCATTCGGAAAGAACTTGCGCTCTAAGTTACGGCGGCGTAGTGTATATGGGCCGGCGTAAGCCCGCCTAATTCAAACTAGGCTGGTAGGGGGCGTGTTCTATGTAAATGATTTGTGACCCCACGTAAATGACGCGCTTAACGAACGGCGCATGCGTGCGCATGCTCAGTATCACGTTGAATTTTCAAAGTAAATTACGCCCGCTCAATGCTTAGTCGACGGGAACGTAACCTAAGCCCAGCCCCATTCACGGACGACTTACGCAAACGACGTAAAATACGACACTGTTCGGACGTTTCCGACGTCAATACCTAACATGACTTACCCCTGCTTTATGAGGGGTAACTTTACGCCGGTCAGACGCCTTACGTAAACGACGTATCTTGATACGCCGGGCGCACGTACGTTCGTGAATCGGCGTATCTAGCTCATTTGCATATTCAACGCGGAAATATACGGAAGCGCCCCTAGCGGCCAGCGTAAATATGCACCCCAAGATACGACGGCGTAGGAGACTTACGCCGCTCGTATCTAGAAAAAATTCATGCGTAACTGACTCTAAGAATCAGGCGCATAGATACGACGGCGCACATTCGGACTTACGACGGCGTACGTGGAGTTACGCCGTCGTAAGTCCTTTGTGAATCTGGGCCAGGGTCTGCAGGTGAGTCATCTATACACAACAATAGGGCTAGAGCTGGGCAGCATTAGTAACAGAACTTCACACTGAGATATCGGGACACAGCAAAGGACTAAAACTTCAAGGGACAAGGGAATTCAAACCAGGATAGTTGACAAGTATGAGGCAGCTTCTTTGGGCCCCACAACAATGACAGGCCCAGGGCAGCTTCTCCTTTTGCCCTGCCTTAAAGACGGCCCTGTCCCTGGCCTAAATAAGCACCTAGGTAAGGAAAACACAGACTACTATTGTGGCTCTAATGGGGCTAATAAAAAAAACTCACTAGAGCGCCAGGCTGAAGAGGCGTTGGGGGGCAGGTGGCTTCCACTCTCAGCCATGCACTTTTTCAATCTATCCTCTAGTGCCCTCAGTGTGCCCTGTGCGGTCATAATATATGATATTGTTAGTATGATGCTAAGCCTAGGCTTTCGAATAGGAGTGCATTTGGCACTTGATAGTTGGCCTACATGACTGTTTTGGGTACATTGAAAGTGTAAGCTCCTCTGGGGCAGAGAATGATTCAGCTAATTTAGTGCCCTTGTATAGGGCGCTATGGAATTTGTTAGTGCTATATAATCGATTAAATACTTCCAAGATATATATGTAAATTGCTGCATAAATTGACGGCGCTATAGAAGTACCTGTAATAAATAAATAAAATAATAATCTGTCATGCTGTGTACAGGCAGGCGCAGTGTGTCTCCATGCCGCTGCCAGGAGAGGTCACACCGCTGTGGTTAAAGCATTGCTTCAGAAGGGCGCTCACGTGGATGCCCGGACCAAAGAGGACTTCACCGCTCTGCACATCGCCACGGAGGCCTGCAAGCCACACGTAGTGCAAACCCTGCTCGGATTTGGTGCACAAGTACAGCCAAAAGGGGGGAAGGTAATGCCTGAAATACTGGTATCTGTTTATTTCATGCCTCAGAAGTACTTTCTGTGTAATAAATGTCACTTGCTCAGATTTCATTGACCTCACCACTACAAATTTGAATGTAACATCTTTGGGGCAGATCCACAAAGCGAGTACGCCGGCGTATCTACTGATACGCCGGCGTACTTTCAAATTTCCTGCGTCGTATCTTTGTTTTGAATCCTCAAACCAAGATACGACGGCATCTGGGTTAGATCTGACAGGCGTATGTCTTCGTACGCCTTCGGATCTAAGATGCAATTCTTCGGCGTCCGCTGGGTGGCGTTCCCGTCGTAATCCGTGTTGAGTATGCAAATTAGCTATTTCCGACGATCCACGAACGTACGAGCGGCCGTCGCATTCTTTTACGCCGTCTCTAGTCGGCTTTTTCCGGGATATAGTTAAAGCTGCTGTTTTGTGGCGTATAGTTAAACCTGCTATGTTAAGTATGGCCGTCGTTCCAGTCGTTTTTTTTTTCTTTTGCGTAAGTCGTCCGTGAATCGTGATGGACGTAATTTACGTCCATGTCCAAAAAAATTACGTCCTTGCGACGTCATTTAGCGCAATGCACGGCGGGAAATTTAGGGATGGCGTATGCGCAGTTTGTTTGGCGCGGGGACGTGCTTCATTTAAATGAAACACGCCCCCCTACTTGCCAATTTGAATTAGGCGCCGTTACGCCACAAGAGATACACTACGCCGCCGTAACTTACGGCGCAAAATCTTTATGGATTCGAACCAAAGAGAAGTAAGTTACGGCGGCGTATCCTATCTCAGATACGCTGCGCCGGGGCAGATCTTTGTGGATCTGCCCCTTTGTTCTTTGCACAACCACACTAAATAGATTGAGCACACAGGGGTCTATTTATAAAAAAATTGCTGAAAATTTGTTCATTTTCATTTCATTAGTTTTTTTTAGCTTTTTTCGGAAATTCAGGAAAATCGAAAATTCAGAATTTGGCAATTCGGAATTCAGAAAATCGGAAATCCAAATTTTCAGATTTTCAAAATACAAAATTTTTGAATTTCCGACATTTTGAATTTTTGACATTTTGAATTTCCAAATTGCCGAATTTCCGAAATTTAGAATTTCCGAAATTTAGAATTTCCGAAATTTAGAATTTCCGAAATTTAGAATTTCCGAAACTTATGCCGCGTACACACGATCATTTTTCGGAACTAAACATTTTTTGTTTTTCAGCATGTCCAAAAAATGATGTTTTTCCAACTTCATCATTAAAAACGACGTTGCCCACACACCATAGTTTTTACAAAATCATGAAAAAAGCGCGGTGACGTACAACACGTACGACGGCACTCTAAAGGGGAAGTTCTATTCGCCTTGGGGCTGCTTTAGCTGATTCCGTGTTAGTAAAAGACGATTTGCGCTTTTTGTCTGTTACAGCGTGATAAATGTGCTTACTCCATTATGAACGGTAGTTTTACCTGAACGAGCGCTCCCGTCTCATAACTTGCTTCTGGGCATGGGCGGGTTTAAAACGTCGTTTTAGCCCACACACGATAATTTTTTACAATCCCGAAAAACAAAAATTTTTAAAACGACGTTAAAAAATGCAGCATATTTGAATTTTTTTTTTGTAGTTTTTCAGAAGCCGAAAAACGATGTGAAGCCCACACACGATCATTTTAAATGACGTTTTTAAAAACGTAGTTTTTATCCATGCGGAAAAATGATCGTGCATCAGAATTTTCTAAATTTCGAATTTCCGAATTTGAAAATTCTGAATTTTGACATTTCAGAAATCCAAAAAATTAAAAAATTCGGAAATTTTGGAATTAACTAATTTGTCAAAATTTGTTAAAAAACGAATTTGGAACTAAACGAATTGCACAAGGCTATTGCTGAACAAATGTCACAAGCATTCGTCTAGTCCTCTCAAATTCAGACCAAATTTACTTAATAAGTTGATTTCCTATTTCCGATAAATAAGTAGAAGAAATAGAAATAATATAACAAACATCTCCCCCCTTTTTTTTTTTTTCTTTTTCTGAAACCACCACCTAGTAAAGAAAGTTATTAGGAAATGTTCTTAAAGCGGAGTGTAACGGTCACCACCGTTTACGACCTTCCATCAACCCACAACAGCTTATCTGACACTCCAACCATAGAACAGACATCAGACATCCCATTTCCCAGAATAACAAGACTTGCTCTGTTACTGGTTTCAAAATATGTGAACACTTTTAATGGTTAGCTCTCAAGTTTATATACAGTTTTCAAGGCATGTTTCAGTGATCACAGGAACAATCAAACTCTCCACCCACCCATCACACCCTGGGGGGGCTTCAATACACCTTCAGATGGCTAATTGCTAAACATTCCAGACTTTTCGGCACCGGTCTATAATTAACATGACCTAATCACTGCAGATGAGAAGTCACATTCCTTCATTAACAGAATTCAACAAAACACCATCACACAATGTTTTTCCCTCAATCCACATCTATAGACAGACGGTCTGTCTCCGACAGAAAGGTATTCACACCTGAGCATCAATAGGCTTTACACAGTGTTATCACACAATGAAAGGCCTTTCAAGAGCCAGCCTCATTTAACATGTCAACAGTCTACACAGAGAGATGAGTCATAGAATAAACCAACACTTTGCAATATCTCCTGCAATATGAGCTATCAGTAATGTCCCCTGTCCTGTAATTTAGGATATAATTTCTCAGTCACCCTATGGCCCTATCGGACATAAGGTGACCCTAGACATAAGACTCCTTGGTGACGCTGGTACAGGAGTACCCCTCATCCTTCCAAAGTCTCTGTTTGTCACGGGTCATTCCGTTACACGGAGGTTCACCGGTAATGTTTTTTAAAAGCCAGCAGCTACAAATACTGCAGCTGCTGTCCAGGTCACCCACGACGTCGGCAGCCGAAGCCGAGCTACCGCTCGGCTCTAGGCTTCCCCGGCCGCCATCCTCGGTGAGGGAATCGGGAAGTGAAGCGCTGCGGCTTCACTGCCCGGTTCCCTACTGCGCATGAGCGAGTCAAGCTGCGACGTCCTCACTGGTCCCCGCTGTATTCTGGAGCCGTGTGTTTCCCAGAACACAGCAGGGGGGTGACGCGAAAGGGCGGTACTCCCCCGCGGGAGTCTATACCCGGAAGTGGTGCAAATGCCTGTTTTATACAGGTATCTGCACCACCTCCCCCCTAAAAGGTGCCAAATGTGACACCGGAGGGGTTGAGGGTTCTGAAAAGCGGAAGTTCCATTTTGGGTGAACCTCCGCTTTAAGTGTCAATAACATGTTAAATGTTATATGGAATTGGGGAAAAAATTTAATAGAGAGAGATTAAACAAAGAAAAAAAAAGTTGATTTCCTATGACCTTCAGCTCCATCTAGTGACCATAATGTAGTATTTTCCAGAATTGCCTCAATCATCGGAAATCGGTGTATTAAGCAAGATATGTTCAGAATTGGTGAGCACTGGGTAAACACTTGTGACATTTATCCATCAATTCTTTTTATAGATGCTCTAGTAGCAGCAGCAGGACTAAAAATTGTTGCGCATATTAATATCCCAAGCAGGATAGCACAGTGAATTAGTGGTTAGCACTTAGACCTAGAAGTAGTGCTTAGACCTAGAAGTAGTATTGCTTTATTAATACAAAATAAACACACAAGGGTTCAATTAAAATTAATTATTCGAGCATATACTGGAGATAATGGGTCTCTGGTTTCCCAAAATGCAAAGATAGGTGGTGTCAGGTCTGCCAGGAGACTACAACCATCCCTCTGCTTTCCTGACTGGTAGTCTTGTTATCCCAGAGTCAGGTGGAGGGACGGCTGAGATCTCCTGCAGCCAGGAAATAAGGAACCGCAAAGGCAGGTGCAGGTAGCCTAACCACAACCCCCAGCAACAACTCCCGGATCGAAGGTTGTAGACAGGAACCCAGGAGGGAAGAGGACGATCCAAGAACGCAGTCAGAACTAGCCAGGTAGGGTCGGCAGCAAGGTATACCGGGTCCAAGGGAAAATCCAGGAATCGTAGTCAAGAACGAGCCAGGTGGGGTCGGCAATGAGACAAGCAAAAGTACAAGGGATAATCCGAGAATCGAGGTCAAGAACGAGCCAAATCAGCAACCGAAATTAAGTATCCATAAACGGAACCTATTCTAAGGCACGGACAGGAAGGGGAAGTGGGAATATATAGGGACACTAATGAGAAGACTACTGACAGCTGGTCCCAGGGTGCAGTGAAAAAGAACATAACTAGGATGCTGACATAAAACCAGTTCACTGGTGGTTCAGGACATGGGAAAACCGTCCATGAACACCAGGCCCTCGGATCAAATCAGGTGGTCACATCCAGAGTGTTCTAACCTAACCCTACATGTTTCGCCAAGATGGCTTCCTCAGGGGATTTATCTGAGACTACCAGTACGTAACCCAGCTCTTCACCTATCCAAAACGGAGTGCAAGCAGATGAGGTGGCCCCCAAGGGGATGACATAACAAGGGCCCACAGCCAAGATCAAGTGAAAGGAGTCCGTGTCCAGCCACAGGGGGGGTAGATAGAGGCAGAGTATGCTCGATGTTATATGGAGAAATAATTTGGGAAGCGACCAAGGAAATTGTATTATATGAAGGAGACAGTGGGACAGAGAGATCACAGTCAGTCCACTAAAAATGTCTCAGAACACTGCATGGAATAATTACACAGCGTGGTCGCCCCCCCGTTGTCCAACCAATTTCTTGTCCCATCTCTGTGCCTACTGAAGCCAAAGAATCAGCATGACATGATTTCCAGAAGGACTTCAGCACTGGCAATCCATGCATTTCTCCCATAATAGGTTTCCTTTAAATGTCTACACAGCGACCTCTGGAGTTCACATTAAAAACAAATACTAACATACTGGGCTAGATTCAGAGAGAATCGCCTATCTTTAGGCGGGCGTAGCGTATCTCATATACGCTACGCCGCCGTAACTTTGACAGGCAAGTCCCGTATTCAGAAAGAATTAGCGCCCAAAGTTACAGCGGCGTAGCGTATATGGGCCGGCGTAAGCCCGCCTAATTCAAAATAGGCTGGTAGGGGGCGTGTTGTATGGTAATTACTCGTGACCCCACGTATTTAACGCTTCTAACGAACGGCGCATGCGCCGTCCGTGAAAGTATCCTAGTGCCAGGGGCGGACTGACAACTCATGGGGCCCCCAGGCAATAGAAGAGTATGGGGCCCCTCTGGCTTACAGATGGCCACCACGCCAGGAGGTAGTGCAGAGGCGGACAGCTAAAATCTTGGGATATTCACATTAAAAGCATGTCATTTTCGGACATATCAGGGACAGATCTAAAAAAACCACAGATTTTCACATACTGTCCCTGGTTTTACTGAGCCTGGCAACCCGGATGGGGCCCCCTAGTGGCATGGGGCCCTCGGGCAGTGCCCGAGTGACTCAATGATCAGTCCGCCCCTGCCTAGTGCGCATGCTCCAAATTGCGATGCAAATTAGTCAATGCTTTCGACGTGAACGTAACTTACGCACAGCCCTATTCGCGTACGACTTATGCAAACGACGGAAAAGTCGACGCTGTCCCGACGTCCATACTTAACATTGGCTACGCCTCATATAGCAGGGGTAACTTTACGCCGAAAAAAGCCTTACGTAAACAACGTAAATCAATGCGCCGGGCTGAGTATGTTTCTGAATCGGCTTATCTAGCTCATTTGCATATTCTATGCAGAAATCAACGGAAGCGCCAACTAGCGGCCAGCGTAAATATGCACCCCAAGATACGACGGCGTAGGAGACTTACGCCGCTCGTATCTAGGCAACATTGAGGCGTATCTGATTCTATGAATCAGGCGCCGAGATGCGACGGCCTGCATTCGGAGTTACAACGGCGTATCTGGAGATACGCCGACGTAACTCCTTTATGAATCTAGCCCACTGTGTGTATATATCTATATATGAAAAACAATATTTTTTTGTACATTTGAGCAAAAAAAAGAAAAAATCCTTGTCTTACCTTTGATTATATCCTAGGACCAGGAGACACCTCTACATATCGCGGCCCGAATCAAAGATGGCGAAAAAGTGGCTGAAATTCTGCTGAAGAGCGGAGCCGACGTTAACATGGAACGAGCTGTGAGTGCAGATCCCTTTTTGTCTAATGCTTTCATAGAAAGACAATGGAGATAGCTGGGAACACAAAAATATTTACAGACTATTGTGACTTGATTGGATGTCCGCATGTGCACACTATTCAGACTCACATAACTGTCTCTTGCCAGCATGTTGCAAAGTAGGACCCTTGCTCTCTATGGGAAGCAGTGGTCTCTCTGCAGAGGTACGGCACTCCAGTCAGCAGGGTGCATGAGAGGCCGCTCTATTGAGAGCAAGAGTTCTTCTCTGCAGAACGCTGGAAGGGGACAGGCTTTTCTACACAGGCTGTGGCTGCGTTTTACACATGTAGCACTACCCCCGGAGGAGCTTCTGGATTGTTTTGGGTGGCATGTTACCTCTATTTCCTCGCCGTCTGGGGTATCAGATGAGAGTTGAGAAAAAGTTCACACTTTAGACTTCTTTTTCTTTGCTTTATTTGCTGAACTTGGTAAGTAGTTGAAGAGGTGGAAGTATAAGTAGTTGAAGAGGTGGAAGGGTAACAGGTAATAGGTTCAGGTGTAGAACTTCTGTCCGGAAACACTCCTGCTTTCAGCAACACAGCTTTCGTCACCACTCTAGCCAGAGCGGGTATTGTGCACCCGCTCTGGCTAGAGCGGGTGCACAATAGAGGCCTCTCTCACTAGCCTAGCAGCCAGGATGTCACATGGAAATTTGGTAAAGTCTCTGCCACAGACCTTCCCAAAGATGGAGATATATTCGGTCCAAAATCCTCTCACACAGGATTCAGCACCTGGATCTCTCCCGATTAACTTCTTGCAAACTTAGAACTGACAGACGACCATCATTCAGCCTTTCAGTAATGGTGCGTCCTTCAATGAAGTTCAAGGCCTCTCCTGAGATACCAGCCTCATGCTCGGTGCTCTCCAAGACAGGTTCTTCATCGAGCGGCTTCCTCCCTCGGGACGGACAGCACAGGACCACTCTGCAAGGGTAGACCCAGTCTGACTACCAGGCCTACTTAGTAGATCACAACCCCAGATCAACGTGGTCCCGGAGCCAGGAACACATGAACAAGCACCCCCGGCCAGGAGGGTCACATAGGGGGCCACACATGTCCTGCTGGCTGATGGTGGCTTTGTTGTTCCCCCGAGAACTTCCTGGTTTACAGGCACGCACGCACCCTGCCTCTTGTACTGTGGTTGGACACAGCATGAATTTGTCAGCAGGTTTGCAGCCATTTATTTTGGCTGTGAACCTGCTGATGGCTGTGGCCAACCACAACTTACAAATCTGTGTGTGTGTTAGTGAACACAGATCTGGCTTCTTCCGCTTCCTGATCTCACTTACTGTTCAGAATTGTATCCTATAATTTGTAGATGCTATAACCTTTACACAAATCAATCAATATACACTAAGGCCCAGATTCTTAAAGGGCTTACGACGGCGCAACGTAATGTACGCCGTCGTAAGTCCTAATCTGAGCCGTCGTATCTATGCGACTGATTCTTAGAATCAGTTACGCATAGATATCCATTAGATGCAATTTTTTTTTTTTTACGCTAGGTGTCGCCTCCGTCGTTTTCCCCGTCGTGTATGCAAATTAGCAAAATACGCGAATTCCCGAACGTACGCGCGGTCGACGCAGTGAAGGTACGACGTTTACGTTAGATTTGCGACGCGTAAAGTTGCCCCTGCTATATGAGGGGCAACCAATGTTAAGTATGGCTGTTGTTCCCACGTCGAAATTTAAAAATTGACGTCGTTTGCGTAAGTCGTCCGTGAATGGGCCTGGACGCCATTTACGTTCACATCGAAACCAATGACGTCCTTGCGACGTCATTTAGTGCAATGCACGTCGGGAAATTTTAGGGACGGCGCATGCACATTACGTTCGGCGCGGGAACGCGCCTAATTTAAATGATCCACGCCCCCTACCCGGCTCATTTGAATTAGGCGGGCTTGCGCCGGGGGATTTACGCTACACCACCGCAACTTTACAGGCAAGTTCTTTGTGAATAAAGCACTTGCCTGTAAAACTTGCGGCGGCGTAACGTAAATGAGATACGTTACGCCCGCAGAGTTTTATGCCCAGATACGAGAATCTGGGCCTTATTTTTTTTTTATTTTTTTACTAAAGATATGTAGCAGAATACATTTTGGCCTTAATTCATCAAGAAATTCGATTTTTTGTAGAAATGTTTTTTTTACCAAACGTTTCAGTCTTTTCTGTTTATGTAATAAAAATAATTAAAAAACCCAGTGGTGATCAAATACCACCAAAAGAAAGCTCCGTTTGTAAAAAAAAATATATATAAATTCCGTTTGGGTACAGTGTTGCCAGTTAAAGGTTAAGTTTAACCTTAAAGGTTAAGTTGCCAGTCAAAGACCAGAGCACTTTTTGCGGTTCGGCATTGTGTCGTTTTAACTGACAATTGCGCGGTCGTACGACGTGGCTCCCAACCAAAATTGGCGTCCTTTTTTTCCCACAAATAGAGCTTTCTTTTGGTGGTATTTGATCACCTGTGCGTTTTTTTAGTTTTTGCGCTATAAACAGAAATAGAAAGATAATTTTGAAAAAAAAAAATATTTTTTACTTTTTACTATAATAAATATCCCCCAAAAATATATAAAAAAAAACAAATTTTTTTCCTCAGTTTAGACCGATACGTATTCTTCTATATATTTTTTGTCAAAAAAAATTGCAATAAGCGTTTATTGATTGGTTTGCGCAAAAGTTATAGCGTTTACAAAATAGGGGGTAGTTTTATTAATATTTTTTTTTTACTAGTAATGGCGGCGATCAGCGATTTTTTTTTCGGTACTGCAACAATATGGCGGACACTTCGGACACTTTTGACACATTTTTGGGACCATTGGCATTTTTATAGCGATCAGTGGTATAAAAATGCATTGATTACTATAAAAATGTCACTGGCAGTAAAGGGGTTAACACTAGGGGGCGGGGAAGGGGTTATATATGTTCCCTGGGTGTGTTCTAACTGTAGGGGGGGTGGCCTCACTAGGGGAAATTACTGATCTTCTGTTTATACATTGTCAGGCATGCATTCATACACTGTCAGGCATTTCTCCCCTGACAGGACAGGAGCTGTGTGTTTACACACACAGCTCCCGGTTCTCGCTCTGTAACAAGCGATCGCGACCACCGGGCGCGTGCGCGGGAGTCAGGAGCGAGCGGGGGCGCGCACCCCTAGTGGTCGCTTCTCCTGGCGACGTAGAGCTACGGGCTCTCGCGCAGGAGAGCCGACCTGCCGCCGTAGGCTGGTCAGCAACCAGTTAAAAAAAAAATGCACATTGTTTTGAGGTAAAAAAAATTGCATCTATATCTTTTTTTTTTTTTTTTTTAGTCTGTAAAGTATTGCACCTGCGATCAGCAGATTGCTGGTGCCATGCAGATCTCCTGCAGACCTGTCAGTGTATCTGTGTTCCCCCACATCCCGTATAGGCAAGCAGATACTGTACACTGACAGGAAAAATCAATGAACTACCACGGCACTCCACAGCACAATGGTAGTTCATTGAGAACTACAAGCCGACATCCACAAAGGATGAAAATATATCATAAATATATAAAATAATTGTAGCCCCCTGCTCCCATTGATCAGGCGCTATGCTAAATATAGTGGGTGTCTGGGCCGATAGTTGGCTCAGACTTTAATGATTATTGCTAAATCAGCCTCTGTTCTGGCTGTGCCTGAAAGGATTTTCCCACTGTTGCCTGTAGGTGGCGATACCACCACAGGCCAATGTTGGAACACGGGCAGGCTATGGTGTATTGGGTGCTTTTTCCCAGGAACAGCCGAGTGGGAGTGGTCTTCCCACTGTGCATGCCAGGGAAGGGTACTTAAGGGGCAGACGCCAATTTTTCAGGGTCCTTCGCCTCGTGGCCCTCCTGGCGTAAGGTACGTGTCGTTGGGATTTTCAGTCTTTCTATCAAGTAAGATAGCCAGCTATCCTGGCTGGGGCCTACAACTGCAAAGAGATCCCAAGCTGTCCGTCTACTAGAGGAAGCTATTTAATGGAGGAAACCAGGGGAGGACCTGCCCAGGAGGAGACCAAGCGGAAGGCTAATGTCTCGGGATAGGCCTGGTGACCCTATTAAGGGAGATCTACAGCTCAAGTCACCCTACAGTTTCGCCGGGTCGGCTTAAAGGCTCTTTAACTGTATGGCTGGAAGTTCGGGTGTTAAAATCCTGTGGCAGAGGATTCCGAACTGATTCGTTTTGCTCATAACCAGCCTGAGACTGTTGCTGATTATTGTTCGTGCATCATTCCGGCTGCTAGGCCAGGTGAGAGGGGCCTATCCGGGGGAGCAATACCCACTTGAGAGGAAGTGGTGAATTGGGACGTAGAAGTTTTTTCTTCAGTGATCTGTACTGCGCACCTGAACCTTAAAATATTGTGCTTTATACATTTTTTTTATTATTAGGAGATAAATAACGTTCACAAAAATAGCAAAATAAAATAAAATATTAAAATATTTACTATATTCTGTCACTTTATTATGAAACATTCTATATGAATATTATATACTCCTATGCAGCCAGGAGGTGGCGATCTCGTCTTTTCTTTTTTTTTTCATTTCAAATTGCTGGTTAGAAAAAGCATATTGTATTGTAACTCACATTCACAGAGGAGTCTCAGACAAGCAACCCCTTTCCTTACTGGACAGTCAAGTCTGAAGTTTGAATCAGATGAGGACAGCTAGAAGGTAGCATATATATATATATAAAACATCCTAAAAACGTAAAAAAAAAAATAATTGATCCAAAACCATTATAGTTTTTATAGTTACTCTTGGGGAAAGTTTAGCAATAAACATTTTCTGCCTCTCAGATACAGTAAGTAACTATGGATCGCAATGATGTTTTCAGCTATTTGGGCGTTTTTGCCACGGATCACCAATGTAAGGGACATTCTTCTCACTGACCACCAATGTAAGGGACATTCTTCTCACTGATCACCAATGTAAGGAACATTCTTCCCACTGATCACCAATGTAAGGAACATTCTTCCCACTGATCACCAATGTAAGGAACATTCTTCTCACTGATCACCAATGTAAGGGACATTCTTTCCACTGATCACCAATGTAAGGAACATTCTTCCCACTGATCACCAATGTAAGGAGCATTCTTCCCACTGATCACCAATGTAAGGAACATTCTTCCCACTGATCACCAATGTAAGGAACATTCTTCTCACTGATCACCAATGTAAGGGACATTCTTTCCACTGATCACCAATGTAAGGAACATTCTTCCCACTGATCACCAATGTAAGGGACATTCTTCCCACTGATCACCAATGTAAGGAACATTCTTTCCACTGATCACCAATGTAAGGAACATTCTTCCCACTGATCACCAATGTAAGGAACATTCTTCCCACTGATCACCAATGTAAGGAACATTCTTCTCACTGATCACCAATGTAAGGAATATTCTTCTCACTGATCACCAATGTAAGGATCATTCTTCCCACTGATCACCAATGTAAGGAACATTCTTCCCACTGATCACCAATGTAAGGAGCATTCTTCTCACTGATCACCAATGTAAGGAACATTCTTCCCACCGATCACCAATGTAAGGAACATTCTTCCCACCGATCACCAATGTAAGGAGCATTCTTCTCACTGATCACCAATGTAAGGAAGGAGAATTCTTCCCACTAATCACCAATGTAAGGAACATTCTTCTCACTGATCACCAATGTAAGGAACATTCTTCTCACTGATCACCAATGTAAGGATCATTCTTCCCACTGATCACCAATGTAAGGGACATTCTTCCCACTGATCACCAATGTAAGGGACATTCTTCCCACTGATCACCAATGTAAGGATCATTCTTCCCACTGATCACCAATGTAAGGAACATTCTTCCCACTGATCACCAATGTAAGGGACATTCTTCCCACTGATCACTAATGTAAGGAACATTCTTCCCACTGACCACCAATGTAAGGGACATTCTTCTCACTGATCACCAATGTAAGGAACATTCTTCCCACTGATCACCAATGTAAGGAACATTCTTCCCACTGATCACCAATGTAAGGAGAATTCTTCCCACTAATGACCAATGTAAGGAGCATTCTTCCCACTGATCACCAATGTAAGGAGAATTCTTCCCACTAATGACCAATGTAAGGAGCATTCTTCCCACTGATCACCAATGTAAGGAGAATTCTTCCCACTGATCACCAATGTAAGGGACATTCTTCTCACTGATCACCAATGTAAGGAGCATTCTTCCCACTGACCACCAATGTAAGGAACATTCTTCCCACTGATCACCAATGTAAGGAACATTCTTCTCACTGATCACCAATGTAAGGGACATTCTTCCCACTGATCACCAATGTAAGGAGCATTCTTCCCACTGATCACCAATGTAAGGAGCATTCTTCCCACTGATCACCAATGTAAGGAGCATTCTTCCCACTGATCACCAATGTAAGGAACATTCTTCCCACTGATCACCAATGTAAGGAACATTCTTCTCACTGATCACCAATGTAAGGAGCATTCTTCCCACTGATCACCAATGTAAGGAGCATTCTTCCCACTGATCACCAATGTAAGGGACATTCTTCCCACTGATCACCAATATAAGGAGCATTCTTCCCACTGATCACCAATGTAAGGAGCATTCTTCTCACTGATCACCAATGTAAGGAACATTCTTCTCACTGATCACCAATGTAAGGAACATTCTTCCCACTGATCACCAATGTAAGGAACATTCTTCCCACCAGTGGCGATGCGTCCATAGAGAGTGCAGGAGCGCAGCCCTGTCTCTCCTGCACCTCCACTGAAATACAATACAAAGATTCATGCATTGCATGAATCTATGTATTGTTGCTGCTGTCCACTATTCAGATGGCCGGCCCCCTGCTAAACGCCGGCCATCTGAATAACGGCAGCTGGTTGGCTTTGTAAGTGCCTATCGACAAGGGCGGGAGAAGACATCGAGGGACGGTGGAAGCAGGATGGCTGACCCCAGAAAGGTAAGTGCCGGGGGGGGGGGGGCATTTTACAGGGCACAGTGGCAGCATTTTACAGGGCACAGTGGCTACAATTGATGGGCACAGTGGCAGCAATTTACAGGGCACAGTGGCTACAATTGATGGGCACAGTGGCGACAATTGATGGCATGGCATAGTGTCGACAATTGATGGCACAGTGTCGACAATTGATGGCATGGCACAGTGGTGACAATTGATGGCACAGTGGCTGCATTTGATGGCACAGTGGCTGCATTTGATGGCACAGTGGCTGCATTTGATGGGCAAAGTGGCTGCGTTTGATGGGCACAGTGGCTGCATTTGATGGGCACAGTGGCGACAATTGATGGGCACAGTGGCGACAATTGATGGCACAGTGGTGACAATTGATGGCACAGTGGTGCATTTGATGGGCACAGTGGCTGCGTTTGATGGGCACAGTTTTTTTTTTTTTTTTTTCGTTTTTTTGCGCCCCCCCAAAAATTTCGAGCACCAGCCAGTGTACTTGCAGCAGTGTAGTAAGGACTCACTAAACTCTGTAGCAGGACAGAGGAAAACCATTCAGAAATGTCAACCATGTTTTCTTATTCTCTTTGGCAGAATGGGGAGACGGCCATGCATGTGGCAGCTCAGTATGGGAACATCAAAATGATCAGCGCCCTAATCGAAGAGGGAGGAGAGGTCACATGGCAGTCCAAGGTTGGTTATACTTTTTTGAGGATATTTGATTGATTCTGAGTTATAGGTATATATATATATATATTTAAATTAGTACTTTTAATAACATACTTAGTCATTCATAAAGGTCCCTGTGTCAGTAGATACTATGCTCCACCTAAGTCACTCAAGTTAGGGTGAAAACCATCTTGTCTGATGAAAATTGCATTGGATAGTCACACACATAGGTTGGACTTGATGGACTTGTGTCTTTTTTCAACCTCACCTACTATGTAACTATGGATAATGAAGCAAATGCCATACAAACACATATAGAGAACATACTGTGCCAGCTCCATACAGATAGAGCGCTGGTGGCAACTGAGTCCAGGGCCCTGACACCAACTTTCCAATTGGTGGCCTAAATCTATGGGTAACTGCGCTGGCCAACAGGAAGACCTAGGATTTGGTAGGAGGCAGGGAAATTAGTGGCCAGGAAGCTATGTGGTTGAAAAATTGGTTATAAAGCACCAGAGTTTTAGGGATCCCCACTGAATGTACACAATGCTTTTCTTTTGCCCTGGTACCTTTTTTTCATAATAAGGCCCAGGTACTAGAGCTGCACGATTCTGGTCAAAATGAGAATCACGATTCTTTTGCTTAGACTAAAGATCATGATTCTCTCATGATTCCCCCCCCCCCCCCCAAAGAAATACATAAATAAACCTGTGATTTATCTGAAAATATGAATATATAAAAAACAGACCAGTGATATGTCTATAATGTTAAAGACCATATAACTCCTATGAAAAAAGCAGAATCAAACTTTGATTCTGCTTTTTTCATAGGAGTTATATGGTCTTTAACATTATAGACATATCACTGGTCTCTTTTTTATACATCAGAAGCAGTACCGCCAGCAACCATTGGGTGGCGCATGGATACACACAGTTGTACAGAACTGTGAGAAAGATTAATAGATCAGAAGCAGTACCGCCGGCAACCACTGGGTGGCGCATGGATACACACTACAGTTGTACAAATCTGCAAGAGAAGCCCAGGCATCCATCCAGCGGCGCAGGCTGCTGACGTCGGTTCCGATATCGGCGCCATTTGCATTCCACGCTGGTTACGTGGAACCGGCCGTGAAACAGAAGAATCGCAGGTCATCCCACGGGGAGATCGTGGGCGGGGAGAATCGAGATCGCGATTCTCTCTGCGATTAATCGTGCAGCTCTACCAGGTACCTTTTTCTTTTCTTCTATAATGAGGCCCAGGCACCATTTTTTTTCCATAATAGGGCCCAGGTACCCTTTTTAAATTCCATTCAAAGGCAGGGTACCTTTTTTCTAGATAACAAGGTGGTTTAGCATTTGAACTTGACATAGGTAGGTATCTCAACTACTGAGCTGTAGAACATTTCTACAGATATAACTCTACAGGGTTATATCTGTAGAAATTTCCTACACCTCAATACTTGAGATACCTACCTATGCCAAGTTCAAATGCTAAACCACCTTGTTATCTAGAAAAAAGGTACCCGGGCCTTTGAATAGAATTTAAAAAAGGGTACCTGGGCCATTATCACACCCTTGAAGTAATGTCTCAGAGTTTGTAGACATTTATTTTACAGTACAAAAAGATTTTATAGGTTACGAAGATTATTACCATATGCCAACTTTTTAGGAGGTTTAAGCCCCCCCCTCACCAGGGCTTGAAACTTCTAAACTGAGGAGAATCTGATTTTAGCTAAACCAGTGAACGGAGCCGTCCGTCTATCTGCTAAAACTATAGTATATTTTCAAGATTTCAACACCTTGTCCAGATTCCCCTTTAGTTTAGAATTCTCAAGCTCTGATGAAGGGGGCCCCATGAACCTCCTGAAAAGTAATGGTATTTTTTAAATGACCTTTGTGATCAATAAATTGTTTTCAATAATTTTGGGGCTCTTTTTTTCTATAAACATTAAAGGGGCTGTAAAGGTAAAAAATGTTTTCCCTAAATATCTTCCTTTACCTTAGTGCAGTCCTCCTTCACTTACCTCATCCTTCCATTTTGCTTTTAAATGTCCTTATGTCTTCTGAGAAATCCTCACTTCCTGTTCTTCTGTCTGTAACTCCACACAGTAATGCAAGGCTTTATTCCTGGTGTGGAGAAAGTATCTTGAGGGGGGAGGGGGCGAGCAGGAGTGTCAGGACGCTCTCTACTTTGCAGATAGAGAAAGGATCTGTGTGTCAGGCCTCGTACACACGATAGGTTAACCAGAGGACAACGGTCTGAAGGACCGTTTTCATCGATCAAAACCGATCGTGTGTGGGCCCCATAGGTTATTTAACCATCGGTTAGAAAAAAGCCAACTTGCTTTAAAATTAACCTATGGATTGGTAACCGATAGGTCAAAACCGATCGTTAGTAGGCACGACCATCGGTTAAAAATCCATGCATGCTCAGAATCAAGTCGACGCATGCTTGGAAGCATTGAACTTCGTTTTTTTCAGCACCTCGTTGTGTTTTACGTCACCGCGTTCTGAAACGATTGGTTATTTAACCTATGGTGTGTAGGCGCGACGGACCATCAGTCAGCTTTATCGGTTAACCTATGACAACGGTCCTTCAGACCGTTTTCCTCTGGTTAACCTATCGTGTGTACGAGGCCTCAGTGGGTGTCCTGACACTCCTGCCAGCCCCCTCCCCCCTCAAGAGGCTTTCTCCACACCAGGGAGAAAGCCTTGCATTACTGTGTGGAGTTACAGACAGAAGAACAGGAAGTGAGGATTTGTCAGAAGAAATAAGGACATTTAAAAGCGGATGAGGTAAGTGAAGGAGGACTGCACTAAGGTAAGGGAAGCTATTTAGGGAATTTTTTTTTGTTACCTTTACAACCCCTTCAAGGTGAAAAAACACTAACCTTTACAACCCCTTTGATGTTTGTAGCTTAAATACTGATAATTGCACTTAAAATGATCAACTTTTTGAAGTGTCAGCAAAAATTTGGCTGTGTCAAAAGTCAATTTGGGATGTTGTGTCAATAAATTTCACTTTGAGAGGTTGTCAACCTTGCTTGAGGACTGCACAGTACGTGCCAAAGAGCCACATGTTGCCCCCAACCTGCAAGTTGAGCACCAGAGCTTTTTGTATCCTAGTCATATGCCACGGGGACATTGATAGATATATGGATGGAGCTCTACAAAAAGGTTTTGCTACCAGCTTCCTGCTCTAGGGGGGGCGACCAGGGATGGACTGGCCATTGGGACTACCGGGAGTTTCCCGGTGGGCCGATAGCTCAGTGGGCCGGCTTCAGTGACAGCAGACCGCCGCCCCCCTCCGCTCCTCTGTCTCTCCCTCCCCGCAGCGCTCACCTCCTCTCCCTCCCCGCAGTGCTCACCTGGGGGGGAACAGAGATGCAGGGGGAGGACCAAACTGATTCTTTGCCCCGGGTGAAATAATGTCTAGCTTCCCCACTGGTACTGCCTATAAGAGTACCAGTACCAGCCGTTCTACTCTAATAAAGTAGAACGGCTAGTGGCTAGTGAAGGGGGAGAGGGGGCTTGAGTGGCTGGGGGGGAGTTGTCCGGCCGCCATAGGAGAGACCTGTCAAAGTGGGTCAGTCTCAATAAAGTCCAGGGCCAAATTTTTGTCCCAGTCCAGCCCTGGGGGCGACCCATATCTTACCACCCCGATCATTACATTTGTATCGGGTACAGATCATGCCAAGCAGAATGGTTCTGCCAGATAATCCTACAGGATCTCTCACACCAGTACCCAATTAGGGGGTGGATATCAAAATTATCTCTGTAGCTATGCCACTGCCCAGCAATTGGATGCAAGGGGAAAAAAATAGCAAGAAAATAAAAAAATTAGGACTGCCAACAAAAAAAAACATGAATTTCACATTTCTTAGGTCTCAGGATCATTTTGTGATCTCTGCTTCTCTCCTCATCTTAGGCACAAGAGAATGCGCTTCATACCGCCGTCCGCCACTGCCACCTTCCAATCGTAGAGCTTATTCTTGACTATCTGTCCAATAAAAAGAGCGAGGCTGAGGCTCTGTGCTGTGTGAACCAGCCCAACCAGGTATGGAAACAGTTTGTACGAGGGTTGTGATTAGGGATGAGCTTCGAGTTCGAGTCGAACTCATGTTCGACTCGAACATTGCCTGTTCGCCGAACAGCGAACAATTTGGGGTGTTCGCGGCAAATTCGAAGAGCCACAGAACACCCTGGAAAAGTCTATGGGAGAAATCTAAAGTTCTAATTTTAAAGGGTTATATGCAAGTTATTGTCATAAAAAGTGTTTGGGGACCCGGGTCCTGCCCCAGGGGACATGTATCAATGTAAAAAAAGTTTAAAAAAAAACTGTTTTTTCGGGAGCAGTGAGTTTAATAATGCTTAAAATGAAACAATAAAAGTGAAATATTCCTTTAAATTTTGTACCCGGGGGGGGGGGGGGTGTATAGTATGCCTGTAAAGCAGCGTTTGTTTCCCGTGCTTAGAACTGTCTCTGCACAAAATGTAATTTCTGAAGGATAAAAAGTCATTTAAAATCACTGCTCCCAAAAAAACTGTCGTTTTTAAAACTTTCTTTTGCATTGATACATGTCCCCTGGGGAAGGACCAGGTCTCCAAACACTTTTTAGGACAATAACTTGCATATTAGCCTTTAAAATTAGCACTTTAGATTTCAAACGTTCGAGTCCCATAGACTTTAATGGGGTTCTAAAGTTCACACAAACTTTTGGTCTGTTCGAAGGTTCTGGTGCGAACCGAACGGGGGGGGGGGGGGTGTTCAGCTCATCCCTAGTTGTGATTGATGAACAGCCCCAAGCTTTGCATATGACTCTGTTCTTGGAGGACAATCTGTACAAATCTTTACCAGATTATTATTATTATTATTATTATTATTATTATTTAAATATGCAGTGTTCCTCTCCAAATATCTAAGCAACTTAACGCTTGTGCTGATTTTTAAAACATTTTTAGACTAAGTAAGCATGGTGGGTAAAACAATAAGTACAGAGTATGTCGATCTGCATTATTTGAGTAGAATTATAACATCTGAAGCTCGATTTACACGTTTCGTAACTATATTGCCACTCATCAGGAGCTGATGTATGTTGGATGTCTAAGAAAAGAGAGATATTATATCGTACAATGAGTCAGGCTTGCGTAAAAAAGGAGGGGGGTATTAACCACTTAAGGACCGCATCCTGCACATTTACGTTGGCAGAATGGCACGGCTGGGCACATATAGTTACGTCATGTGCTAGTACCGAAGCTCCGGGACCCGTGGACCCGATCGCCGCTGGAGTCCCGCGATCGGTCCCCGGGGCTGAAGAACGGGGAGAGCCGTGTGTAAACACAGCTTCCCCGTTCTTCACTGTGGTTCCATCATCGATCGTGTGACCCTTTTATAGGGATACACAATCGATGATGTCACACCTACAGCCACACCCCCCTACAGTTAGAAACACATATTAGGTCATACATAACACCTCCAGCGCCCCCATGTGGTTAACTCCCAAACTGCAACTGTCATTTTCACAATAAACAATGCATTTTAAATGCATTTTTTGCTGTGAAAATGACAATGGTCCGAAGTGTCCGCCATAATGTCGCAGTCATGAAAAAAATCGCTGATCGCCACCATTAGTAGTAAAAAAAAAAAATTTATAAAAATGCAATAAAACTATCCCCTATTTTGTAAACGCTATAAATTTTGCGCAAACCAACCGATAAACGCTTATTGCGATTATTGTTACCAAAAATAGGTAGAAGAATACGTATCGGCCTAAACTGAGGAAATTTTTTTTTATATATATTTTTGGGGGATATTTATTATAGCAAAAAGTAAAAAAATATTGATTTTTTTTTCAAAATTTTCGCTCTATTTTTGTTTATAGCGCAAAAAATAAAAACCGCAGAGGTGATCAAATACCACCAAAAGAAAGCTCTATTTGTGGAAAAAAAGGACACCAATTTTGTTTAGGAGCCACTTCGCACGACCGCGCAATTGTCAGTTAAAGCGACGCAGTGCCGAATCGCAAAACCTGGCTGGGTCCTTTACCTGCCTAAAGGTCCGGGTCTTAAGTGGTTAAACCATCCCCACTAAACTGACACCAATATCTGCCCTAATTACAAGTCCACTGCTCTACTGACACTGTCCATGTTTTAATACATTTCAAAATGTTTGTTTTGACTGACACCATCCACTGTCCTATTTCCACCAACCTCTGTCCTACTGACACATCCACTGCTCTACTGACACCGTCCATGTGTGTACACACAGTATCTCACAAAAGTGAGTACACCCCTCTAATTTTTGTAATTATTTTATCCTGTCTTTTCATGTGACAACACTGAACAAATGACACTTTGTATCTACAATGTTGTGTAGTGAGTGTACAGCTTGTATAACAGTGTAAATTTGCTGTCCCCTCAAAATAACTCAACACACAGCCATTAATGTCTAAACCACTGGGAACAAAAGTGAGTACACCCCTAAGTGAAAATGTCCAAATTGGGCCCAAAGTGTCACTATTTTGTGTGGCCGCCATTATTTTCCAGCACTGCCTTAACCCTGTTGGGCATGGAGGTCACCAAAGCTTCACAGGTTGTCACTGGAGTCCTCTTCCCCTCCATGACGACATCACGGAGCTGGTGGATGTTAGAGACCTTGCGCTCCTCCAGCTTCCAGATGCCCCACGGGTGATCAATAGGGTTTAGGTCTGGAGACATGCTTGGCCAGTCCATCACCTTTACCCTCAGCTTCTTTAGCAAGGCAGTGGTCGTCTTGGAGGTGTGTTTGGGGTCGTTATCATGTTGGAATACTGCCCTGCGGGCCAGTCTCTGAAGGGAGGGGATCATGCTCTGCTTCAGTATATAACAGTACATGTTGGCATTCATGGTTCCCTCAATGATCTGTAGCTCCCCAGTGTTGGCAGCACTCATGCAGCTCCAGATCATGACACCCCCACCACCATGCCTGACTGTAGACAAGACACACTTGTCTTTGTACTCCTCACCTGGTTGCCGCCACACACGCCTGACACCATCTGACACCAAATACGTTTATCTTGGTCTCCTCAGACCACAGGACACGGTTCCAGTAATCCATGTCCTTAGTCTTCTTGTCTTCAGCAAACTGTTTGTGGTCTTTCTTGTGCATCATCTTTAGAAGAGGCTTCCTTCTGGGACGACAGCCATGCCGACCAATTTGATGCAGTGTGCGGCGTATGGTCTGAGCACTGACAGGCTGACCCCCCCCCCCCTTCAACCTCTGCAGCAATGCTGGCAGCACTCATACGTCTATTTCCCAAAGACAACCTCTGCATATGACGCTGAGCATGTGACCTCAACTTCTTTGGTGGACCATGGCGAGGCCTGTTCTGAGGGGAACCCGTCCTGTTATACCGCTGGATGGTCTTGGCCCCCGTGCTGCAGCTCAGTTTCAGGGTCTTGGCAATCTTCTTATATCCTCTGCCATCTTTATGTAGAGACACAATTCTTTTTTTCAGATCCTCAGAGAGTTCTTTGCCATGAGGGGCCATGTTGTACTTCCAGTGACCAGTATGAGAGAGTGAGAGCGATAACACCAAATTTAACACACCTGCTCTCCATTCACACCTGAGACCTTGTAACACTAACGAGTCACATGACACCAGGGAGGGAAAATGGCTAATTGGGATCAATTTGGACATTTTCACTTAGGGGTGTACTCACTTTTGTTGCCAGCGGTTTAGACATTAATGGCTGTGTGTTGGAGTTATTTTGAGAGGACAGCAAATTTACACTGTTATACAAGCTGTACACTCACTACACAACATTGTAGCAAAGTGTCATTTCTTCAGTGTTGTCACATGAAAAGATAGAAGAAAATAGTTACAAAAATGTGAGGGGTGTACTTACTTGTGAAATACTGTGTGTGTGTCTGTGTGTATATATATTATTAGCTAGATTCAGGTAGGGTGGCACATGTTTCAGGCGGCGTAGCGTATCGTATTTACGCTACGCCGCCGTAAGTCAGAGAGGCAAGTGCTGTATTCACAAAGCACTTGCCTCCTAAGTTACGGCGGCGTAGCGTAAATGGGGCCGGCGTAAGCGCACCTAATTCAAATGAGGATGAGGGGGTCGTGTTTTATGTAAACGATTGGTGACCCGACGTGATTGACGTTTTTTACGCATGCGCCGTCCGTGTACATATCCCAGTGTGCATTGCTCCAAAGTACCCTGCAAAGAGGTATTGGTTTCGACGTGAACGTGAATTACGTCCAGCTTCATTCACGGACGACTTACGCAAACAACGTAAAATTTTAAAATTTCGACGCGGGAACGACGGCCATACTTAAAGCGGAAGTAAACCCATCGATTTAACAGTTTCAAAAAGCAGTTACATTTCCGGCATTCTGGGATTGTCAACTGTCACATTGGTTGTGCTCTTAACCAAACTGTCAAACCATCCAATGGCTGGTGTCATAACTGATCACATGTGCAGCACCATGGCAGTTGAAGATTAAACATAGGCCAAGATGGCAGCTTCCTTGCCTGAAAATGATAGGTGGGTTTACTTACACTTTAACATTGACTAGTCCAGCTATTTGTTTGACTAACTTTACGCCAGAAAAAGCCGTATGTAAACGACGTAAAAAAAATGCGCCGGGCGCACGTACGTTTCTGAATCGGCGTATCTAGTCATTTGCATACTCTACGCCGAACTCAACGGAAGCGCCACCTAGCGGCCAGCGTAAATATTGCACCCTAAGATACGACGGCGTAGGAGACTTACGCTGCTCGTATCTTAGCCTAATTTAAGCGTATCTGGTTTCCAGAATACGCTTAAATTTAGGACGGCGTAGAGTCAGAGTTACAACGGCGTAAAGCTATCTAAATCCAGCTATATATATATATTTTTTGAATATATAAATATAAATATATACACAGACACACACACACACAAAGGTGTTTTAGCTTTCACCATTATAAATGTCTCTGCTCAAATAAAGGATTCTGAAGCACCTGTAATCCCCCTCCTGTACCGATCTATGAATTCATGCAACATTAAAAGAAGTAAGAAGGCTAATGGCGATATATATTTTCCAGGAGGGAGAGACTTCGCTGCATCTCGCTGCCGCACTCGCAAAAGACTCCGTTCACTTTGAGGAAGAGGACGTGAAAATTGTCAGGCTTCTTCTGGAACATGGTGCTGATATTTCAAGTACTGCAAGAACGGTAAGGTCATACACCGTATACTCAGGGCTTTTTTTCAGCGGGAGTTCCGGACACCCTAGGCCAGTGACGGACGGCGCATAAAACACGCCCCCCCTTCCACATTTGAATTATGCGCGCTTACGCCGGACCCATTTACGCTACGCTGCCGCAAGTTACGGAGCAAGTGCTTCGTGAATACTGCACTTGCTCCTGTAAGTTGCGTCGGCGTAGCGTAAATACAATACGCTGCGCCGCCGTAACTATGCGCGCCCTACCTGAATCTAGCCCAATACGTTTTCCCAGTTTTTTGTGGTAAAATTAGGTGCCTCGGCTTATATATACGGGTCGGCTTATACGCGAGTATATACAGTAATTTAAAATTGTAAATAAAAAGCACCAGAAAAGGCCTGGTCTTCAAATGGATACAGAACAATTCTTGTTACCCATAGCAACCAATCTGTTTTTTCTTTATTACACTCCCACACCGCGCTGGAAACACAATAGGAGAAGGTGGTTGCTATGGGTAACAAAGACGTTAAGGCTCTTGTTCCCTGGCAAGGCCTCTGCTGACTTCTCCACACAGAAGGGAATACAGATAAATGTGGAGCTTTATGAAAATATTTACGTGGCAGGTTTACAGAACTTCAGTGTCTTGTTGACTTATTAGAGATTTGTGGCCTGCCAGTGGGGGGCCCCGTCCGCCGTCCTCCGGGACCCGCGCCTCGCGGACAGGGAACATCTCAGCACATAGAACAGTGTCTGTCACTTCTCTGTGTTTATATTCAGTCCTCCATTTTGTAAACGCAGCCCCGGGACTTGGCTCCGGAATGGACCCCCACCCTCAGACCGAGATCGCACATGAAAGCCAGAGCCGTTCCGAACTGCCGCGGGATCGTCAGCGTCAGTTTATAAAAGCTGCGTGTGAAAAGATAAACTTTAAACACTCGGAGGGCGAAGTTCAGGCTTTTCTGCCTCACAAAACCACAAGCAGCTTTTACATAATAAGGGATCCAATATGAGGGGCGCTCCAAGACATGATGATGGGGAGGGCAGAGGATTGATTATTATTATTATTACTAATGGGTAATGAGAGACCTAGCATGAAGAGCGCTCCAAGACATGATGATGGGGAGGGCAGAGGATTAATTATTATTATTATTACTAATGGGTAATGAGAGACCTAGCATGAAGAGCGCTCCAAGACATGATGATGGGGAGGGCAGAGGATTAATTATTATTATTATTACTAATGGGTAATGAGAGACCTAGCATGAGGGGCGCTCCGAGTCCAAAATGCCGTGAATTGGGGGAGGGCAGAGGATTAATTAAAATAAAAAAATAATAGGGTAATCAGAGTCGCAACATGAGGGTCGCTCCTAGACACCATGATGGGGGAGGGCAGAAGATTAATTTATAACCATATACAATGGGTAATGAGAGATGCAACATGAGGGGTGCTCCAAGATGCCATTATGGCGGGAGGGCAGGGGATTGATTATTATTATTAATAATGGGTAATGAGAGACCTAGCATGAAGAGCGCTCCAAGACATGATGATGGGGAGGGCAGGGGATTGATAACTATTATTATTACTAATGGGTAATGAGAGACCTAGCATGAGGGGCGCGCCGAGTCCAAGATGCTGTGAATTGGGGGAGGGCAGAGGATTAATTAAAATAAAAAATAATAGGATAATCAGAGACACCATGATGGGGGAGGGCAGAAGATGAATTTATAACCATATACAATGGGTAATGAGAGATGCAACATGAGGGGCGCTCCAAGACATAATGATTGGGAGGGCAGAGGATTAATTATTATTATTACTAATGGGTAATGAGAGACCTAGCATGAAGAGCGCTCCAAGACATGATGATGGGGAGGGCAGAGGATTAATTATTATTACTAATGGGTAATGAGAGACCTAGCATGAGGGGTGCTCCAAGACATGATGATGGGGAGGGCAGAGGATTGATAATTATTATTATTACTAATGAGTAATGAGATACCTAGCATGAGGGGCACTCCAAGACATGATGATGGGGAGGGCAGAGGATTAATTAGTATTAATAATGAGTAATAAGAGACCTAGTATGAGGGGTGCTCCAAGATGCCATGAATTGGGGGAGGGCAGAGGATTAATTACAATCCAAAAAATAACAGGATAATCAGAGTCGCAACATGAGGGGCACTCCTAGACGCCATGATGGGGGAGGGCAGAGGATGAATTTATAACCATATAAAATGGGTAATGAGAGATGCAACATGAGGGGTGCTCCAAGATGCCATTATGGCGGGAGGGCAGAGGATTAATTAAGCAATAACAAGATAATCAGAGCCGCAACATGAGGGGCACTCCTAGACGCCATGACAGGGGGAGAGCAGAGCAATAATTATTAACCATAAATTTTGGGCTCACGAGAGAGGCAACATGAGGGATGCTCCAAGTTGCCATATTAAGGTATAATAAGGTAGGACAGAGGATTAATTACAGCCATAATAAATGGGTAATTAGAGACCCAACATGAGGGTCACTCCAAGACAGCATAGGGCGAGGGTAGAGGTAGGGCATAATAAGGTAGGGCAGAGGATTAATTATTACAATAAATAATTGAGTAGTGAGAGACCTAGCATGAGGGGCGCTCCTAGACACCATGATGGCGGTTATGGCAGAGGAATAATTTTTACCATAAATAGTGGGCTAATGAAAGACCCAACATAAGGGGCACTCAAAGTTGCCATGACAGGGGGAAGGCAGAGGATTGATATTTAACCATAAATAATGGGCTTGTGAGAGACGCGACATGAGGGGTGCTTCAAGTTGCCATAACGAGGGAGGGCAGAATATTAATTATTACCATAAATAATGGGTGATTATTTATTCACAAAAAAATAACAGGATAATCAGAGACGCACCATGAGGGGAGCTCCTAGACACCATGACGGGGGAGGGCAGAGGGTTAATTATTGTCATAAATACTGGGCTCTTGAGAGATGCAACATGAGGGGTGCTCCAAGTTGCCATAATAAGGGAGGGCAGAGGATTAATTATAGCCATAAATTGTGGGTAATGAGAGACCCAACATGAGGGGCACACCAAAACACTATAAGAGGAAGGGCAGAGGATTAATTATTACTATAAATAATTGGGTAACGAGAGACCTAGCATGAGGGGCCCTCCAAGACACCTTGAGTCGCACCATGAGGGGAGCACCTAGACCCCATGACAGTGGAGGGCAGAGGATTAATTATTAACCATAAATAATAGGTAATGAGAGATGCAACACGAGGGGTGCTCCAAGACGCCATGATGGCAGGAGGGCAGAGGAATAATCATTGCCTAAATAGTGGGTTAATGAGAGACCCAATGTAAGGGGCACTCAAAGACGCCATGACAGGGGGAGGGAAGAGGATTTATTTGTAACCATAAATAATGGGCTCATGAGATTTGCGACATGAGGGGTGTTTCAAGTTGCCTTAACGAGGGAGGGCAGAGGATTAATTATTCTCATAAATAATAGGTAATCAGAGATGCAAAATGAGGGGCGCTCCAAGACGTCATGATGGTGGTTAGGGGCAGAGGAATAATTATTGCCATAAATATTGGGCTAATGAGAGACCCAACATAAGGGGCACTCAAAGACACAATGACAGGGGGATGGCAGAGGATTTATTTGTAACCATAAATATTGGGCTTGTGAGTTTTTCGACATGAGGGGTGTTTCAAGTTGCCATAACGAGGAAGGGCAGAGGATTAATTATTACCATAAATAATGGGTAATGAGAGACCCAATATGAAGGGCACTCCAAGACACCATATGGGGGGAGGGCAGAGGATTAATTATTATCATAAATAATGGGTGATTAATTATTCACCAAAAAATAACAGAATAGTCAGACGCACCATGAGGGGAGCTCCTAGACACCATGATGGGGGAGGGCAGAGGATTAATTATTGTCATAAATAATAGGTAATGAGAGATGCAAAATGAGGGGTGCTCCAGGACGTCATGATGGTGGTTAGGGGCAGAGGAATAATTATTAACATAAATATTGGGCTCATGAGAGACACAACATGAGGGGTGCTCCAAGTTGCCATAATAAGGGAGGGCAGAGGATAAATTATAGCCATAAATAATGGGTAATGAGAGACCCAAAATGAGGGGCACTCAAAGACACCATGACAGGGGGGGCAGAGGATTTATTTGTAACCATAAATAATGGGCTCATGAGATTTGTGACATGAGGGGTGTTTCAAGTTGCCATAACGAGGGATGGCAGAGGATTAATTATTACCATAAATAATGGGTTGTCAGGTCACCTGTGTCCAGGTGACAAGTGCACCCTGTGGGGGTCAGGGATGCACCACAGGGTAGTGAACCCTATAACCGACTGCTGCGATCAGAGAGGAAGCGAACCCAAGATTGCCCAGGGCGCGGAGTCTAAGACCCAGCTTTGTGTTCACCAGAGCCTCTAGTGATGAGGATGGCCTTCGCCGCAGCTGGATCCAGGTCGCGATCCCTGGGATCCCCTAGGTCACGCTCTGCAGAGAGAGAGAGGAAGCAGCAGGCAGGACAAACGGTAGTGATGGGTAAGCCGAGGGCAGGGCAACAGGCAGACTAGGGTAACCAAGGCACAGGCAAACAGGAGAAGTCAGGGACGGGAAGATAATCGTAGCACACTGCAGACAGGAACTTGAGCAAACAACACTGTTGAACAGCACTGCAGGCCTGTAGTGCAATGGTTAATATAGACTTCCTGGGATGGCCTGGGTGGGGCCATACAGGAAGGAGAGGAAATAAGAAGGTAACCAGAACAGAGTCAGGCCTCTTAATGGACAGATGGAAACAGGTAAGCTGCCAGACTATTGCATATCCATGACATGGGTAATGAGAGTCCCAATATGAGGGGCACTCCAAGACACCATAAGGGGGGATGGCAGAGGATTAATTATTACCATAAGTAATGAGTGACAAGAGATTCAACATGAGGGATGCTCAAAGACGCCATAAGGGGAGAGGGCAGAGGATCCATTATTTTACTATTATTAACGCACATACGTCACATTTTAACGTTTGCTATGTTAAAGTGAAACTCCAGTTACTTTTTTTTTTTTACAATTGTTTCTGGGTCCAATAGAGAAAATATTGCCAATGTTTACTTAATGCTCCAGTCCACTTGGGTAGCGGGCAGGTGGGTAATTCTGGCGCTCCTATATAAGGTCTTGTTCGCAATGGTGGCAAGTTTAGTGCCCCTCTGATGTTGCAGTGCACTAATGTATGTTGTGGTGCGCTGTCGAAAAGAATGCATGCACCAATTTTTGGCAGTGCCCCCACAATGCATTGCAGCGTCTTGCAGTAAAGAATGTGGTAATGAACTCTTTACCACAATAAGGGTGGACTTTAATGCTCACACATCGAACACTTTTGCATCCATGGATGGCCAAGGTTTTTGAGGGAAGAGAGCACTCTCTGATCATTCGTGGATCTCTAGACAATTCCCTGGCCCGGATAAATATGCGCCGTCGTATCTGTGCGCCGGACTCAGAAATTAAGATACACCTGAAAATAGGCTTCATCCGACCGACGTAACTTGCCTACGCCGGCGTAGAGTGGGCGCATATTTACGCTGGACGTATTTGGTGCTCCCATTGATTTTATATTCACATATGCAAATGAGGGAGATGCGGCGATTCACAAACGTACGTCTGTCCAACGCAGTGCGCGTAAAGTCATACGTCCGGCGTAAAGTTATGCCCCAAAAAGGAGGTGTAACTCAGCAGCATCCATGCAAAGGGCTGCACCAGGGAACCCAAGCCGACGTATATTACGTAGTTTACGTAGGACGTGAATATGACTAGGTGTAGGTTACGTTCACGCCGTAGGCAGTGATCCGACATATCTTAGGCAGTTGTTCCGACGTGATTGTGAGCATGCGCACTGAGATGCGCATGCGCAGTTGGCGATACTTATCTGTCTGGCGCTCGGCCCATCATTTGCATGGGGTCACGCCTCATTAGCATGGCTCGCGCCCACTTCCACTTACGCCTGAGAAACCCAGCGCAGATTTGGGAGGAAGTGCTTTGTGAATTCAGTGCTTGCCTCTCTGCGCTGCGTCGGCGTAGTGTAAAGGAGATACGCTACGGCGGTATAAATATGCGCCAGTGTCTGTGAATCCGGGCCCCTGTCTCTTGTAAGGATCACAGTGGTCACATAATCAACAAGTCCTTCCTTCCTGTACCCCCCACCCCCCCCCTTTCTGGTAAAAAAAAATAAATGGAAATTGACTTCCCTAAGGACTCCAATGCAAGATATGTCATAAATTTTGCCAAAATTATAAAAAAAAAATTAAATTTTGTTCCTCTCTATTATTGCTTACTTTTTTTTTGCTTTTCTTTCGAACTTGAATTATAATCACAGTGATCACATGATCAGGGGCAGTCCTTCCTACCCCCCAAGAATAAATAGGGGGAAGGGTTTAAGCTGGTAAAAACTGATTGGAAATTTACTTCCCTAATGACTCCAATTCAAGAGATGTCAGAAATGTTGCCGAAATTATCAGAAAAGCAAAAAACTGTCAATTTCGTTCCTCTCTATTATTGGTTACGTTATTTCCTTTGCTTTAAAACTTGAATTATAATCACAGTGGTCACATAATCTGGGGCAGGTCTTCCCGGGAAGAGTTTAAGGTGGTGAAAATTGATTGAAAATTGACTTCCCTAATGACTCCAATGTATGAAATGTTAGAAATTTTGCTAAAATTTTTGGCAAAGCAAAAAAATTGTACATTTTGTTCCTCTCTATTATTGGTTACTTTATTTTCTTTGCTTTAAAACTTTAATTATAATCACACTGATCACATGATCTGGGGCAGTTCTTCCTACCCCCCCAGGTATAAATACCGGGAAGGGGTTAGGCTGGGGAAAATTGATTGAAAATTGACTTCCCTAATGACTCCAATGCATGAAATGTTATGCCGCGTACAAACTGTCGTTTTTCGGCATGAAAAAAAAACGTTGTTTTTCAGCATATCCAAAAACGAAGTTTTTCCAACTTCATCATTAAAAACGATGTTGCCCACACACCATCGTTTTTGAAAAATTATGAACAAAGCGCGGTGACGTACAACACGTACGACGGCACTCTGAAGGGGAAGTTCTATTCGCCTTTGGGCTGCTTTTAGCTGATTCCTTGTTAGTAAAAGACGATTTGCGCTTTTTTGTCTGTTACAGCGTGATGAATGTGCTTACTCCATTATGAACGGTAGTTTTACCAGAACGAGCGCTCCCGTCTCATATCTCGCTTCTGGGCATGCGCGGGTTTAAAACTTTGTTTTAGCCCACACACCATCATTTTTTACAACCCGAAAAACAACATTTTAGAAGCCGAGAAACGATGTGAAGCCCACACACGATCATTTTAAATGACGTTTTTAAAAACGTTTTTTTTTTCATGCCGAAAAACAAACGTGTGTATGCGGCATAGGAAATGTTGCCAACATTTTTGGCAAAGTAAAAAACTGTCATGCCGCGTACACACGATCATTTTTCGGCATGAAAAAAACTACGTTTTAAAAAATGTCATTTAAAATTATCGTGTGTGGGCTTCACATAATTTTTCGGGTTCTGAAAAACGTAAAAAAAAAAAATCCGAACATGCTGCATTTTTTTAACGACGTTTTAAATAATGTCGTTTTTCGGGTTGTAAAAAATGATCGTGTGTGGGCTAAAACGACGTTAAAAACCCGCACATGCTCAGAAGCAAGTTATGAGACGGGAGCGCTCCTTCTGGTAAAACTACCGTTCGTAATGGAGTAAGCACATGCATCACGCTGAAACAGACAGAAAAGCGCCAATCGTCTTAGAGCCTGAAAAACTTTGTTTTTTACAACCCGAAAAATGATCGTGTGTACGCGGCATTAGAAATGTTGCCAACATTTTTGGCAAAGCAAAATTTTTTAGTTACGTGCCTCTCTATCGTCGCTTACTTTATTTCCTTTGCTTTAAAATTATAATCTCAGTGGTCACATGATCTGGGGCAGTCCTTCCTACCCCCCAGGTATAAATACCGGGAAGGGGTTAAGCTGGTGAAAAATTATTGTAAATTGAATTCCTTACTCCAATGCAGGAAATGTTAGAGATTTTGACAAAAAAAATCTCAATTACGTTCCTCTCTATAATCTTTAATTATAATCACAGTGGGCACATGATCTGGGTCAGTCCTTTCTACCCCCATGTATAAATACCGGGAAGGGGTGGAGCTGGTGAAAATGTATTGAAAATTGACTTCCCTAATGACGAAATGTTAGAAATTTTGCCAAAACTTTTGTCTAGGCAAAAAACTGTCAATTTCTTTCCTCTCTATCATCTTACTTTATTACTTTTTTTTTTTGCTTTAAAACTTTAGTTATAAATACGGTGGTCACATGATCTGGAGCAGTCCTTCCTACCCCCCCCCCCCCCCGGGTATAAATACCGAGAGGGGGTTAAGCTGGTAAAAATGTATTAAAAATGTACTTCCCTACTCCAATGCATGAAATGTTAGAAATTTTGACAAATTTTTAGGCAAAGAAAAAAACTGTCAAACTTGTTCCCCTGTTTATTGATTATTTGCCTTGCTTTAAAACTTGAATTATTTTTCTGTCCTGCTTGTTGTGATGAGATTAAGTTGCTGTTATAAGCTGGAAGCTTATATTTATTGTCGGTGAGATTCGCCATGATAGGAAAATTTAAAATTTGCTGGATTTATTTATTCATTATGTTCTGTGATGCCGTCCAGGCGAATGGCTGCGGTCATATCATTGTTATCATCCACTCCCTCACCTGCCAGTTTTTCAAGTTTTCCTGCCGGAGATTTATGCCGGACATCTGGATTCAATGAAGGAATTTTCCTGAAGAAAAATGGATCTTTAACAACGTGTTTGAGTTATTTTATGAATCCGTGTCACTTTCTTTTTACGATGTGCCAAAACATTCAGACTGTAGTATATTGCAAGACAAAACTAGAATGCTGTGATAATAATGTTACCATTAGAGGCAAAGTTGTCAGCATGAGGAACTACAAGTATCATAATGTCCTGCTAGACTCACTTGATTAACCGCCTGCCGACCATATAACATATATATATATATATATATATATATATATATAATATATATATATATGTATATATATATGGGGACAAGGTGGCTCTACTCCGCAGGATCACATACCTAGTATGTGATCCTGCACTTCCGGGTCTGGGGCGCACAGGTCACTGCCAGCCTGCTCCCGCTGTGATTATACACAGCGGGAGCTGATCGGCAGGCATGGTATATTCGATATCCGCTGGCATCTGCGGATGTTTATGTAAACAAGGCAGATCACCATTCTGTCAGTACAGAAGGCATGGATCCTGTGTCTCTGCAAAGCAAAGATCCATGCCTTCCCGTAGTACAAGCACCGCCCCTCAGTCGAAAAGCACCACCTTATCTAGCTACCCGAAGGTGACTTCTGGGTGGGCGTGATGACTTCACTTGACTCCGACCTGATGCATTTCGTCACGGAAATGTGACTTTTTCAAAGAGTAAGAATAGAACACAACCTGGCTTTACACTTTAAAAAGGAACTTCAGTCCCCCAAATATTTTAGCCCCACCCCTCCTTGCCTGCACCTTTGCTTATCTCACATGTGCACAGATGGGCTGATGGCCTCTGTCAAGTTCCCTGTGCATGCGTGTCTAGGACTTAGATACCTGTGGCATTTGCTTGCATGCACAGACATCCCCCACATGGGTGCATTTGTGCTGCAGGCTTTTGCTGGGTTCTAAAGACCTGTGTTACATCTTTGCATTTGCAAAACCCTTTGGTGCGCTGCCTAAATAGGTCAGAAATATTTTTTTTATTTTCATTATTGAATTTTTATCCAATGGAAGAAGCAGGGTGGGATGGAAAGTATTTTTAGGGTGAAGGGCTGCTTTAAATCACCAGGCAGATAAAAACGGCTCAAAAAATGAATCTCTTTATACATTATAATATTATTAAATGTATTTTTTTTTTATGTGAGCAGTGTAAGTAGCTGAACTTGACTTGATATCAGCCTCTTGCAGTCCATGTACAGCAGAGCTGAGACTGGGAGGGAGAGAAGCAGCAGAAGGAGCCTGTTGTGTTGCAGTGCTCATTAGCTAAGTGTCAGGTCACCTGAGGCCAGGTGACAGATGCATACCGTTGGGGTCAGGAGTGCACCGCTATGGAAGTGGACCCTATGGCTGACTGCTGCGGATGAAACTTTGGGTGGTTCAGAAAAGTAGGTCCACTGGAGCACCAACACGGATCTCACTGGGAGCTAGAGCATACGATTCCCCAGGGCACAGAGTCTAAGATCCAGCAGGTGTTCACCAGAGCTTCTAGTGGTGAAGATGGACTGCGCTGCAACTGGCTCCAGGTCGCGGCCCCTGGGGTCTCCCAGCTCACGGTAGGCTACAGGAGAATAGAGAGGAAGCAGCAGCCCAGGACAACAAGGGATAGTCAGGAGATAAGTCAACGGTTGGGGCAACTAGCAGACAAGGATAAACAGAGAACATGCCAAAGGTCAGGGTAACAAGCAGGCAGGGATAGTCAAAAAACAAGCCAAGATCGGTAACAGAAACAGGTGTAGAGCACACGGCAAGCAGGAGACAGGAAACCAAACACACAATATTGCTCGGGGCAAGGCAGGCTTGGACAGCACAGTGGTAAATAGTGTATCCTGTAGAGGCTAGGGTGGGGCCATGCTTAGGGAAGAATACTTAACCATGCAGATGTGATAGTGCAGCCCAAGGCTCACACACAGACCAGGTAAGCAGACAGGCAGGCTATGAAGGTATTACTGGCGATTCATGACACTAACAAGTGGCATGCCGATAGGAGGGGAGAGCAGAAAGACCTGCTCATCAGTTGCATTGCCCCTTCATCAGTTTGTTGACAGTTTCGCCTTTCTTTCACATTTGTAGTTCTCTATTGGTTGAAATGTGGCAGTATCTGTCCATGCAGATAGAGAGAGAACATAAATGTGGTATTATATTGTCCCGAGTGAGAGTAAGTAAGTAGCAAACTAAAATGTATGTACAAATGTTCTAAATACTAAATACACATTATGCTTTCTGATAAACAAGGCCGGCGAGACTCCGCTGCATTATTGCGCCAGGACGGGGAACACAGAAGTGCTATTGGAGATGATTACCCATATAGGAGGCAGCTGCATTCAACAGACCATGAACAAACAGGCCAAGGTGAGAACGTAACATAAGGCATACAGGAAGGTCCCTCATATTATAGGACAGTCCCTATTGGGGAAAGCAGTCTCAGACTGAAATTGTTACGCGCTTGGCTGTCATTCTAATGTGCTGGCCTATATACACTCTGAGCAATTAAGCTGCAAAAATAATTCATAAAAGGCTTCTGTTGACTTGGTACAGCACTAAAGATGTGAGTGTGATATCATTTAATCATAGTAATAATTATTATAATTTTAAAGCTGAACTCCAGGCATGTACTGGCAAGAGGAGATGTACTGGTAGGAGGAGAGAGTAGAGTGACCGAGAGATAAGCTTATCGTTGTACTGCTTCACGTTTCACTTTCCAGTCACAGGCTGTTGTAGGTTGCCCCCATGTGTTGTAGGTTATCCTCCTTGTGTTGTACATTGTCCCCATGTGTTGTAGATTATACTCCTTGTGTTGTACATTGTCCCCATGTGTTGTATATCGTCCCTGTGTTTTGCAGGTTGTCTCCTTGTGTTGTACATTGTCCCCATGCCATGTGTTGAAGGGTTGCCCTTATGTGTTATAGATTGTCCCTGTGTGTTGTAGGTTGTTGTCTCCTTGTGTTGTACATTGTCCCCATGTCATGTGTTGTAGATTGTCCCCTTGTGTTATACATTGTCCCCATTTCATGTGTTTAGGTTGCCCTTATGTGTTGTAGATTGTACCTGTGTGTTGTAGGTTGTCCCCTCGTGTTGTACATCGTCCCCATGTCATGTATTGTACATTGTCTCCATTTGTTGTAAGTTGTCACCTTGTGTTGTACATTGTCCCCCATGTGTTATAGGTTGTCCTTATTTGTTGTTGATCGTCCCTGTGTGTTATAGGTTGTCCCCTTGTGATGTACATTGTCCCCATGTCACGTGTTTTAGGTTGTCCATGTGTTGTAGGTTGTCCCTTTGTGTTGTACATTGTCCCCATGTGTTGTAGGTTGTCCTTATGTGTTGAAGATTGTCCTCATGTGTTGTAGATTATCCCCATATATTGTCCCTTGATGTGACACTTGTTCTATTCCAGAACGGCTGGTCTCCATTACTGGTGGCAGCAGAGAGCGGTCACACTGGAGTGGTGAAGATCCTGATCCAGAATCATGCCAGGGTGGATGTGTTTGATGAGGTAAGATGTCATTGACAAGATGGGCTGGTGTATAGGATGATGGCAAAAAAACTGTCTCTTGGTTTGAAGAATAGATCTGGGCAAGACCAGGAGAAAGGGATGGGCAGAGGAAGTGGGCACCATGGGTGCTTCAGCGGGAAAGAGGTTCCAAAGTATACTGCTGAAGTAGCTCACCGCTAATGGAGGGAACCCTTCGGCCATTCAGCCTTGGGTGCTCAAGGACCTTATTTCTGTTTGCAGTCTTTGACCACCTCCTGAAGTATTTCCCCAGTCTACGACCATCTATCTCGTAACATGTCTTCAACCTCTGACCATCTAGTCAAGTATGTCCCCAGTCTCTGACCATCTATCTCGTAACATGTCTTCAACCTCTGACCATCTCCTGTAGTATGTCATGCACCAATTACACTTCAACTGAAAATGGGAGAGATAGAAAATAGGTTTCTATCGACGCATGCGGGGGATCCCTTCGGACGGATTGATCCGGTGAGTCTGTACAGACCAGCGGATCAATCCGTTGGGATGGATTCAAGCGGATAGATTTGAAAGCATGTCTTCAAATTTATATCCGCTTGAAATCCATCCCAGGGGATAAAAATCCGCGGAAACAGATCCCCTGGATTGTACACACCATAGAATCTATCCGCTGAAACCGATCCGCTGAGATTTTTCAGCGGATGGATTCTATGGTGTGTACGGGGCCTAAGAGTTTTTATGGTGACCTCTGATAATCTTGAGACAATGGTTTCTGTGGTATATCTGAAATTAGCCATAGTCGCAGGAAACGTGGGAAGGAATGATATTGATCGGGGGGGGGGGGGGAATTTGATGGATTAATGGGAGGAAGATTTCCAAGTGGTCGTCCACTCACTAAACCTTCCCTAAACCTTCCCTCCCCGCTGATCCAGAGGAAGGCAAAAGAACCCTGGCCGTACAGTGCCAATCTACAGCAATAGGGAAAAAAATTCCTTCCTGATCCCTCAAGGGCGATCGAGCAAAGCCTGAATCAAGTGATGAGAGGTGGGCGTCCCTAGAATTAAAGCTGATGAGCTAAGAGGAGGGGGGGGGGTTTGGGTACACGCACCCCTGAGTTTGCGGGTGGGGGCGAGAAAAACTCCAGTAGTAGGGCTGAGGAGGGTGGATAAGGTGATTAGCAAGGGGTCAGTGTTGATTAGGGTGTAGCAAGATGGCCACCGACCGGGAGCTAGGCCCAAGCCGGTGGCTAAAGTTCTGGGGGGGGGGTAAGATGAGGAGGTAGAATCCTATTGGGTCACCGGGGAGATAGTGGGGGTCTGTGGGGAGGATTGGTGGATTGGATGAAGCCGGGGACTTTCCTAGATGCGACCGCCGCGGGGCGGTGGTGGGGGGAGGCATGGGGGGTTGCGGTTTGCGGGGCCGGTGGTTGCGGAGAGTGGTTGGCGGGGAGAGGCAATTTATCTGGCTGTTTGTCCGCACACAGCCGCGGCTTATCCTGACAAGGACGGCCGCGGAGTGTCCCAAAGACAGGGGTTGAGATGGGAAGGGAGTCAGGCCTTACCTGTGAGGTTGCTAGCCGGAAGGGCTATGGGAGAACTTGGCGGTGGTGAAAGAGGCAAGCCAACGGGGACGGGAGTGCTCGTGCCAGCTGTCCTGAGGTGATATGTCCGGATGCTGCCGCAGCGGGCTGGGAGGACCCTGCCTAGCTGTTCTATCCCTGCCTGGGAGAGCCGACTTGTGTTGGAGCGTCCAGCTCTCACTACCCTAAGGTGAGCAGACTCGCGTGAGAGCGTCCTACTACACCGCTAGGCTGGGAGAGACTGGGGCGAAGATCTGTTTCCGGTCTGACCAGTATGAAAAGAGAGGAAATGAGAGGGGTAATTGAACAGGAATCCCGATCGGCGCTGAGCCAAATTAAGAAAGAAAGATATCAATGGGGAAATAAGGCGGGGAAATACCTGGCGAAACTTTAAAAAAAGAAAAAAACAGTTAATTACATAGAGAGAATACAGACAAGTACTGGAGAAATTAGATACAAAACATAAGATATTGCTAAAAAAAATCAAGCATTCTATATAAACGACACTATAGAAAAGGTAAAACAAGAGAGGAGAAAATAAAAACGTATCTGAAGGAGATCGATTTAAATAAAATAAAATCCCAGAAGATAAACTTAAAAATCTTGAAACCCCTATAACAGAAGAAGAATTATCAAAAATTATCAAATGGGAAAAGTCCCGGCCCAGACAGTATGACAACACTGTACTATAAAAAAAAAATCAGATATTCTAATTCCGAAACTGTGCTCCTATTTTAATGGGATTGGAGAGAATTGGGAGATGAGGAAAGAGGCTCTAGAAGCTACAATAACTATAATCCCTAAAGAATGTAAAGACAATACATTATGCTCTAGTTACAGACCAATCTCTCTCCTTAATATCGATATAAAGCTATTTTCAAAAGTGCTCGCCAATAGGATGAAAAAAATAATGAAGGATGTGGTCCATCCGGACCAAGTGGGATTTATCCCAGGAAGGGAAGGAAAGGATAACGGAATAAGAACCCCTTTGGCTATACAGAAAATCAGAGAAAGCGGAGCCCCAGTTCTACTCCTGTCAATTGACGCGGAAAAAGCCTTTGACAGAGTAGACTGGGGCTTTATGCAGAATACACTGGAGGCTATAGATTTGGGGCCCAGAATGAAATGCTGGATAAAATCACTATATAATAAACCAACAGCGAGAATTAAAGTAAATGGGACCGTTTAAAAATAAAAATAAATAAAATCAAGTACCCTAGACGGCGGAAAAACAGAGGTAACGTGCCACCCAAAACAAACCAACAGCTCCTTCGGGGATAAGTGCTACACAAATAAAGAGGGAGTATCTACCTAGTGGGGACACAGACAGCAATGAAAACCTCAATTATGTAAGAAGTAGTAAGGGTGAGCAATGGTTGGAGAGTCAAAATTGTATTTTATTGGTAAAATAAGAAAACCAACACGTTTTAAAGGGTTCAGACTGAGTATTTTGTAATCTCAATATGGTGGACCTGATTGGGTTGTAGTAACAGTTGTATTTATATAGTAAGATCCTTCCACCCATAGTTGGTGCAACATGGAGTTCCACGCTTGTCTGAACCCTCAAAATACATTGGCTTTCTAAAGCCTCGTACACACAATCGGATTATCTGACGGGAATTGTCAGGCTGTTGTCTGAAAATCTGACCGTTTGTAAGCTCCATCGGACAGTTGTTGCCGGATTTTCCACGGACAAATGTTGGATAGCATGCTTTAAAATTATCTGCCAACAAATGTGGATTATCCGATCGTGGGTACACAAGTCCGTCAGACAAAAATCCAAAGTACAAGCACACATGCTCAGAAGCAATGCTCACCATAACACAACATTAGCAGAAGTTGCCCAAAGGGTGGCGCTAAAGAGCTGAAAAACGCGTTTGTTGGCCGACAATTCTTTGCCGTTTGTATGCAATACAAGTTCCTGGCCAAAGCCCTTTGGACAAAAGTCCTACGCTTTGTCCGCCGAAAAACCAATCGTGTGTATGAAGCTTTATTCTACTGATTATTCAATGAAATACCATTTGGAACTCTAACTATTGGTGTGGGTTATTTAAATCTTCTTAAATAGCTGAATTTTTTCAAGCCCTCCATACTTTGGTGGTGCTCTGGTATATGTGAGCAGCCTTACTGACGCATGTCAGTTCACAACACTGGATATTACCAATAGGAGATCTAGCTCCTCCTATGCATGGACCTAGGAATAAAAACCTGACGGGGGTTCTAGCCCCTATACATGCCACCAGTGCCGATCCTGACCTCCCTGGGGCCCTAAGCAAAATGACATGGCACATTAAAAATGAGAAGCGGGGGGCGCTGACGACAGTGACATGTCACATTAAAGAAAGTTGAGAAGCGGGGGGAGGGGGTGTTCTGCTGTCGGAAATGACATCTTACATTAAATTGAGAAGCGGGGGGTGCTGACTTCTTACCTCTCCCATGCAGCCAGCGAGTTGAGAAGCGGGGTGAGGGGGTGAAAATGACTTCTCACCAGGAGGGGCCTCTAGTAATTTGGGGGGCCCTTCGCAGCTTTGCGGGCCCTAAGCGCCTTGCATAGTGAGCCTATAGGGCGGATCGGCCCTGCATGCCACCCATAAACCAATAGAAAGAGTGCTGGCGAACAGGGGATACACTCTTCTACACTCTATCCAAAACCAAAAGAAAGCGTTTTGGCTGACAGGGGTTCAAATGTTTCTTTACTCTATCCAAAACTGACTGTACATACACTTACACCAGATAATGAAATGCTTCATCCTCTGCAGCACGGCAAAGCAGCCCTACACCTCGCTTGTGAGAACGGCCACGACAAGATGGCGGATATCCTGCTGCGGCACAAGGCTTTCGTGAATGCCAAAACCAAACTGGGCCTGACACCTCTTCACTTGTGCGCTGAAAACGGCTGCAATCACCTTGTTAAACTGCTGGTGGAAAATTACCTTGCCAGTATTGACGCCATGTCCTTGGTAAGCAACATACCTTGCAAGCTATAAAATATGAATCCCTCAACAGAAACAATTCAGAATTCATCAATTGGGCCGTTACTAGAAGGCTGGAACTTTAATTTAGTTGTTGGTAACCCCACGACAGGGAGGATTAGGGTCCATGTGATGGACTCCAGTTGGGTATTTCTGCCAAGAAGCTGCTCCCAAGTCCTGGAACATGACACCAATGGATCTGGCTATAGTAACCCCAAGAGCCAGGCAACACAGTTTTGGGGTACACCAGAAATAGAACTGTTTATTACAACAAGATTACAGACTTATATACACCTGATAAAGACATCCCCCCTCCTGATCATATTATGCTAAAAATACAACTGTAACCAGAAACATAAATTAACATGAGCTAATTAACTATTTAACCAGCCTAGGTGACTCAGAGGTTTGACCCTTCAGGTCGGACTTGTCGTCTTCTAGCTCAGAAGACACAATCCACATTATGATAAGTATAGACACAGACCACGTAGACAATAGCTGAGTTAATTCGCACAATAAACAATGGGTGGAAGACCCTTAGTAGGTTCGCTAGACAAACTTGCAATACACACATTATAGCAGACAACCCCAGACAGGTGGCTTGCTGATGACATCAGCATCTGCTAAGGCCCCGTACACACGACCGGATCGATCCGCTGGGATTGATCCGCGGATCAGTTCCTGCAGATAGATCCGGTCGTGTGTACGGCCTAGCGGACATTTTCAGGCGGATAAAAATCCAGCCGACGGATTTTCAGCGGATAAAAATTTCTTAGCATGCTAAGAAATCTATCCGCTGGAATCCTGTCCGCCGGACTTATCCGGTTGTCTGTACAGACTCAACGGATAAGTCCGTCCGATCCCATCCCTCGCATGCGTCGTATTGATTCGACGCATGGGTGGAAGTATTTACCTTCCACGTCACCGCGGATGTATTCCGCGGGGATTTTAATCTGATGGTGTGTACAGCCATCAGATCAAAATCCGCCAGAGGATTTATCCGCTGGAAACGGTCCGTCGGACCGTTTCCAGCGGAAATCCTCTCGTCTGTACGAGGCCTAAGAGTCCCAACAGTATAATGCAGTCACTATTTTTAATATGCCAGTTAGGCCCTATATAGAGATCCCAGAGTCTGTGTGACTTGGGGAGGCATGGACTTGAATCCAAAGTAACATTACTTGAAGGGTTCCCAGGCATGCACCTCACAAAGTTCCCTTAAAATCCAGGGCACATAATCAGTAGGCAAGAGGCTAGCATTCAGTCCCCTCCAAAAGCCTCTGTCCCGGGTGAGTCTATCACAGTCCATTCACACTTGTGTGACTTCTTAGGTCGACTTTGAACATTAAAGTTGCATTGCAAGTGGCAGCCCATTCTTTTCAATGGCACCCATTCAAATTGGTGTGACTTAAAGTGGTTGGAAACCCTTTACACCCACTTTAGCCTACAGGTAAGCCTAGATTAAGGCTTACCTTTAGGTGCTTGAAATATCTCCCAGACCTGCACGGCATGCTGTGCCGTTTCTATCTCGGGTCATGCCGTTAAAGGCGGCTCCCGTACGCATGCGTGGGAGTGACGTCACACAATGTCACGCGACTTCGGGCAGTCACAGTGCCGGAGTTCGTGGCTTCGGAAGAAGGGTGAAGAATGGCCGCTTGCTACTATCGAGGAAGGCGGGGACATTGCGGGCTTCTCCTGAAGGTGTCACATAATGGGCTACTATGCGATGCATAGTATGCCCATTATGCTTTACCTTTACAGGGAAACCAAGAGGAAGTAACACCCATCAGGGTTTACTTCCTCTTTAAAGTGTGCAGTGACTTTGAAAAGGTGCAACTTTTGATGCGACTTTTGTCCTGAGAATCTAAAGTTGGCTTACAGTCGAACCAAAAGTCGCGCTCCAAAGTCACACTGGAAATCGTGGGACTTTGGAGACACACTAATGTGAATGGAGCCTTACGCCGTCTGCTCTCGAAAATGAGTAAATTGTCTCATCTTTGTCCCTGGGCCCCTGTTGTTTAACTGATAGGGACCAGAGACTTTTTATTGAATTGCTGAAAGCCATGACACATGGGATTATTGTGCATGCACCCAAAGGCATACTTCCCAACCGTCCCGGATTCCGCGGGATCCTCCCGCAATTCCAAGTGTGTCCCGGGGTCCCGGAACACAGACTAGAGTCCCGGAAAACAGGGCCCCGGGGGCAACATTTAGGGGGGCGACATTCCGTGCCTCCATGTTTGGTTTCCCCCGCCATGTTTGGTGTCCGGTGCCCTGTGATTGGGCGTATGGGGGTCATGTGCGGCGTGGGGCTGGTGGCCTGTCTGCGATAGTCTAGAAGTCCCGCCTCCGCACATGACCGATATACACCCAATCACAGTGCGACGGGAAATACGGACCATGGTGGCGGGAGACAATGACAGTGTGAGCCGCCAGAGCTGCGGTATTCCCCTCTGCGGCAGAGAGGGGCAGGGCGACTTGGCTCTAAGAGATGCGAGCATGGATGGAGGTGCAGTCATACACCATGGAGCGGGCTGCAGGTGGATGGCGCAGGCGGGGAGTCGGGACAGAGGTATTTGCTCAGGTAGGAGACAACAGCACCCCCCGCTCAACAACTTTGATCCCCGGCACCCCCCCCCCCCCCCCCGCTCAACAAGATGTCCCGCATTGGATTTTTTAAATGTTGGGAGGTATGCCAGGTATAAAAAGAGTCTTGTCTCTGCCCCTGGACCCCTTGCTTAGCTGATGGGGCCCCCGGGTCCTGCACTGAAGGGCTGGTTGTACCCTCCTATCCGTGGCCCTGTTCATCAATAAATGGACAGTAGTGGTTGAGATTACTGGATTTCAGTTGTGGGTGGAAGCTGATGGGCTGAGTCAGGCTACCCATCCACCAGAAGAAACCTGAAAGGTGTCTTCAGTTAAAAGTGAGTAATAACATGAAAGCCTTGAATTCTGCTGCCCATAGGCACCATTATTTTGGGACCTGCCAGATGCTAGTTCAGTGGTGGAAATAGAACTCCAGCAGCTTCAGATCTTTGAGCCTGAAAAATGTGTACAGACCAGGACCTCTTGCCTTCTCTGTCTGCATGCTTGTTCCAGGTCAGCGACTGAAGCCAGAGACAGTCGGGCACTTAGCATTTCAGAAATGGCGGTCTCATATTTCTCCGCACTGGTTTCTTTTTTAATATTAAGATGTTCAGGCAGATTAGACAACTAGTAAGAGGCTTCGGCCGGGTACAGCCGTGTCAGCGCTAAGTAGAGGATAAAGTGGTTTACACATTTTTATCTGTCTGTATACACAAGACAAATACAGAGGCAAATTATAAATGTGAACGCCATAACACAGCCAAGCTGTAACTGTGCCCGAGAATGATTATATGATAAACTGCCAACGCGTTTTAATCTTCGCCGCCCGCTGTCTCTGATTCCTTCTGCAGACCAAGAGAACGCCTCTCCACCTCGCCGCCGGGAACGGTCAGCTGGACGTCTGTAACAGCTTGCTGAACATGAAGGCGGACGTCAACGCTACCGACATAGTAAGGTCACTTAGAAGCGCTGAGCTACAAAAATGCAAAACGCCAGGCCCAACCTGGGACTTCATCAACTCGGGCACCTGCCAGAATAGCCGATGTGCATGAAAATCGCAAGACGAAGTACACACCAATAGAAAGAGTGCCAGACCCAATGCTAAAAGAGTCCAAGTCTCAGTAAATTGGAATAAAATCTCCACAATAAAATATAAATAAATTTAAAATGACCCCCATGAGTTTTATGCATTGATGTACTAAAATGCACAGCATATGAGCACATTATGGCTGACTTCAGAGGAAGCTCTTTAATTAGGCAAATTAGACAGTCACCTAAGGCCTCACACTCACAGGGGCCTCGTGGCCACCTAACTTACCCAATGCATTACCCCAGTTTTGAGGGACAGGGGACCTTAACACTGATGTGCTCAGGCAGCGTTAAGAGCCCTGACTCAGGAGCAGGGCTGCCAGCATCCCTAACAACCAGTAAATATCGGTGACACCACCCCTTGAGATGTCAATTACCCAGCATGCCCTCAGTCAATGACATCATAGGTGGCCCCTGCCCCTTAGTTATTAAAGCGGTAGTTCACCCTCCTTCACCCCATTATTCCATTACTTTCGGCATCGTAGCGCGAGCTACGGTATGCCGGTCTTAAATTTTTAATCCCCGTACTCACTGTGCTATTGTTGATTGAAGAATCCGACTCCCGCGGGGAATGGGCGTGCCTATGGAGAGGGAGGATGATTGACGGCCGGCTCTGGCACGTCACGCTCCCCGAAGACAGCCGGAGTAGGTCTCGGCTATTCACAGCGCCTGCGCACAGGCTATGCGCAGGCGCCGTGAATAGCCAAGCCTATTTCGGCTATTTCCGGAGAAGCGTGACGTGCCAGGGCCGGCCGTCAATCATCTTCTCTCACCATAGGAACGCCCATTCCCCGGATTCTTCAATCAACGATAGCACAGTGAGTACGGGGATTAAAAATTTAGGACCGGCATACCGTAGCTCGCGCTACGATGCCGAAAGTAATGGAATAATAAAAAAAAACATTTTTTTTTTTTTTAACAGGGTGAACCCCCGCTTTAAGGAGCAGGATCTGGGGGGCCACCTTTTTAAAGGTAGCTTCCGATTTCTGATAAGCCCCCTGCCCGCAGACCCCCACAACCACCGGCCAAGTTTGTGGGGAAGAGGCTCTTGTCCTTGAATTATTTTTCCCATCATGGGTGTCCTTGAATTATTTTTCCCATTATGTCAAGTTTTGCCTAAGGCCTCACAAAGCCTAGAGCCGCCTCTGGCTGACTTACCTGGCAAACAATTCCCTCCAGCGCCTCTCTGTCAGCACTTCTGTCGGTCAAGGGCGCTTCCATTTCTTCCAGTCTTGCTTTTGGGTTTGGACTCTTTGGCCATTCGACTGGCCAGGCCATGATGACGCCACTTCTGTGTGAGTCACATAGTCACAGCACAGGGCCGCACTATATATGTAGAAGCTCAGTGTACACAGATGCTGACAGGCTGGGAGAGGGGTTTATAGGCCAATAGGGTCTCTTGTAGAAAAAAAATGATGCGCTAAACAAAAATCTCATATTGGGTTATTATTATTATTATCATTATAATAAAGGATTTAAATAGCGCCAACAGTTTGCGCAGCGCTTCTATTAAATCCAACTGTAGAAAACTTAAATCCGTGATATAAGTAGTGGAATCCAAAAAAGAAAACCTCCACCTCGTGAGTGCACCGCCACCGCAGGCAATATAGATTCTTACCAGAGAGCCTGGACCCTTTATTATGAAGGGTCAAACAGGCTTGATGTAACACACACAGTCCAAGTGCGACGAAAGGACTTGTATTGTAATTATGTAAGACAGTTCACAATAAACCAAGTGGGAAGGCAGCCCCAACTGGGAACATGCATAAGTCCAACAGCCGACTGAGAGAGCCTGTTAGGAGGGGTAGAATTTAGCTTGGCCATCTCTTGCGATCTCCAGAGAAGTTGCAAGGCTTATGCTTTCCATTCCTGGTCAGGAACCTTTCCCTACCGCTAGTTCTGTGCCTACCAAACTAGGTTCCTGTCCCTATTCTACCCACTTACAAAATGCACACCAAGCCTTGGAGCCAGTGTCTTAAATAGGCTCTGCCTGACCCAAGATGGCTGCTAGGGTCATAGGGGTGGCAGCATTCAAAAGGGATGGCTTCCCAGTGACGCAGGAAACCATAGAGGAACCATGTTTCTCTTGACTTCCTCTCCAACTGCAATGCCACTGCGAAAGAGTGCCACCTACAGTAAAGAAAGTAGACTGCATTCTGAAAATTTAGGGCACTGAAGTTTGTCGCTGTTTCTTCATTTTATTCTCAAGGCTGTTAGGCCGGGTTCACACTAGTGCGACACGACACTCTTCCTACTTTGGATCCGACTTTGCCCTGCGACTTGAAGTCCATACCAGACCCTTATCTGAGCACGTAGCCCGGCCGGTCAGGAAAGGAGTTGGGGAAGAGCGCCCCCTCCTGAACAGTACCAGGCCGCATGCCCTCAAATTTGGGGGGGTCGATGCTTTGGTAAGGGGGCCCCCAGATCCCGGCCCCTCACCCTATATGAATGCGTATGGGGCACATTGTACCCCTACCCATTCACCTGAAGGAAAAGTGTCAAGAAAAAAAACACTACACAGGTTTTTAAAGTCATTTATTAGACAGCTCTGGGGGTCTTCTTCCGACTTCGGGGGTCTTCTTCCGGCTTCGGGGGTCTTCTTCCAAATTCAGGGGTCTCTTCTGAATTTCCAGCCTCTTCTCCCGCTCTCTGGTTCTTCTCCTGCTCTCCGGTGCCTTCTCTGCGCTCTCTGGTTCTTCTCCTGCTCTCCGGTTCTTTGTGCCTTCTCCCGGGCTCCTCCGCTATCTTCTTCCAGTTCTTTTACTAGCGGCGGCCCGGTCTTCCCCGTCGTCTTCTTACCTCTTCTCCTGTCCCGATGTTGACACAACGCTCTCTCCCTCTGTTATGCTGTGTGCGCGGTGAGCAACGATCTATAAAGGCGTGAGGCGTGGTCACCGGGTGATGTCACCCGGTGACCCTGCCTCTCATGACGTCACAGTTCCATCATGCCCCAGGATTGTGACGTCATACGGGGCGGGGTCACCGGGTGACATCGCTCGCTCGTCCCCACCCCCTGTCCTGTTCGGCCGGGGTGCCTGCTCGGATAAGGGTCAGGTATGGATTTTAGGGGGGAACCCCATGCTGTTTTTTCGGCTTAGGGATTCCCTTTTAAATGTATACCAGACCCTTATCCGAGCATGGCCTGGTATGCTCTTGGAAGGGGAACCCATGCCGTTTTTTTTATTTAAAATTTGGCGTGGAGTTCCCCCTCAAGATCAGCAGAGCACAAGTCACATGCCAAAGTCGGAGCATGAAAGACAGCGTTCCGACTTCAATGATATTCAATGGGCTGAAGTAGGATCAAAGTCGGACCAAAGAAATACAGGGAGCATTTTCAAAGTCGGACCGACTTGTGTCGGACCAGTTAAGACGACTCCCATAGGGAAACATTGTTTTTCACACGTCATGCGACATGAACTGCCAATGTCGGAGCGTTTGTCGCATCAGTGTGAACCCGGCCTAAAACGGGTTTTAAACAATCATGTCCCTGGCAGTAATAGCCTTACGTTTCCCTGACTTGACTGATGGGAAATACAAAGTGTTACAGATATAAGTGGAAATGTAATAGAAGGTTTCTGTCAAATTTCCTATGCTGTCTTCAGCATTGGAAGCCAGAGGAAACCAGATCTCCATAATCAGCAGTACTGAGCCCTTCCCTTCTCCATTCAAATCTAGATGTGCCTGTAGATACACTTTAATGGGCATTTGTCTTTTCTTAGCCGTGTAGGAAGTATGTGAAGAATGCGGATTCCTCTCTGGTGATTGTAAGTCTTCAGAGAGCCCAGATGTATACAGTAACACGTGTGTGCGCAGCGTTTGTTGTTCTCAGTGACGCACGTCGCCTGCATAATATGTGCCGGGTGACCTCAGAACCAACACCTCTCATGTAAGTGTCATCTCAGACATGAAAGTACCACCGGCCTGACACGCTAAGTATCCCTTCCTGTATTGTTGGCCCTGCAGGAGATCAGACGTCTGCAGAGGACTTCCCTTTGTGCTGCTCCCTTTCCTCCCTCCGATTGTTCCGAGCCGCCAATTCTCAAATTGTGGCCTTGATGTTTACCCGAAAAATGCAGAGAGAATTTCCTCCATCGTTCTTCTCACTATAGTAGGCTATTGCCACTTTGAGGACTCTTTACTCCTTAAAGCGGGAGTTCACCCGGAAAAAAAATGGTAACATTAGATTGATGCTCATTTTGTCAAGGGGAATCGGGTGTTTTTTTTTAAATCAAAGCAGTACTTACCGTTTTAGAGATAGATCTTCTCCGCCGCTTCCGGGTATGGTCTTCGGGACTGGGCGTTCTTATTTGATTGACAGGCTTCCGACAGGCTTCCGACGGTCGCATACATCGCGTCACGAGTAGCCGAAAGAAGCCGAACGTCGGTGCGGCTCTATACGGCGCCTGCGCACCAACGTTCGGCTACTTTCGGAAAATCGTGACGTGATGTATGCGACCATCGGAAGACTGTCAATCAAATAGGAACGCCCATACCCGGAAGCGGCGGAGAAGATCTATCTCTAAAATGGTAAGCACTGCTTCGATTTAAAAAAAACACCCGATTCCCCTAGACAAAATGAGCCTAAGTTTTTGGGTGAACCTCCACTTTAACAGGGATATATAGGTACCGTATATACTTGAGTATAAGCTGAGTTTTTCAGCACATTTTTTTGTGCTGAAAATGCCCAGAGTCACCTTTTTGCATCTGATTTTCCGGGCTTTGGGGACTCAGTACCGGCCGGCCGTAGGTCTCCTGGACCCTAAACTAGCACACATGTAGCTCCACTCCTCCTCTACAAGTGTGCAAAGTTTGTTGTCTGGGGGACCTACGGCCAGGGAGCACTGATTTTTCAAAGCCGTGCACCCCTTCTATAGACTCCCATGTTAAACGGTCATTTCTCTGGTGAATTTGGGGACCTGGTACCGGCCGATCATAGGTCCCCTGGACCCGGAACTTGGCACACATATGTAGCCCCATTGCTTCTCTAAAAGTGTGCAAAGTTTGTTGTCTGGGGGACCTACGACTGGGGAGCACTGATTTTTCAAAGCCGGGCACCCTTTCCATAGACTCCCATGTTAAACGTCAGTCTAGTCATGGACACAGTGAAGCATGGGCACAGTGAGGCATGAGCACAGTGAGGCATGCAGATGGACACAGTGAGGCATGGACACAGTGAGGCAAAGTGAGGCATGCAGATGGACACCCTAGGCTTATACTCGAGTCAATAAGTTTTCCCAGTTTTTTGTGGTAAAATGAGGTGCCTCGGCTTATATTCGGGTCGACTTATACTCCGAGTATATACAGTATATTAAATATAAATTAAAACAATCAGCGCCAAAAATTGCTATAAATATTGTGCTATTAAATACTAGTCAAAAGGAGGAGTATAGCCTCTATTAAACTTGCTAAAAGCTAAGTGCATGTGCCAGCATCCCGTTAGTTTGTAGAGAATGAGACCAATTAAATACAGACTAGAGGCTGCTTGAGGCCAATTAGCATGAATACTCTTAGGTAAGGAGGGTGTTGGTTGGGACTTTCGAGGCACTGATAGGAAACCATGAACAGGTATAAAACAAGATTTATTTACATACAAAATTACAAATATAAAAACATTAGGGACAAGCCCCACAGATCAGATGAGGTAATGGAAGGGTAACAAAACCATCTAAGTCTAATGCGTGGAGCCAGCCAACAATCTCTTGACCGGTTTCGCGGTTGTACCGCTTCTTCAGGAGGGTCTAGGAGATATATACAAAATATACAATTAACATCAAGCACAGTGTAGAAAAGATATATACAGCAAAGAATTTTTCAGTACATTATCTAGAGGAGTCAAAAGGAATTGCTCACCTAAACTGGTCCAAGTGAGCGAGTCATGGGCCTGATAGTCCCCCCGTGGCGCACGAGGGGGATATTGACGATGGGCTCTGATGAGGTAAAGAAATGCCTTAATGATGATGTTAAGTAGTGGTAGGTGGATAGGAGGGGCCACCCAGTGACGGGCTTTTAATATTTTTTTAACGGCGGGAACTGTGATTGTCTATTGTTGTGACTTAGATCAAGATCGGGTCACATTTTATGACCAATTTGTGCAGAAACCCATATAATTTCAAAAGGGTTCACATACTTTTTCTTGCAACTGTATATACCACGATTAGGGTTGCTACCTGTCACATGACCATGGTCGACAGGTATATCACTAACAACCTGTTGCTGACCCCCCCCCCCCCCCCCCCCCGTTTTGTTGATCTTCAGGGTACTGTTCTTTTTTTTTACTTAAAGCGGTGTTTCACCCTAAAAACAAATTTCTAGCATGCCATCAAGCATACTAACGCGAGCTACAGTATGCCTTTTTTTTTTTTTTTGGCGCAGTACTTACAGTTTACTGCCGTAGTGAAGTTTCAGACTCCTCGTGGGGAATGGGCGTTCCTATGCAGAGGGAAGATGATTGACGGCCGGCTATGGCGCGTCACGCTTCCCGAAGATAGCCGAAATAGGACTTGCCTCTTCATGGCGCTATACGGCGCCTGCGCACAGACATCGGAGCTGACTGCGCAGGCGCCGTGAAGAGGCAAGTCCTATTTCGGCTATCTTCGGGAAACATGACGCGCCATAGCCGGCTGTCAATCATCTTCCCTCTGCATAGGAACGCCCATTCCCCGCGGGGAGTCTGAAACTTCACTACGGGCAGTAAACTGTAAGTACTGCGCCAAAAAAATAAAGGCGTACTGTAGATCGCGCTAGTATGCTTGATGGCATGCTAGAAAAAAAAAATGTTTTTTTTAGGGTGAACCCCCGCTTTAATAATAACAAACCATCACTTTAAGCCGCTAAAATGTATCTAATTTTTTTCTTGTGTTTTGTCCCAATGTCAGCACGGACAGACAGCGCTCCACCTGGCTGCGGAAAATGACCACTCTGAAGTCGTTAAACTGTTCCTGAAACACCGGCCTGAGCTAGTGACATCCGCCAACATGGACGGCTCCACATGCACCCACATTGCAGCCGCCAAGGGCAGCGTCGCTGTCATCAAAGAGCTGCTCAAGTTCAACAGTAGCGGTGTGACAACAGCGCGTAACAAGGTGCGTATGTTCCAGTGGACAACGTCTGAAGGCTTACGATTGTAAATAGTAGTTAGCAATGTTGTTGTATCTCAACTAGATCTTTAACCACTTGACCACCGGAAGATTTCCCCCCCCCCCCCCACAAATAGAGCTTTCTTTTGGTGGTATTTGATCACCTCTGCGTTCTAAACAAAAAAAGAGCGACAATTTTGAAAAACAAAAAAATACATGTTTTACTTTCTGCTATAAAATCCCTTTCACATTGAAGTGATGCTAAAACAGCTGCTAAAGCGTTGGTCGTTTTTGCGGTGCAGAATGGCACGGCTGGGCACAAGCACGTACCTGTACGTCCTCTTTAAGTGCCCAGCCGTGGTCCGAAGCCCTGTGACCGTGACCGCGGGACCCGCAGACCCGATCGCCGCTGGAGTCCCGCGATCGGTGCCCGGAGCTGAAGAACGGGGAGAGCTGTGTGTACAGCTTCCCCGTTCTTCACAGTGGCAGCTTCATTGATCGTGTGTTCCCTGATATAGGGAAACACGATCAATGACGTCACACATCCAGCCCCGCCCCCCTACAGTTAGAAAAACATATGAGGTAACACATAACCCCATCAACTCCTAAACTGCACTGTCATTTTCACAGTAAACAATGCATTTTTATAGCATTTTTTGCTGTGAAAATGACAATGGTCCCAAAAATGTGTCAAAATTGTCCGATGTGTCCGCCATAATGTCTCAGTCACGAAAAAAATCGCTGATCGCCGCCATTAGTAGTAAAAAAAAAAAAATTAATAAAAATGCAATAAAACTATCTCCTATTTTGTAAACGCTCTAAATTTTGCGCAAACCAATCGATAAACGCTTATTGCGATTTCTTTTACCAAAAATATGTAGAAGAATACGTATCGGCCTAAACTGAGGAAAAAAAAAATTTTTTAAATATATTTTTGGGGGATATTTATTATAGCAAAAAGGAAAAAATATTGCATTTTTTTCAAAATTGTCGCTCTATTTTTGTTTATAGCGCAAAAAATAAAAACTGCAGAGGTGATCAAATACCACCAAAAGAAAGCTCTATTTGTGGGAAAAAAGGACACCAATTTTGTTTGGGAGCCACGTCGCACGACCGCACAATTGTCAGTTAAAGCGACGCAGTGCCGAATCGCAAAAACTGGCCAGGTCCTTTACCTGCATAAAGGTCCGGGTCTTAAGTGGTTAACTTGTTGCTGACCGGCTCATGCAGATATACTGCGGCAGAATGGCTTCCCTGGGCGAATCCCCGTATGGGTAAGTCCTTTTCTTTTTTGGCGTACGAGCGCCAGCACAGGGATTTGTGTGTGTAAACACACAAATCCCTGTGCTGTCAGGGGAGAGGCAGTGGCGTCACTAGGGTGGGTGTCACCTAGTGCGGAAAAAACTGGTTCACCCCCCTGTCCACCAACTATAGTCCCCCCTCAGTACAGACCCCCCTCCTCTAACTACAGACCCCCCTGCAGCTGCAGGCATCATCCCGGTATAACCCCCTAAAGCCGAGGACGTACGGGTTTAAGAGTACCCTTCATTGGAGACACCTGTGTTGTTATTCGTTACAGCACAAGCTGATTTTTGGGAAGGGGGGGTGTCCCTGAATGGTAGTTTGGAAATGTGGTCACCCTAGATTGGACACAAGAGGCAGGATTTATGATTTCTCCAATCACAAGCAGGGGGCGGGATTGTGCTCTTCCAGACATTCCCGGCCAGGACAAGTACTGTCAGTGAGTAAAGCGGTGATGTGGCGGCCTTTTTGGGGGCATCAGATTGGCCCGGGGGGTGGCTGTGTCAGTTTTATTCCGGGACACTGTATTGTTCTGGAATGAATGTGCCCGGGACAGACCTGCAAAATGCGGGACTGTCCCGGGCAATCCGTGACACGTGGTCACCCTAGGCGATACGTCCATATCGGATCGGGTGAGATCTGATGAAAACGGACATGCTGTCCGTTATTATCAGATCTCTCCATAAGAGACAGCGGCGCTGCACAAGCCCCTCCCCACTCAGTGAGCAGAGAGGGACTTGTCATCCGCCGGTTCAGCGGAGATCAGCGGAGAGATCTCCCGCTGAGCCAGGGGGAGCTGGCGGACCCCGTAGCGACGGAGTCCGCCTGTGTGGAAGAGGGTTTTAGCTGAAAAACGCTGTTCTATGTTATTGTAGAAGAATGTATGGAAGAGTATTATAAGAGGAGTGTGAGATCAGGATCCCTTTCCTGATAATATTACATAACAATGGTTAGTGTGTAATGTTTGCCTGTCTGTATAAACACAGCAGAATCCGGAAAATAGTTCCCATTGGTTGTAGGAGATCAATGTGATACATTTACTGTTTTCCCAGGAGTTTCCTCCTTGGAGTTCCTGTAGTCTTCTGCATCTGGATTCTTGTTTTGACCCATAAACATTCAATGCAGCTATTCAGAAGAACTAATCTTACTAGAATATATATACAGATGCATCTCGAAAAATTTGAATATCATCAAAAAGTTCATTTTTTTCAGCACAGTGGAACCATGGATTGCGAGGAACTTGGTTAACGAGCGTTTCGCAATACGAGCGCTGTATTTTTATAAATCCTGACTCGGTTTGCGAGTGTTGTCTCGCAAAACAAACAGGATTCAGGCCAAAGCGCTTTGGCCTGAATCCTGTTTGTTTTGCGAGACAACACTCGCAAAACGAGTCAGGATTGTTAAAAATGCAGCGTTCGTATTGCGAAACGCTCGTGTAACGGAATGTCCCACACTCCGCTTGAGTGCTTCCGTCCTATACCGCTTCCTATCAGTCTGGATATAGATATCACATATTCCAGCTGCTCTCAAGCACACAACGAGACGAGACTTGTTTGTCTGCTGAACATGGAGGCCCGGATTCAGATACATTATCGTATCTATCGGCGGGCGTAGCGTATCTCAGATACACTACTCCGCCGTAACTTAGGGCGCAAGTTCCTGTAACGGCTACCCAGGTAGTGAGAGGGTATCAGCCGTTGGAGAAGTCATTTTCCCTGGCAAGTTGCGATATGCAGGTACAGCCGGTATATCCCATCCACGAGATCCAGAGAGAGAGTCAGGTTCAGCTGTAAAATGAGCAGAATAGTAATCCCATCGAACGCCCTTTCAAGAACGAGACAGGGCTACGTTTTGAAGGGTCAAGTAGGACTGATTTTTAATGGTTCACTCTGAGATTTTATACAGTCTTCCAGGCACATGAACAATCAAACTGTCCGCACCCACACATCACACCGTGGGGAAGCTTCAATCACATTCTTTGAGCTAATTACTAAACATTCCTTCATTAACAGAACTCAAACAAAACACCATCACACAATGATCTCCTTCCAATCCACATCTCTAGACAGACGTTCTGTCTCCGACAAGTACATTCCACACATAAACAGTATTTAGCATACATAACACCTTTACACAAGGGACAATGAAATGTCTAGGAGTCTATGCAATTAACACCTTTCAAAAGAATGTGTCCCCACATTGAATAGCCAACAACTTGTGATATCTCCAGACATCCTGCAAACATGGATTATGATTCACTTGCCACCCCATCTCCTGGCTCAATCTGTGCCCAAAAGTCGCTCTACAATTAACCCTTTGCATGATGATTATAGATGTCCAGGCAGAATACATAGTTCTGTTACAGTTCCGTATTCAGAAAGAACTTGCGCTCTAAGTTACGTCGGCGTAGTGTAAATGTGTCGGCGTAAGCCCGCCTAATTCAAATGTGGATGATGTGGGTGTGTTTTATTTAAATTACTTGTGACCCCCACGTAATTGACGTTTCTTACGAACGGTGCATGCGCCGTCCGTAAACGTTTCCAAGTGCACATGCTCCAAATTACACCGCAAACTGTCAATGCTTTCGACGTGAACGTAACTTACGCACAGCCCTATTCGCGAACGACTTACGCAAACGACGTAAAATACGACGCTGTTCGTTCGTTTCCGACATCCATACCTAACATAACTTTACGCCGGAAAAAGCCTTACGTAAACGATGTAAAATAATGCGCCGGGCAGACGTACGTTTCTGAATCGGCGTATCTACCTAATTTACATATTCCTCGCGTAAATATACGAATATAAATATAAGAGACTTACGCTGGTCGGATCTTAGGGAAATCTATGCATAACTGATTCTACGAATCAGGCGCATAGATACGACCCTGCACACTCAGGGCCAGATCCTCAAAAGAGATACTCCGACTTAAGTGCTGTTCAGTCTGTGTGTAACTTTGGAAACGATCCTCAAAAGGCTTTTTCCAAAGTTACACAGAAGATCCGGCATGTGTAATTGATTTACACTGCCTAATTTTAGGATGCAGTACCGCATCCGCCGCTGGGGGCATTTCGAGTCGAAATGCCGTTGCTAGTATGCAAATTAGCACTTAAGGCGATCCACAAAGCTTTCTAGCTTCTTTTTTGCGCCGTAAGTGTTATTTTGCAAGTGTAAAATTAGGGCTCGTTTTACAAAGTGTAAAGTTAGTCACACCTTGTAAAGGCCCATTGCAGCGACGGCATTTGGTATGCTTTCCCGAGGGAGAACTCCACGTCAATTTGTAAAAAACAAAACCGGCATGGGTTCCCCCCCAGGAGCATACCAGGCCCTTAGGTCTGGTATGGGTTGTAAGGGGACCCCCCCTACGCCGAAAAATTGACGTAGGGGGTCCCCCTACAATCCATACCAGACCCGTATCCAAAGCACGCTACCCGGCCGGCCAGGAAGGGAGTGGGGACGAGCGAGCGCCCCCCCCCTCCTGAGCCGTGCCAGGCCGCGTGCCCTCAACATGGGGGGGTTGGGTGCTCTGGGGCAGGGGGGCGCACTGCGGGCCCCCCCACCCCAGAGCACCCTGTCCCCATGTTGATGAGGACAGGACCTCTTCCCGACAACCCTTGCCATTGGTTGTCGGGGTCTGCGGGCGGAGGCTTATCGGAATCTGGGAGTCCCCTTTAATAAGGGGGCCCCCAGATACCGGCCCCCCACCCTAAGTGAATGGATATGGGGTACATCGTACCCCTATCCATTCACCTGGAGGCAAAAAGTAAAAGTTAATAAACACACAACACAAGGCTTTTTAAAATAATTTATTATTCTGCTCCGGACGCCCCCCCTGTCTTCGTTATTAGCTCAATTACCAGGGGGGGCTTCTTCTTCCGCTCTCCGGGGGTCTTCTTCCACTCTCCGGGGGTCTTCCGCTCTCCGGGGGGGCTTCTCCGGACTCCGGGGGGGCTTCTCCGGACTCCGGGGGGCTTCTTCCATCTTCCAGCGCTGAAGAAGAAGGCACCGGAGAGCTGCAGAAGAACCGGGGTTCGCCGAGTCAAGAGCGGAAGAGGGGAGAAGATGGAAGAAGCCCCCCGGAGTCCGGAGAAGCCCCCCCGGAGTCCGGAGAAGCCCCCCCGGAGAGCGGAAGACCCCCGGAGAGTGGAAGAAGACCCCCGGAGAGCGGAAGAAGAAGCCCCCCCTGGTAATTGAGCTAATAACGAAGACAGGGGGGGCGTCCGGAGCAGAATAATAAAATATTTTAAAAAGCCTTGTGTTGTGTGTTTATTAACTTTTACTTTTTGCCTCCAGGTGAATGGATAGGGGTACGATGTACCCCATATCCATTCACTTAGGGTGGGGGGCCGGTATCTGGGGGCCCCCTTATTAAAGGGGACTCCCAGATTCCGATAAGCCTCCGCCCGCAGACCCCGACAACCAATGGCAAGGGTTGTCGGGAAGAGGTCCTGTCCTCATCAACATGGGGACAGGGTGCTCTGGGGTGGGGGGGCCCGCAGTGCGCCCCCCTGCCCCAGAGCACCCAACCCCCCCATGTTGAGGGCACGCGGCCTGGCACGGCTCAGGAGGGGGGGGGGGCGCTCGCTCGTCCCCACTCCCTTCCTGGCCGGCCGGGTACCGTGCTTTGGATACGGGTCTGGTATGGATTGTAGGGGGACCCCCTACGTCAATTTTTCGGCGTGGGGGGGTCTCCTTACAACCCATGCCAGACCTAAGGACCTGGTATGCTCCTGGGGGGGGAACCCATGCCGGTTTTTTCTTTCAAAATTGGCATGTAGTTCTCCCTCAGGAATGCATGCCGCTGTCATTTTTTTTTTCCCCGACGCAACTTTAAGCCGTTGCGATCCTCAAAACTCGGCGTAACGTAACTTCGCGCATGCGCAGTACGGCCGACGCGCATGCGCAGTACGGCCGGCGCGGGAGCGCGCCTCATTTAAATGGGACTCGCCCCATTTGAATAGGAACGCCTTGCGCCGGCGGAATTTTAGTTACACAGCCTGAAATTTCTAGATAAGTGCTTTGTGGATCAGGCACTTAGGTAGAAACTTTAAGCCAGTGTAACTTAAATTGGATTTTTTAAGTTACGTCAGGTTTTTGTGGATCTGGCCCTCAGTTACTTACGACTCAGAGTTAACTCGTATCTGAATCCAGGCCGGAGTGTTTAATAGAACCAAGAATACAATCTTATATACAGTTTAAAGAGGAGGTAACCAGAACATAAATTAACATGAGCTAATTAACTAATCATTTACCCAGACTAGGCGACTCATAGATATGACCTTTCAGGGTAGACGTCACGTCTCCTCGCTCACCTGCTATACAATACACATTATCATAAGTGTAAACACAGGACGTGTTCACACAATAGCAGGGCCAATTAACACAGAGAACAGACATATGGCTGGAGTTGGTGACATTAGCATCTAACAGTATGTGTCCCAACATTATGAATGAGTCATTCTTCCAATTAACCCGTTGAGTTCAGAATCAACAAACAGTAAATAGTTCTTTACAGATATCCTGGAATATATTGTGAATACTAATTACATAATAATCCCATCTCAGGTAGTCCAAGCGGGGGTAAGCGATTTTTCGCGGGCAATAGCTGGTGTTCTGCTGTTGGCGCTTCAATCATCACAGCACCATGATTGGTATGGTGTCAGATTGATTGAAGCACTTTATTTCTTATATTACATTGTAATATAAATGAAATGGTTCAACTCACCATAATGCAGAATCAGTGGGAGCCCTGAGCGTGTCACTTGCTATGTCGCCTGCCACCAGATGAGGAATGTCACTTGCCACGTCACCTGCCAGTGCCACCAGATGAGGAATGCCACGTCACCTGCCTGTGCCACCAGATGAGGAATGCCACGTCACCTGCCTGTGCCACCAGATGAGGAATGCTACTTGCCACGTCCACTGCCTGCCACCAGATGAGGAATGCCACTTGCCACGTCACCTGCCAGTGCCACCAAATGAGGAATGCCACGTCACCTGCCTGTGTCCACCAGATGAGGAATGCCACTTGCCACGTCCACTGCCTGCTACCAGATGAGGACTGCCACTTGTCACGTCACCTGCCAGTGCCACCAGATGAGGAATGCCACGTCACCTGCCTGTGCCACCAGATGAGGAATGCCACTTGCCACATCACCTGCCAGTGCCACCAGATGAGGAATGCCACGTCACCTGCCTGTGCCACCAGATGAGGAATGCCACATCCACTGCCTGCCACCAGATGAGGAATGCCACGTCACCTGCCAGTGCCACCAGATGAGGAATGCCACTTGCCACATCCACTGCCTGCCACTAGATGAGGAATGCCACTTGCCACGTCACCTGCCTGTGCCACTAGATGAGGAATGCCACGTCACCTGCCTGTGCCACCAGATGAGGAATGCCACGTCACCTGCCTGTGCCACCAGATGAGGAATGCCACATCACCTGCCTGTGCCACCAGATGAGGAATGCCACGTCACATGTCTTTGCCACCAGATGAGGAATGCTACTTGCCACGTCCACTGCCTGCCACCAGATGAGGAATGCCACTTGCCACGTCACCTGCCAGTGCCACCAAATGAGGAATGCCACATCACCTGCCTGTGTCCACCAGATGAGGAATGCCACTTGCCACGTCCACTGCCTGCTACCAGATGAGGACTGCCACTTGTCACGTCACCTGCCAGTGCCACCAGATGAGGAATGCCACGTCACCTGCCTGTGCCACCAGATGAGGAATGCCACTTGCCACGTCACCTGCCTGTGCCACCAGATGAGGAATGCCACATCCACTGCCTGCCACCAGATGAGGAATGTCACGTCACCTGCCAGTGCCACCAGATGAGGAATGCCACCGTCCTATACCGCTTCCTATCAGTCTGGATATAGATATCACATATTCCAGCTGCTCTCAAGCACACAACGAGACGAGACTTGTTTGTCTGCTGAACATGGAGGCCCGGATTCAGATACATTATCGTATCTATCGGCGGGCGTAGCGTATCTCAGATACACTACTCCGCCGTAACTTAGGGCGCAAGTTCCTGTAACGGCTACCCAGGTAGTGAGAGGGTATCAGCCGTTGGAGAAGTCATTTTCCCTGGCAAGTTGCGATATGCAGGTACAGCCGGTATATCCCATCCACGAGATCCAGAGAGAGAGTCAGGTTCAGCTGTAAAATGAGCAGAATAGTAATACCATCGAACGCCCTTTCAAGAACGAGACAGGGCTACGTTTTGGTACACATCACACTGTGGGGAAGCTTCAATCACATTCTTTGAGCTAATTACTAAACATTCCTTCATTAACAGAACTCAAACAAAACACCATCACACAATGGTCTCCTTCCAATCCACATCTCTAGACAGACGTTCTGTCTCCGACAAGTACATTCCACACATAAACAGTATTTAGCATACATAACACCTTTACACAAGGGACAATGAAATGTCTAGGAGTCTATGCAATTAACACCTTTCAAAAGAATGTGTCCCCACATTGAATAGCCAACAACTTGTGATATCTCCAGACATCCTGCAAACATGGATTATGATTCACTTGCCACCCCATCTCCTGGCTCAATCTGTGCCCAAAAGTCGCTCTACAATTAACCCTTTGCATGATGATTATAGATGTCCAGGCAGAATACATAGTTCTGTTACAGTTCCGTATTCAGAAAGAACTTGCGCTCTAAGTTACGGCGGCGTAGTGTAAATGTGTCGGCGTAAGCCCGCCTAATTCAAATGTGGATGATGTGGGTGTGTTTTATTTAAATTACTTGTGACCCCCACGTAATTGACGTTTCTTACGAACGGTGCATGCGCCGTCCGTAAACGTTTCCAAGTGCGCATGCTCCAAATTACACCGCAAACTGTCAATGCTTTCGACGTGAACGTAACTTACGCACAGCCCTATTCGCGAACGACTTACGCAAACGACGTAAAATACGACGCTGTTCGTTCGTTTCCGACATCCATACCTAACATAACTTTACGCCGGAAAAAGCCTTACGTAAACGATGTAAAATAATGCGCCGGGCAGACGTACGTTTCTGAATCGGCGTATCTACCTAATTTACATATTCCTCGCGTAAATATACGGAAGCGCCACCTAGCGTCCAGCGTAAATATCCACTTAAGGACCAGCCCATGTACATATACGTCCACAATATGGCACGTACAGGCACATGGGCGTATGGGTACGTCCTCCCCTATTAGCGGGTGGGGGGTCCGATCGGGACCCCCCCCGCTACATGCGGAGGTCGGGTCCGCTCGGGGAGCGATCCGGGACCACGGCGCGGCTATTTGTTTATAGCCGCTCCGTCGCGATCGCTCCCCGGAGCTGAAGAACGAGGAGAGCCGTGTGTAAACACGGCTTCCCCGTCCTTCACTATGGCGGCGCATCGATCGCGTCATTCCCTTTATAGGGAAGACACGATCGATGACGTCATTCCTACAGCCACACCCCCAAACAGTTGTAAACACATACACAGTGATCCCTAACTCCTACAGCGCCGCCTGTGGTTAACTCCCAAACTGCAACTGTCATTTTCACAATAAAGAATGCAATTTAAATGCATTTTTTGCTGTGAAAATGACAATGGTCCCAAAAATGTGTCAAAATTGTCCGAAGTGTCCGCCATAATGTCGCAGTCACGAAAAAAATTGCTGATCGCCGCCATTAGTAGTAAAAAAATAAAAAAAAATAAAAATGCAATAAAACTATCCCCTATTTTGTAAACACTATAAATTTTGCGCAAACCAATCGATAAACGCTTATTGCGATTTTTTTTACTAAAAATAGGTAGAAGAATACGTATCGGCCTAAACTGAGGAAAAAAAATGTTTTTATATATGTTTTTGGGGGATATTTATTACAGCAAAAAGTAAAAAATATTGCTTTTTTTTCAAAATTGTTGCTCTATTTTTGTTTATAGCGCAAAAACTAAAAACCGCAGATGTGATCAAATACCACCAAAAGAAAGCTCTATTTGTGGGGAAAAAAGGACGCCAATTTTGTTTGGGAGCCACGTCGCACGACCGCGCAATTGTCTGTTAAAGCGACGCAGTCCCGAACTGTAAAAACCCCTTGGGTCTTTAGGCTGCATATTGGTCCGGGGCTTAAGTGGATATGCAACTAAGATACGACGGCGTAAGAGACTTACGCTGGTCGGATCTTAGGGAAATCTATGCATAACTGATTCTACGAATCAGGCGCATAGATACGACCCTGCACACTCACAGTTACTTACGACTCAGAGTTAACTCGTATCTGAATCCAGGCCGGAGTGTTTAATAGAACCAAGAATACAATCTTATATACAGTTTAAAGAGGAGGTAACCAGAACATAAATTAACATGAGCTAATTAACTAATCATTTACCCAGACTAGGCGACTCATAGATATGACCTTTCAGGGTAGACGTCACGTCTCCTCGCTCACCTGCTATACAATACACATTATCATAAGTGTAAACACAGGACGTGTTCACACAATGGCAGGGCCAATTAACACAGAGAACAGACAGATGGCTGGAGTTGGTGACATTAGCATCTAACAGTATGTGTCCCAACATTATGAATGAGTCATTCTTCCAATTAACCCGTTGAGTTCAGAATCAACAAACAGTAAATAGTTCTTTACAGATATCCTGGAATATATTGTGAATACTAATTACATAATAATCCCATCTCAGGTAGTCCAAGCGGGGGTAAGCGATTTTTCGCGGGCAATAGCTGGTGTTCTGCTGTTGGCGCTTCAATCATCATAGCACCATGATTGGTATGGTGTCAGATTGATTGAAGCACTTTATTTCTTATATTACATTGTAATATAAATGAAATGGTTCAACTCACCATAATGCAGAATCAGTGGGAGCCCTGAGCGTGTCACTTGCTATGTCGCCTGCCACCAGATGAGGAATGTCACTTGCCACGTCACCTGCCAGTGCCACCAGATGAGGAATGCCATGTCACCTGCCTGTGCCACCAGATGAGGAATGCCACGTCACCTGCCTGTGCCACCAGATGAGGAATGCTACTTGCCACGTCCACTGCCTGCCACCAGATGAGGAATGCCACTTGCCACGTCACCTGCCAGTGCCACCAAATGAGGAATGCCACGTCACCTGCCTGTGTCCACCAGATGAGGAATGCCACTTGCCACGTCCACTGCCTGCTACCAGATGAGGACTGCCACTTGTCACGTCACCTGCCAGTGCCACCAGATGAGAAATGCCACGTCACCTGCCTGTGCCACCAGATGAGGAATGCCACGTCACCTGCCTGTGCCACCAGATGAGGAATGCCACTTGCCACATCACCTGCCAGTGCCACCAGATGAGGAATGCCACGTCACCTGCCTGTGCCACCAGATGAGGAATGCCACATCCACTGCCTGCCACCAGATGAGGAATGCCACGTCACCTGCCAGTGCCACCAGATGAGGAATGCCACTTGCCACATCCACTGCCTGCCACTAGATGAGGAATGCCACTTGCCACGTCACCTGCCTGTGCCACTAGATGAGGAATGCCACGTCACCTGCCTGTGCCACCAGATGAGGAATGCCACGTCACCTGCCTGTGCCACCAGATGAGGAATGCCACATCACCTGCCTGTGCCACCAGATGAGGAATGCCACGTCACATGTCTTTGCCACCAGATGAGGAATGCTACTTGCCACGTCCACTGCCTGCCACCAGATGAGGAATGCCACTTGCCACGTCACCTGCCAGTGCCACCAAATGAGGAATGCCACATCACCTGCCTGTGTCCACCAGATGAGGAATGCCACTTGCCACGTCCACTGCCTGCTACCAGATGAGGACTGCCACTTGTCACGTCACCTGCCAGTGCCACCAGATGAGGAATGCCACGTCACCTGCCTGTGCCACCAGATGAGGAATGCCACTTGCCACGTCACCTGCCTGTGCCACCAGATGAGGAATGCCACATCCACTGCCTGCCACCAGATGAGGAATGTCACGTCACCTGCCAGTGCCACCAGATGAGGAATGCCACCGTCCTATACCGCTTCCTATCAGTCTGGATATAGATATCACATATTCCAGCTGCTCTCAAGCACACAACGAGACGAGACTTGTTTGTCTGCTGAACATGGAGGCCCGGATTCAGATACATTATCGTATCTATCGGCGGGCGTAGCGTATCTCAGATACACTACTCCGCCGTAACTTAGGGCGCAAGTTCCTGTAACGGCTACCCAGGTAGTGAGAGGGTATCAGCCGTTGGAGAAGTCATTTTCCCTGGCAAGTTGCGATATGCAGGTACAGCCGGTATATCCCATCCACGAGATCCAGAGAGAGAGTCAGGTTCAGCTGTAAAATGAGCAGAATAGTAATACCATCGAACGCCCTTTCAAGAACGAGACAGGGCTACGTTTTGGTACACATCACACTGTGGGGAAGCTTCAATCACATTCTTTGAGCTAATTACTAAACATTCCTTCATTAACAGAACTCAAACAAAACACCATCACACAATGGTCTCCTTCCAATCCACATCTCTAGACAGACGTTCTGTCTCCGACAAGTACATTCCACACATAAACAGTATTTAGCATACATAACACCTTTACACAAGGGACAATGAAATGTCTAGGAGTCTATGCAATTAACACCTTTCAAAAGAATGTGTCCCCACATTGAATAGCCAACAACTTGTGATATCTCCAGACATCCTGCAAACATGGATTATGATTCACTTGCCACCCCATCTCCTGGCTCAATCTGTGCCCAAAAGTCGCTCTACAATTAACCCTTTGCATGATGATTATAGATGTCCAGGCAGAATACATAGTTCTGTTACAGTTCCGTATTCAGAAAGAACTTGCGCTCTAAGTTACGGCGGCGTAGTGTAAATGTGTCGGCGTAAGCCCGCCTAATTCAAATGTGGATGATGTGGGTGTGTTTTATTTAAATTACTTGTGACCCCCACGTAATTGACGTTTCTTACGAACGGTGCATGCGCCGTCCGTAAACGTTTCCAAGTGCGCATGCTCCAAATTACACCGCAAACTGTCAATGCTTTCGACGTGAACGTAACTTACGCACAGCCCTATTCGCGAACGACTTACGCAAACGACGTAAAATACGACGCTGTTCGTTCGTTTCCGACATCCATACCTAACATAACTTTACGCCGGAAAAAGCCTTACGTAAACGATGTAAAATAATGCGCCGGGCAGACGTACGTTTCTGAATCGGCGTATCTACCTAATTTACATATTCCTCGCGTAAATATACGGAAGCGCCACCTAGCGTCCAGCGTAAATATGCAACTAAGATACGACGGCGTAAGAGACTTACGCTGGTCGGATCTTAGGGAAATCTATGCATAACTGATTCTACGAATCAGGCGCATAGATACGACCCTGCACACTCACAGTTACTTACGACTCAGAGTTAACTCGTATCTGAATCCAGGCCGGAGTGTTTAATAGAACCAAGAATACAATCTTATATACAGTTTAAAGAGGAGGTAACCAGAACATAAATTAACATGAGCTAATTAACTAATCATTTACCCAGACTAGGCGACTCATAGATATGACCTTTCAGGGTAGACGTCACGTCTCCTCGCTCACCTGCTATACAATACACATTATCATAAGTGTAAACACAGGACGTGTTCACACAATGGCAGGGCCAATTAACACAGAGAACAGACAGATGGCTGGAGTTGGTGACATTAGCATCTAACAGTATGTGTCCCAACATTATGAATGAGTCATTCTTCCAATTAACCCGTTGAGTTCAGAATCAACAAACAGTAAATAGTTCTTTACAGATATCCTGGAATATATTGTGAATACTAATTACATAATAATCCCATCTCAGGTAGTCCAAGCGGGGGTAAGCGATTTTTCGCGGGCAATAGCTGGTGTTCTGCTGTTGGCGCTTCAATCATCACAGCACCATGATTGGTATGGTGTCAGATTGATTGAAGCACTTTATTTCTTATATTACATTGTAATATAAATGAAATGGTTCAACTCACCATAATGCAGAATCAGTGGGAGCCCTGAGCGTGTCACTTGCTATGTCGCCTGCCACCAGATGAGGAATGTCACTTGCCACGTCACCTGCCAGTGCCACCAGATGAGGAATGCCATGTCACCTGCCTGTGCCACCAGATGAGGAATGCCACGTCACCTGCCTGTGCCACCAGATGAGGAATGCTACTTGCCACGTCCACTGCCTGCCACCAGATGAGGAATGCCACTTGCCACGTCACCTGCCAGTGCCACCAAATGAGGAATGCCACGTCACCTGCCTGTGTCCACCAGATGAGGAATGCCACTTGCCACGTCCACTGCCTGCTACCAGATGAGGACTGCCACTTGTCACGTCACCTGCCAGTGCCACCAGATGAGAAATGCCACGTCACCTGCCTGTGCCACCAGATGAGGAATGCCACATCCACTGCCTGCCACCAGATGAGGAATGCCACGTCACCTGCCAGTGCCACCAGATGAGGAATGCCACTTGCCACATCCACTGCCTGCCACTAGATGAGGAATGCCACTTGCCACGTCACCTGCCTGTGCCACCAGATGAGGAATGCCACGTCACCTGCCTGTGCCACCAGATGAGGAATGCCACGTCACCTGCCTGTGCCACCAGATGAGGAATGCCACATCACCTGCCTGTGCCACCAGATGAGGAATGCCACGTCACATGTCTGTGCCACCAGATGAGGAATGCTACTTGCCACGTCCACTGCCTGCCACCAGATGAGGAATGCCAATTGCCACGTCACCTGCCAGTGCCACCAAATGAGGAATGCCACATCACCTGCCTGTGTCCACCAGATGAGGAATGCCACTTGCCACGTCCACTGCCTGCTACCAGATGAGGACTGCCACTTGTCACGTCACCTGCCAGTGCCACCAGATGAGGAATGCCACGTCACCTGCCTGTGCCACCAGATGAGGAATGCCACTTGCCACGTCACCTGCCAGTGCCACCAGATGAGGAATGCCACGTCACCTGCCTGTGCCACCAGATGAGGAATGCCACATCCACTGCCTGCCACCAGATGAGGAATGCCACGTCACCTGCCAGTGCCACCAGATGAGGAATGCCACTTGCCACGTCCACTGCCTGCCACTAGATGAGGAATGCCACTTGCCACGTCACCTGCCTGTGCCACCAGATGAGGAATGCCACGTCACCTGCCTGTGCCACCAGATGAGGAATGCCACATCCACTGCCTGCTACCAGATGAGGAATGCCACGTCACCTGCCAGTGCCACCAGATGAGGAATGCCACTTGCCACGTCCACTGCCTGCCACTAGATGAGGAATGCCACTTGCCACGTCACCTGCCTGTGCCACCAGATGAGGAATGCCACGTCACCTGCCTGTGCCACCAGTTGAGGAATGCCACGTCACCTGCCTGTGCCACCAGATGGGGAATGCCACATCACCTGCCTGTGCCACCAGATGAGGAATGCCACGTCACCTGCCTGTGCCACCAGATGAGGAATGCTACTTGCCACGTCCACTGCCTGCCACCAGATGAGGAATGCCACTTGCCACGTCACCTGCCAGTGCCACCAAATGAGGAATGCCACATCACCTGCCTGTGTCCACCAGATGAGGAATGCCACTTGCCACGTCCACTGCCTGCTACCAGATGAGGACTGCCACTTGTCACGTCACCTGCCAGTGCCACCAGATGAGGAATGCCACGTCACCTGCCTGTGCCACCAGATGAGGAATGCCACTTGCCACGTCACCTGCCAGTGCCACCAGATGAGGAATGCCACGTCACCTGCCTGTGCCACCAGATGAGGAATGCCACATCCACTGCCTGCCACCAGATGAGGAATGCCACGTCACCTGCCAGTGCCACCAGATGAGGAATGCCACTTGCCACGTCCACTGCCTGCCACTAGATGAGGAATGCCACTTGCCACGTCACCTGCCTGTGCCACCAGATGAGGAATGCCACGTCACCTGCCTGTGCCACCAGATGAGGAATGCCACGTCACCTGCCTGTGCCACCAGATGGGGAATGCCACTTGACACATCACCTGCCATTGCCACCAGACGTGGATTGTCACTGCATTGGTAGTACAGTGGTCCTTGAGTGAGGGCAGGAGAGCGGAGATGCAGGGCTGGCGGTGAGAGATGTGAGCTCTCTGCTCCTCGCCGCACCTCCGACATTCCGCATGCTGTGAGGGGGGGAAGAGCGGTGATGCTAGGCGGGCGGAGAGACATGATGTCATCTCTCTGCTCCTCGCCGCACCTCCGATATTCCGCACGCTGTGAGGGGGGAAGAGCGGTGATGCTAGTCGGGCGGAGAGACATGATGTCATCTCTCTGCTCCCCGCCGCACCTCCGACATTCCGCACGCTGTGAGGGGGAAAAGCGGTGATGCTAGGTGGACAGAGAGACATGATGTCATCTCTCTGATGCCCGCTGCACCTCCGACATTCCTCATGCTGTGAGGGGGGGAAGAGCGGTGATGCTAGGCGGGCGGAGAGACATGATGTCATCTCTCTGCTCCTCGCCGCACCTCCGATATTCCGCACGCTGTGAGGGGGGAAGAGCGGTGATGCTAGTCGGGCGGAGAGACATGATGTCATCTCTCTGCTCCCCGCCGCACCTCCGACATTCCGCACGCTGTGAGGGGGGAAAAGCGGTGATGCTAGGTGGACAGAGAGACATGATGTCATCTCTCTGATCCCCGCTGCACCTCCGACATTCCGCACGCTGTGAAGGGGGGGGAGAGCGGTGATGCTAGGCAGGCGGAGAGACAAGATGTCATCTCTCTGCTCCCCACCGCACCTCCGACATTCCGCATGCTGTGAGGGGGGAAGAGCAGTGACGATAGGTGGGGGCGGAGAGAGATGTCATCTCTGCTCGCCAGCGCGCTTCTCTCATCCGCCCGCCCGCCTGTCTGATCCACCGGGCTCTAACCTGCCCGCCTTACAATGTTATGCTGCCCGCTGCGGCCCGGCTGCAGAGACGCTGCGGCCCGGTAGTGGGCCGCGGCCCGGGGGTTGACGACCCCTGCCTTATACCTCTACATAGAGAGATAGGGAGTCTCTGGCTTCAAAGCCCAAAACCAAGCCTTCCTGGCAGGATCACCAGGGCCTATTTTCGAAATAATAATAATATTTGAGATGTCGGCCATTGTGTTTACATGGAATGTAGCCGTATTATAACCTGGCCTGCGTCTCCTGACTGTTTTCCTGTCTGTATTTCCAGACCAATGACTCCACCCCCCTGCACCTGGCAGCAGCGGGGGGCCACGCGGGTGTTGTGAAGGTGTTGCTGGAGACCGGAGCGTCAGCATCTGATGAAGATGCGGTAAGTCTGGTGTGGGACCCTCTGCAAGGGGAAAGATTTCTGTCCCCAGAGTTCACCTTTAAATGATCGTTATTTGCTGTGATTTATTTGTCAATTTACGAAAAGTGATCACACAGGTAACATTCTGCTAGCTCTTATCAGAGGTTATCGGTATGTTATGCAGAGTGCAGGGGTCAGGAATAACTACCACAGATGACAGGGGTCAGGAGTGACTAAGACAGACTAATGGGGTCAGGAGTAACTAACACAGAGTGCAGGGTCAGGAGTAGCTAATGCAGAGGTCAGGAGTAACTAACACTAAGTGCAAAGGTCAGGAGTAACTAATGCAGGGGTCAGGAGTAGCTAACACATAGTGCAGGTTCAGAAGTAACTAATACAGAGCGCAGGGTTCAGAAGTAAGTAAGATAGATAGCCGGATTCAGAAAGACTTACGACGGCGTATCAGTGGATACGCCGTCGTAAGTCCGAATGCGCACCGTCGTATCTTTGCGCGCGTTCTTAAAATGAGATACGCCTCACTGTTGCTAAGATACGACCGACGTACGTCTCCTACGCTGTCGTATCTTATGTGCACATTTACGCTGGCCGCTAGAGGCGTGTACGTGGATTTACGCGTCGAATATGTAAATGAGCAAGATACGCCGATTCACGAACGTATGTACGCCCGTCGGAGTAAGCTACGCCGTTTACGTAAGACATACGCGGGCGTAAAGATAAACCACCAAAAAGATGGCGCAGCCCATGCAAGGTATGGACGACGGAACAGCCGTCGTATTTTACATCGTTTGCGTAAGCGTACGTGAATGGGGCTGGGCGTAGGTTACGTTCACGCCGAAAGCATTGAGCCAACGTTGTTACGTAGGGAGTATTTGCGACGTGATTCTGAGCATGCGCGCGCATGCGCCGTACAAACGGCCCTCATTTACATGGTGTCACGGTTAATTTAAATGTAGCCCGCCCACTACCTTCCTACTTTGAATTAGGCGGGGTTACGCCGGCCCATTTGCGCTACGCCAACGTAACTTACGGAGCAAGTGCTTTGTGAATACTGGCCTTGCCTCACTATGTTACGTCGGTGTAGTGCAAATGGGATGCGATATGCCGGCCAAAAGATATGCCATTGTATCTGAATCTGGCCCAGAGAGTACAGGGGTCAGGAGTGACTACCACAGAGTGCAGGGGTCAGAAATAACTAACACAGAGTGCAGGCTTCAGAAGTAAGGCAGAGTGCAGGGGTCAGGATTGACTAACACAGAGTGCAGAGGTCTGGAGTGACTAACACAGAGTGCAGAGTTCAGAAGTAAGACAGAGCGCGGGGGTCAGGAGTAACTAAGACAGAGCGCGGGGGTCAGGAGTAACTAAGGCAGAGTGCAGGGGTCAGGAGTAACTAAGGCAGAGTGCAGGGGTCAGGAGTAACTAAGGCAGAGTGCAGGGGTCAGGAGTAACTAAGGCAGAGTGCAGGGGTCAGGAGTAACTAAGGCAGAGTGCAGGGATCAGGAGTAACTAAGGCAGAGTGCAGGGGTCAGGAGTAGCTAAGGCAGAGTGCAGGGATCAGAAGTAGATAAGACAGAGCTCAGGGGTAACTAAGGCAGAGTGCATGGGTCAGGAGTAACTAAGGCAGAGTGCAGGGGTCAGGAGTAACTAAGGCAGAGTGCAGGGGTCAGGAGTAACTAATGCATAGTGCAGGATTCAGAAGTAAGACAGAGCGCAGGGGTCAGGAGTAACTAAGGCAGAGTGCAGGGATCAGGAGTAACTAAGGCAGAGTGCAGGGGTCAGGAGTAGCTAAGGCAGAGTGCAGGGATCAGGAGTAACTAATGCAGAGTGCAGGGTCAGGAGTAACTAATGCAGAGTGCAGGGTCAGGAGTAGCTAATGCAATGTCAGGAGTAACTAATGCAATGTCAGGAGTAACTAATGCAGAGTGCAGGGTTCAGGAGTAGCTAATGCAGGGTCAGAAGTAACTAACACTGAGTGCAAATGTCAGGAGTAACTAATGCAGAGGTCAGGAGTAGCTAGTGCAGGGGTCAGGAGTAGTTAGTTATTTCTGACTTCAGCACTTTGCACTAAGAGTCTAGAGCAGGGGTCCTCAAACTAAGGCCCGCGGGCCGGATCCGGCCCGCCAGTGTGATTTGCCCGGCCCCTGGACTGCCCCATTAATATCTGCTACTTTTTATCACACAAGATGAGAAACATGACAGGACAAAAGGCGGGTCTTTTGAGTTAAGCAGCGGGGCGGTTTCAGCAATCAAACACCTGCCTTTCACTAGCAAAGCCCCGCTCCTTTGTCCGGATTTGCCATGCTTTGCGTCTTGTGTGATTGAGGTAGCAGAGAGGCGGAGTGCTGGGATGTTATAGAAGGGGCAGCAGTGTAATATCGATGGGGGGGGATCTGTGATAGGGTGGGAGATTTGTGATGGGGAGGCCTGTTATGGGGGGCTATGTGAGGAGAGGAGTTTGTGTTGGGTGGGCTTTATGATGGGGAGGATCTGATATGGGGGGGACCTGATATGGGGGCTTTTTGATGGGGGAAATCTGTGATGGAGAGGAGTCTGTGATGGGGGATCTGTTATGGGGGGTCTATGATGGGGTGTTCTGTTATTGAGGGCTTTGTGATGGAGAGGAGTTTTTGTTGGGGGGCTTTATGATGGGGAGGATCTGTTATGGGTTTTTTTTTATGGAGAGGAGTTTGTGGTTGGGGGTAGGTTATTGGGGGCTTTGTGATATAGAGGAGTTTGTGTTGGGAGGGCTTGTGATGGGGGGCCTAATATGGGGGAATCTGATGGGGGAGGAATCTGTAATGGGGTGGTTCCGTGATGAGGGGGGTCTGTGTTGTAGAGGGGTTCTGTGATGAGGGGAGTCTGTGAAATACTAATATGTTTATTAAAATTGTTCTTTATTTTAAATATTGTATTGTTTTTTTTTCCTGTTTTTTTAAACTATAGTCCGGCCCCCCAACAGTCTGAGGGACCGTGAACTGGCCCCCTGTTTAAAAAGTTTGCGGACCCCTGGTCTAGAGGTTCAGGGTAACCAATAGAAATCGCCTCATATGTGCAAAAATGCCCCCAGAAAATGCAGCCATTCAAGGTCAAGATGAAATACAGTAATACCTTGGTTTGAGAGTAACTTGGTTTGAGAGCGTTTAGCAAGACAAGCAAAATGCTTTAATACATTTTGCCTTGATATACAAGCGATGTCTTGATATAAGAGTAGCGTCATGTCACAACTGAGTATATAAAAGAGAAGAGAGGAGCCTCTAAGTGTAGCAATATGGTTACATTTATTGAAGGTGCAACATTTAGCAACTTATTGCTACACTTAGAGGCACCTCTCTTCTCTTTTATACCCTGTAAAACAAAATGTTTTGATATACAAGCGCTTTGGATGACAAGCATGTTTCTGGAACGAATCGCAATCCAAGGTTTCTCTGTAACACTTACTGATAAAAATGGATTCATTACAAATAAAGACATTCAATAATGAAGAGTTCTCTTATTTCCTGTGTGGCAGGAGGGGATGTCTGCTATCCACCTGGCTGCCAAGAATGGGCACATCAATGTTCTAGAAGCGCTAAAGGGCTGCGTCTCCTTCCGTCTCACCAGCACCAAGGTAAAGTCCCGGCATGGGGGGGGGATCTACTATATGTGATGTAAATCTGATCTTCATTCTCACACAATTGTACAGTTTCCTCTTCTGTACTGATCTCGTCTTACTCTGATTCCCCTGCAGAGGCGTTGCTAGGGGGGTGCGGTCCGCACCGGGTGACACCCGCTAGAGAGGTGACACCATTCCATTTTTTTTAGCTGACATACCCAGCCTGCCCTGTGCAATCCCAGCCTGCCCTGTACCACCCCAGCCTACTCTGTGCCACCCCAGCCTGCCCTGTACCACCCCAGCCTGCCCTGTATCACCCCAGCCTGCCCTGTACCACCCCAAACAGCCCTGTACCACCCCATCCTGCCCTGTACCACCCCAGCCTGCCCTGTACCACCCAGCCTGCCCTGTGCCGCCACAGCCTGCCCTGTACCACCACAGCCTGCCCTGTACCACCCCAAACTTTCCCATGCCACCCCAACTTGCCCTGTGCCACCCTAACTTGCCCTGTACCACCCCAACCTGTGCAATGCCACCCTAACTTGCCCTGTACCACCCCAACCTTTCCCATGCCATCCCAACTTGCCCTATGCCACCCTAACTTGCACTATACCACCCCAACCTGCCCTGTACCACCCTAACTTGCCCTATACCACTCCAACCTGTCCTATGCAACCCTAAGTTGCCCTATACCACCCCAAACTACCCTATATCACCCCAACATGCCCTATACCACCTTAACCTGTCCTATACCACCCCACTACACCAACCTGCCACTATACCACTCTATACTACCCTAACCTGCCACTATACTATCATTTACAGGGGCTGGTTTGGGGTGCGCCCCCCGTGCGCTGCCTGCTTGGTGCTGGGCAGCCTATACAGAGGGGGGGAGACACCATGTTTTACCGCACCGGGTGACACCAACCCTAGTGACGCCACTGTTCCCCTGCACACTCTGAGCTCTGAATCTTGTGTTTGGTTTAGGCTCCATTTCCACTAGTGCGACGTGTCATGCGACTTTGGGCGCATAAAGCCGCAGGATAAGTCACAGCCCATTGATTTCAATTGGCACCCATTTCCATCTATGCGACTTAAAGTTGCCGCGACTTTTAACCACTTAAGACCCGGACCAAAATGCAGGTAAAGGACCCGGCCAGGTTTTGCGATTCCGCACTGCGTCGCTTTAACTGACAATTGCGTGGTCGTGCGACGTGGCTCCCAAACAAAATTGGCGTCCTTTTTTCCCCACAAATAGAGCTTTCTTTTGGTGGTATTTGATCACCTCTGCGGTTTTTATTTTTTGCGCTATAGACAAAAATAGAGCGACAATTTTGAAAAAAAATCAATATTTTTTACTTTTTGCTATAATAAATTTCCTCAGTTTAGGCCGATACGTATTCTTCTACATATTTTTCGTAAAAAAATCGCAATAAGCGTTTATCGATTGGTTTGCGCAAAATTTATAGCGTTTACAAAATAGGGGATAGTTTTATTGCATTTTTATTAATTATTTTTTTTACTACTAATGGCGGCGATCAGCGATTTTTTTCGTGACTGCGGCATTATGGTGGACACTTCGGACAATTTTGACACATTTTTGGGACCATTTTTAATTTTCACAGCAAAAAATACATTAAAAATGCATTGTTTACTGTGAAAATGACAATTGCAATTTGGGAGTTAACCACTAGGGGGCGCTGAAGGGGTTAAGTGTGACCTCATATGTGTTTCTAACTGTAGGGGGCGGGGCTGGGCGTGTGACATCATTGATCGTGTTTCCCTATATTAGGAAACACACGATCAATGACAGCGCCACAGTGAAGAAGAACGGGGAAGCTGTGTTTACACACAGCTCTCCCCGTTCTTCAGCTCCAGGACTCCAGCGGCGATTGGGTTCGCGGGTCCCACGGTCACGGAGCTTCGGACTGGGTCGCGCCCGTGACCCACGGCTGGGCACTTAAAGAGGACGTACAGGTACGTGCTTGTGCCCAGCTGTGCCATTCTGCCGACGTATATGTGCAGGAGGCGGTCCTTAAGTGGTTAAAAAGGTAGTATGTAACACAGAGATCATAGGTCAGTGATATGTTAAGCAGATCGCAGGGGTTAGTAGTAGTTAGTGCAGAGTTCAGAAGTGGGTGGTGTAACGGCACCCCAAATGGGACAGGATATTCCATTGCTAAACACAAGGCAGCTACCGACACACCACAGTCAGGCAAACACGACCCATACGAATCCCCCCAGTCAGGCAAACGAACCCCAATAACGAGACACAGCTCTGTTTGAGGTTCAACAGGAAAGTGACCCTTTATTGAGAAATACAGCTCTTATATACAATTAGGATACTGCAGCAACCAAATAAACAATGACCCCACTCCACCCACAACATCACACAATGGTTACCTAATGAGCCCCAATACACATATTTTAGTAGACATCCTGACTCCGGCTCTGACCTAATTTACATGAGCTAATTAACTACAACGGATGATTCATACACCTGACCTTTAGGCTGTCTGTTAACTCACAATACACATTTATCACAGGACTCCTTCACACAATACAGGGTCAATTAGCACAAGCCACAATGAAAGATCCTCAGAAGCCATCCTAGATTAATTTACATCACACCAGACAGACAGGTGGGCTGCAGTCCAAGACATATTCTGCATGTCCATTATTTTCTGGCTCAATCTGTGCCCAAAAGTGACTCCCGTTACAGGTAGTATTTAATACAGTGCATGTGTGCACTACGTGAATGCACGGGTGAGTAGAATGTAATGCAGAATGCAGATATCATTAGTAAGTAATGCAGAGTGCAGCGGTCAGTAGTAAATTACACAGAGTGCAGGGGTCAGTAGTAAATTACACAGAGTGCAGGGGTCAGTAGTAAATTACACAGAGTGCAGGGGTCAGTAGTAAATTACACAGAGTGCAGGGATCAGTAGTAAGTAACGAGTTCAGGGGTCTGTGGAATAAAACACGGAGTGCAATAAAACAGAATAAAATATAATAGTGTAGACAACAGTAGTAAGTAATGCAGAGTGCAGGGTACAGTAGTAAATTACACAGATTCTTTTTTAATAAAATTGTACCAAATGCCAACCACATCTTTCCTCCTTCCAGACCGGACTCACGGCTCTCCACATCGCCGCTCATTATGGCCAACTGGATTTTGTGCGGGAAATGTTAACAAAGGTTCCGGCTACAATGCAGAGCGAGCCTCCGAAGTCCGCTGTGGAGATGTTCCACCTGAAGGAACATGGCGGAGAGGTAAGACACGGAAACATTACTGCTTAACAAAAGCTCTCAATAGACACGTGCAATTCCTTTAGTTCCGAATTTTGACAAATTTGTTAATTCCAAATTTTTTAATTTTCTGATTTCCGAATTTTAGAATTCCAAATTTCCAAATTTTGGAAATTCGGAAATGTAAAAATTTCGTAATTTCTAAAATTTGAAAATTTTGTAATTTCTAAAATTTGAAAATTTCGTAATTTCTAAAATTTGAAAATTTCGTAATTTCTAAAATTTGAAAATTTCGTCATTTCGAAAATTTGAAAATTCAGAATTTCGAAATTTCTAAAATTCTGAATTTAAAAATTTCTAAAATTCTGAATTTAAAAATTTCTAAAATTCTGAATTTAAACATTTCTAAAATTCTGAATTTAAAAATTTCCAAAATTCTGAATTTAAAAATTTCCAAAATTCTGAATTCAAAAATTTCCAAAATTCTGAATTTAAAAATTCAGAAATCGGTAATTCCAAAATTCACAATTCGAAAATTTTCGAATTTCTGAATCTTGGAATTTCCTAATTCCAAATGTTCAAATTTCCAAATTTAGAAATTCAGAATTCCCAAATTATCAGAATTTCCGAAAGAAGCTAAAAAAAACGAATGAAACAAAAATTAACAAATTTTTCGGCAGTGCACATGTCTATCTCTCAATCCATCGAGCTGCAATGGTCATTAAGTGGGTTGTAAACCCTCGTGTTTTTTCACCTTAATGCTTCCTATGCTTCCAGATTCCGATAAGGCCCAGGCCCACAGACCCCCGACAACCACCAGCCAGGGTTGTTGGGAAGAGGCCCTTGTCCCTCTCAACATTTGGGCAAGGTGCTTTGGGGTGGGGGCGGGGTGGGGGGCGCAGAGCCTTATATTATTGGTAATAGTGTGATATGAGAATAAGAGTGAGTGGGAAGTTATATTGGAGGAATAGGAAGGGTCTTATATAGAACAGATGGAGAGTAGACTAATATGTGTCATAAGGGCAAGGCCGATCCACCCTATAGGCTCACTATGCAAGCAGCTTAGGGCCCCGCAAAGCTGCAGGGTGCTCCCCAAATTACTAGAGGCCCCGCCTGGTGAGAAGTCATTTTTGGCCCCTCACCCCCTCTTCTCAACTTGCTGGCTGCATGGGAGAAGAGGTAAGAAGTCAGCACCCCCGCCTTCTCACTTTAATGTAAGATGTCAGTTCCGATGTCAATATTTAATGTGACATGTCACTGTCGGCAGTGCCCCCCACTTCTCAACTTTAATGTGACATATCATTTTGCTTAGGGCCCCAGGGAGGTCAGGATCGGCACTGCATAAGGGTAACAGATTAGTAAGAGGAGAATGAGTAGGAAAACATTTTTTTCATTTGTTTTTTTTTGTTTGTTTTTTTAGTTCTGTTCCTTTTTTGACTATGGATTACATAAAAAGGCAAGCAAGACAATATTACCTAAAGAGAGATTTGCTTGTCCCAACAGTATGTATGTATTGTTTAACCACTTAAGACCCGGACCAAAATGCTGCTAAAGGAAACCTTGCCCCTTTTTGCGATTCGGAACTGTGTCAGACGTTTACAAACGTTTACACACGGCTCTCCCCGTTCATCAGCTCCGGGGACCGATCGCCGCACTCCAGCGGCGATCGGGTCCGCGGGACACGCGGTCCCGGAGCTTCGGACCAGGTCGCGGGAGCGCGCCGCGGGCGCGCGCCCGCGACCCACGGCTGGGTACTAGTACAGGACGTACCTGTACGTACATGTGCCCAGCCGTGCCATTCTGCCGACGTATATATGTGCAGGAGGCGGTCCTTAAGTGGTTAAGTTATCAGTGACAGTGGCGGAGCGTGGGTTGTCAGCGCCTGGGGCGAGGCAAGTAATCTGCGCCCCCCCCCCCCCCCGACCCATGGACTTGCCTATTTTCAGCTAGCTCCATTCTGGTCACATAATCCACTGTGTGAAACAGCAGTGGCTGTAGGGAAGAGGAGAGCATGCTTGATAATGACTGGTAAAGCCTGGAGTGGTGACATCATGCATATGTTCCTATGTCCCATCTTTTGTTGGTGCTCCCTCCTCTCCACACTCGTGACAGCCTCCCTCTAAATTTTGCTCCCGGGGCGGTGGCCCCCCTCGCACTCCCCATGCTACGCCACTGATCACTGAACCATCTGGTCCAAACCTATCATGTAAAAGTTTGGCGGGGTCCATAGGGGAAGAACAGGTAGGAGAGGTGAAGTGGTGACATTTCCTATTTCTAACCAATATGAGAATTGATTTCTGTTATTCTCTGCTGCAGTCTGGATACACTCCGTTGCACATGGCTTCCCAATCCGGCCATGAAAGTCTTGTACGGCTTTTGCTGAACTGCCCAGGAATTCAGGTTGATGCTGCGACCAGCCGGCAGGTAACACCACACTTAAAACAAAAAAAAGTAAACTGTCTTTACTAATTTAACCACTTTCATACCAGGCATTTTCACCCCCTTCCTGCCCAGGCCAATTTTCAGCTTTCAGTGCTGTCATACTTTGAATGAGAATTGTGCGGTCATGCGACTTTGTACCCAAATTAATTTTGATTATTTTTTTTCCCCCATAAATAGAATTTTCTTTTGGTGGTATTTGATCACCTCTGCGGTTCTTATTTTTTTGCGCTATGAACAACAAAAAAAAGAGAGACAATTTTGAAAAAAAGAAACACAATATTTATTACTTTTTGCTATAATAAATATCCCAATTTTTAAAAAAACATTTTTTTCCCCTCAGGTTAGGCCGATACGTATTAAGCGTATAGTGATTGGAATGTGCAAAAGTTATAGGCCCAGATTCTTGTCCACTGGGCGTATCTCTGCGGCGGCGTAACATATCCGATTTACGTTACGCCGCCGCAAGTTTTTCAGGCAAGTGCTTTATTCACAAAGCACTTGCCTGTAAAGTTGCGGCGGCGTAGCGTAAATCACGCGGCGGAATTCAAATTTGGCGGGTAGGGGGCGTGTATCATTTAAATGAAGCGCGTCCCTGCGCCGAACGAACTGCGCATGCGCCGTCCGTAAAATATCCCAGTGTGCATTGCTCCAAATGACGTCGCAAGGACGTCATTGGTTTCGACGTGAACGTAAATGACGTCCAGCCCCATTCACGGACGACTTACGCAAACAACTTAACTTTTTAAAATTTTGACGCGGGAACGACGGCCATACTTAACATTGGCTGCGCCTCATATAGCAGGGGCAACTATACGCCGGGAAAAGCCTAACGTAAACGTTGTAACTTTACTGCGTCGGCCGCGCGTACGTTTGGGAATTCGCGTATCTAGCCAATTTGCATACTCAACGGGGAATCCGACGGAAGCACCACCTAGCAGTCAAAAAAAAAATTGCAGTTACGATCCGACGGCGTAAGAGACTTACACCTGTCGGATCTAATGGATATCTATGCGTAACTGATTCTAAGAATCAGTCGCATAGATACGACGGCCCAGATTAGGACTTATGACGGCGTACATGGCGCTGCGCCGTCGTAAGTCCTATGAGAATCTGAGCCATAACGTCTACGAAAGAGGGGATAGAATTATGGCACTTTTATTATTTTAATTTTTTTACTAGTAATGGCGGCGATCTGCAATTTTTGTCAGGACTGCGATATTGCGGCGGACAGTTCGGACACTTTTGACACTATTTTGGGACCATTCACATTTATACAGCGAACAGTCCTATAAATATGCACTGATTACTGTATTAATGTGACTGGCAGGGAAGGGGTTAACACTAGGGGTTAAATGTGTTCCCTGGGAGTGATTCTAACTGTGGGGGAGGGGAACTGACTGGGGGAGGAGACCGATCTGTGTCCCCATCTCCTCTCTCCCTGACAGGACGTGAATCTCTGTGTTTACACACACACAGAGCTCCACGTCCCTGCTTTGTGAAGAGCAATCGCGGGTGCCCGTGCCACGTAAATTTCGATGGTCGTTCCGACGTCCATACCTTAACATGACTTACCCCTGCTTTATGAGGGGTAAAGTTACGCCGGTCGTACGCCTTATGTAAACAGTGGGGTAGATTCACGTAGCTGCGCTTCCTCTTACGGCGGCACAGCGTATCGTCTTTACGCTACGCCTGCGTAACTTACAGGAGCAAGTGCAGTATTCACAAAGCACTTGCTCCGTAAGTTGCGGCGGCGTAGCGTAAATGGGGCCGGCGTAAGCGCGCGTAAATGTGGAAGGGGGGGCGTGTTTTATGTAAATGTATGATTACCTGACGTAATTGACGTTTTTTACGGACGGCGCATGCGCCGTCCGTGTACATATCCCAGTGTGCATTGCTTCCAAGTACGGCGCAACAACGTATTGGTTTCGACGTGAACTTAAATTACGTCCAGCCCTATTCGCGAACGACTTACGCAAACGACGTAAAATATTCAAATTTCGAAGCGGGAACGACGTCCATACTTAACATTGGCTGCGCCTCCTAATAGCAGAAACAACCTTATGCCGAAAAAGCCTTACGTAAACGACGTAAATAATGTGCGCCGGGCGTACATACGTTGGTGAATCGGCGCATCTAGGTAATTAGCATATTCTACGCCGACAACAACGGAAGCGCCCCTAGCGGCCAGCGTCAGAATGCACCCTAAGATACAACGGCGTAAGAGACTTATGCCAGTCGTATCTTAGGCTAATGTCGGAGTATCTAGCTTTCTGAATACAGAAAGTAGATACGCCGGCGCAGATTTTAATTTACACGGCGTATCTATGGATACGCCGGCGTAAATTCTCTCTGAATCCGGGCCAGTGTATATTAATACGCCGGGCGCAAGTACGTTCGTGAATCGGCGTATCTAGGTCATTTGCATATTTATAATGGGAACGCCGAATGCGTCCAGCGTAACTATGCGCCCACGATACGCCGGCGTAGGCAAGTTACATCGGACGGCTGAAGCCATGTTTTTGGACGTATCTCGCTTTGTGAATCGGCGCAAAGATGCGAAGGCGCACATTTGAAATTACGGCGGCGTATCTGGAGATACGCCAACGTAAATGCTTTCTGAATCTGGCCCCAGGAGTGTCTGTCTCCTGGTTCCCTGGTATTCTCATTGGTTCCTCCAACCAATCTCAATGTCACTATAGGACTCAGTAGAGATGTGGAAGTCTGCAGGAGGAACCACTGAGTGCATTGGAGGACCAGGAGATAGACAGTCCTAAGGCCCCGTACACACGAGAGGATCTATCCGCTGGGATTTATCCGCAGATCAGTTCCAGCGGATAGATCCTGTGGTGTGTACGGCCCAGCGGATATTTATCCGCGGATATTTTTCGGGCCGATGGATTTCCAGCGGATAAAAATTTCTTAGCATGCTAAGAAATCTATCCGCTGGAATCCTGTCCAGCGGATTGATCCGGTGGTCCAAAAACATGGCTTCAGCCATCCGATGTAACTTGCCTACGCCGGCGTATCGTGGGCGCATAGTTACGCTGGACGCATTCGGCGTTCCCATTATAAATATGCAAATGACCTAGATACGCCGATTCACGAACGTACTTGCGCCCGGCATATTAATATACACTGGCCCGGATTCAGAGAGAATTTACGCCGGCGTATCCATAGATACGCCGCGTAAATTCAAATCTGCGCCGGCGTATCTACTTTCTGTATTCAGAAAGCTAGATATGCCGACATTAGCCTAAGATACGACTGGCATAAGTCTCTTACGCCGTCGTATCTTAGGGTGCATTCTCACGCTGGCCGCTAGGGGCGCTTCCGTTGTTGTCGGCGTAGAATATGCTAATTACCTAGATACGCCGATTCACAAACGTACGTACGCCCGGCGCAATTTATTTACGTCGTTTACGTTAGGCTTTTTCGGCGTAAGGTTGTTCCTGCATGATTCGACGCATGCGTGGAAGTCTTTACCTTCCCGCGTCGCGCACGTCGCCGCGCGGATTTCGATCTGATGGTTAGTACAACCATCAGATCAAAATCCGCCAGAGGATTTATCCGCAGGAACGGTCCGGAGGACCGTTTCCAGCGGATAATCCTGTCGTGTGTACGGGGCCTTAAAGTGTCAGCTTCAGAAGAAGAATTTGGGTGGGAATTGCTTTTGAACAGATCAGCGAGGAGAGAGAAGTATTTGTGAAGGTCTTTTTCAAGAAGCCCTTTTTTAGCTATTCAATGTTCCTGACAGGGTCACTTTTGGATGCTTTCAGGGATGTAAACTACTACATAAATATATGATATATATCATAAAGATTATTTTTCTTTTTGCTCACCTTCCACCCAAGGGATCTACACCTATTCATCTTGCGGCTCAGAACGGTCACACGGCAGTTGTCGGGCTGCTTCTGAGTAAATCAACATCTCAACTGAACATGATAGACAGCCGCGGATGCTCATGTCTCCACTTGGCAGCGGCTAATGGCCACAATGAGATGCTAAGAACTCTGATTGGACAAGGAGCTGACATCAATGTGACTGACAAGGTACTAATTTTTTTATTTTAGTTTTAAGTGGTTGTTAAGATGCTCTAACCTGTATACAGCATCAGCACTGCCTCCTATTGTAGTATCCCCCTCTGTGTGTGATTTATAAAAAATAAATGCTGCAAATACCTAATTTCCCTGCCAAGATTGAGATCACATGACTGGTCAGCTTTCTTCTTTCCTCCTCTGAGAGATGCAGCAGGGCGGGGCTGAGATTCCTCTGCTGATGTCAGTCTGGAGGGGAGGAGAGAGCTGGCTGGTCATGTGATCGCAATCTCGGCTCTTAAATTAGGTATTTACAGCATTTATATTTATAAATCATTCACAGAGGGGGACACTGCAATAGGAGGCAGTGCTGGAGGTGTATACAGGTTAGTGTTATGAGAGCAGCGGGAGGGGGGAGGGGCGGCTCAACCACAGACAGAGAGGGGAGGGGGAGGAGGACACAGGAGCAGAGAGGAGAGCAGATAGCAGGCTGTTGATGACAGAGGCACGTAAACTGACCACGGTGTCGGGGCTCAGCAGCCATGCTTCATAGTGGTCAGTTTACACAGGGAAGGGGAGAAACTGGCAGTTTTTTAGGTGTTACAGGGGGCCAATTGACACAGGACAAGCACTGTGTCATATAACATGCTCTAAAGGAGCAGGATCCATTTTTTTGTGTTAACAAACGTTTTAAATAAAGTAGGGGAAACTGTCAGATTTTTATTGCGGTCTGTGTCCTCATTCCAGATTTTTTCTAACTTCCGGTTTGATTAAACCTGTATTACTAGGACAGGATTTGAGGGGGAAATCTATCTAAAGGAGTACCGGTTAGCAATAAAAACACAACAGGAGCTCTAAACTTTTCTCTATTCAAAAATTAAAATTAAAGTTTGGGCTGCACATCTAATTCAAATCTAGACCACTAAGAACTGAGCGATCAAAGACTGCTGTCGGTCATCGTCTTTATGCTCTGCCCTTCCAGCTCTCACTGGATCACTGGGCTGTGGAGGGGGCGGAAGTGGCTGTCTCAGTCTCCCAGCAGTTTGCTAAGAGGCTGATCCAGGTGCCAATCCAGGAATCTGGGTGGATCCCGACTGTAAAGCAGTAAACTGTAAACCGGATTAGTGACATCAGCCAACAGCAGACTTTAGCCCACTGTCAGCTGAATCTGGGTCACAGGAGTGGAGAACGAAGTGCACTTCTGTGGCCCACAGGAGAAGTAGGGCCAAAAAAGCCTTGGCTCTACCTCTCCTTTAGGCCCCTTTCACACAAACGGACCGTTCAGGTCCGCCTGAACGGCCGCTCCATGCATCTCCATGGAGCGTTGGATGTCAGCGGAGACATGTCCGCTGACATCCGACCTGATCCAATCCGCTAAAAACAGACCCCATCCATCCATGGCGGATCGGATCGGGTGAGGTCTGATGAAAACGGACATGCTGTCCGTTTTAGTCCGATCTCTCCATAGGAGACAGCGGGGCCCGACAAGCCCCTCCCCGCTCAGTGAGCAGAGAGGAGCTTGTCATCCGCCAGCTCAGCGGAGATCAACGGACTGATCCTCCGCTGAGCTGGCGGGAGCAGGCGGACTCTGTAGCGACGAAGTCCGACTCATGTGGAAGGAGCCTTAATGTGACTTATGCCTTGAACACACGGTCGGACTTTTGACCATGCAAAAGTCCGCCGTAAGTCGATCGGAAGTCCGACAGAAAGATAGAGAACAGGTTCTCTATCTAAGGTCCGTCGGACTTCCGACAAAAAAAGTCAGATGGAGGCTACACACGGCCGGACTTTCTGAGAAAAAAAGCCCGTCTGACTTTTTTTCTCGGAAAGTCCAGTCGTGTGTACGAGGCATTACCACTACTAGATAAACCATGACCACTATAAATGAGAACCTTCGCAGACAACCATCAATGTTTGTGAAGGATTTCATTTATCCAGGTCATGGTTTATCTAGTAGTACATGGTCACATTCAGTTGGACTTGTTCCATAATGTTAACTATATTTGGTAGCTCAATAAAGCCACTTCTTCTTTGACATCAATTCACACCTTCACCTTCAGCCAGGTGAATTGAAGAATTGACACCCGCGTCAAGGTCCTGACTCCAAAAAGGGATGATGTCATTAGAACGGGGGGCTCCACAACTTTCACTTCTTCCATCCTATTCTTGGACAATCAACAGCAACACATTCCATGGTGATTGGATTAAGGTGTTGGTGCTTCCTGTGCTGTGGTATTTTCCTGACCCTCATTAGAACTGAGGAAGTGGCTTGGATTAGTTACGAAATGTCTTTAACATTACAAGGCCTTTAGCAACTTTTATGCCAGAGAGTTAACAGTAACCGGATTTGCCAATATCGGCACTTTACCGCGCAAATGCAGCTAATATCGCTTTGGCGCATACGGGTGCACGATACAGCAATTCGGCGCATGCGTATTGGAGCGCGCATAACGTAAATTCCCTTGCTGGCCTATAAAAGGCTGCTCAGTCCCATGTTTAGTTGCTGGTTTGACTCTCAGCTTCCTGTGTTTCCTGCTTCAGTACCCTGCTATACTGTGATTACCCGTTGTGACCGTCTCTCCTGTGTTTGACCCCCGGCTTGCCTAAGGACTTCTCTACTCTGCCTGCCTCCTGTTTTTGACCCCCGGCTTGCTTAAGGACTTCTCGGACTCTACCTTGCCTACCTCCTGTGTTTGACCCCCGGCTTGCCTAACGACTTCTCTATCTCGCAGACCTGCTGGGTTTGAACCCCAGCCGGGCCTCTCACCCCAGACTGGTATCAAGCCAACCACAGTGCGGTAACCAGCTTCTCAGTGATCGTCATGCAAGATCTAGCCTGCTGGTGGCTCGTGCCTCTTTGTGCCCTTCACCCGCTGTATCATCTCCAGGGGTGGAGCGCATGTAGTGATATCGTATAGTAGTTAGATAATTAATATTTAGGTATTAGTATGATGATGTAAGTAATCTTCCGCAGCAACCCGATTCTTCCAGAGAGATGCACTTTTATTGACTTCCAACACAGAACAAAGTCCAATACTTGCAACAGATGACAAAAATCCAACAGAGTAAATATGACAAAGAATAGTAGCTTCAGAGTCCCATCTTTCCTAGACCATTCCTAGACCTGTGCCTTCATATCCATGGAGTATGACAAGACTGACTGAATGCCAGCTTGAATGTCCTCTCAAGTATTGGTCTGACACTAGGGGGGGGGGCTGTTCTAGGTCAACCAAATGTTTCCCATGAATACCCCCTCAAGTCTAATTACCATCAATAAATACTTCTTCTATGGTCCTTTATCATCCTAAGGCCCCGTACACACAACCGTATTATCCGATGAAAACGGTCCGCCGGACCGTTTCCATCGGACATGTCCGCTGCCAGATTTTGGTCTGATGGCTGTACACACCATCAGACCAAAATCCCAGCGGAAAACAAACGCGGTGACGATGACGCGGCGACGTGCGCGGCCCTGGAAGTCCAATGCTTCCACGCATGCGTCGAATCAGTACAACGTATGCGAGGGATGGCGGTCGGGCGGACGTGTCCGGTGAGTCTGTACAGACGACCGAACACGTCCGACGGACAGGTTTCCAGTGGACAGATTTCTTAGCATGCTAAGAAATTTTTATCCGCTGGAAACTGTCCGATCCGCCAGACAATTGTCCGCTCGGGCCTACACACGACCGGATCTGTCCGCTGGAACTGGTCCGTCGGACCAGTTTCAGCGGATAGATCCGGTCGTGTGTACGGGGCCTTAAGTATGTAAACAATGTACCCTTTGAAATGTTCAAATAGATTAACAGGCCATGCCTCACACACCTAGGTAGACTTGCATAAGATCAACTCATCAAATGATCATCAGCTGTTCCTTTGATATGTTAAAATTTAGTTGGCTCGGACAACCCAACCATTGTCAACTGAATTCTGGCCTGGTCAATATTGTACTGTATGTGTACATATATATAATATCCCACTCAAATCGGCCAACATATTACAACAGCGCGCTTAGCTGCAAGGGGAGCCACTCTCAGCATCCCGGCCTTGGTGAGTACCCCTGACTTTTCAATAGAAATTTGAGATTGGAATACTCTAGAAATCAACAACTTTAATCAAACTAATGAAGGATTGAGGTAAACAAACAGATAACTATTGCGCTGGAAGGTTGAAGTTCATACTTCCAATACACGCCTGCAATCCAGGTGTCTTCCTCATCCAGTATTTTGGTAATGGGCATTCCTGAATACTGCCACGTTCTCTGCAGTGAGCTCAGACTAGCGTGTGATGCATTTACAGGTGGTGTCCAAGATGCTCAGGCATACAAAAACTGCATTGAATGACACTGGGTGTTCAACAAAAAAGTAATTTAAGACATTTTCTGCCAAAGGCAATTGCAAACCCATATCCCTTGTGGTTGACTGTTTGTGATTCTTTTTACGTAGAATGGGTGGTGCCCGCTCCATTTTGCTGCAAAGTCTGGTTATCTCAACACTGTGCGTTACCTGGTGGAATGTGGTGCTAACCCGACCTTGGAATGTAACGACGGGAAGACCGCCATCCAGTACGCGGCTGATGACAACCACCAGGAGGTAGTAAGCTTTTTACTGAGGAAAAACCACAACACCCTCAAACTGACAGAGGACAGGAAGGTAAGTCCTTCTCTTTTCATAGGGTTTGATTGTAAAGTTGATCTCTGGTAAGCTTAAAAAATGTCCTTCCTTACACCCTATTCAGGATATAATTATATAATGCTTGTTTAGTCTTGGAGGGAAATGCATACCCTTTTCCACAATCATGCAGACTTTCCCTCTGCTGGTCCCGGGAAGTCACTCTTCTTCTCTCTCTGATGTCACACATACAATGTAGGACCAACAGCCTCTGCTTCTCATGCATTAAATGTGATGATATCGAGGGCTGCTGTTCCAGAAGGGAAATGATGAAGACCGAAGTACCAGTTGCCAGGGGACTTAGGAATAAGTTAGTATTACTCTCTATTACATTCACCCTACACTAGACAAGCATTATATTCTGTACATAAAGGGTAGAGCAGGGGTAGGCAACCTTGACCCTACAGCTGTGGTGATACTACAAATCCCATGAGACATTGCAAGACCCTGACAATCACAGGCATGACTCCTAGAGGCAGAGGCATGATGAGATTTGTAGTTTCACCACAACTGGAGGGCCGAGGTTGTTTACCCCTAGGGTAGAGGATCATATTAAAGTTGCCTGCAGCTCTCTGCGCAGGATGGGGTTTCCGCTGTTGTTCATACAATGGTTACAGACGATATACAAAGCCCCTACCTCAGCCATTAAACTAGGAGGGGGTCTGTCCCAGCCGTTCCCATTGTCTAGGGCAGTGGTTCTCAACCTTCCTAGTGCTGTGACCCCTTGATAAAATTTCCCAAGTTGTGGGGACCCCTAACAGTAAAATTATTTTTGTCATGTGGGTAGTCAGCACCCAAGGCAAGTAATTTGCACCTCTAACCCACGGACCCTCTATCCTCTCCCTTCCATGTATTCTCTATTTTTATTCTTTCTCCTTGTTGAGGGGGTGGGGGGAATGGGAAGTGTAGCAGTGCTGGGGGAGTTCTGATCATCCCATTTAGGTGTTCTTGATCAAATCTGCTGATCTGAGAACTGTAGTGAGGACTTTTAATGGCAAATATAATCACAGGCAATGTTACTCACTGTGTCTCTTCGTAGTGTCTCACAGCAGTGACCCCTATGCTGAAATAAGGAAATAGGGTCTCCTCCAGCCCCTCCCACTTGACATTCCTCACCAGTCAGCTGACCCCTAGTCTCTGCCCCCATCCATGCCGTGAACTGGGCAGCTGCGAATAGGTGAGTGGGCGGCCGTGAAAAGGCTGGGAGAGTGGTGCGCGATTCAGGAACAGCCCGGGGTTTGGTGACCCCTGGCAAATCGTAATTCGACCCCCGAGGCGGTCCTGACCCCAAGGTTGAGAACCACTGGTCTAGGGGCACCAGGCAGGGCTGCCCTCTCTCTCCGGCCTTATTTGCCATCGCCATTGAACCGGTGGCGGAAGCCCTCCGTACATCCCCACTCATTCGGGGACTGCGGATTGACTGGCTGGAAGTGAGTGTAGCTCTGTAGGCGGACGACCTCCTCCTCTTCCTTAATGACGCGGGATCTTCACTGACAGGTACATTGCAGGTTTTGGACTCGTTCGCCCCAATTACACGACTGCGGGTAAACTGGTCCAAATCGCTTCCTATTGCCCGGGAGCAGGCCTCCCCAGATTTGCCGCTTCTGTGGGTGGAACATTTCCGTTACCTTGGGGCGGAGATTTCTAGGCAGGCCGCAAACTACATAAATCTGAATCTGTCCCCAGTGGTCCGGGAGGTTCGGCAGAGGCTGAGGGCATGGGAGTCCCTCCTCCTATCGTTGTTAGGTCGCATTAACCTGAATAAAATGAAGGTCCTACCGAAATGTATCTATCTTTTTAGGCACTCGCCACAGGGGATTCCCAAATCCTTTTTCAATCAACTCAACAGTATGTTCTCCTACTTTATCTGGGAACCCCAGTCCCTAAGGTATAGGTGGACCACACTGCTGCGGGCGGCCTCCCAGGGGGGGACTGGCGTTCCCTGACCTACACAAATATTTCTTGGCCGCACAGCTGGTCACAGCGGCGTGGTGGTTGAATCTGGATGCTGCCAACTCCGCTGTGCTTCTGGAAGCGGCAGTGGTACAATCTGTGGAGGCCCTTAAGTTTCTGCTCTTCCGGGCCCTCTTGCTCCCTATAGCCTGACCACATCCATGCGCACCACCCTACAGGCGTGGAGAGTTGGTCTAAAACTCGAACCTTATCCGAAAGGGGCGAACTACCCAAATGCCCCCCTGTGGTGCAACCCCAGCTTGGCCCACTTCTGCACGATACCAGAGACACACGTGTGGGCCAAATTTAACGTTAAAATGCTTTCCCAAGCCACCATCTTCGGGAAGGGAATCAGGAAGTAAAGCCTTATGGCTTCACTTCCTGGTCCCCTACTGCGCAATGCCACTGGTCCCTGCTGTCTTCTGGGACCCGTGTGTATCCCAGAAGACAGCGGAGAGGGTGCAGGACGTGGTGTAGACTGCGGCAGATAATGCGGGGGTCTATGCCCGGAAGTGGGTGCAAATACCTGTCTTAGAAAGTATCTTCCCCCCCCCCCCCCCCCCGGAAAGGTGCCAAATGTGACATCGGAGTGGGGGAGGAATCCGGACAGCGCAGGTTCCATTTGTGTGTGGATCTCCGCTTTAAATTATAAAGAAGGGAGTTGAAGGGCTGATCTTGCTTGTATAGGCTAGTGGGAGAGGTGAAGCTGAAAACCCCTATTTGGTCAATCAGCCCATGAGAATCCAACCCAAATTAATGGGTAGATATCTGTAGTAGGCAGATTGCTCACTAATGCATAATGTATCTGTTTTAATATTTGCTAGTTGATATATATATATTTTTTTTTTTTTTTTTCAGTTTGTTTTTGACCTAATGGTTTGTGGAAAGCTGAACAACAACAGAATCATAGAAGAATACATTCTAAACTCGAATGCTCCTCTGGATACCGCAGTGAAGCTTTCCAGAGCATTCCATGTCACTGCACTGAGGGAGAAGGAACGGTCAGTAGACCTGCTCAACGCTGCCAAATACAGCGAAACAATGGCCACAGAGCTCCTGACCATAGCATCTGGCAGCAAAAATGCCGGGTATATCCTCAGGTCAGTGGACCACCGTGGAACTTCCATACTCGATTGCTTAATTGAATACGAGCAGAAGAATGTGGTGGCTCATCCGGCTGTTCAGAAGTACTTGACCGAAGTCTGGTATGGCAACTTGGACTGGACTGCTTGGAAGTTGGTCCTTCTTTTTTTTACCTTTTTAGCCTGCCCACTCGTTTGGTTTGTCTTTTCTCTACCTCTCAAGCACAGGTTTAACAAAATCCCCATAATGAAGTTCATGAGTTATCTGGCATCTCACATATTTCTACTTGTACTATTCATCTTGACCATTGTCTATCCTCCACTGAGCCCCATTCATGAAGGACACATGGTGCCTAATTGGAACGAATGGCTTTTGTTGGCCTGGCTGTCGGGTATGTTGGTTTCAGAGCTCACCCACCAACAAGAGCGGGCCGGTCTTGCCTGGATTCGAGTGTTTGTTTTGGGGTTTTCTGCCGTTGCCTTCTTCTGCCACCTGCTTGCATTTATCTTTACGGACATGGATCGCCTTCACTGCCTATTTGCCAGAAACATGTTCCTTGGCATTGCCATGACTCTGTCTTTTGTCCAGTTTTTGGAATTCCTCACTTTCCACCACCTCTTTGGACCTTGGGCCATCATCATAAGAGATCTCATCAAGGATCTGACAAGGTTTGCGGTCATCCTTGCTTTGTTTCATGTGGCCTTCACCATGCAACTGTCTGCTGTCTACCAGCCAGTCTACCCAGAGCCAAGTGCCAACTACTCATATAATGGGTCAATGACATTTAGAAATGATTCCAACATCCAGGATCCTATCGACATCACTGTTCTCTTGTTCTTCTCATTGTTTGGCCTGGTGGAACCAGGAAGCCTTCCATCTCTCAGCAGGACTCCGCAGTTCACCTTTTTTATTGTTCGTTTTGTATTTGGAGTATACCTTATTGTAACTCTCATCGTCCTTATCAATCTACTGATTGCTATGATGAGTGACACATACCAGCGTATACAAGCTCAGTCGGACACAGAATGGAAATTTGGAAGAGCCACACTCATCAGAGACATGACCAGAAAACCTGGAACCCCGTCTCCTTTCAACCTTTTCACAAACCTGTTTTACTACATCAAACTACTCTGCAAGCATAAAGGTAAGACTGAGAACACCTGTTTTTTTTCACTACAATGTCCCTAAACCCATGTGCTTGTACACTATGGCCCGGATTTACATACATCGGCGCATATTTATGCCGGCGTAGTGTATCGAATATACGCTACGCCGACGCAGCGCAGAAAGGCAAGCACAGTATTCACAAAGCACTCGCTCCCACTTGCTCCCAAATCTACGCTGGGTTTTGAAAGCGTAAGTCCTCGTAAGTGGAAGTGGGCGTGAGCCATGCAAATGAGGCGTGACCCCATGCAAATGATGGGCCGAGCGCCATGCTTTCTCCAAGCTTATAACCTCTATGCAGGAAGCTATGCTTGTAACGAAACGCCCCACACTCCGCTTGAGTGCTTTTGTCATATACCACTTCCCCCCAGTCTGAATATAGATATGAGATATTCCAACCGCTATCAACAATCAAGACAATACTCGTTTGTTTGCTGAACATGAACTGTTTATTAGAACAAGAATACAAGTCTTATATACAGTTGAAGAGGAGGTTCCCCCCTCCTGCTCATATTACTCTAACAATCCACCTGTAACCAGAAACATAAGTAACATGATCTAATTAACTAATCCCTTAAAGCAGCCGATGTGACTCCGTGCCCTCCTGGGCATTGTTATGATTAATCAGGATTTCACTACAGGTCAGACTTGTTGTCACCGAGCTTCACACAGTAGATTATACATTATCATAAGTATAAACACAGGACACCTTGACACAATAGCAGGAGCTCCAGCAGGAGTCGGCCCGTCTTCTACATTCTACAGAAGCCAATGTGATCAGCTCTCTCAACTAACATGTTGAGTTCAGAATCAAACAAATCAAGAATAGTCTACATATATCCTGGGAGATATTGTGGATAAATATTACTGTCCCATTTTATGTAATTAAATACATATTTTCTCAGTCGCCCTGTGCCAGGGTTGCACAGGGTGACTTGAACATAAGAGGTGCATGGGGAGCTGAAACAAGGGTTTCCCAATCTTTCCAAGGGAAACAGGCCCCCCCCCCCGTCACACCGTCAGCACATGGGTTTAGGGACATTGTCGTTTACGTAAGGCTTTTTCCAGCGTAAAGTTAGTCAAACAAATAGCTGGCCTAGCCAATGTTAAGTATGGCCGTCGTTCCCACGTCGAAATTTTAAAATTTTACGTAGTTCGCGTAAGTCGTCCGTGAATGGGGCTGGACGTAATTTACGTTCACGTCGAAACCAATACGTCCTTGCGGCATACTTTGGAGCAATGCACACTGGGATATGTCCACAAACGGCGCATGCGCTGTTCGTTAAAAACGTCAATCACGTTGGGTCACTAGTCATTAACATAAAACACGCCCCCCTGTTCATCATTTGAATTAGGCGCGCTTACGCCGGCCCATTTACGCTACGCCGCCGTAACTTAGGAGGCAAGTGCTTTATGAATACAGCACTTGCCTCTCTGACTTACGGCGGCGTAGCGTATATGCGATACGCTACGCCGCCTCCAAATTAAGCCGCCATACCTGAATCCAGCTATTTGAGATGTTCTCCTTTTACGGCTTGGCAGTGTCAGCAAGGCTCGGTAAATGGTGTCACCAAAATAACCTCTTTCACTTGAAATTCCTCTCATTGTCAATCAATACTTGTTCTTTTTCACAGGAAAGATGTGCTCGGCTAATGCTAGAACGCTAATGAACGAAGAAGAGGTAGAGGTCTTCCCGGACACTCACTCTATAGACTTACTGGCCCACTCGTCATTCGGGTGGGTTAGGACCACTGCCAAGAGAACCATGCAGGTTTCACCAGAAGGTAACTAGCCATATCTCCGATGACCACGTATTAAGTAAAAAATGTTATCCAGCAAAACCTTTTTTATTGCATGTAGACCACACAGGTGTGCAGCATGTATGTTAGGATATACATTTGGCCTTATAGCAGAACTAGGGTGACCACGTGTCTCGGACTGCCCGGGATTGTCCCGTAATTGATATCTTTGTCCCTGGTCCCGGGCACCTTCGTTCCGGGACAATACAGTGTCCCGGAATTGCCCCCTTGGCCGATCTGATGCCCGCTAAAAATTGCCACCGCATTGCCGCTGTCCCTCACTGCCCGCTGTGCTAGTTCTGTCCGGCGAGACCGCTTGATTTTCCCCTCAGACGCTGCCTGGCTCACTGCCAAAACAACTGGTTGCTAGGCATAGCCCAACTGGTGTCTAACAACCAGTGACGTCACGATGAGGAGGAGAGTGGAGCCCCAGCATTCCGAGCGAGCCGGTGGAGGATTCCGCCTTGCGCCTAAGCTCCGCCCTCGACTCCGCCCCCGACTCCGCCTCTTCCCTGATGGCTGTTCCAGCGCTGGAAGAAAGGTAAGCTAAATGCTCCCTGCACTGCCCTAACTCTGACTGACTCATGGTCACTCTGCTCCGTCCCATACACTGCACCCCTCCAGTCATGCTGTACATTATACTGCCCTCCACTACTACCCCTCCCATCATACTGCCCTTCACTACTACCCCCTCCCAACATACTGTCTGCCCTCCACTGCCATCCCTCCTATTATACTGCCCTCCACTGCCACCCCTGCTATAGTACAACCCACAGCAGAACGTGACAGCAGGAGAGAGGTATGTGTACATCCTATCACTAAGCACCATTGTCCCTCCATCCACCCCACGATCCCTCCATCCACCCCACTGTCCCTCCATCCACCCCACTGTCCCTCCATCAACCTCACTGTCCCTCCATCCACCCCACGGTCCCTCCATCCACCCCACTGTCCCTCCATCCACCCCACTGTCCCTCCATCCACCCCACTGTCCCTCTTTTCACCCCACTGTCCCTCTATTCACCCCACTGTCCCTCTATCCACCCACTGTCCCTCTATCCACCCCACTGTCCCTCCATTCATCCCACTGTCCCTCCGTCCACCCCACTGTCCCTCCGTCCACCCCACTGTCCCTCCGTCCATCCCACTGTCCCTCTACTAACTGTCCCTTTATCCATCCCACTGTCACACTGTCCCCCTATCCACCCCACTATGTACAAATTACCCCCTGCCATACACTCTGCATTCCCTATTTAACATTACCACATTCTGCACTATATGAGTCATCCCAGACTCTCTTTAATAACACCCCCTTTAAGCGCAATTTAAGACCTGTCCACTGTTCCCCACAACGCGCTTTGTGCAACACATTGTTCTTCTTGATGCCTAGGGCCCACTTTTGATCTTCCACTGGGCCCACTGATTTCATACGCCCCTTCCCCAAAAGTCGTATTTTTTTTCCAAAAATCGCCTTTTTTTGGGGGGGGGGGGGGGTGTCCCTGAATGGCAGTTTGGAGATGTGGTCACCCTAAGCAGAACAACACTTGGGATGTACTGCAATGCAACACGAATGCCTAAATTGTACAAACACCCAAAACTTTTTATAGTTTTAGATAGAGTGGAGAAAAGTTAAAGGTTTGCGTTTTTTCACCTTAATACATCCTATTTCTAGACATGTGCACAACAAAAAATGTTGTATTTTTTTTTTTTCGTTTCGTCTCGTTCCGTAGATTCGTAAAGATTCGTAATTTCGTAAGACGCAAGTTTTCCTATTGGGACCCGTTCGTATTTTCGTAACAGTTTTATTTTCGTTTATACTGAATGATTCGTAATTCTGTCTAATTTATTTTCGTTGATTCGAAATTCGTAATTTTGTTAGATAATAATTTTCGTTTAATGGATTCGTAATTTTGTACTTTCGTAAATACATCGCAACACGCGGCTAATTCATATTAAGATATACTTTCTCTTAAGCCCCGTACATACGGTCGGACTTTTTGCCAACAAACGTCAAAATGAGCATTTTCCAAAAAATCCAACCGTTTGTACGCTCTATCGGACAAACTTTTTCGATTTTAAAAGTCCGGCCAACTCCCTTCAGACAAAAATCAACGGAAATGTTTGTTTGAAGTCTGATCGTGTGTACGAGGCTTTACACTGTACAATGTGACTCAGCACAAAAGAGATAAGCTGATTGGCTAAGATATTAAAGTGGAGTTCCACCCATAAATATAACATTACATCAGTAGTTTTAAAAAAAATTCATTAGTCCTTTACGAAAAAATTTTTTTTTTTTAGATGCCTTCAAAGTGTTGTTGCTAGACAGAATAGTTAATCTTCCCACTTCCTGCACCTAGGTGCTTAAGCTTCCTAACCTACACCGCACAGACTCCTGGGAATGTAGTGGGTGTAACTTTCCAGGAGTCTGTGCACTCCCCAGTCACAAAGAATCATGTGACTTGGACGGCACAGGTGCTGAAACCTGATCTGACACTGCTTGTGCAGCACTGAGCATGTGCTAGATCTGCAAGGCTGAAATCCAGGAAGTCATACAGTCTGGCTTCATGATGCCCACACTTAAGATGGCCCCAGTCAATTTCTATTTTATAAAGTGTCTAAATGCTGTAACAACCTAACAAAACGGACCTTAGTTTACAGACTAACTTTACTAGAATACATTAAGCTTGTGTATTACAGGGGTATTTATATTTAAAAAGTGAAATTGTGGCCGGAACTCCGCTTTAAGTAATCACTCACTAACTACACTGCCCAGTGTCCATTCGAAAGAACGATACAAGTACACAAATTTACGAACAGAAAAAGAAACGGATTTACAAAACACACAAATGAACATACGAATGAAAATACGAACAGACAAAGGATTTAAAATACGGAATGCAAATCGTTCGTTATAGATGTCATTTTCGTTCCTTTGCTTTTTCGTTGTTTCGTATTTTAGTAAGATTGTCCAATCATGCGTTCGTATTTTCACTTGTTCGTTATTTTGCTTATTCGTAATTCTGTAATTTTCGTATTTTGGTTCTTTCAGCTTTTCGGATGTTCGAATTGATACGAATGTACGAATACTAACAAATTCATACGAAAATCCATTTGTTACGAACGGGAACGCACATGTCTACCTATTTCTCAAAAGTAGTTCCTGTACTACTTTTGGCGACTTCAGCATGCGATTTGTATGGACATCTGTGCAAAAACCAGAACAGATGTCTCTGAAATCGCCCCCAAAGTCGGGACTGACATGCAGGAATGAACTTGTGCGAGTTCAGCTGAACTCGTTCAATTTCATTCCCGCTGTCAGTGTGAACCTGGGCTTATAAATATATATATATATTTTTTTTTTACTGCGCTTAGGCTCTAAAAAACATCTGGCATAAATTTCTGGTAACAATGTAAAACATAAAAGGAGATATATGCAGCGCTAAAAAACAAATACACACACAATAATTCATGAGTGTCCTCAGACACTTGTGTATAAAACAGCACATGAGTTCATAAAGAGTCCATAGGGCTTTAGAGGACACCCAAGGTGTAAAACCAGATAGACTACAGGTGAATAATAGATCCTCCACCGAACACCAACACACCGGGCCTCTTATCCCAGTTTTAGTAAATCAACCCCCACAAGGTCCAAGAATAATAATATACTGACACTTGGAGTCCTAGAATATAGATATACTAATAGTTGGAGTCCCAGAATGATGATGTACTGACAGTTGGGGCCCCAGAATAATGATATACTGACAGTTGGGGCTCCAGACTAATGATATACTGACGCTTGGGCAGGGCTGTCTTTTCCATTGGGCACGCTGGGAAGTTGCCCGGGGGCCCCACTTGCCTGGGGGGCCCCCATCGGCTGCCCAGCGACCCCAGTAAAAAATTGTGGAGAGCAGAACTGTATAACTGTATCATGTCTACAGTCTCTGAGGAAGAGTCTGAAGAGGAGTCAAGAGTGGGAGCGCCGCCGGGATGGGGGTCACGGGAGAAGTCAGACATGAGGAGGCAGTAGGATAAAACCAGAGCAGCCAAGCTGGAGCCATCTGACTGAGCCATGCATGTTGCACCTGAGAGGAGGCCAGTGATGGCGCCGCCAGGCCAGTCTAAGGGGCGGGTGGTTGCTGATGTATTTTCTCTAAGGAAGGTGGTCTCTGGTCACCAGAGTGCCTCACACATCAGAGTTCCTGGTGTTCCCCTTTACATCAGAGTCTGCAGGATTCCCCCTTACAGTGCAAGGACCCTGATGTAAGTGGGAACTCTGATGAAAAGAGAAAGCAGTGAACTCTGATATAAGGTGGTCTCTGGTCACCAGAGTCCCCCTCCACATCAGAGTTCCCCCTTACATCATGATTTGTAGCGTTCCCCTTTACATAAGAGTTCCCTTTCACTGTAAGGGGGAATCCTGCAGACTCTGATGTAAGAGGAAACTCTGAGCAGGCTGGGTTATAGTCAATAAAGAAATTTGTAAAACTGTAATTTTAGGTACTTTTTTTGCAGTGCCAGTAAAAAAAATATGGTTCTGCCAGTAAATTTCATGATTTTTGTCAGTAAATTCTCGTGCACGATTGTGTAGAGAGGGCCCCAGTGCATTGTATTGCCGGGGGCCTATAATGCTCTTAAGATGCCACTGCACTTGGGACCCCAGAATAATGATACACTGACAGTTAGGCTGGGTTCACACCATCGCCACATGCGGCTCATAACAGGGGTCCGGTGCGTCCCCGTTCACCATTTCAGATCAAATTTTTGGCTGAATTCAGTCCTGAAACAAACCAAAAGTCGCACAGGACCGATACTGAAAATTAGAGTCCTGATACAAAAACAGATTTCCAGTAGGAAAGACCATAACATACAAGAATCCTAATTATAGTATAGCAGTATGCGGGAATCACTATTAATAACTAGAATGAATCACTCGTGGTGCACATCCCCATAATCACAGTTTCAGGGATCAGAGAGATGGAAGCCAATGTTGCAATGGAATATTTCCAAGGCTTCCTCTGGCTGGGGTGGAACTGAAACTCCCAGCATGAATGCTTCATATATATCAGTTTTATTGTCTAAGGCCTCGTACACACGACCGTTTTCCTCGACAGAATCCATCAAGAAACTTGGTGGCAGAGCTTTTTTGCCGAGGAAAACGGTTGTGTGTATGTTTTTCATCGAGAAAACTGTCGAGGAACTCGACGGGAGTTTCAATTCCCTCGTTGTGTTCCTCGTCGGGCTGGTTTTCGACGTGTGTATGCTTAGAAACCCGCGCATGCTCAGAATAAAGTATGAGACGGGAGCGCACCTTCGGTAAAAGTAGCGTTCGTAATGGAGATAGCACATTCGTCACGCTGTAACAGACTGAAAAGCGCGAATTGTCTCTCACCAAACTTTTACTTAACACGCAGTAACATGAGATTAGCAAAAGCAGCCCCAAGGGTTGTGCCAGTGGAATCGAACTTCCCCTTTATAGTGCCCGCGTACGTGTTGTACATCACCGCGTTTGAGAACGACGAGATTTTGTCTTGACAGTGTGTACGCAAAGAAAGCTTGACAAGATTCTCAACAAGCCTGACAAGGAACTCGTTGAGGAAAGCGATGTTTCTTTTACGACGAGTTTCTCGGTCGTGTGTGCGAGGCCTTACACTTGGCAACATCTGGCATTCTTTCTCCCCTAGGCCAGCTACCTTGTGCACACACTTGAGGTGCTGAGTAATATGGAGAGAGCTGGGAAGCTCTAGGGCTGAGACTGACTGAGGAGCACTGGATAGAAAATCAGGGTATGGGGGGCATGCTTTACTGCAGGGGGCAGATTGGCACCCAATGCCACTATACAGAGTGTTGTGGACCCTGCAGGACAGCCCCGTGGAATCCAGGAATACTTAGTAACCCGGGCTTAGTGCCACCCCTCAAAGAGCAATGGCACCCTGAGCCATGGCCTATGTGACTTAGGCCGCGTACACACGACCGGTTTTCTCGGCAGAATCCAGCAAGAAAATCGATGGGAGACGTATTCTGCCGAGAAAACCGGCCGTGTGTACACTTTTCGCCGAGAAACCTGTCGGGAAACTCGTCGAGCCAAAAAGAGAGCATGTTCTCGATTTCCTCTACGGGCAATGGGAAAATTTGGCTCGACAGGGAAAACGATGTGTTTCGCCCGTCGAGTTTCTCGGTCGTGTGTACGCGGCCTTAGTGACAAATCTGGCTCTGATAGTTCCCACACGTCCCATCTGATTCATTGAAGTATGCAAAAGATACGTGCGATTTTCTGATTTAATCTTGAAAACGAAAAACCATTTTTATTAGGAGTTCAGGGAAAGACGACCTGAAGTTACAGATTTCCAGTAGGAAAGAACACAACATACAAGAATCCTAATTATAGTATAGCAGTATGCGGGAATCACTATAACTAGAATGAATCACTCGTGGTGCACATCCCCATAATCACAGTTTCAGGGATCAGAGAGATGGAAGCCAACGTTGCAATGGAATATTTCCAAGGCTTCCTCTGGCTGGGGTGGAACTGAAACTCCCAGCATGAATGCTTCATATATATCAGTTTTATTGTCTAAGGCCTCGTACACACGACCGTTTTCCTCAACAGAATCCATCAAGAAACTTGGTGGCAGAGCTTTTTTGCCGAGGAAAACGGTCGTGTGTATGTTTTTCATCGAGAAAACTGTCGAGGAACTCGACGAGAAAAAAAAGAGAACAAGTTCTCACCATGTTTTAGGCAAAACCCCCTGTTCTGACATGGAGAGAATACAAGTACCGTATTTATCGGCGTATAACGCGCACTTTTTTCTCCTTAAAATCAGTGAAAAATCGTGGGTGCGCGTTATACGCCGATCCTTGCTGTTTCTGAGCGCCCCCGACAAAGACCGAGCCGAGCCGAGTGTACTGCGCACTCGGTTAGGCTCGGCCACGCTCGGCTCCGCCCACAGCCACGCGAGAGGAGCCGAACACACCGGAAATCCGGCTCTGCACAGCTCGACCGAGGCGCCAAATTCAAACGCTGCAACCCCCGGCAGACGGAGGCGACGGACACCGACAAGGCTGGACAGACCCCGCGCAAGGCCGCAGACGGACGCCGGACAAGGCCGCCGATGGACGCCGGGCAAGACAGCAGACGGACACCGACAAGGTCGGACAGACCCCGCGCAAGGCTGCAGACGGACGCCGGACAAGGCCGCGGCTGGACGCCGGGCAAGACAGCAGACGGACACCGACAAGGCTGAGCATCCAAAATTGTAAGTTTTTTCCTAAACTTCCCTTCTAAGCTTGGGGTGCGCGTTATACGCCGGGGCGCGCTATACCCCGATAAATACGGTAAATAACAATACACACACCTATACCTAAGAGGAAAGACTGCACTATGGTGATTCAATAAAATCCATAAAAATTTCAACGATCTCTCTTATAGATTTCCATTACTCTGCAGGAGACGGTAAATATCTCCAACGTCACAGTCAGGTCACCCTGACCTTTCCTGGTTTATTGTCATGAGATGTAAAATGGTAGAGAGGACTAATATGGAAAACTCACCAACTCAACTAACACGGGTGATTTCTCGTGCTGCTTTGACGTCAATTTAGACGCTGTGATAATTTATGGTGAAGAAGAGACCGGTATAGTCTCAGAAGTGAAATTCTTAAAGGCAGTAGAGAAGACATTTAACCGTATGGTGTTTGTACCACTGCAGATAATGCAAAGCTAATAGTAAGCAGACGACTAAAGCCTCGTACACACGATCGGATATCTGATGGAATATAATCCGATGGATTTTTTTCGTCGGATATCCGATGAAGCTGACTTTCATCGGTCTTGCCTACACACCATCAGTCAAAATCCCACCGCGTCAAAACGCGGTGACGTAAAACACAACGACGTGCTGAGAAAAATTAAGTTCAATGCTTCCGAGCATGCGTCGACTTGATTCGGAGCATGCGTGGATTTTTGACCGATGGACTTCCACACAGACGATCGTTTTTTTTTTTTCTATAGTTTTTTTATCCATAGGAAAAATGTAAAACATGTTTAATTTTTTTTTTTTACCGATGGAAAACAAACCGATGGGGCCAACACACAATTGGTTTGTCCGATGAAAACAGTCCATCGGTCTGTTTTCATCGGACAAACCGATCGTGTGTACAGGGCTTAATACTTCCTCTGCTTAGGAGCAGTAGTAGATGTGATTCCTCAGTCTGCATTCACACCTGAGCGTAGCGTCTTTCTGGCGTATTTATGCGCAATCTAAGGCCTGGATTCACGTAGAAGAGCGCATCTTTGTGCGGGCGTAACGTATCCTATTTACGTTACGCCTCCGCAACTTTGACAGGCAAGTGCAGTATTCACAAACCAAAGGCGGCGTAGCGTAAATAGGCCGGCGTAAGCCCGCCTAATTCAAATGTGGAAGATGTGAGCGTGTGTTATGTAAATTTATTGTGACCCCACGTAAATGACGCTTTTTACGAACGGCGCATTTCATTTGAGCAGAAAATTGCTACAAAACGCGCAAATAGCTTGTTTTCATTTATTTCTTTGGAAATAAAAATGCATCAAAAATGCAAATCTGCCCAATTAGAGCTTCAAAAAAGCTCCAGAACATTTTTTCGAGCTTTAGGCGTTTGGCTTAACCACTTACCCCCCGGAACATATTGCTGCCTAAAGACCAGAGTACTTTTTGCGAATCGGGACTGCGTCGCTTTAACAGACAATTGCGCGGTCGTGCGACGTGGCTCCCAAACAAAATTGGCGTCCTTTTTTTCCCACAAATAGAGCTTTCTTTTGGTGGTATTTGATCACCTCTGCGTTTTTTATTTTTTGCGCTATAAACAAAAATAGAGCGACAATTTTGAAAAAAATGAATATTTTTTACTTTTTGCTGTAATAAATATCCCCCAAAAATATATAAAAAAACATTTTTTTTCCTCAGTTTAGGCCGATACGTATTCTTCTACATATTTTTCGTAAAAAAAATCGCAATAAGCGTTTATTGATTGGTTTGCGCAAAAGTTATAGCGTTTACAAAATAGGGGGTATTTTTATGGCATTTTTATTAATATTTTTTTTACTAGTAATGGCGGCGATCAGCGATTTTTTTTTCGGTATTGCGACATTATGGCGGACACTTCGGACATTTTTGACACATTTTTGGGACCATTGGCATTTTTATAGCGATCAGTGCTATAAAAATGCATTAGATTACTATAAAAATGCCACTGGCAGTGAAGGGGTTAACACTAGGGGGCGGGGAAGGGGTTAAGTATGCCTGGGTGTGTTCTTACTGTGGGGGGGGGGGGGGTGGCCTCACTAGGGGAAACACTGATTTTCTGTTCATACATTGTATGAACAGAAAATCAGCATTTCCCCCGCTGACAGGAACGAGAGCTGTGTGTTTACACACACAGCTCCCGTTCCCCGCTCTGTACCGAGCGATCGCGTGTGCCCGGCGGCGATCGCGCCCGCCGGGCACACGCACGGGAGTCGGGGGCGAGCGGGGAGCGCGCGCGCCTCCGGCGGCGCGCACGCGCCCCCTAGTGGCGGCTATACGATAGGACGTATAGCTACGGGCTCTCGCCCAGGAGAGCCGACCTGCCGCCGTATAATGACGGTGCGCGGTCGGCTACTAGTTAAAGGGGTTGTAAAGGAATTTTTTTTTTCCTAAATAGCTTCCTTTACCTTAGTGCAGTCCTCCTTCACTTACCTCATCCTTCCATTTTGCTTTTAAATGTCCTTATTTCTTCTGAGAAATCCTCACTTCCTGTTCTTCTGTCTGTAACTCCACACAGGTGATGCAAGGCTTTCTCCCCGGTGTGGAGAAAGCCTCTTGAGGGGGGAGGGGGCGAGCAGGAGAGTCAGGACGCCCACTAACTCACAGCTCCTTTCTCTATCTGCAAATTAGAGAGCGTCCTGACTCTCCTGCTCGCCCCCTCCCCCCTCAAGAGGCGTTCTCTACACCAGGAATAAAGCCTTGCATTACTGTGTGGAGTTACAGACAGAAGAACAGGAAGTGAGGATTTCTCAGAAGAAATAAGGACATTTAAAAGCAAAATGGAAGGATGAGGTAAGTGAAGGAGGACTGCACTAAGGTAAAAGAAGATAACAACGGTCCGACGAACGTGTTTTATCCGACAATCTGCCCGTGTGTATGCTCCATTGGACAATCTGACCGTGTGTATGCTCCATCGGACAATCTGACCGTGTGTATGCTCCATCGGACAATCTGACCGTGTGTATGCTCCATCGGACAATTGTTGTTGGTTTTTCAAAGTTTTTTCTTCGCTGTACATGCTCTCAAACTTTTTGACATCAAATGTCCGATGGAGGATAATCCGATCATGTGTACACAAGTCCATCAGACTAAAGTCCAAAGTAGAAACACGCATGCTCCGAACCCATGCTAAACATCAGACAACAATAGCAGAAGATGCCCAAAGGGTTGCGGTAAAGAGCTGAAAAACCACGTGATTTGGTGAATGTTGGCTGAAAAAGTTCTGCCGTGTGTATGCAGAACAAGTTCACGGCCAACGCCCCTTCGGACCAAAATCCAGGGGAAAAAAAGATGGAAGTCAGATCGTGTGTATGAGGCTTTAGATATATTGTACAATTGGTTCTTCTCTATTATCTGTAAAGGCCTCGAATTTTTCATTTCAGGTGGCATATACCGGGATCACCAATTTACGGGGCCAGTACACGTGGATGAGATCATTAACTGGCATTCTGTGGTCATAAGATACTTGTCACTAAAAGGACAGACAGATCGCGTCACCGACAGAAGCGTTCCTCAGATCACAGAAGTCAACAGCAAACTGCTGCCGCATCACACGCTAAATAAGAAACTCCACAACGGACGGCTCGAGTTCTCTAACCAGTGACATCTCCTGATATTTAGAATTTTTTTAAACTGCGAGTAATTTTGGACCTGCTGCAAACATTCCAACGTGTCCATCGTTCGAAGCCCCACCACAGGCAAAAACAAATGATCGGGACAGGTGGGAGGTACTTTTGGTTTGTGGTTATGGACACCTGTCTATCACATCTATGAGCTGGTTGGACATCACATTTTAGAACCATTGGAACTAATATACAGTTGTCACCCCCCATCCCGCTTGTGACTATAAAGACCTCCACTCCTTAATTTTGAAGTTGCACGTTAAATCCTTCATCCCAATTCCTGGGTTCTTTACGATGAGGCCCTGCCCAGTCCTTGCATCCAAAAAAAGTCCTCTGCCCGCCTGTTGTGGCCCCCTTTTTTCCAATTCGTGGTTCAATACCTATGGTGGCACTGAACTATCCACCATGTAAGGACCATAGAAGTGAATAGATATATGGCCCCATCTACATCACCAACCTCATCTGCAGATATCGCCCCCTCTGCTCCTCCCAGGACCTCTTGCTCTCTAGCTCCCTTGTTACCTCCTCCCATGCTTGCCTTCAGGACTTCTCAAAAGCCTCTCTCATCCTCTGGAACTCCCTGCCCCGGTATGTCCGATCAGCCCCTAATCTCTCCACCTTTAGGAGATCCCTGAAAACTCATTTATTCGGGGAAGCCTATCCTACACCCACCTAACAACTGTGCCCGAGGCTCCCCCATCAAATAATTTTCCACATCTATTACCTTTTGTACCACCACCCCCTTCCTTTAGAATGTAAGCTCTATGAGCCGGGCCCTCCTGTACCTTCTGTATTGAATTGTACTGTATTTGTGTTGTCCCCCCCTCTACATTATAAAGCACTGCATAAACTGTTGGTGCTATATAAATCGTGTATTATAATAATAATAATTTGAGCTACAATCAGAGGGATGGAAGGTTTATTTCAGGGATGTCTAAAATGCAGCCCATGGGCTGCATGTGGCCCAAGATGGCTGTGTGTCAGGTCACCTGTGGCCAGGTGACAAGTGCACCCCGTTGGGGTCAGGGATGCACCGCAGGGTAGTGAAACATATGGCCGACTGCTGCGATCAGAAAGGAAGCGTGAGCCCAAGATTCCCCAGGGCGCAGAGTCTAAGACCCAGCTTTGTATTTACCAGAGCCTCTGGTGGTGAGGATGGCCTTCGGCGCAGCTGGATCCAGGTCGCGACCCCTGGGATCCCCTAGGTCGCGCTCCGCAGGGAGAGAGGGGAAGCAGCAAGCAGGACAAGCAATAGTGATGAGTAAGCCATGGTCAGGGCAACAGGCAAACAAGGGTAACCGAGGGACAGGCAAAAGGTCAAGATCACAGGCAAACAGGAGAAGTCAGGGACGAGCCTAAAAAACGGTACACAGGAAGATAATCGTAGCACACTGCAGACAGGAACTAAAGCTAACAACACGATTGAACAGCAAAGCAGACTAGCAGAGCAGTGGTTAATATAGGCTTCCTGGGATGGCCTAGGGTGGAGCCATACAGGGAGGAAGGTGATAAAAGACAGTCAGAAGGAGGGTCAGGCCTCTAATGAACACATGGAGATCAGGTAAGCTGCCAGACTTTATTGCATGTCCATGACACTGTGAATGTGGCCCAGCTTAAAAACGTAAACTTACTTTAAAAAAATGTTGTTGTTGTTTGGAGGAATTTTTTGTAAAAATGTGTTCACACTTAGGCCTCGTACACACGACCGGGTTTCTCGGCAAAAACCAGCAAGAAAACTGCTCCTTGCCGAGTACACCGTGCGCGTGTACGAGGCATTCAGGTTTCTCATCTGGAAATCTGGCCAGAATCTCGACGAGAAAAAAAGAGAACCGACTCTCTATTTTCTCATCGAGATTCTTGTCGGCCTGTTTCCCGAGGAGAAACCCGAGAGTGTGTATACTTACCTGTCGCCGCGGAAACCCACGCATGCTCGAAATGACTTTGAGGCATGCGCGGTAGCATCCACGGCATAGGTAGGGTGAAGCAAGATGGCGGAGACGGCATCCAATGTGACGAGCGCATGCTCGCCATATGCAATGACGTCACCGCGTTCTTTCCTTTCAAGAGAACCGCGGTTCTTTTGAAATGAAAGTCAGTACACAAGAGTTTCAGTCAGCAAGAGTTTCCATATTTAATGAAGCGCCCATGAAATGCAGCCTCACCAGCGCTCATCAATGCAGCCTCACCAGCGCCCATCAATGCAGCCTCACCAGTGGTCATCAAATGCAGCCTACCAGCACCCATCAATGCAGCCTCAACAGCGCCCATCAATTAATGTTTGCTTGCTTCCATACATTCAGGAGTTGGGACACAGACACAGTCCTCCGCCGCCACTGCGCCTCTCACACTATGTACAAATGGAGCAGCGGCTGCCTGCTGATGCTGAGACTTAGTTGCCTGTTGCGGAGCGGAGAGTGTAGGAACACCAGTGGCCGGGGGCCCTTAGGCAACAGTGCACCCTAGGCGGCTGCCTAGTGGTAGCACAGGCATTGCACACGGTCGTTTTTTCCCGGCGGGAAAACTGCGAGGAGAGCTTTTGGCCGGGAATCCCGGCGGGAAAACTGCGAGGAGAGCTTTTGGCCGAGAATCCCGGCGGGAAAACTGCAAGGAGAGCTTTTGGCTGGGAATCCCGGCAGGAAAACTGTGAGGAGAGCTTTTGGCCGGGAATCCCGGCGGGAAAACTGCGAGGAGAGCTTTTGGCCGAGAATCCCGGCGGGAAAACTGCGAGGAGAGCTTTTGGCTGGGAATCCCGGCAGGAAAACTGCGAGGAGAGCTTTTGGCTGGGAATCCCGGCAGGAAAACTGCGAGAGCTTTTGGCCGGGAATCCTGATGGGAAAAAAACTGCCCAAAAACCGCCGGACAAAAAAAAGAGAACCAGCTCTCTTTTTTCCCGCCGGGAAATCCGGCGGACTTTGGCAGTTTTCTTATGGGAAAAACGCTCCATCGCAGTTTTCCTGTCGTGAAAATCTCTCTTGTTCCCGGCTTTCCCCTCGGGATTTCCGCACGTGTGTACGGGGCATGAGAATCCTTTTCGCCCCATTAATAGTTTGTCTGATAGGAAAGCATTCCTTCTCGCATCCCTTCAACTCCAGATTGAATGTTACTCATCAGCCAATAGCACACTGCTCCCCGAGTAAAGGAGTAGTGACATCACTTGGGGTAGCATGAGCGGAAACCCATGAACTGTTGAGGAACATGATACTATCCGAGCCAAGTGTTTTCGACGTGATTACCAGCGTTGTCATTTTGTGGCTAGTTAAATCAATAAACAAGAATATTTGATTTGGCTGTGAGATTGAGTTCTCCAACATGTGAAGGACAAAACCTTCTCATCTAGAGAAGCAACTGAGGTTTTATGTGTTGAATCAGAGATGTAAATACGAGCATTATGTGAAAATAGTTAGCCAGATTCAGAGAGGTTTACGCCGGCGTATCAGTAGATACGCCGTCGTAACTCTGAATCTGCGCCGTCGTACATTTAAGTGTATTCTCAAATTGAGATACACTTAAATGTAGCTAAGATACGACTGCCTGCGCCGTCGTATCTTAGCTGTCTAGTTCCACCGGCCGCTAGGGGCGTGAACGCTGATTTACGCCTAGAATGCGTAAATCAGCGAGATACGCCTATTCACGAACGTACGCTTGCCCGTCGCAGTAAAGATTCGCCGTTTACGAAAGGCGTTTTTAGGCGTAAAGTTATTCCACCAAAAAGCTGGCCTAGCCAATGTTAAGTATGGACGTCGTTCCCGCGTCGAATTTAGAAAATTTTACGTTGTTTGCGTAAGTCGTCCGTGAATGGGGCTGGATGTAATTTACGTTCACGTCGAAACCAATAAGTCCTTGCGGCGTACTTTGGAGTAATGCACACTGGGATATGTCCACGGACGGCGCATGCGCCGTTCGTTAAGAACGTCAAACACGTCGGGTCACGATTCATTAACATAAAACATGCCCCCCCTGTTCCTCATTTGAATTCGGCGCGCTTACGCCGGCCCATTTACGCTACGCCGCCGTGACTTAGGAGGCAAGTGCTTTGTGAATACAGCACTTGCCTCTCTGACTTACGGCAGCGTAGCGTAAATACGATACGCTACGCCGGCTGAAATATACGCCGCCCTACGTGAATCCAGCTGTTTTTTTTTGTAATGGGTTTCTCAGACATATGGCTATTCTGACAAGTTCCTTTAAAGTGAAGGTGTGGTTTGCCCATATTCAGAACATCAACAGGTTTATTTTAACCACTTAAGGACCGGCTAACGCCGATATACGTCGGCAGAGCGGCACGGCTGGGCATAAGCACGTACAGGTACGTCACCTTTAAGATACCAGCCGTGGGTCGCGTGCGCGCCGGCGGCGGCACGATCGCGACCTGGTCCTGAGCTTCGTGACCGCGCCCGCAGGACCCGATCGTGTCACAGAGCTGAAGAACCGAGAGAGGTGAGTGTAAACAAACCTTTCCCCGTTCTTCCTAGTGAGAGTGTCACTGATCGCCTGTTCCCTGTCAAAGGGAACGACGATCAGTGACTTCACACGCCCAGCCACACCCCCACACAGTAAGAATCTCTCCCTTAGGTCACACTTAAAGTGGAGGTTCACCCTAAAATCATGTACATACCATTCCATCCAGGATACTGCTGACATGTACAGTATGCTGGTAGTGGATCCCGCGGGACTGGGCATTCCAATTCAGAGACTAAGTGATTGACGTGATCAGTGGCGTCTCCAGCTTTCATATTTAGGGGGGGCACATGGGGGGACAGGGACAAAAGTAGGGGGGCCAACTATAAAATGCAATTTATATATATATATATATATATAATCTCCTGGGGCCCTTTACTACGATCCCACAATGGGCCCTTTTACATGTTCTGTCGTGAGCTCCCTTCCTACTATACTGGGGCCCCCCAGGGTGGCAGAAAACAAGAGATATATGTCACCAGCACACCAAGAAAATATAAGGGTCCAAAGCAGTGGGAGAACTTTCAGGGTTGCAAAGGTTGTCTTGCCACCGGGGGCCTGGTGTTCTGCCACTGTGGGGTTCCCCAGCTGTCCTGTCCCTGCTTTTTACAGCGCTGGTCTGGCGTCTGTCTCCTTGGCAGCGGCGGCAGTCTATTAGGACCTAGTGCTGGTGACATTATGGGTGCATTCAGGGGAAGGCTGGCACTATTGGTTATAGAGAGCCGAGCCCCCAGCTGGTCACCTGGCAGCAGTAATGCTGTATAACCTTCTCTGTTGACATGCTGATCGGGATGTGATCCAGGTGATGCTCCCAGTCAGATCTAATAAACACAGTATTTATTAGCATCAAGAGTACAACCACATATATATATAATCAACCATATGTTCAGCAGCCATGTGGGCTCTATGCCTGTAAAGTGTGGGCTTTGATCAATAAAATCTGATATTTAACACTAGGATTTGATTGGGAGCATCACCTGGATTGCATCCCGATCAGCTTGTCAGAGAAGCGCCACTGCTGCTAAGCAACCTGCAGGGAGCTCAACTGTCTACAACCAATAGAGATGGGCTCGGGTGTGTTTGAAATCCCACATGCCCGATCCCGCCAGGAAGCCAACACTCCACAGTGCTAATCACAGGCAGTGAGACATTTCCTGATCTGTGCAGCAGCGGACCGGGAAATGTCTCACTGCCTGTGATTAGCGCTGTGCAGTGTGGGCTTCCTGGCAGGCTCTGGCATGTGGAATTTTGAACATGCCCAGCCCATCTCTAACAACAAATTGTGTTGGCCCTCCTGTACATCAGCTCCATAAAGTAACCAGCTCTGGGTTCCAATGTCCTGCCGCCGCTGCCATGGAGGCAGAGACCAGCGCTGTGAATAGCCGGGACAGGACAGCAACTCTGGTTGTTCCAGCACTGGTCCACACTGGGACGATTCCCCCATCCACCTATAATGTGTAGATGGGGGAATTGGATCATTTCTTTTTTTTTATTATTCAACCTAATAGTTGAATGAAAAAAAGTGATCAATGTATGGGCTGCCTAAGAGCTCAGACCAGTCATAGACAGTTTAAATCTCAGCTGGTTCAGCAGGAACTGGCTGAGATTTGAACCATTAATGAGCAGATTCTCTTATGATTATCACTAGTGGTTGCTGTATAGAATACAATTGCTGGGCAGGAGGGATATTCCCGTCAGCACTGTTTGTGTTGATGGGGGAATCATGCAAGTTTTTTTCCTGCAATCTGTGGATGTAGGAAAAAAATTTGCATTGTATATTACCTGCCTAACTGAAAGTGAAAGTGTAACAGAATGGCCCGTGACACCCAGAGACTTTTGAAGGATGGGGTTTACTCCTGTGCCAGCGTCACTATGCCCTTTTGGGCATAGGGTGACTGAGAAATGATAATTATAAATTACATGAGATGGGACATTACTGAGAATTCATGTATTGCAGGATATCTTGAAATATTACAAGTTGTTAAAGTCTGACTCCGACAGGTCAATAGAGTGTTTTCATTCAATGTGGGGACACATGCTTTTGAGGTGTTAATTGAGTCTGCTCCTAGACATTCCTTTGTGTGATGCTAATACTGTTTTGTGTCCATTGTGCTAATTAGGTCTGCTCCTAAGACCTGTTCATTGTGTATGCTAATGACATTATTAAGATGTGGAATGTGACTTGTCAAGCTGTAGTAATTAACCCCTCTAAATGCAGAGCCAGACCGTCTGGGTAATAAGTAGTAATTAACTCATCAGAATGTCATTATCTAAAAGAATGTGTATGAAGCCCCCCATTGTGTGATGTGTGGGTGGAGTGTGTCTTTGTCCCTGTGATTAACTGTAACATGCTTGTACTGTATATAACAAAGCTAAGTTACCATTAAAGGATTCATTCATTCATTTTGGAACCAGTACCAGAGCTTGTTTTGTCTCGGTTATTCTGGGAAATGAAATGGGTCGTGTCTGATGTCTGTCGGACTGTCTGATAACCTGTCGTGGGGCGATGGATTGGAATATTGTAAACGGTGGTGACCGTTACAGAAAGTAAATTGTGAATGTCTTGAAAGAACAGGAGAGGGGGAGGGAGACAGATGGGGGAGAGAAGGGATAGAGATAATGCAGTTCAGTGATTACAGTGTACTGCAGTCTGCAGTGCACACACATACCCACGGTCCAGGCTAGAATCTCAGGCATCATTCACACACATGCTGCTGATTTTCATATTTCCTGAACACACATCCCCTCTCTTCAGATACAGCAAACCGAGATAGTGTGGGCGGGACTGAAAGGAGAAGGAGGAAGAGCTGTATTCCTCCCTGCTCGTATGTGGGGAGAGTGGTGGCTGGACTCGCTGGGCTGTAAAAGAGTGTCATAGACTGACACTTGGCTCAGCTTGCAGTCACCACTCTCAGAATTTACAGGCTGGTTCTCCTGTCCTAAGGACGGGAGAAATCAGTCTGTTTTTTCAGTAACTGAGATGAAGGCTTGGGCCCCCCTCCCCCACAGTGCTCATGGAGTCCTTTCTGCAACTCGCTCTTCTCCGTGCCAATGAGGATGCAGGGGAAGGAGCAGATCGGGCAGCTGTGGTTGTGTGAACGCTCGCATTATGCAGTGTCAGCGAGCAGAGGGAGGGGGAGGAATGCCCCGCAGAGCTGACTGAGGACGCTCTCCCTCTCAGGAGAGACTGTTACTCCAGCGGCGGCCCGAAAAAAAAAAAAAAAAAAGCAAAAAAAAAAAAAATTTTTTTTTTTTTGGGGGGCACATGGTGGGGCACAGCATAATGTTGGGGGGGTCAGGGCCCCCTCTGGCCCCCCCCTAGAGACGCCTCTGGACGTGATGACAAAAGCTTCCCCCCCGGCGCATAAGCGCGTCACCAGTTTCCGAAAGAAGCCGAACTGCGAGTCGGCTCTATACGGCGCTATACGGCGCCTGCGCACCGATGTTCGGCTTCTTTCGGAAACTGGTGACGCGCATTATGTGCCAGGGGGAAGCTTTTGTCATCACGTCAATCACTTAGTCTCTGAATAGTCCCGCAGGATCCACTACCCGGAAGCCGGGGGGGGGGGGGGGGATAGCTATACGGGGGTATGTACAGCAGGGAAAAAAAACAGCATATTGTACATGTCGGAAGTATGCTGGATGGAATGGTATATACATGTTTTTAGGGTGAACCTCCACTTTAAGTGTCAAAAGTGTCCGATGTGTCCTCCGTAATGTCACAGTCACGATAAAAATCGCTGATCGCCGCCATTACTAGTAAAAAAAAAATCCATATGACTATCCCCTATTTTGTAGACGCTATAACTTTTGCACAAACCAATCAATATACGCCTATTGCAATTTTTTTTACCAAAAATATGTAGAAGAATACGTATCGGCCTAAACTGAGGGAAAAAATATATTTTGTTATATATATTTTTGGGGGATATTTATTACAGCAAAAAGTAAAAAATATTGATTTTTTTTCAAAATTGACGCTGTATTTTTGTTTATAGCGCAAAAAATAAAAAACGCAGAGGTGATCAAATACCACCAAAAGAAAGCGCTATTTGTGGGGAAAAAAAGGACGACAATTTTGTTTGGGAGCCACGCGCAATTGTCAGTTAAAGCGACGCAGTGACGAATCGTAAAAAGTGCTCTGGTCAGGAAGGGGGTAAATTCTTACGGGGCTGAAGTGGTTAAGATGCTTTGGATATAACAGAACCCTTCAGTGAAGGCACCTGAACTTAATCATTTGGAGAGAGTTCCACATACTTTTGGCCATATAATGGGTGTGATAGTCAGATGTCCACAACCTTTTGGCCATATAGTTTACCTGCCTTCCCTTTGTTCCCCAATCACCCAGTACTATTGAGTTTTGAAGAGCATGTGACTGACTCTCTTCCCTCCTATTTGACAGCGCTGGTGATTGGGCCCATTGTTACCCAAGGCCGGCACATAAAGGTGGAGAGAGTCCTTATCCAAAGTAAGCACCAAGTCATGACTTTCACAAAGTTTCTATTCCTAAAATATACCTAAAGGCAATTTTATTGCTGTTTGTGTCCCCATTAACCACTTAAGACCCGGACCTTTATGCAGGTAAAGGACCTGGCCAGTTTTTGTGATTCGGCACTGCGTCGCTTTAACTGACAATAGCGCGGTCGTGCGACGTGGCTCCCAAACAAAATTGACGTGTTTTTTTCCCCACAAATAGAGCTTTCTTTTGGTGGTATTTGATCACCTCTGTGGCTTTTATTTTTTGCGCTATAAACAAAAATAGCGCGACAATTTTGAAAAAAATTCAATATTTTTTACTTTTTCCTATAATAAATATCCCCCAAAAATATATAAAAAAAACGTTTTTTTCCTCAGTTTAGGCCGATACGTATTCTTCTACCTTTGTTTGTTAAAAAAAAATCGCAATAAGCGTTTATCGATTGGTTTGCGCAAAATTTATAGCGTTTACAAAATAGGAGATCGTTTTATTGCATTTTTATAAAAAAAAATTTTTTTACTACTAATGGCGGCGATCAGCGATTTCTTTCGTGACTGCGACATTATGGTGGACACTTCGGACAATTTTGACACATTTTTGGGACCATTGTCATTTTCACAGCAAAAAATGCTATAAAAATGCATTGTTTACTGTGAAAATTACAATCGCAGTTTAGGCGTTAACCACTAAGGGGCGCTGAAGGGGTTATGTGTGACCTCATCTGTGTTTCTAACTGTAGGGGGGCGGGGCTGGACGTGTGACGTCATTGATCGTGTTTCCCTATATTAGGGAACACACGATCAATGAAGCTGCCACTGTGAAGAACGGGGAAGCTGTGTTTACACTCACCTCTCCCCATTCTTCAGCTCTGGGGACCGATCGCAGGACTCTGGCGGCGATCGGGTCCGCGGCCGCGGTCACGGAGCTTCGGACCGGGTCGCAGGCACGCGCCCGCGACGCACGGCTGGGCACTTAAAGAGGACGTACAGGTACGTGCTTGTGCCCAGCCGTGTCATTCTGCCGACGTATATCTGCAGGAGGCGGTCCTTAAGTGGTTAAGGAGATTCGCCCTCTGTATTTGTCCTGTTTAACATTATCATTGAAAGTGAAAGTAAAGAAAATCCCAAAATGTGGGTTGTCCCCAGAAAAAATATAGAGGGGAAATGTTCTATTATGAACTCAAGTTCTGGTGATTCCCAAGAGATTCCCCTAATTTGCATTGATTTCTTCTCACTTCCTGTTTTGGCTATGCTACAGGAAGTGAAGGTAAATCTCCCCAATGGTCCACAGATGGGAAAAAATATATATATATTTTATATATATTTATATATATATATAACATAATGTGTGTGAGAGGTGTGTTGCACCTCTCTCATACATTAAGATCATATTTAAAAAAATGTATTGGGGGGTTGATAACCCTTTAAATCTCAGATTTGCCTCCAGTGGCTCATCTTTTGTCTCCTTCACTCCGGACTCCCCTCTTTCTATGACCATACATGGCGATCTGAACCATGCCAGGAAGTCCTATGTAGAGGCTGGGAGTCAAGGAAAAGACGGACTTAAGACTGGCTTTCAACAACACCGTTTGCCAATAAATGTTTCTTTTTACAGGCGGCGAGAAAGAAGACATCTGAAACTAGATGCCTTTTGGCCTCTCTGGATGAACATTTCTCATTTGTTCTCCTCTACATGACTGAGCACAGCTGGCAGGCTCAAATTTTACAAATCCGTGTTTTGTTATCATAGAGTCTCGTGCCAAAATTATTATGTTTTTTGATCTCCTGTCATGTATCAAAGTGAACGTCGCTGTGTGGAAATAAAAACACAGGAATTGTTGGTTCTTGTTAAAGATGTCACAAAAAGAAATTATATTAGGAATGTTGGTCTACAAAAAAAAAAAATCGCTGTAAGACAGAATATCCCTTTAGAAACGGTTCAAATATGTCTGAGCGAGTAGAAGGCCTTGCATGGGCTTCATTGTCATCATACCCCACATCTGTTTTATATACCCCTTTCTCTGACTAATCAATCTTTACTTTCTCCTCTCCATCCTTCTCTTATCCTCTTCTTACTTTCCTTCCACTCTTTTCTTTTCATCCTCCCTTCCCCTCTACTTCTTTTCTTTCTCCTCTTTTCATCCTCCCTTGCTCTCTCCTTCTTTACTTTCTCCTCTTCATCCTTCTCTTATCCTCTCCTTCCTTTCCTTCTACTTTCCGTCCTTTCTCCTCTTTTCTTGTTTCTTTTCTTCCTCCCTTCTTTCCCTTCCCCTCACCTTCTTTCCTTTCTCCTTTTTATCCTTCCTTTCTTCTGTGTATCCTTACTACTTTCCTTCCTATCTTTCTTATCTTCTCTCTTCTTTTCTTCCTCCCTTCTTTCCCTTCCCCTCTCCTTCTTTCCTTTCTCCTCTTTTCTTTTCATCCTCCTTTCCCCTCTCATTTTCTTTCTCCTCTTCGTCCTTCTCTTATCGTCTCCTTCCTTTGCTTCTCCTTTCGGTCCTTTCTCCTCTTTTCTTGTTTCTTTTCTTCCTCCCTTCTTTCCCTTCCCCTCTCCTTTTTCCTTTCTCCTCTCCTCTAATCTCTTCCTTCCTTTCTCCTGTTTATCCTTCCTTTCTTCTGTCTATCCTTACTGCTCTCCTTTCTATCTTTCTTTCTTATCTCCTCTCTTCTTTTCTTCCTTCCTTCCTTCTTTTGTTCACTCCTTCCCTTACTCCTCTGCTCTTCCTTTCTCCTTTTTCCTTTCCATCCCTTCTTTCACTTCATCTCTCCTTCGTACCCTTTTCTTTAACCTATCCTCTCTTCTTTTCTTTCTTCCTCCTCTCCTTCCTTTTCACCTCTCTTCTGCCCCCCCCCCTTCCTTTCCTTTCTCTTCTCCTTCCTTCCTTTCTTCTTTCCCTCCTTTCTCCTGTCATTCTTTTATTATCTATTTTTTTCCTCTCCTCTGGTCTGTTTCTTTATTTTCTCCTTTTTCTCCTTCCTTTCTTCTGTCTATCCTTTCTGCTCTCCTTCCCATCTTTCTTTCTTATCTCCTTTCCTCTCTTTTTTTCTTCATTCCTTTTGTTCACTCCTTCCCTTACTTCTCTGTTCTTCTCCTTTTTCATTTCTATCTCTTCTTTCACTTCATCTCTCTTTTGTACCTTTTTCTTTCACCTCTCCTCTCTTCTTTTCTTCCTTCCTTCCTTTTCACCTCTCTTCTACCCCCCTTTCCTTTCTCCTTCCTTACTTTATTTTTCCCTCCTTTCTCCTGTCATTCTTTTATTATCACCTTTCTCCTGTCCTCTGATCCCTTCTTTCCTTTCTCCTTTTTATCCTTACTTTCTTCTTTCTATCCTTACTGCTCTCCTTCCTATCTTTCTTTCTTTCTTATCTCCTCTCTTCTTTTCTTCCTTCCTTCTATCCTTCTTTTGTTCACTCCTTCCCTTACTTCTCTGCTCTTCCTTTCTCCTTTTTCCTTTCCATCCCTTCTTTCACTTCATATCTCCTTCGTACCTTTTTCTTTAACCTCTCCTCTCTTCTTTTCTTTCTTCCTTCCTCCTCTCCTTCCTTTTCACCTCTCTTCTGCCCCGCTTTCCTTTCTCTTCTCCTTTCTCCCTTTCTCCTGTCATTCTTTTATTATCTCTTTTTTTTCCTCTCCTCTGGTCTTTTCCTTTCTTTTATCCTTTTTATCCTTCCTTTCTTCTGTCTATCCTTTCTGCTCTCCTTCCCATCTTTCTTTCTTATCTCCTTTCCTCTCTTCTTTTCTTCATTCCTTTTGTTCACTCCTTCGCTTACTCCTCTGCTCTTCCTTTCTCCTTTTTTATTTCCATCCCTTCTTTCACTTCATCTCTCTTTTGTACCTTTTTCTTTCACCTCTCCTCTCTTCTTTTCTTCCTTCCTTTTCACCTCTCTTCTGCCCCCCTTTTCTTTCTCCTTCCTTACTTTATTTTTCCCTCCTTTCTCCTGTCATTCTTTTATTATCACCTTTCTCCTGTCCTCTGATCCCTTCTTTCCTTTCTCCTTTTTATCCTTCCTTTCTTCTGTCTATCCTTACTGCTCTCCTTCCCATCTTTCTTTCTTATCACCTCTCCTCTCTTTTTTTCTTCCTTCCTTCAGTCCTTCTTTTCTTCAATCTTTCCCTTACGCCTCTTCTATTCCTTTCTCTTTTTTCCTTTCCATCCTTTCTTTCACTTCATCTCTCCTTCATACCTTTCTTTCACCTCTTCTCTCTTCTTTTCTTCCTTCCTTCCTCCTCTCCTTTCTTTTCACCTCTCTTCTGCGCCCCCCCCCTTTCCTTTCTTTTCTCCTTCCTTAATTTCTTCTTTCCCTCCTTTCTCTTGTCATTCTTTTATTCTCTCTTTTCTCCTCCCCTCTCCTCTTTCCTCCTTCCTTGCTTTCCTCTACCAGGCCTGTTCTTGCCTTACCTGCACCACTCTCCATTTTGATCTTCTGCTGGAGCCCAGGAATATTCCATGCCAGTGATGGCGAACCTTTTTGAGCCAGAGTGCCCAAACTGCAACACAAAACCAATGTATTTATTTTGAAGTGCCAACACTGCAATTTTTTTTATGGCATGGCACAGTGGCGACAATTTTATGACACAGTGGCGACAATTTTATGGCACAGTGGTTGCATTTGATGGGCACAATGGCTGCGTTTGATGGGCACAGTGGCGGCAATTGATGGGCACAGTGGCGGCAATTGATGGACACAGTGAGGCTGCAATTGATGTTTTATTTTTTTTTTTCATTTGTTAGAGCCCCCCTCAAAAATGTTGAGCACCAGCCGCCACTCTGCCATTCTGTAGACGTAAATCTGCGTGCGGTGGTCCTTAAGCGGTTAAACATAAATAGCTTAGGCTGTGTAAAAACAAAAGGGGAGCTCTCGCTGCAATGCTCACCCTCCAGGACTGTCCCCCACAGACTTCGCTGCTCTGCGATCCAGTGCCGGTGCATTGCCACGAAATGAGATTTGCCATCGGATGAGATGGTCCGCCTCCATCACATCCTATTGGCTCACTCCTGTCACGTGATATATTTAAACGTCAAGTATCGACGCGAACATCAGTCTCAGCTAGGCTATCATAGGGAGAGGATCTCCTCTCCCTGTGATAGCTGAAGCTGCACGGAGCTGGTGCACGGAGCCATTTGCGTAGTGCTGCGCCTGCGCACTACTACTTTACCTGCACCCGATGCTCTACTTTCTGTTCCCCGTTCCCTGAGCCTTAACGGGGGACGGGGAGTAGAGCTGCGGGCGCGGGGTGTAGTTAGCACTGGTGGGAGGCACGCTGACAGTGCTATCGGGCATTGGGATCCCGATAGCGCTGTGGATCTATCGCGCTCGCGGGGAGGCATGACAGCGCTATCGGGCAGAGGGATCCCGATATCGCTGTAGATCCCGAAGTGACATTGTAATGAAGGAGAACATTTATTAGCCTGACATTGTAATAAAGGAGAACATTTATTAGCCTAGTAAATGTATGAGCTTCTGTGGCCCGATTCTGCTCTCGGAATCGGGCCACAGAGGCCATGTGAGCTCCGTGCACCAGCTCCGTGCAGCTTCAGCTATCACAGGGAGAGGAGATCCTCTCCCTATGATAGCCTAGCTGAGACTGATGTTCGCGTCGATACTTGACGTTTAAATATGTCGCGTGACAGGAGTGAGCCAATAGGATGTGATGGAGGCGGACCATCTCATCCGATGGCAAATCTTATTTCGTGGCAATGCACCGGTCCTCTTCCTAATTTAATGATGCCCAGCATCCTCCGCCCCACTTTTTGTAAGTCTGGGGGGAGCGTCATCACACTGGCCTGGGTTATATAGCATGGAGTTTATGTTGTTAGATGAGTGCCATGCTATCAAGGAGGAAGAAACATTCACCACTGATGGTGAAGGAGAAGAGGAAGGACCCATGACAGCCGCAAAGTCAGTAGACTGTATGAAAAAATCACATATGAAAGATTTTTTAATTTTTTGGGGGGAAATTTGGGCTTCGGTGGAGTAGGGCAAAAATAAAAACGTGAAGTTGGCCTTTAATTACTGTAATTGGAATTGACTGATGAGCAGATATATTGTGTTACCGCTCCCGCTAACTGCTGGGAGACTGTTAAAAAACGTCAAACTCCAGTACATACATCGTGGGAAAAATATGTGATGATTTATATTATGCTTTGCCGAAAAGTGAATGTAAGTGACATTCTTTGAGGTTTCTTGTACACAGAAGAGAAATGTTCCTATACAGTTTCCTGCAATCTCTCCTCTGTGTTCGGCTGATTCCGTCTTTTCCCTTGGGAGAAGAATTACCGCCGTCTGATCATATAATGGATTGGACACTTGAACCTTTTAAGAAGCCGAGGGCAATGCCTCCATGTGACTGCATCTTATGCTATAAATCAAATGTTTGCTGTAATTTGTAATGAATTACATTGTGTCTTTATATTCTTTTTCTGTTCTACAAAGTGAATGCTAATAGTATGTTTCTGATTCTGAACTGCTGAGAATGCAGCCGATCCGTTCACTAGAGACTGGTGACATCACTGAGAATGCAGCCTATCCAATCACTAGAGACCGGTGACATCACTAAGAATGCAGCCTATCCAATCACTAGAAACTGGTGACATGACTGAGAATGCAGTCTATCCCTTCACTAGAGACCAGTGACATCACTGAGAATGCAGTCTATATTTTCACTAGGGATCGGTGACATCACTGAGATTGCAGTCTATCCAATCACTAGGGAGCGATGACATCACTGAGAATGCAGCCTATCCATTCACTAGAGAATAGTGACATCACTGAGAATGCAGCCTATCCATTCACTAGAGAATAGTAACATCACTGAGAATGCAGCCTATTCATTCATTAGGGATTGGTGACATCACTAAGATTGCAGTCTATCCAATCACTAGAGACCGGTGACATCACTGAGAATGCAGCCTATTCAATCACTAGAGACCGGTGATATCACTGAAAATGCAGCCTATCCATTCACTAGAGACTGGTGACATCACTGAGAATGTAGCCTATCCATTCACAAGAGACCAGTGACATCACTGAGAACATATTCCATCCATTCACTAGAGACCGGTGACATCACTGAGAATGTAGCCTATCTATTCACTAGAGACCAGTGACATCACTGAGAACATATTCCATCCATTCACTAGAGACCAGTGACATCACTGAGAATGCAGCCTATCCAATCACTAGAGAGCGGTGACATCACTGAGAATACAGCCTATAGAGACCGATGACATCACTGAGAATGCAGCCTATCCAATCACTAGAGACTGATGACATCACTGAGAATGTAGCTTATCCATTCACTAGAGTCTGGTGACATCACTGAGAATGTAGCCTATCCAATCACTAGAAACCAGTGACATCAGTGAGAATGCAGCCTATCCAATCACTAGAGACCGGTGACATCACTGAGAATGCAGCCTATCCAATCACTAGAGAGCGGTGACATCACTGAGAATGCAGCCTATCTAATCACTAGAGACTAGTGACATCACTGAGAATGCAGCCTATCCAATTACTAGAGACCGGTGACATCACTGATAATACAGCCTATCCAATTACTAGAGACCGGTGACATCACTGAGAATGCAGCCTATATAATCATTAGAGACCAGTGACATCACTGAGAATGCAGCCTATCTAATCACTAGAGACCGGTGACATCACTGAGAATGCAGCCTATCCAATCACTAGAGACCGGTGACATCACTGAGAATGCAGCCTATCCAATCACTAGAGAGCGGTGACATCACTGAGAATGTAGCCTATCCAATCACTAGAGACCGGTGACATCACTGAGAATGCAGCCTATCCAATCACTAGAGACCAGTGACATCACTGAGAATGCAGCCTATCCAATCACTAGAGACTGGTGACATCACTGAGAATGCAGCCTATCCAATCACTAGAGACCGGTGACATCACTGAGAATGTAGCCTATCCAATCACTAGAGACCGGTGACATCACTGAGAATGCAGCCTATCCAATCACTAGAGACCAGTGACATCACTGAGAATGCAGCCTATCCAATCACTAGAGACCGGTGACATCACTGAGAATGTAGCCTATCCAATCACTAGAAACCAGTGACATCAGTGAGAATGCAGCCTATCCAATCACTAGAGACCGGTGACATCACTGAGAATGCAGCCTATCCAATCACTAGAGAGCGGTGACATCACTGAGAATGCAGCCTATCTAATCACTAGAGACTAGTGACATCACTGAGAATTCAGCATATCCAATTACTAGAGACCGGTGACATCACTGATAATACAGCCTATCCAATTACTAGAGACCGGTGACATCACTGAGAATGCAGCCTATATAATCACTAGAGACCAGTGACATCACTGAGAATGCAGCCTATCCAATCACTAGAGACCGGTGACATCACTGAGAATGTAGCCTATCCAATCACTAGAGACCGGTGACATCACTGAGAATGCAGCCTATCCAATCACTAGAGACCAGTGACATCACTGAGAATGCAGCCTATCCAATCACTAGAGACCGGTGACATCACTGAGAATGTAGCCTATCCAATCACTAGAGACCGGTGACATCGCTGAGAATGCAGCCTATCCATTCACTAGAGACCGGTGACATCACTGAGAATGCAGCCTATCCAATCACTAGAGACCGGTGACATCACTGAGAATGCAGCCTATCCAATCACTAGAGACCGGTGACATCACTGAGAATGCAGCCTATCCAATCACTAGAGAGCGGTGACATCACTGAGAATGCAGCCTATCCAATCACAAGAGACCAGTGACATCACTGAGAATGCAGCCTATCCAATCACAAGAGACCAGTGACATCACTGAGAATGCAGCCTATCCAATCACTAGAGACGGGTGACATCACTGAGAATGCAGCCTATCCTCTCACTGGGGACCGGCTACATCCCTGCATACAGTGGGATCACGGAGAATGAAGGTTGTCACCCTCTGTCACTTTAAGGTTGTCGGACGGCTGGTTCCATTTTATCCATTCAGTTATTATTCTCTATTCCCTCTTCTTTGTCTCGTGTTCCTGGGATCTTCGCTCTTCCCTCATTATCGGTGTGTGGCGTTTGTTATACATTTTATGATCCGGTGTAATCCTATAACAGCCCAGTATGTGAAGTCTGATGGTAATGAGCTCATGGTAATGTATCCATCTGTATATCATAGAGATGGAAGTATAGATAATCCTGCGTTACATTCAGGCTGGATATAAACATTGGCCATCTGACACTTGTATAACACACGTTATGTACACGGCACCCATACGGCGTTGCGCGGGCGCTATCGAAAAGGCGTGCCATTGCTGGAGCTATATCCAGTTCAAAGACTTTATCTTTAGGTTTATGGGACTAAATATATAGATGTGTCCCTGAAAATATAATCCCTGTGTTTAACTTCCAGCTAAACCGCAGATTTCATTTTATTATACAACATTCCGGATCATTAGAAAGTACTTAGGAGAAGAAAGAAGCTCTACTCCCCTTTTGTAAGATCCCCTCCCCATCCCTCTTAGGCCTCAGCATGTCTGCCCATGGGTGAGATCTCCAGCAAAGATGGCGGCACTGGAGAAGAAGGGGGACCTCTGCTTCAGACAATGCTGAACTCCATAGTCTAAGGCCCCGTACTCACGACCAAACATGTCTGCTGAAACTGGTCCGCAGACCAGTTTCAGCAGACATGTTTGGCCGTGTGTTGGCCCGAGCGGACCATTTTGGGACGGATCGGACAGGTTTCCAGCGGACAACTGTTTCCCGGACTTGTTTTAAAACAGTCCGCTGGAAACCTGTCCGCCCGGACATGTACGGTCGTCTGTACAGACCTACCGTACATGTCCTGCCGCCCGCATCCCTCGCATGCGTCGAATGACTTCGACGCATGCGTGGAAGCATATTTAAGGCGGCCCGCCCACGTCGCCGCGTCATTGTCGCGGCGACACCGCGTCATCGACGCGGCGACACCGCGGACACGCCCCGCGTAATGTTTACGCGCGGGCTTCTGTTCGATGGTGTGTATAGCCATCGAACAGAAGTCCCCGGGCAGTCCCCGGCCAGACATGTCCGATGGAAACGGTCTGCAGACCGTTTTCATCGGACATGTCCTGCCGTGAGTACAAGGCCTCATACGTTTTTTTTTCCTAAGTACCGTATTTATCGGCGTATACCGCGCACTTTTTTCCCCTTAAAATCAGGGGGAAATCGTGGGTGCGCGATATACGCTGATCCCCGCTGTCTCTGAGCCGCTAGCCTAGAGCCGAGCCGAGCCAAGCCGAGTGTACTGCGCACTCGGCTAGGCTCGGCCACGCTCGGCTCCGCCCGCAGCCACGCGAGAGGAGCCAAGAGAAGCCGAGACATGCCGAGAGGGGCCGAACACACAGGAAATCTGGCTCCTCTCGGCTCGCGCCAAATCCAAAAACGAACACCGGACACGCTGGACGGAGACGGACACCTGTATGGAGGACGCAGACGGACACATCCAAAGCCGCAGATAGACCCCGCGCAAGGAAGCCGCAGACGGACACCCACAAGGCTGGACGGACCCCGCGCAAGGCCGCAGACGGACGCCGGACAAGGCCGCCGATGGACGCAGGGCAAAAATGTTAGTTTTCTTTTTTAGCTTTCTAAGCTTGGGGTGCGCGTTATACGCCGGCGCGCAGTATACCCCGATAAATACGGTAATACAGTGGAACCTCAGATTGCGAGCATAATCCGTTCCAGGAGAATGCTCGTAATCCAAAGCACTCGCATATCAAAGCGAGTTTCCCCATAGAAGTCAATGGAAAACAAAAATAATTTGTTCCGCATTGACTACTATGTCATGTAATACCGCATGTGGCCAGAGGTGGGGCCAAGTATTTCGGAGTATTTCCAAACACTCTGGCCCAGATTCACAAAGCACTTACGCCGACGTATAACAAGATACGCCGATGTAAGTGCAAATGCGCGCCGTCGTATCTGTGCGCCGAACCCACAAACTAAGATGCGCCTAAAAACAGGCTTCATCCCGCCGACGTAACTTGCCTACGCCGGCGTAGGGTGGGCGCACATTTAGGCTGGATGCATGGTGGCGCTCCCATTGATTAGCCATTCAAATATGCAAATGAGTGAAATACGGCGATTCACGAACATACGTGCGCCCGACGTAGTACGCGTAAGTTGTACGTCCGGCGTAAAGTTATTCCCCATGAAGGAGGTGCAACCCAGCAGCAGACATGCAAAGGTCGGCACCAGGGAACACAAGCCGGCGTATTTTATGTTGGACGTGTCTGACTGGGCGTAGGTTACGTTCACGCCGTACGCAGGGATCCGGCGTAGTTTAGGCAGTTGTTCCGATGTGGTTGTGAGCATGCGCAGGGGGATGCGTCCACGTCACGGCGCATGCGCAGTTCGTGATACGTATCTGGTGCTCGGCCCATCATTTGCATGGGGTCACGCCTCATTTGCATGGCTCACGCCCACTTCCACCTACGCCGGCGTACGCCTTCAAAACCCAGCGCAGCGTTGGGAGCACTGGCTTGGTGAATTCCATGCTTGCCTCTCTGCGCTGCGTCGGTGTAGCGTACATTGTTTGCGCTACGGCGGCGTAATGTGCGCCCGCTCTCTGTGAATCTGGGCCTCTGGCGCCCCCCCGCACCTCTGGCCAAATGTGGGACTGCACACCGCAGAGGCTTGAATCCTGCTCGTTTGGCGAGACAACACGTGCAAACCGAGTCAGGATTTAAAAAAAAAAAAAAAACAGGGCTCGTATTGCAAAATGCTTGTTAACCGCGTTACTCGCAATCTGAGGTTTCACTGTACTTGAATCTGAAGATCGAAGCACCACACCAAAAGTATTAGAGTGCAAAATTTGGTTTAATTCCAAACATATAATGGGTGCAACAAGCAACGCGTTTCGGGGGGCACACATTGCCTCCCTTCATCAGGACTTCAAGCGGACCTTCAGTCATTTTTTTAACTTTCCATCTATTAAATCTTCTGCCCTTGTTGTTGTTTTAACTTTGGATAATAAAACATTTTTATTTTTTCTGACAGTAAATATCTTAACCACTTCAATACCGAGCACCTTCCCCCCTTCCTGCCCAGGACAATTTTCAGATTTCATCGCTCTTTGAATGACAATTGCGCCGTCATGTGACGTTGTACCCAAACAAAGATGTTATCATTTTTTTTCCCAAAAATAGAGCTTTCTTTTGGTGGTATTTGATCACCTCTGCGATTTTTCATTTTTGAGCTATAAACAAACAAAAAAAAAACACGACAGTTTAACTACTTGGAGCCGGGGCCATAGACAAATGACGGCCACAAGGTGGCCCTAAAATGTCGGGAGGACGTCTATTGACATCCTCGGCTCCTCCGGCCACTGGGGGGCGCGTGTCCGCCGCGTCACTGGGGTGCCGATGCGCGGGACTGGTGGCCGCGATGTCCGCCTGGCACCCGCGATCGGCCATCACACAGATCCACGTCCTGTCAGGGAGAGGAGACCGATGCTGTGTCCCTTGTACATAGGGACACTGATCGGCCTCCTCTCCCAGTCAGTCCCCTCCCCCCACAATTAGAATCACTAGTAGGGAACACATTTAACCCCATCCTCGCCCCCTAGTGTTAACCCCTTCCAGTCACATTTATACAGTAATCAATGTGAATGGTCCCAAAAAAAGTGTCCGATGTGTCCGCCATAATGTCGCAGTCCCAATAAAAATCGCAGATCGCCGCCATTACTAGTTAAAAAAAAAAAACATAATTCTGTCCCCTTTTTTGTAGACGCTATGGCCCAGATTCTCGTAGGAGATACAATGGCGTATCTCCAGATACGCCGTCGTATCTCTGAGTCTGAGGCGTCGTATCTTGGCGCCTGATTCAAAGAATCAGATACGCCAGAATTTCTCTAAGATATGACTGGCGTAAGTCTCCTACGCCGTTGTATCTTAACTGCATATTTACGCTGGCCGCTAGGGGCGTGCACGCTGATTTACGCCTTGAAATATGTAAATCAGCTAGATACGCCTATTCACGAACGTACGCCCGGCCGACGCAGTACAGATACGCCGTTTACGTTAGGCTTTTTCTGGCGTAAAGTTACCCCTGCTATATAAGGCGCAGATGAGGCGTACCAATGTTAGGTATGGACGTCGGAACAGTGTCAAATTTTTCACGTTTTACGTAATTTGCGTAAGTCGTTCGCGAATAGGGCTGGGCGTCATTTACGTTCACGTCGAAAGCATTGTTTTTTTGCCAGTTAATTTTGAGCATGCGCACTGGGATACTTTCACGGACGGCGCATGCGCCGTTCGGAGAAAGCGTCATTTACGTGGGGGTCACAATACATTTACATAATACACGCCCACATCTTCCACATTTGAATTAGGCGGGATTACGCCGGCCTATTTACGCTACGCCGCCGCAACTTTGCTTCGAGAATACTGCACTTGCCTGTCAAAGTTGCGGAGGCGTAACGTAAATAGGATACGTTACGCCCGCACAAAGATGCGCTCTCCTACGTGAATCCAGGCCTATAACTTTTGCGCAAACCAATCACTATATGCTTATTGTGATTTTTTTTTACCAAAAATTTGTAGAAGAATACGTATCGGTCTAAACTGAGAAAAAAAAATTGGGATATTTATTATAGCAAAAAGTAAAAAATATTGGGCCATATTCTGAGTAAAGTTACGATGGAGTAACTCAGGATACTCCATCGTAACTCCCTTTTTTGACCCGTGTATCTATGCTCCTGATTCTCAGAATCAGTTTTGCATAGATACACTTAAGATCCGCCATCTGTAAGTCACTTACACTGGCGGATCTTAAATGCAATGACGCCGGCCGCCGCTAGATGGCATTTAAGTGAAGGAGTCATTTGCGTATGCAAATGATCCTTCTACGCCGATTCACGAACGAGTTCGCGTCGCGTAACCGTCGCTAACGTCGTTTGCGTAAGCGGAAACTTACCCCTGCTATATGAGGGGTAAGTTTCCGCAAGTCTCGCGTAGGCCATGTTACGGATGGCGTCGGGTCCCCGTCGTGTTTTTTCGTCGGATACGTCGTTTACGTAAGTCGTTCTTGAATACGACTTTACGTCAATGACGCACACGTCGGCGTCATTGACGTTTTCCGCCGAGAACTGGAGCATGCGCACTGGGCTTTTTGCAGCCCGGCGCATGCCCAGTTCTTTTGTATCGGGGGCGCGCTTCATTTGAATAGAAGCCGCCCCCTTGGAGATCCGCCAGGCTACGCCGGGACACTTACACTCCGCTGTCCCAACTTATGGAGCAAGTGGTTGGGGAATACAACACCTGCTCCAGTAAGTTGGGACAGCGGAGTGTAAGTGCCCTAAGCGAAGCTGGCGGAGATTTACTCAGAATATGGCCCATTGTTATTTTTTTCAAAATTTTCGCTCTTTTTTTTGTTTATAGCGCAAAAAAAAAAAAAAAACGCAGAGGTGATCAAATACCACCAAAAGAAATCTCTATTTGTGGGAAAAAAGGACGCCAATTTTGTTTGGGAGCCACGTCGCACGACCGCGCAATTGTCGGTTAAAGCGACGCAGTGCCGAAAGCTGAAATTTCGCCTGGGCAGGAAGGGGGTATATGTGCCCAGTAAGTAGGTGGTTAAAAACAAAAACTGATGGGCACTGATAGGCGGCACTGATGGGCATTGATGAGGAGCTACTGATAGACATTACTGAGTGGCACTGATTGGCACTTTGATGGTGCACTGACAGGCATTACTGATGGGGCACGGATTGGCACTTTTTTGGGCACTGATCGGCACTGTTGTGGGCACGGACAGGCATTTATAGAGGGGGCAGGCTGGCAGGTGATGGGCACTGATTGGCACCTTTTGATAGGGGCTGTGCTGATAATCATTTTTTGTATTTTCTTAGAATGACATTGGCCCGGATTCACATACATCGGCGCATATTTATGCCGCTGTAGCGTATCTCATATACGCTACGCCGACGTAGCGCAGAGAGGCAAGCACTGGATTCACAAAGCCAGTGCTGCCAAATCTGTGCTGGGTTTCCTCGGCGTAAGTCGTCGTAAGTGGAAGTGGGCGTGAGCCATGCAAATGAGGCGTGACCCCATGCAAATGATGGGCAGAGCGCCATAAAGATACCTGTGATACATTTGCCTATATGTCTCAGTTTACTGCTCCCTGCTAGCCATATGGGTAGAGGTAGAAAGGAATTTCATGTGTGATTCATTCCTCTGACAGGTTATTGACGTGCTAATGTCCCCTCACTATTCTAAACGTTAATTGATCTATTGTGTTGTGTGAAGAAGATCTGTGTTTACCCTTAAAAGATGTGTATTGTATCATCAGGCTAAATGATTAGAGAAGTAGTATGTTAATTATTCTGATTGCTTCAGTGTATTAATTAACTCCACTTATGTCTTTATCTAAAGAAACGTGTCTGCATGGTCGGCTCTGACTTGTCTCCTATAATCTGTATGGGAAACCCCACTGTGTGAGGGGGGGCGTTCCTAACAGGTTGTAACCACATATAAGCTGAGTTTTTGTGTCATTAAAGTGTCTTGTTCTAGCAGTAAGCTTGGCATGTGTGGCTTTCTGGGCGATTCCAGGGATATCCCTCCTCGTGGAATATTGGGGTGATTTTCGTTATGGGAATAAGGGAACGTTGACGGGGATATCATACCAATACCGCCACAATTGGTTGACAGCAGTGGGATTTTTCCCTTCTATTCCCCTTCACACCCGGATTCCAAGCAGACACTGGAAGAACTACTGGAAGTTCGTGGAAGGATTGCTAGCAACAAAACCAAGCGGGTCATCATAGCAGAATCAATGGAGATAGACCAGGAGGACGGGATTGCAGCAACGCCAGCAGTACAAGAGATGGAGACACCAGTGATTCAGGAGGAGGAATCGCCAGCCAACAAGCTAATGAGAGAGAAGCTAGCGTGGTTCGGCCCGAACCCAACGGCAGATGTGGTGCTGAGAGTGATGGACCTGTTAGCGAAGGAGGCTAAAGAAATAAGAGACGCAGAACTACAGAAGGATAAACAAATAAGAGACGCAGAGCTACAGAAGGATAAACAAATAAGGGACGCAGAACTACAGAAGGATAAACAAATAAGAGACGCAGAACTACAGAAGGATAAACAAATAAGAGACGCAGAGCTACAGAAGGATAAACACATAAGGGACGCAGAACTACAGTTAAAACTGGCAGCAGTCCAACAAGCAGCCGCACCTTCTCCGAACAGTGAGTACAGCACAGCAGACGCAAGGAAGATTCCGTTTAGCGCTTTTAAAGCTTTTGATGAAAAGGACTGTGAAATTGATAACTACCTGGCGGATTTTGAGCGACAATGTAACCTGCACTGAATAGCTAGAGGAGAGTGGGTTGCAATATTGTCAGGCAAACTGTCAGGCAAAGCTTCTGATGCTTTCCGGACCGTGCCAGATCAGGATATCCATAGCTACGCCAGGGTTAAAAAAGTGCTCCTGGCTCGTTATGCGGTAACCCCAGAGTCCCACCGACAGAAGTTCAGGGACTCACGCAAAACCACGAAAGACTCTTACGCGGAATGGGCATACCAGTTGTCCCTGTCGGCCTCTAACTGGGTTAACAGCAGCCAGGCCACCACCGCAGAGGACATTTTGCAACTAATGCTCCTGGAGCAATTTTACAATCACATCCAGACGGACGTCAAGGATTGGGTGAGAGATCGCAGGCCCATGACTCTACCAGATGCCGCGAAGTTGGCGGATGAATATGCGGATACTCGCAAGACAAACCAGGTCACACCACGGGTACAACCCCCACAACCAACGGCGCCCTCACACCCACCAGCCGCTAGATACCAACCGCCTAACAGACCGATGACATATAGCCCTCGCTACCCACGCCAGGAGGACAACGAACAACGCTGCTTCCGGTGCAAACAGTTGGGTCACTTCAAGCAGAATTGCCCCATGAATGACAACACCAGGTCAAATTGGTCTCAACCTGGGTACCGCCCACCAGCAGCAGCCCATTGTGTAGACTCGGCTTGGGATCCCCAGGAGCTGGGTCAGGAAGAACCATTGGGCACCCCTTACGAAGCCCTCATGGTACAATCTGTTATTACGGACAACAGGGAACACCATTGTCAGCTGGTCATGGGCGACAGCCATGAGCCGGAGGGGCCTTGGAGGGAGCTGGGCAGAAAGAGGCACCGCCAGCTACCCTCCAAGAAGAAGAGGTCCTGGAAGTCATATAACCAGCGGACCTGGGAGGAGAAGAAGCGGCTGGAGGAGATGGAATCGCAGCGGGCGCCCCAGATGCGGGCCGAGATGTTCGCCAAGGGCCCACCGGTGGCCCCTTACACCACCACCCAGTTCCTGATGATGAAGGACCACGTGGAAAGCCTGCAGGACATGAGCAAGCAGGATCTGATCCGTGAGTACATAGAGCTGGAGGAGTGCATAAGCCGCATGGAGGAGGAGAACAACCACCTGAGGTCACAGCGGGCTGACCCCCCCAGGCTCCATGAACTGGAGATGGAGCTGGAGAAGCTCAAAGAGGAGAACCGGCGGCTGCGGAGGGAGCAGGGGGTGGCTGACCTTATGGGGCTCTGAGTCCCCTCTCCCCCCCCCCCCCGGACTCTGAGCACCAGTGCTACAGCATTTCAACAAATATAACTTTTTCTTTTTATGAATCTCCTGTGATTGTCACTTCAGAGCCATAACCTGCCCCCTCCCATAGCGGGACACCTAGACGGCGGCGCACAGACCCATTCGCTGTCTTCACACTGACTTCTGGTGACTTTGCAGATCGCACAAAGACTTGGGGACTGACCGGCGCGTGATCTGACGACCCGGTGACATACCTGAGTCTGAAGCAGTTGTCAGGGGAGGTCAGTCATGCCAAACGGAGTTAACCTCGGACTAAAAGCTCTGAACCCGTCAACCCTACTGGACCAGGGAAGGTCCAACCGGGTTTGCCGGAGCAGGGAGCAAAAGGGGGGCCATTGTGATACATTTGCCTATATGTCTCAGTTTACTGCTCCCTGCTAGCCATATGGGTAGAGGTAGAAAGGAATTTCATGTGTGATTCATTCCTCTGACAGGTTATTGACGTGCTAATGTCCCCTCACTATTCTAAACGTTAATTGATCTATTGTGTTGTGTGAAGAAGATCTGTGTTTACCCTTAAAAGATGTCTATTGTATCATCAGGCTAAATGATTAGAGAAGTAGTATGTTAATTATTCTGATTGCTTCAGTGTATTAATTAACTCCACTTATGTCTTTATCTAAAGAAACGTGTCTGCATGGTCGGCTCTGACTTGTCTCCTATAATCTGTATGGGAAACCCCACTGAGGGGGGGCGTTCCTAACAGGCTGTAACCACATATAAGCTGAGTTTTTGTGTCATTAAAGTGTCTTGTTCTAGCAGTAAGCCTGGACTAATGTGTGGCTTAATGGGCGATTCCAGGGATATCCCTCCTAGTGGAATATTGGGGTGATTTTCGTTATGGGAAGAAGGGAACGTTGACGGGGATATCATACCAATACCGTCACAATACCAATAACGAACGGCGCATGCACCGTCACGTGGACGCATCCCACTGCGCATGCTCAGAATCACGTCGGAACTACTCCCTAAGATACGACGGATCACTGCCTACGACGTGAACGTAACCTACGCCCAGCCCTATTCACGTACAACGTAAACGACATAAGATGCGACGGCTGTGTTCCCTGGTCCATACCTTTGCATGGGTTGCGCCTCCTATATGGGGAATAACTTTACGCCGGACGTACGACTTACGCAAACCGTGTATATTATGCGCCGGGCGCAAGTACGTTCGTGAATCGACGTATCTCCCTCATTTCCATATTCGAATAGGAAATCAATGGGAGCGCCAAATGCGCCCAGCGTAAATATGCGCCCACGATACGCCGGCGTAGGCAAGTTACGTCGGTCGGATGAAGCCTATTTTTAGGCGTATCTTGGTTTGTGAGCACGGCGCACAGATACGACGGCGCATATTTGCACTTACGCGGCGTATCTCGATATACGTCAGCGTAAGTGCTTTGTGTATCCGGGCCATAATTTTTTATTTATTTTTTATTACATTTTAGTCTAAATATGAGATGTGACGTCTTTTTGACCCAGGATCTCTTATTTAAGAGGACCTGTCATGCTTTTTTCTATTACAAGGGATGTTTACATTCCTTGTAATAGAAATAAAAGTGACACTGTTTTTTTTTTTTAAAACAGTGTCAAAAAAATATATATATAAAGTAAAATAAATAATAAAAAAAAAAATGTTTTCAATTCAATTTAACATTATCTTTCACAATATAAAACAAAATTGGGCTAAATTTACTGTTGTCTTTTTTATTTTTATTTAAAACATTTATTTTTTTCCAAGAGACGTGCGCTTGTAAGACCGCTGCACAAATATGGTGCGACAGAAAGTATTGCAACGACCGCCATTTTATTCTCTAGGGTGTTAGAAAAAATATATATAATATTTGGGGGCTCTAAGTAATTTTCGAGCAAAAAAAATTAATGTTTTTGACGCGTAAACACCAAAATCTCAGAGGCTCGGTCCTTAAAGCGGGAGTTCACCCATTTAAAAAAAAAAAAAAAATCTCCCCTTAGCTTCCTGCTCGTTCGGTCTAGGGGAATCGGCTATTTATATTAAAATAGGTGCAGTACTTACCCGTTTTCGAGCTGCATCTTCTTCCGTCGCTTCCGGGTATGGGTCTTCGGGAGCGGGCGTTCCTTCTTGATTGACAGTCTTCCGAGAGGCTTCCGACGGTCGCATCCATCGCGTCACTCGTAGCCGAAAGAAGCCGAACGTCGGTGCGGCTCTATACTGCGCCTGCGCACCGACGTTCGGCTTCTTTCGGAAAATCGTGACGCGATGGATGCGACCGTCGGAAGCCTCTCGGAAACCTGTCAATCAAGAAGGAACGCCCATTCCCGAAGCCCATACCCGGAAGCGACGGAGAGGATGCGTCTCGTAAACGGGTAAGTACTGCACATATTTTAAAATAAATAGCCGATTCCCCTAGTAAAAACGAGCAGGAATCTAAGGGGAAAAAGTGCCCTCTAAGGGTGAACCCCCGCTTTAAGTGGTTAATCGGTGGGAATAGTGAAAGTGGATTTGGAGGAGCAGAAGACGGACAGTTCTGAATGAGTTTGATGGGAAGTTGTGCAGCGGGACAGGAAGAGTCCAGAATTACTGGGAAATCCATCACTGTGATAAATGTCACCCCACCTAACAAATCACCCCTCCCCCACCCTGTTCCACTTTACGACCAGACCCCCTCCCTCATTCCCCCCATCACAGACACAACACAGAGACATCACATCTTCCACTATCTATCCTTGTGGAGTCCTTTAAATAAAACCACAGAAAAGCAAGTCATTTTCTCATGTTCACTTCTTTCTGAAAACGCTGGTTGCCTGGCTGTCTATGGCTTTTGAGTCACTAACTGGAAACAAGCCTGTGGCCAGCAAAGCCAAAATTTAAAAACAGAGGCCCGGATTCAGAAACAACTTACGACGGCGTATCTCCAGATACGCCGTCGTAACTCTGAATGTGAGGCGTCGTATCTTGGCGCCTGATTCAAAGAATCAGATACGCCTCACTGTTGCCAAGATACGAGCGGCGTAGGTCTCCTACGCCGTCGTATCTTGGGGTGCATATTTCCGCTGGCCGCTAGGGGCGCTTCCGTATATTTCCGCATTGAATATGCAAATGAGCTAAATACGCTGATTCACGAACGCACTTGCGCCCGGCGTATTAAAATACGCTGTTTACGTAAGGCGTCGGTCCGGCGTAACTTTACCCCTCATAAAGCAGGGGTAAGTCATGTTTAGGTATGGACGTCGGAAACGTCGGAACAGCGTCGTATTTTACGTTGTTTGCGTAAGTCGTCCGTGAATGGGGATGGGCGTAGGTTACGTTCACGTCGACTAACCATTGAGCCGGCGTATTTTATGGAGAAAATTCGACGTGATACTGAGCATGCGCGTGCATGCGCCGTTCGTTAGGCGCGTCATTTACGTGGGGTCACGATTCATTTCCATACAACACGCCCCCTACCAGCCTACTTTGAATTACGTGGGCTTACGCCGGCCCATTTACGCTACGCCGCCGCAACTTAGGGCGCAAGTTCTTTGTGAATACAGTACTCGCCTCTCTAAGTTACGGCGGCGTAGCGTATATGAGATGCGCTACGCCCGCCTAAACTTACGCCATTCTCTCTGAATCAGGCCCAGAGACTTGGACCCCCCCATACACACTATTGGATTTTCTGCAGATTTTTGTCTTCAGATTTACCAAAACCATATAATATGAGGTCAAACCCTAATGCCCTGTACACACAGGAGTTATGGTGCCCCTTACACAGCTTCAGACATGGGCCCCCTGGAGCAGAGAACCGTGGGGGGGGGGGGGGGGGGGTGCCGCCTCAAATGAGAAGAGGGGGGGGTGGCCGCTAATTAAGAAGTGGGGGGGCCCGTGAATTGAGAAGCGCATGGGGGGGTGCCAAGAATTGGGAAGGTTGCCCTGGGGTACTTTGGGCCCCTTACAAAAAAAAAGAGGGGGTAGCCATCCGGGGGCCCTGGGGACATCTGGGCCCTTTAATAAAAATAAAAAAAGTATATATATATATAATAAAAGTTTTTTTTATTAAAAAAAAGGGGGGGGGTTGCCAACTGGGGCCCTGGGGACATCTGGGCCCTTTAATAAAGGTAAAACAATATATATAAAAAAAAGGGGGGTGGTTTGCCAACCGGGGCCCTGGGGACCCCTGGGCCCTTTATAACATCAACTTTTATTGAAAAAACACATAGGCAATGCGAATAGGGAAACAGAGTTCCCCATAGAAAAGACACGGAAACATTGAAGTATAACATATTGAGAAATTAGGGCCAGATTCACGTAGAATTGCGGCGGTGTAACGTATCGTAGATACGTTACACCGCCGCAAGTTTTCATCGCAAGTGCCTGATTCACAGAACACTTGCAATGAAAACCTACGCTGGCAGCCTCCAACGTAAGCCCGCGTAATTTAAATGGGCGTGTGCCATTTAAATTAGGCGCGCTCCCGCGCCGGACCTACTGCGCATGCTTCGTTTCGCAATTCCCGTCGTGCTTTGCGCGCAGTGACGTCATTTTTTTGAACGGCGACGTGCGTAGCGTAATTCCGTATTCCCGGACGGCTTACGCAAACGACGTGAATTTTTAAATTTCGATGCGTGAACGACGGCCATACTTTATACAGCAATACGATTATACAGCGATACGAAAAATGATCGTGTGTGCGCGGCACAATAGTGTGTATGGGGGATGAGAAACCATTGAAGCCGTCAGACTTGCTTGGTAGCCAGGAAACAAGTATTTCCAATAGTTAGGACGCAGTGACATCCTGTGTATTTCTTCCTAAGGTTTCCTCTGAAGCCCAACTCCGGGCTCTGTGCCCCTGCTGCCAAACTGCCCCCCTTGTGCCCCCCATTTTTTTATATATTTTTTTATTATTATTACTTACTTACTCTTATTTCTAAAAATGCTTGTTTCCTGACTGCATATGTCTTCAATACTTTGAGTGACTAACTGGAAACAAGCCTGTGAAGCCAGAATTCATAAACGTATACGTCTTCAAAGGCAGTGACTGAGGCCTGGTTCACACCTATGGCATTTTTAGTGCAGTCCATTTACCAATCACAGCTGATCACAGCGTGAACCAGGAAGTGCCGGTAATCGACTTTCATTGGTTCTTGCTGATAGGGAGAGCTGATCGTTCGCTCTCCTGTCTGGGAGGGGGGGGGTGGGCACTGATAATCAGCACATTGATTATCAGCGCAGTCCCCATCAGTGGTGCCCACCACAATGCCAATCAGTGCCCATCAACTGCCAGTCAGTGCCCTCCCAAATTGGCAATCAGTGCCCAAAGTGCCAATCAGTGCCACCTATTAGTGTCCATCAGTGCCACCTATCAGTGCTGCATATCAGTGCCCATCAATTCAACATATTAGTGCCACCTCATCAGTGCCACCTCATCAGTGCCCATTAGTGCAGCCTCATCAGTGCCACCTATTAGTGCCCATCAGTGCCACCTATCAGTGCTGTATATCAGTGCCCATCAATTCTACATATTAGTGCCACCTCATCAGTGCCCATTAGTGCAGCCTCATCAGTGCCACCTATTAGTGCCTATCAGTCTCTCATATCATTGCCACCTATCAGTGTCCATCAGTGCTGCATATCAGTGCCGATCAATTCTACATATTAGTGCCACCTCATCAGTGCCCATTAGTGCAGCCTCATCAGTGCCACCTATCAGTGCCTCATATCAGTACCACCTATCAGTGCCCATCAGTGCCTCATATCAGTGCCACCTATCAGTGCCCATCAATTCTACATATTAGTCAGTGAAGGAGAAAACTTTATTACAGAAATTAAGAAAAACGTAAAAAAAAAAAAAATTCAGGGCCAGATTCTCAAAGGACTTACGACGGCGCAGCGCCATGTGCGCCGTCGTAAGTCCTAATCTGGGCCGTCGTATCTATGCGCCTGATTCTTAGAATCAGTTACGCATAGATAACCATTAGATCAGACAGACGTAAGTCTTTACGCTGTCGGATCTTAAGTACATTTATTTTTTGTCCCGCTAGGTGCCGCTTCCGTCGAAATCCACGTCAAGTATGCAAATTAGCTAGATACGCAAATTCCCGAACGTACGCGCGGCCGACGCAGTGAAGTTACGACGTTTACGTTAGGCTTTTCCCGGCGTATAGTTACCCCTGCTATATGAGGCGCAGCCAATGTTAAGTATGGCCGTCGTTCCCGCGTCGAAATTTTAAAAAGTTACGTCGTTTGCGTAAGTCGTCCGTGAATGGGGCTGGACGTCATTTACGCTCACGTCAAAACCAATACGTCCTTGCGGCGTATTAGGAGCAATGCACACTGGGAGATTTCCACGGACGGCGCATGTGCCGTTCGTGAAAAACATCAATCACGTCGGGTCACAGTAGTTTAACATAAAACACGCCCCCCCTTCCACATTTGAATTAGGCGGGCTTACGCCGGCTGATTAACGCTACGCCGCCGCAACTTACGGAGCAAGTGCTTTGAGAATACAGCACTTGCCCGTGTAAGTTGCGGCGGCGTAACGTAAATCGGATACGTTACGCCGCCGCTAAGATACGCCATTCTACGAGAATCTGGCCCTCAGTCTTTTTTAGTTAGTCTAGCAAAAAAAACGCAGAGGTGATGAAATACCACCAAAAGAAAGCTCTATTTATGGGAGGAAAAAATCATAAAAACGTTGTTTGGGTACAGTGTTGTATGACTGCGTAATTGTCATTCAAAGTGCGACAGTGCCAAAAGCTGAAAATTGTCCTGGGCAGAAAGGGGGCAAAGTGCCTGGTATTGAAGTGGTTGACCAGACCCTGCCTGACCCAAGATGGCTGCCAAAGTCACATGGGGTGGCAACATCCAATCAGGTAGCTTCCCCAGTGGCCCAGGAAACCATAGAGGAACCGCGTTCCTCTTGACTTCCCCCTCCTGCTGCAACGCACTTGCGGTAGAGCGCCACCTACAGTGGAGAAAATAGATTGCACCTACCTCACTTCTGTCCAGGATACCTTTAAATGCATCTTATCCCTCGCACCTGCAGGCTCCTCCCCCTCCACCTGACCTAGCCGCTTTTCCATTGGTAGCACTCTGATGTGAGATGCAGTCCAATTGGAAATGAGGGCGATAAGGCCCGCCCACAACATGGCGACAAGAATAGAGGGGTAGATTCAGAAAGCAATTGCGTCTGTGTATCCATAGATACGCAGCGTAATTGCTAATTTGCGCCGGCGTATCGACTTTTCTGTATTTTAGAATGCAAGATACGCCGACTGCAGCCTAAGATATGACTGGCATAAGGCTCTTATGCCGTCGTATCGTAGGCTGCATTCTTACGATGGCCGCTAGGTGGCATTCCCGTAGTGGTCAGCGTAGAGTATGCAAATTGCATACTAACGCCGATTCACAACCGTACGCGCGCCCTGCGTTCGCATTTTACGTCGTTTGCGTTCGTCGGTTTCTGCGTAAGGCTGCTCCTGCTATTAGCAGGGGCAGCCAATGCTAAGTATACCCGTCGTTCCCGCGTCGCGATTTTTAAAAATTACGTTTTTTGCGTAAGTGAATCGTGAATGGCGCTGGACGCCATTTACGTTCACGTTGAAGCAAATGACGTCCTTGCGACGTCATTTACCGCAATGCACGTCGGGAAAGTTTCCCGACGGAGCATGCGCACTACGTTCGGCGCGGGAACGCGCCTAATTTAAATGATCCACGCCCCCTACGGGATCATTTAAATTACGCGCCGCTTACGCCGGACAGTTTTACGGAACGCCTCCGCAAATTACGGAGCTACTGCTTCCTGAATGAAGCGTAGCGCAAGTAATTTACGGAGGCGTAGCGTTAAAACGGTACGCTGCGCCTCCGTAAGAGTGCGCAGCCCTACCTGAATCTACCTCAGAGTGCTGTCTGCCAGTGGAGCAAGGGGATAAGGTAGGTAGACAAAAACGGGCAGTTATCCCTTATGGTGGGGGGGGAGGGGTTCAGTTCATTGAAAAGTTTATTTAATAATGTATTTATTATTATTTTCCTTTTTTTTATTATTTGCCTTTTTATTTCTAGCCTTGTTGCAGAGTGTGATGCGGATCCCCGATGGATCCTGCAGACGTCCCGCGGCCCTCCGCATCTTCACATACACGGCCGGCGTCTCTGCTCCGTGTCAGGGTGACAGGTGCTGTAAGCAGGAAACAGGTGAAGGGCGATCTGGCGACAGACCTACCCGCTCCCCCATCAATCTGTATACAGTGCCGGAGTTCTGGCCGGAGGACGGGGAATGGAGATTATTGAAGGGCTGGCTGGAGAGACGGAGCAGGATGTGTGTGACAATCATCTGTCATCTATGGGGGAGGGGAATAAGATCCGCCATAAAAATCAGAACCGCCGTTCTACAAAGAAAATCATTCCGTTCCATCAGACAACAGATAATAATGGATTATATCGGAAAATATCTTCTAACATCTCCAACATCTCCAACACCTCCAACACCTCCAACACCCCCAACACCTCCAACACCCCCAACACCTCCAACACCTCCAACACCTCCAATACCCCAACACCTCCAACACCTCCAACACCCCCAACACTCCCAACACCCCCAACACTCCCAACACCTCCATCACCCCCAACACCCCCAACACCTCCATCACCTCCAACACCCCCAACACCTCCAACACCTCCATCACCCCCAACACCTCCATCACCTCCAACACCCCCAACACCTCCAACACCTCCATCACCCCCAACACCTCCAACACCTCCATAACCTCCAACACCTCCAACACTCCCAACACCCCCAACACTCCCAACACCTCCATCACCCCCAACACCCCCAACACCTCCATCACCTCCAACACCCCCAACACCTCCAACACCTCCATCACCTCCATCACCTCCAACACCCCCAACACTCCCAACACCCCCAACACCTCCATCACCTCCAACACCCCCAACACCTCCAACACCTCCATCACCCCCAACACCCCCAACACCTCCAACACCTCCATAACCTCCAACACCTCCAACACTCCCAACACCCCCAACACCTCCATCACCCCCCAACACCCCCAACACCTCCAACACCCCCAACACCTCCAACACCCCCAACACCTCCATCACCCCCAACACCTTCAACACCTCCAACACCCCCAACACCTCCATCACCTCCAACACCCCCAACACCCCCAACACCTTCAACACCTCCAACACCTCCAACACCCCCAACACTCCCAACACCCCCAACACCCCCAACACTCCCAACACCCCCAACACTCCCAACACCTCCATCACCCCCAACACCCCCAACACCTCCATCACCTCCAACACCCCCAACACCTCCAACACCTCCATCACCCCCAACACCTCCATCACCTCCAACACCCCCAACACCTCCAACACCTCCATCACCCCCAACACCTCCAACACCTCCATAACCTCCAACACCTCCAACACTCCCAACACCCCCAACACTCCCAACACCTCCATCACCCCCAACACCCCCAACACCTCCATCACCTCCAACACCCCCAACACCTCCAACACCTCCATCACCTCCATCACCTCCAACACCCCCAACACTCCCAACACCCCCAACACCTCCATCACCTCCAACACCCCCAACACCTCCAACACCTCCATCACCCCCAACACCCCCAACACCTCCAACACCTCCATAACCTCCAACACCTCCAACACTCCCAACACCCCCAACACCTCCATCACCCCCCAACACCCCCAACACCTCCAACACCCCCAACACCTCCAACACCCCCAACACCTCCATCACCCCCAACACCTTCAACACCTCCAACACCCCCAACACCTCCATCACCTCCAACACCCCCAACACCCCCAACACCTTCAACACCTCCAACACCTCCAACACCCCCAACACTCCCAACACCCCCAACACCCCCAACACCCCCAACACCCCCATCACCTCCAACACCTCCAACACCCCCAACACTCCCAACACCCCCAACACCTCCAACACCTCCATAACCTCCAACACTCCCAACACCCCCAACACCTCCATCACCCCCCATAACCTCGAACACCCCCAACACCTCGAACACCCCCAACACCTCCAACACCCCCAACACCTCCATCACCCCCAACACCCCCAACACCTTCATCACCTTCAACACCTCCAACACCCCCAACACCTCCATCACCCCCAACACCCCCAACACCCCCAACACCCCCAACACCCCCAACACCCCCATCACCTCCAACACCTCCAACACCTCCAACACCCCCAACACCTCCAACACCTCCAACACCCCCAACACCTCCAACACCCCCAACACCTTCATCACCTCCAACACCCCCAACACCTCCAACACCTCCAACACCCCCAACACCCCCAACACCTCCATCACCCCCAACACCTCCAACACCCCCAACACCCCCAACACCTCCAACACCCCCAACACCTCCAACACCTCCAACGCCTCCATCACCCCCAACACCTCCAACACCTCCAACACCCCCAACACCTCCAACACCTCCAACACCCCCAACACCTTCATCACCTCCAACACCCCCAACACCTCGAACACCCCCAACACCTCCATCATCCCCAACACCTACATCACCCCCAACACCCCCAACACCTTCACCACCTTCAACACCTCCAACACCCCCAACACATCCAACACCTCCCACACCTCGAACACCCCCAACACCGCCAACCCCCCCAAAACCTCCATCACCTTCAACACCTCCAACACCCCCCACACCTCCAACACCCCCAACACCCCCAACACCCCCAACACCTCCAACACCTCCAACACCCCCAACACCTCCAACACCTCCAACACCCCCAACACCCCCAACACCTCCAACAACACCTCCAACACCTCCAACACCCCCATCACCCCCAACACCTCCAACACCTCCAACACCCCCAACACCTCCAACACCCCCAACACCTCCAACACCCCCAACACCTCCAACACCCCCAACACCCCCAACACCTCCAACACCCCCATCACCTCCAACACCTCGAACACCCCCAACACCCCCAACACCTCCAACACCCCCATCACCTCCAACACCTCGAACACCCCCAACACCTCCAACACCCCCAACACCCCCAACACCTCCAACACCCCCAACACCCCCAACACCTCCAACACCTCGAACACCCCCAACACCTCCAACACCCCCAACACCTCCAACACCTCGAACACCCCCAACACCCCCCCCCCCCCCCCCCCCAACCAGTGAAGAACTACAGGTCCCAGGATGACCCAGTGAAATCTATGGGGTCACAAAAAAAGGTATAAAAAAGTATATTTTTTTTAGGAAGGGGGGGGGGGTGTCCCTGAATGGCAGTTTGGAAATGTGGTCACCCTAATCACAGTCCCCCCTTACATCAGTGTCCCCACTAACATCAGGGTCTCCGTCAGAGTCCCAACCTTACATTAGGGTCCCTAGAAGCGTCCCCCCCCCACCTTACATTAATGACCCCAGTGCTGTTTTGGGGGTGCGGGAGAAGCAAAGACTCTGCATATCAGCTGTGGGCTGGGTAAAAATCTTGTAGGGGACCACAGGCTGTAATTTTAGGGGCCCCTGTTTTAGTTTAACTTCAGTGTGCAGCTTCTGTGATTTTCAAAATTCCTGCTCATATGATTGGCTCACTGCCGTTCCAAACAGGTTTTCTCCAATTGCAGCGCTGGGGCTGATCATGTGATTAAAGCAGACCCCACACACCCAATCAGCACTCCCGCTGCCTTTACCACAAGGAAGGTAGAGAGAAGACAGATCTCTGTGGCCCAGATTCACGTAAATCGGCGCATCCTTGTTCCGGCGTAGCGTATCCTATTTACGTTACGCCTCCGCAACTTAGATGGGCAAGTGCAGTATTCTCAAAGCACTTGCTCCGTAAGTTGCGGCGGCGTAGCGTAAATAGGCCGGCGTGAGCCGGCCTAATTCAAATGTGGAACAGGGTGGCGTGTTTTATGTAAATGTTATGTGACCCGACGTGATTGTCATGCGCCGTCCGTGGAATTTCCCAATGTGCATTGCTCCAAAGTACGCCGCAAGGACGTATTGGTTTCGACGTGAACGTAAATGACGTCCAGCCCCATTCACGGACGACTTACGCAAACAACGTAAATTTTTCAAAATTCGACGCAGGAACGACGTCCATACTTAACATTAGTACGCTGCATGTACGCCACCATATAGCAGGGGTAACTTTACGCGGGGAAAAGCCTAACATAAACGGCGTATCTGTACTGCGTCGGCCGGGCGTAGGTTCGTGAATTTGCGTATCTAGCTGATTTACATATTTCTAGGCGTAAATCAGCATACACGCCCCTAGCGGCCAGCGTAAATATGCAGTTAAGATCCGATGGCGTAAGAAACTTACGCCGGTCGGATCTAATAGAAATCTATGCGTAACTGATTCTAAGAATCAGGCGCATAGATACGACCGCTCAGACTCAGAGATACGACGGCGTATCTGGAGATACGCCGTTGTATCTCCTTTGAGAATCTGGGCCAGAGAATCAGGTAAGAAATGGCGAAAGTGAAGTGTCCCTTTAAATCCCCATTAATCCATGAACGTTGGTTTCTATGGCCTACTAGACTTGATGACATTTTTGTTCAAATAATAGGATGGCTGGGGAAAAAAAATTCATCTGTAAAGTTCTCCAGCAGTTGCAGGGATGTAATTATACGGAGGAGCCGGGGGAAGTAACAGCAGAGAGAGAAAAATGAGCCGATGAATGATTTCCACTTCCTGGTGTTTGCAGCAACATGACCAGAATCACGGTGACAGGTTCCAAAATAGGAAGAGAGCTGCGGAAAGTCAAGATCCAACTTGTTTAAAGGAACGGGGCCAAGTGCTATCTTATCCATCGAAAATATTCCCTCCTTTGTTATACAACATCGAATATCCAGAGAATCAAAAGACGTTCGAGGAATTGCATCAAACTTGAGCTGTTCTTCCCTCATCTCCTCATCAAAATGCAAAATTATTGAATCAAACCTTTGCATTTTCATTACATTCCTTATTTTATTCCCAGTGGTACATAGCTTGGTGGGAGGGACCAGCAGGGTGCTGTACATAGCATGGTGGGAGGGGACGACACCAAGCTTTGTACAGTACCCTCTCGACCCCTCCCACCAAGCTATGTACAGTACCCTGCTGTCCCCTCCCACCAAGCTATGTACAGCCCCCTGCCGTCCCCTCCCACCAAGCTATGTACAGCCCCCTGCCGTCCCCTCCCACCAAGCTATGTACAGCACCCTGCCGTCCCCTCCCACCAAGCTATGTACAGCACCCTGCTGTCCCCTCCCACCAAGCTATGTACAGCCCCCTGCCGTCCCCACCCACCAAGCTATGTACAGCACCCTGCCGTCCCCTCCCACCAAGCCATGTACAGCCCCCTGCCGTCCCCTCCCACCAAGCTGTGTACAGCACCCTGCCGGCCCCTCCCACCAAACTATGTACAGCCCTCTGCCAGCCCCTCCCACCAAGCTATGTACAGCCCCCTGCCGTCCCCTCCCACCAAGCTATGTACAGCACCCTGCCGCCCCCTCCCACCAAGCTATGTACAGCCCCCTGCCGTCCCCTCCCACCAAGCTATGTACAGCCCTCTGCCAGCCCCTCCCACCAAGCTATGTACAGCCCGCTGCCGTCCCCTCCCACCAAGCTATGTACAGCACCCTGCCGTCCCCTCCCACCAAGCTATGTACAGCACCCTGCCGGCCCCTCCCACCAAGCTATGTACAGCACCCTGCCGGCCCCTCCCACCAAGCTATGTACAGCACCCTGCCGGCCCCTCCCACCAAGCTATGTACAGCACCCTGCCGTCCCCTCCCACCAAGCTATGTACAGCACCCTGCCGTCCCCTCCCACCAAGCTATGTACAACACCCTGCCGCCCCCTCCCACCAAGCTATGTACAGCAGTGTTCCCCAACCCCCGGGCCGCGGACCGGTACCGTGGATCAAACGGTACCGGGCCGCCCGAGAAACTTTAAATTATTTCACTGTGGCGGCCGAGGTGCAGAGCATTGCACTCCCGAGCCCGCCCATTGTGTGACAATAGCGAATGAAAATTCGCTATTGTTACACTGATCCTCCTGGCCAATCAGCGCCGCTGTCCCGCTCTAACATACAGGGCTGCAAGGCTACGCTACACAGCCGCCCGATGAGAGCAGAGAGAGAATTACGTCATCTCTCCGCCCTCCCCCTCTATGCATTCCCGCAAGCGAACGGCTCCCCTCACATTCCCGCCCTGAGACTGTAAGTACAGTGGGCACTGCGGAGGGACATGCATATTGTTTTATACTGGGACATTTATTATTATTTTTATACTGGGACATTTAATATTTTTTTTTATACTGGGACATTTAATATTTTTTTTTATACTGGGACATTTAATATTTTTTTTTATACTGGGACATTTAATATTTTTTACACTGGGACATTTAGGGCCGGTTCACACTGCACCAATGTCAGAGTTCGGATGTGATTTGCACCGCACTGCAGTGCACATCACATGCGATCTCTGTGCGATGCGATTTCAGCCATAAAAATTGTATGGCTGAATTCACATCAAACTCGCACAGGACCCTTTTTTTTTCGTAGCAGAAACGGATCGCATGGGTGTTCACACCCATGCGATCCGATTTCTGTCCGAGTTTGCAGATCGCACTGCGATATGCGAACTGATTTGGGGGTGTTGTTAACTTTTAAATGACACCCCCAGCAGTTCGCATAGGGCAATGTGAACTGCCGCAAAACATGTGATGCGGGAACCCGCAATAGATTTGCAGGGTTCCCGCACTAACCGCTAACGCAACACATCGCGATTCCTCCTACTGGGCCTTGGTGCCAAAAAGGTTGGGGACCACTGATGTACAGCACCCTCACCAAGCTATGTACAGCACCCTGTGTATGGTGAAATTCCGCGCCTAACCAAAAACATATATAAAATAAAGATAAAAATATTTTTAAATGTATATAAATATATATAGTGTTATAAGCTGCTCCTCAAAAACACAAGTGGTGTGTAAACATGATAAAATATAAATAGAGGGCGCTAGGCCCATACAAAATAAGTATAGTGCCGTGAATGGATATCTAGTTAACAATAAAATTGCAACATAAATAGCAAAATAAAATAAAAATAAAAGTCCCAACAAATTGCAGTCAGCGCTGCACTTGAAACCACACACAGTGAATTCAAATAAGATCGGATGCAAAATAAAATAAAACGATGAACAAAGTCCAATTGTTATTTAACAGTGATTCTGTGAAAGAAAAAATGCCACCACCGCTTCTGAATAATTTTCAATTCCACCCAAGGTGCTTTAGAAAACGATTTGCTCTTACCAGAGCTCGTTGACCCCTTTAATGAAAAAGATGGTCAACTGAGCTTATGCAGGATTGTGCCTGCACACATGTAGATACGGACAGACCGCTTTGCAGATTCAGGAACCTCAAACGGGATTATACGCAAGAGAAGAGAAGCCAGGAAGCTCAATAGCGTGATACCGTTTAATTAAAAGTTTAAAACATACATAAAAAACAGCCAAATGGCTCCTTACATTGAAGGGTGCCCACCCGGCACTGAGGCTGCGGACCTGTCACCGCTCAAAGCGGTTCCTATAGTGGGATTCGCTGGGGGATGAAAGCCGCCGCTGACACACCATCCAAACAATCTCTCCGACAAACCAAAGCACGGGGGGTACGTCACGTGACCAAGCTGCCTCCGACGTACGTTTCGTTATGTTAACGTCATCAGGGGGACTTTTATTTTTATTTTATTTTGCTATTTATGTTGCAATTTTATTGTTAACTAGATATCCATTCACGGCACTATACTTATTTTGTATGGGCCTAGCGCCCTCTATTTATATTTTATCATGTACAGCACCCTGCCGGCCCCTCCCACCAAATTACTTTTAATTATTATTTACTAATTTACAAAATAAAAATTTAATGAAACGAAAACAAACACATTTTTTTTAAACCTGCAAGGCAAAGGCATAATGAGCTAGTATGACTAGCATACTAGCTCATTATCAATTACTTACCTTAGATCTTATGCCCTGTACACACGATCACTTTTTGTGATGAAATAAAATGACATTTTTAAAAATGTCATTTAAAATGATCGTGTGTGGGCAAAATGTCATTTTATGTCTTCTGAAAAATGACCAAAAAAAAATTCGAACATGCTTGAATTTTTTATGTCATTTTTTAAAATGTCATTTTTTGTGTCATAAAAAATGATCGTGTGTGGGCAAAAATGACGTTTTAAACCCGCACATGCCCAGAAGCAAGTTAGGAGACGGGAGGTAAAACTACCATTCATAATGGAGTAAGCACATTCATCACGCTGTAACAGACAAAAAAGCGCGAATCGTCTTTTACTAACAAGTAACCAGCTAAAAGCAGCCTCAAGGCGAATAGAACTTCCCCTTTAGAGTGCCGTTGACTTGTCCTGAATGTTCCCCTATGGGGGAAGTTCCTCCACTCACTGTGCAGGCGCAAACTTTCTGACGGAAATCCCCGAACCTCGCCCGGCAGCCAGGCTCTTTCCTTAACATCCCCGTGGATTGGAGGATGTTAAAAAAAGAGCCAGGAGGCCGAGCGAGCGAAGCGAGCCGTCCGAGCGAAGCGAGGACGTGAGGCCGACTGGCCACTTTCCTCTAAGTCCACGTCGCCCTGGATGCCGGCCGCCGTTCGGGGATTTCCGTCAGCAAGTTTGCACCTGCGCAGTGCTTGACGGAACTTTCCCGATGGCTGGAACCAGCTCAGCGCATCAGTTCGCGCATGCGCTGGAACTTCCATGATACATGGAACCAGCACGTCAGATCACCGTCACTTTGTTCATCATTTTTCAAAATGATGGTGTGTATGCTACATCGTTTTTAATGATGAAGTTGGAAAAATTTCATTTTTTTTCATGATAAAAAATGACATTTTTTTTCATCACAAAAAGTGATCGTGTGTACAGGGCATTAGCCCCCGCAGCGGTCCTCAGACACGTCCTCCGTTGCCGCCATGATACCCGGAGTGATATATGTGGGGGTGGGGAGCGCTAGTGGTTTGTGCTAAATCTATATAAATAATTGCTAAATAAATATATACTGTGCTAGGTATACATATTTTTCAAAATCACCAGCTCCTGAGCAAAATAAACATATCATAAATAAGTGATAATAAATATATAAATGTTTGGATTAACATTCCACAGATAAACGGTGTATTGATTCACTCATAAACCATAGGTGTGTGACCCACTAGGTATGGGAAACTATGCAGAGTTCTGTGTATAAAATTATTGAGTGAAATAAAGTGCTGCATGCAAAGTTCAGTCCATCAGAAAAAGTCCATATATTCTCCTGTCCAATCAGAATCAAATGAACAATGTAGCATTCCACCTACACCAGCAATTGATGTGCACACCCAAAGTGATCAGTAATTAGATGGCCTCTTACCGAATAAAGTTGACCCTTATTTGATATAAAAAAAAGGAGTCAAATGCGCTATATCAGGTGTAAACCTGTGTGGTTGGATGGATCCTTCCACCTTGCTAGCACCTCAGACCAGCGGGACAGGAAGTTACGACTGGTGCTTGACCAGGTACCGCCTCGACGTACGTTTCGTATTCTACGTCTTCAGCAAGCTGAGGCTTGCTGAAGACGTAGAATACGAAACGTATGTCGGGGCGGTACCTGGTCACGCACGCACCAATCGTAAACTTCCTGTCCCGCTGGTCTGAGGTGCTAGCAAGGTGGAACACACACACGCCACTACAGCCAGTAAGTCGGGACCTCGATCCATCTAAAGACACGCGAGCAAGCCTCAGTGCCGGGTTCGGGGCACTTTTAAAGTAAGAAGCCATTTGGCTATTTGATGTTACCCCTTTTTTATACTAAACAATATTATACTATGTTGGTATCATCTTCGTTTTTACATATCCGCTTGGGAGATTTCTGGCATTAAGGAATAAGGTGGAAGGATCCATCCAACCACACAGGTTTACACCTGATATAGCGCATTTGACTCCTTTTTTTATATCAAATAAGGGTCAACTTAGTAAGAGGCCATCTAATTACTGATCACTTCGGTGTGCACATCAATTGCTGGTGAAGGTGGAACGCTACATTGTTCATTTGATTCTGATTGCATATTCTAGCATATGGGGCTAGATTCAGGTACGAGATACGACGGCGTATCTCCGGATACGCCGTCGTATCTCTGAGTTGCGGCGTCGTATCTATGCGCCTGATTCTTAGAATCAGTTACGCATAGATTTGACTAAGATCCGACTGGCGTTAGTTCCAATTTTACGCTGGCGGCTAGGTGGCGCTTCCGTCGATTTACGCAAGGAATATGCTAATTAGGTAGATACGCCGATTCACAAACGTACGTACGCCCGGCGCATTTTTTTACGACGTTTACGTTAGGCTTTTTCCTGCGTAAGGTTGCTCCTGCTATATGAGGCGTACGCAATGTTAAGTATGGACGTCGTTCCCACGTAAAATTTTGACATTTTTACGTCGTTTGCGTAAGTCGTTCGCGAATAGGGCTGTACGTAAGCTACGTTCACGTCTAAAGCATTGACGATTTGCGGCGGAATTTCGAGCATGCGCACTGGGATTCTTTTACGAACGGCGCACTAAATTTAAATAAAACACACCCACATCATCCAAATTTGAATTAGGCGGGCTTACGCCGGAGCACATACGTTACGCCGCCGTAACTTAGGGCGCAAGTTCTTTCTGAATACGGAACTTGCGCCCTAATTTACGGCGGCGTAACGTATCGTACGTTACGCCCGCACAACATTACGCAGGGCTATCTGAATTTAGCCCATGGACTTTTTCTGATGGACTGAACTTTGCATGCAGCACTTTATTTCACTCAATAGTTTTATACACAGAACTCTGCATAGTTTCCCATACCTAGTGGGTCACACACCTATGGTTTATGAGTGAATCAATACACCGTTTATCTGTGGAATGTTAATCCAAACATTTATATATTTATTATCACTTATTTATGATATGTTTATTTTGCTGGTGATTTTGAAAAATATGTATACCTAGCACAGTATATATTTATTTAGCAATTATTTATATAGATTTAGCACAAACCACTAGCGCCCCCCACCCCCACATATCTCACTAATTATAATCTACTTTGGTTATTTGGGGAGCAGCTTATATTTATTCAACACTATTACTTTTTGGCGCAAGATACTTTTTTCTTTCATGATACCCGGAGTGACTTCCGGGTATCCCCTCTCCGGCGCTGTGACTGGCCGGAGTGGCCATGACGTCACTCCTGCGCACGCGCACGGAACGGCACCATCCCTGCGCATGCGCACATTTCCACCACTTTCCGGCAGGCTCCCATTCAAGAGCCGCCGCGCTCTGTGCGCCTGCGCCGTTGACATCGGTGCCTGCTTTTCTGCAAATGTCTCCTTAATTATGTAGGTTAAGGAGATATTGCAAGCACCTACCTGTAAGCATTAATGTAGGCTTACCTGTAGGTGCAAGTAAGACAAGAGGGTATACAACCGCTTTAAGTATAATTCATATGTGTTTCTTCGGGTTTAATGGGATGAGGTGGCAACCCTAACCAGTGCCGATCCTGACCTCCCTGGGGCCCTAAGCAAAATGACATGGCACATTAAAAATGAGAAGCAGGGGGCTCTGACGACAGTGACATGTCACATTAAAGAAAAAGTTGAGAAGCGGGGGGAGGGGCTGTTCTGCTGTCGGAAAAGACTCGGGGTGAGGGGGCGAAAATGACTTCTCACCAGGCGGGGCCTCTAGTAATTTGGGGGGCCCTTTGCAGCTTTGCTGGGCCCTAAGCGGCTTGCATAGTGAGCCTATAGGGAGGATCGGCCCTGACCCTAACCAAAACTCGCCCCAAAACAGAGAGGCAGAATCCGACAATTACATTCTCCCTCTGCGCTTTGCAGAGCGTCAGATAATTCTACTGCCGGTACCATGTGACCACCATAACCAATCACAGCAGAATGGCAGTTTGGATATGTGGTCACCCTAGGCGTGACGTAGTCGGCTCCTCCCTATACATTACATCACCATATTACAGGATGTCATCATTTTTATGACTCCACAAAATTATGAAGGGACACTCATCCACTTAAAGCGGGGGTTCACCCTAAAATACATTTTTTGTTAGCATGCCATTCAGCATACTAGCGCGAGCTACAGTATGCCTTTATATATATATTTTTTTGGGCGCCGTACTCAGGCCTCGTACACACGACAGAGTTTCTCGGCAGAATTCAGCGAGAAACTCGGTCAGAGCCGGATTCTTTCCCGAGAAACTCTGTCGTGTGTACACTTTCGGCCCGATGGAGCCGCCGAGGAACTCGTCGAGAAAATAGAGAACATGTTCTCTATGTTCTCGTTGTTCTATGGGAGAACTCGGCCCGCCGAGCTCCTCGGCGGCTTCTGGGCTGAACTCGCCGAGGAACTCGACGTGTTTGGCACGTTGAGTTCCTCGGCCGTGTGTACGAGGCCTCACAGTTTAATCGCGTAGTAAAGTTTCAGACTCCACGCAGGGAATGGGCGTTCCTATGCAAAGGGAACGTGATTGACGGCCGGCTATGGCGCGTCACGCTTCCCGAGAAGAGCCGAAATAGGACTTTTCTCTTCACGGCGCCTGCGCAGTCAGCTCCGATGTCTGTGCACAGGCGCCGTATAGCGCCGTGAACAGCCGAGTCCTACTCCGGCTCTTCTCGGGAAGCGTGACGCGCCATAGCCGGCCGTCAATCACGTTCCCTTTGCATAGGAACGCCCATTCCCCGCGGGGAGTCTGAAACTTTACTACGCGATTAAACTGTGAGTACGGCGCCCAAAAAAAATATAAAGGCATACTGTAGCTCGCGCTAGTATGCTGAATGGCATGCTAGAAACTTGTTTTTCAGGGTGAACCACCGCTTTAATTAATAATGAATATGCTATATGGGGAATTTTAGTGTTCATGTATGGACAGATCACAATGAAATGTATATAATGCATGTTGTGTAATATTATGTGTACAGAATTCACTGTACTGTACACTTTTTTTTTACTTATTTTACTGATTGCGCATGTGGGAACGCAGAGGGTGAGTGGCAGTATCATATTCACATGGGATAGGTAAAAGGTTGAGGATTTCGCAAACGTTTTTTTTTTTAGACTCTCAGAATCCTTGCCAAGATTTCCATTGGTTCACAGAACCTCGCCAGAACTTCCAGAGTCCCCTGAAATGACACGGAGTGTGTCCTGTAAATGAGCAAGGGTATGTAAATTCCAGCCTTTGAAGTGGCTGGTGCTGTGCTTTATTGTCAGGTACCTGCGAGCTAAAGAGCTATTGCACTTGCCTGTCTGTTGTCAATCAGAATGACCTGACTGCTTCCTCACTTGCTGCCTGCCAAGACCTTTTCTCTGACCTGACTGCTTCCTCACTTGCTGACTGCCTAGACCTCTTCTCTGACCTGACTGCTTCCTCACTTGCTGCCTGCCTAGACCTCTTCTCTGACCTGACTGCTTCCTCACTTGCTGCCTGCCTAGACCTCTTCTCTGACCTGACTGCTTCCTCACTTGCTGCCTGCCTTGACCTCTTCTCTGACCTGACTGCTTCCTCACTTGCTGCCTGCCTAGACCTCTTCTCTGACCTGACTGCTTCCTCACTTGCTGCCTGCCTAGACCTCTTCTCTGACCTGACTGCTTCCTCACTTGCTGCCTGCCTTGACCTCTTCTCTGACCTGACTGCTTCCTCACTTGCTGCCTGCCAAGACCTCTTCTCTTCTCTGACTGCTTCCTCACTTTCTGCCTCCCTAGACCTCTTTTCTGACCTGACTATGCTCTTCCTTGCCACCTGCCTAGACCACTGCTCAGACCTGACTATGCTCTTCCTTGCTGCCTGTCAAGACCACTGTTTGGATCTGTCTACACTCCTGCTTGCTGCTTGCCCAGACCACTGTTTGGATCTAACGACATTCTTGCTTGCTGCCTACCTAGACATTTGCTCTGACCTGACTACACTCTTACTTGCTGCCTGCCTAGATCTCTGTTCAGATCTATGCGCTTGCTTGCTGCCTGCCTAAACCACTGCTCCACCTGACTGTATTCTTTCTTGCTGCCTGCCTGGACCTTTGCTCTGACCGGACTATGCTTTTTTTTCCTGCCTGTGTAACCTGTGTTCGGACCTGATCGCTTGCTGCCTGCCTAGACCTCTGCTCAGACCTGACTATGCTCTTCCTTGCTGCCTGTCTAGACTGCTGTTCGGAGGACCTGTCTACACTCCTGCTTGCTGCCTGCCCAAACCACGGTTTGGATCTAACTACATTCTTGCTTGCTTGCTGCCTACCTAGACATTTGCTCTGACCTGACTACACTCTCATTTGCTGCCTGCCTAGACCTTTGTTCAGATCTATGCTCTTGTTTGCTGCCTGCCTAAACCACTACTCCGCCTGGCTATATTCTTTCTTGCTGTCTGTCTAGACCTTTGCTCTGACAGGACTATACTCCTTTTTGCTGCTTGCGTAAACCTGTGCTCGGACCTGATCGCTTGCTGCCTGCCTAGACCTCTGCTCAGACCTGACTATGCTCTTCCTTGCTGCCTGTCTAGACCGCTGTTTAGACCTGTCTACACTCCTGCTTTCTGCCTGCCCAGACCACTGTTTGGATCTAACGACATTCTTGCTTGCTGCCTACCTAGACATTTGCTCTGCCCTAACTACACTCTCACTTGCTGCCTGCCTAGACCTCTGTTCAGATCTTTGCTCTTGTTTGCTGCCTGCCTAAACCACTGCTCAGTCTGGCTATATTCTTTCTTGCTGCCTGCCTAGACCTCTGTTCAGATCTATGCTCTTGTTTGCTGCCTGCCTAAACCACTGCTCAGTCTGGCTATATTCTTTCTTGCTGCCTGCCTAGACCTCTGTTCAGATCTATGCTCTTATTTGCTGCCTGCCTAAACCACTGCTCCGTCTGGCTATATTCTTTCTTGCTGCCTGCCTAGACCTTTGCTCAGCCTGACTTTATTCTTTCTTGCTGCCTGCCTAGACCTTTGCTCTGAAAGGACTATGCTCCTTTTTTGCTGCCTGCGTAACCTGTGTTTGGACCTAATCGGTTGCTGCCTGCCTAGACCTCTGCTTAGACCTGACTACGCTCTTGTCTGCCGCCAGCCTTGAGGTGGCTGCTCTCTCCTCTGTAGCCAGGACCGTCTTTAATATGGTTTGGGCCCTGGGCAAACATTTTTTTTGGGCCCCCCTCCAGCTTATTTTGGGCCTGGCTGGTTCACATGTATGTGTTTTGGCGGCCCTCATTTGTGCAGGTACAGCAGCCCATTGATTTGAATGGGCTGCCATGCCTTTGTTTCATGCAGAAAAAAGGTGCATTCAGCATTTTAAAAATATATTTGCCTTGAAATCCATTCTGCTTTTGCTACTTACCTGCAGTTCTTGCACACACAAACGCACTGTGTTTTTAAAAGCATGACCTAAACGTCTAAAAATGCAGCAAGTTTGACAGTGCGGGAACTGCAGATAAGTCACAGCAGACAGCAGAATGGACAGACAGTGTTGTATTTCATTGCTTGATGGGCATAGGTGTGCCGTGTGCGCAGCCTATTACATGATGCATGCGCTTTTTTTGCAGGAAATGCAGGCATGGCGGCCCATTCAAATGAATGGGCTGCTGTGCCTGCGCAAATGTGGGCCGCCAAAACACATACATGTGAACCAGCTAGGCCCAAAATAAGCCCATCAAGCAGTTAAATATAGACAGTAATGCCATGTGCTGTAAATTATGCTGTGTCCTCTGAGGCCTCACTCAGCCTGGACTGCAGGTCTGGTCAGTGTTTTAAAAAGTTCCTCTATTTTACACATGGCATGGCATGGGGATAGGGAGCCAGGGAAGGAGAAAGAAGACATTACCTTGTCCTGGCAAGCTCAGCTCCAGCCTCTGATCTAAACAATTCTCCACAGTCCACACACACTGCTAGCCGCTGCCTAGTTTCACTTGACAAAGCAGGAACCAGGCAGCACTCCTCTCCATTCCGCGGTCTCACTCCTCCCCTGCTCCTCCGAGGTACACTGGTCACTAAACACTGCATGCATAGCAAGGGGCGAGCCATAGCGTCAGTGGAATTCAATGCCCCACCCACCCATGGCCAGGGCCGCTACTCGATCTAAAAAGAAAGCAGCACTGGCACTGGCTGCACACCGCTGATGATTTTCAGCGCCTATTTGCGGGCAGCACGCGGGCATAACGGTGGCTCTGCTTTGGGTCCCTAACAGTGAAAGGGCCCTGGGCAGCTTCCCCGTTTGCCCTGCGGTAAAGACGGCTATGTCTGTAGCCATTAAAAAGGTCTCATTTCAGCCACTCCCGTTGTGGGGCGATCCTGAGGGTCACAACTTTGTGTCAGTTTGCAGCAAAGTAAACAGGGACCTCTAGAGTCCCTGGCCCATCGCCATCTGGGTCTCTGGTGAAGACTAACTACCTATTAGATTCCTTACTTTGGGTAAGTATGCACAAACTACCAAGGGGGCACCATACAGTTAGTATGAGCGGAGCTCCTTTACCACACATCTAAACAGTCTCACCTCTCAACCATGCCCAAATCTTTCCTGTTAGAAACTTTTAGGCCAGGTCAGATTTTCTTATTTTTACCCAATGAATCATAAACCAAAAGGAATGACTTCCTTTTTAAATCCAGGAGACTCTGGGCTAGATTCAGGTACAGTTACGCCGGCGTATCAGTAGATACGCCGTCGTAACTCTGAATCTACGCCGTCGTAAATTTAAGCGTATTCTGGAAACCAGATACGCTTAAATTAGGCTAAGATACGAGCGGCGTAAGTCTCCTACGCCGTCGTATCTTAGGGTGCATATTTACGCTGGCCGCTAGGTGGCGCTTCCGTTGAGTTCGGCGTAGAATATGCAAATGACTAGATACGCCGATTCACGAACGTACGTGCGCCCGTCGCAATTAGTTACGCCGTTTACGTTAGAGATACGCCGGCGTAAAGATAAAGCTGCTTCCTAGGTGGCGCAGCCCATGCAAGGTATGGACGTCGGAACAGGCCTATCTTTTTACGTCGTTTGCGGAAGTCGTACGCGAATCGGGCTGGACGTAATTTACGTTCACGTCGAAACGGCGTACTTTGGAGCAATGCACACTGGGATATGTCCACGGACGGCGCATGCGCCGTTCGTAAAAAACCTCAATCACGTCGGGTCACTAGTCATTTACATAAAACACGCCCCCCTCATCCTCATTTGAATTAGGCGCGCTTACGCCGGCCCATTTACGCTACGCCGCCGTAACTTAGGGGGCAAGTGCTTTGTGAATACAGCACTTGACTCTCTAAATTGCGGCGGCGTAGCGTAAATAACATACGCTACGCCCGCACAAACTTACGTCCCCCTACCTGAATCTAGTCCTAAATTAGGTAGATTCGCGTACGGCGGCTTAACTTTGTGCGGGTGTAACGTATGTTAATTATGTTACGCCGCCGCAAGTTAGAGAGGCAAGTGCAGTATTCACAAAGCACTTGCTCCGTAAGTTGCGGCGTAGCGTAAATTGGCCGGCGTAAGCCCGCCTAATTCAAATGTGGAAGAGGTGGGCGTGTTTTATGGAAATTAATCGTGACCTCACGTAAATGATGCTTCGAACGAACGGCGCATGCGCCGTCCGTGGACGTATCCCAGTGCGCATGCTCCAAATCACGTCGCAAATAGTCAATGCTTTCTAAGTGAACGTAACCTACGCCCAGCCCTATTCTGAATCGACTTACGCAAACGACGTAAAACGTGAAAAATACGACGCTGGTCCGACGTCCATGCTTAACATTGGCTGCGCCGTCTTTTTGGTGGTTTATCTTTACACCTTAAAACGCCTTACATAAACTGCGTATCTTTACTGCGACGGTCGAGCGTACGTTCGTGAATAGGTGTATCTTGATGATTTACATATTCTAGGCGTAAATCAGCGTACACGCCCCTAGCGGCCAGCGTAAATATGCAGCTAAGATACGACGGCGTAGGAGACTTACGCCGGTCGTATCTTAGCAACATTTAAGAGTATCTCAGTTTGAGCATTCGCTTAAATGTACGACGGCGCGGATTCGGAGTTACGACGGCGTATCTACTGATACGCCGTCGTAACTGTACATGAATCCAGCTATATATCTTTAGGTGGATGAGAATCCAACTCATCTGAAGACCCACAAGCACTGATCCATTACTTGTAAGTTTCTTGGCCGTTCTGCTAGGCTTAGGGCAAATGTCCCTGTTGACCCCTTACTACGGTGGCCTTGGTTGATTGGTAGTGTAATAAAAGGACAGAATTTAAATAAGTTCCTTACTAACATTGGCCCAGATTCAGAGAGCAATTGCGCCTGTGTAACCATAGTTACGCAGCGCAATTGCTTACTTGCCCCGGCGTATCGAATGCTCCTGATTCAGGAACCTCGATACGCCGACTGCAGCCTAAGAAATGACTGGCATAAGGCTCCTTATGCCGTCATATCGTAGGCTGCATTCTTACGCTGGCCGCTAGGTGGCGTTCCCGTTGTGGTCAGCGTATAGTATGCAAATTGCATACTAACGCCGATTCACAACCCTACGCGAGCCCTGCGTACGCAATTTACGTTGTTTCCGTTCGTCGGGTTTTGCGTAAGGCTGCTCCTGCTATTAGCAGGGGCAGCCAATGCTACGTATACCCGTCGTTCCCGCGTCGCAAAGTTTCAATTTTACGTCGTTTGCGTAAGTGAATCGTGAATGGCGTTGGACGCCATTTACGTTCACTTTGAAGCAAATGACGTCCTTGCGACGTCATTTGCCGCAATGCACGTCGGGAAAGTTTCCCGACGGAGCATGCGCACTACGTTCGGCGCGGGAACGTGCCTAATTTAAATGATCCACGCCCTCTACGGGATCATTTAAATTACGCGCCCTTACGCCGGGCATTTTTGAGGAGCACCCACGCAAATTACGTGGCTACTAATTCGTGAATGAAGCGTAGCGCAGATAATTTGCGGGGGCGCAGGGCAAAAACGGGACTCTGCGCCTCCGTAAGAAGTGCGCAGCGGTACCTGAATCTGGCCCAATGACACTACTGTTCACTGCCCTACTGACACCAATATCTATGCTACTGACACATCCTCTGCTCTACTGACATTGTCCACTGATACCTTCCATGTTTTATTACATATATAAATACAAGAGTGTGCATGTGTGTGTGTATATATATATCTTCATGTAGAGCAACAATTCTTTTTTTTCAGATCCTCAGAGAGTTCTTTGCCATGAGGTGCCATGTTGTACTTCCAGTGACCAGTATGAGAGAGTGAGAGCGATAACACAAACTTTAACACACCTGAGACCTTGTAATACTAACGAGTCACATGACACCGGGGAGGGAAAATTACATTTTCACTTAGGGGTGTACTCACTTTTGTTGCCAGCGGTTTAGACATTAATGGCTGTGTGTTGAGTAATTTTGAGGGGACAGCAAATTTACACTGTTATACAAGCTGTACACTCACTACACAACATTGTAGCAAAGTGTCATTTCTTCAGTGTTGTCACATGAAAAGATAGAAGAAAATATTTATAAAAATGTGAGGGGTGTACTGACTTTTGTCAGATACTGTATCTGATGTTAGGTCCATGGGACCTGTTCAGTAGGTTGTCTTTTTATTCCTCTCCACAGTTCCTGATGAGATGTGATTACACATGTATCTTCCTTGTCCAGGCCGGTGCCGGTTCCCGGGACATAAGTGGGATCTTCCGTCCAGTTCAGATTTATCCTCGCTGGCTCAGCCAGCACTTTCTCATGCTTGATTGCTGCACTGGGCACCTTGCCAGGCATGGGGGAGTCTGGCAGAGCTTCCAGTGGCACACAAAGTCTGTCAGTTCAGGACGGACAGTTTCCCGGCCGGGTCCCGCCAGACTCCATCTTCAGGGGAAAATGGACTTCAGGAAACAGTCAATGTTCCTTTTCTTACCTAATCTCTCTCGACCAATCCAAACAACAGCTTGGCCTCCTTTTAAAGGGCTAGATGCTTTGTAGCCAGGAGTTTTCACAATCAGATACTTCCAGCCCCGTCCCTGGATATTTCTGCATGGTATATACTGTATGAATATAGAGTGAATTGTTTATATTAGGCAGGGCTTTTTTTCAGCAGGAACGCAGGGGAACGCAGTTCCGGCACCTCCAGCTCTGCATGTATGTAATGGCAAGGGGTGCCGGGGTGTACTGGAGGGTCTATTAATGCTGGCTGCTGGGGGATCTACTGTTGCTGGGGAGGTCTATTGTTGCTGGGGAGGTCAGTTGTTGCTGGTAGAGGATCTATTGTTGTTGGAGGGCTCTTATGCTACTGGGAGACAATCATTGCTGGGAGACATCAACTGTTGAAGGAGGGGTCTATTGTTTTTTTAGTTGGTCAGAGTCTATTGTTGCTGGCTACAGGTGATCTTTTTTTACTTCCTATCATATACAAATTACTTAGTACCACAACTTGATACTTGGTTCTGAATCCATTACTGAGAGGTGGGTAGGGGGTGGAACCAGGGAATGGTGCTCAGAGGATGGTAGGGAGTGGAACCAAAGAATGGTTCTCATAGGTGGATAGGGAGTGGAACTAAGGAATGGTGCTCATAGGTGGGTAGGGAGTGGAACCAAAGATTGGTGCTCAGAGGTGGGTAGGGGGGTGGAACCAAGGAATGGTGTTCGGAAGTAGGTAACGATTGGAACCAAGGAATGGTGCTCGTAGGTGGGTGGGGAGTGAAACCAAAGAATGGTGCTCGGAGGTAGGTAGGGGGTGGAACCAACGAATGGTGCTCAGAGATAAGTAGAGGGTTGGAACCAAGGTAAGGTGCTCGGAGGTGGGTAGGGGGTGCACACAACAGGTGACTCGGAAGTAGGGACTTCCTGCACCTATTCTCTGAGAGAAAAAAAGCCCTGATATCAGGCAATTATAAGTGCCAATGGAAATACTTACAGTAAAAATATGCCTTGGATTGTAAAATGTCAAAGTCTAGGGGAATAGTGTAACTAGTATCCCCTTATTTCATTTTTTATAGGTACACACCAGCAAATGTTCACCTGTTCATGGACGGGGCAGAACTGAAGTTGGTGCTTTATTCATGAAACAGTATAAAGGCACCATATGAAAATTGGAAACTACAAGCCTGTCAGCCTAACATCAATAGTATGTGTAGCACTACCCCCGAAGGAGCTGCTGGTTTAATTTTGGGCCTGCTGTTACCTTACTGTTCACCACACTCATCCTAGGGGTTACTCCTGAAGAGTTGTTCAAAAAGAATGTCCGCACCAACACTTCAGTTTCTTTTTCTTCAAGAGTTTTTTATTAAACAGGTTCTCAACAGAGGGGTAGAGGGGTAGGGAAGACTCGGGTACCTTGCTTTGCGGATCACGGGTACAGTCTTAGATCCAGAGGACAAATCGGTTCCACGCTGGATTCAACAATCACCGGATAGGCCCACTCTCACTGACCTAGCAGCCGGTGCGAAGCTCGTTCAAAGTCTCTGCCACAGACTTGATGAGTGTCGTTGGGTCGTTACACAGCCCTCTGCCACAGGATCATGTAACCACGCATACACTTAGAAAAATTTCAAAGAAAGTACACAGCTCACGGTACCAGGATCTTTCAGCCACGCCGGAAGCACAGTGAGTGCAAGTTGATCCGGGTGCGTCCTTCAATTGAGTCCAATTGCTTGGCTTCTTCCCGCAGGCAAGACAGCACAGGACCACCCCTGGACCAGTAGGCCCCAGAAACTCCTGGGCCTACTCTCAGTTGCGCAGCCTCGGGCCAGCAGGCCCAGAGACCGGAAAAACACTGTCAGCGCATCCCTGAGGCCAGGAGGGCCATCGGGTCAGGATCGGAAGACCCGGCCAGAAGGGTGTTTGCCCCTTAACCGCTTAACGACCGCCGCATGTACATATATACGTCGGCAGAATGGCACGGACAGGCAGAACGACGAGGCCCCCCCCCGGTACATACGGCAGTCGTTAATCGTGTGGGAGCATTTCGGGATGAGGGGGCGGCTATTCGTTTCTAGCCGCCCCCTCGCGATCGCTCCCCGGAACTGAAGAACGGGGAGAGCCGTAATGTAAACACGGCTTCCCCGTGCTTCACTGTGGCGATGCATCGATCGTGTCATCCCTTTTATAGGGAGACACAATCAATGACGTCAGACCTACAGCCACACCCCCCCCACAGTTGTAAACACACACTAGGTGAAACATAACTCCTTCAGCGCCCCCTGTGGTTAACTCCCAAACTGCAACTGTCATTTTCACAATAAACAATGCAATTTAAATGCATTTTTTGCTGTAAAAATGACAATGGTCCCAAAAATGTGTCAAAATTGTTCGATTTGTCCGCCATAATGTCGCAGTCACGAAAAAAATCGCTGATCGCCGCCATTTACTTTTTACCATGTAAAAAAAAAAAATAATAGAAATGCAATAAAACTATCCCCTATTTTGTAAACGCTATCAATTTTGCGCAAACCAACCAATAAACGCTTATTGCGATTTTTTTTTTTTACCAAAAATATGTAGAAGAATACGTATCGGCCTAAACTGAAGAAAAAAAATGTTTTTTATGTATTTTTGGGGGATATTTATTATAGAAAAAAGTAAAAAATATTGCATTTTTTTCAAAATTGTCGCTCTATTTTTGTTTATAGCACAAAAAATTAAAACCGCAGAGCTGATCAAATACCACCAAAAGAAAGCTCTATTTGTGGGAAGAAAAGGATGCAAATTTTGTTTCGGTACAACATTGCATGACCGCGCAATTACCAGTTAAAGCAGCGCAGTGCCAAATTGTAAAAACACCTCTGGGGATTTAGCTGCATATTGGTCCGGCGCTTAAGTGGTTAAGTACCCTCTCCCAGAATGCACAGCCGGTTGACCACGCCCAGTGGGCTGCTTCTGGGAAGAAGGCACCCAATGCGCCCAGCCTATTGCATTTCCAACCTTGACTCCCGGTGACAGCGACACCTGCAGGCAAGAGGAACATGTGCAACACAGCTGGACTAGAACAGAATCCCACAATTTGGTATAATCCTCTGAGCTAAACTACAGCTCAGGTAACTAAATTTACAACATAGCGCCTACTCAACAGAAGCGGGGCGCTACACAGGTAAACGATAAGAGGGAATAATAAGGGTCTATATCCAAGAATTTACTGCTGAAAACTGTGGGCCATATTCTCAGTGAAGTTACGATGGAGTACCTCAGGATACTCCATCGTATCTCCCTTTTTTGGCCCGTGTATCTATGCTCCTGATTCTTAGAATCATTTTTGCATAGATACACTTAAGATCCGCCATCTGTAAGTCACTTACACTGGCGGATCTTAAATGCAATGACGCCGGCCGCCGCTAGATGGCATTTACGCGAAGGAGTCATTTGCGTATGCAAATGATCCTTCTACGCCGATTCCCGAACGAGTTTGCGTCGCGTAACCGTCGCTAACGTCGTTTGCGTAAGCGGAAACTTACCCCTGCTATATGAGGGGTAAGTTTCCGCAAGTCTCGCGTAGGCCATGTTACGGATGGCGTCGGGTCCCCGTCGTGTTTTTTCGTCGGGTACGTCGTTTACGTAAGTCGTTCTTGAATACGACTTTACGTCAATGACGCACACGTCGGCGTCATTGACGTTTTCCGCCGAGAACTGGAGCATGCGCACTGGGCTTTTTGCAGCCCGGCGCATGCCCAGTTCTTTCGCATCGGGGGCGCGCTTCATTTGAATAGAAGCCGCCCCCTTGGAGATCCGCCAGGCTACGCCGGGACACTTACACTCCGCTGTCCCAACTTATGGAGCAAGTGTTTGGGGAATACAACACCTGCTCCAGTAAGTTGGGACAGCGGAGTGTAAGTGCCCTAAGCGCAGCAGGCGGAGATTTAGAGAGAACATGGGCCAGTATCATTAGTAGTAGTCAGCATGGGTTTACCAAAGGTTGCTCTTATCAAACTAATCTGTTAACATTCTACGAGGAAGTGAGCTGCCACCTGGACCTTGGTAGGCCTCTGGATGTGGTGTATATGGATTTTGTAAAAGCATGCATGTACAGTGAAACCTCGCATTGCGAGTAACGCGGTTAACGAGCGCTTCGCAATGCGAGCATTTTTTTTATAAATCCTGACTCGATTTGCGAGTGTTGTCTCGCAAAACAAGCAGGATTCAAGCCCCAGCGGTGTGCAATACCGCATTTGGCCAGAGGTGCGTGGGCAACAAATGGAAAAAGAAAATTTGGACAGCCGCACTCCAAAAAACCTTGATGGTTGTCTTTATTTAAAAAAGGAAAAATGCACTACAGGTCACAGCACACTACACGGAAATAAAACAGCTGACGCGTTTCGCACTATAAATTAGTGCTTAATCATAGCTATGATTAACCCCCGGACCATATTGCTGGTCAAAGACCAGAGCACTTTTTGCGATTTGGCACTGCGTCGCTTTAACTGACAATTGCGCGGTCGTGAAACGTGGCTCCCAAACAAAATTGGTGTCCTTTTTCCCCACAAATAGAGCTTTCTTTTGGTGGTATTTGATCACCTCTGCGGTTTTTAGTTTTTGCGCTATAAACAAAAAGAGCGACAATTTTGAAAAAAAATAATATTTTTTTACTTTTTTTCTATAATAAATATCCCCCAAAAATATATAAAAAAAATATATTTTTCCTCAGTTTAGGCCGATACGTATTTTTCTACATATTTTTCGTAAAAAAAAAATTGCAATAAGCGTTTATTGATTGGTTTGCGCAAAAGTTATAGCGTTTACACAATAGGGGGTATTTTTATGGCATTTTTATTAATATTTTTTTTTTACTAGTAATGGCGGCGATCAGCGATTTTTTTCCGGTACTGCGACATTATGGCGGACACTTCGGACACTTTTGACACTTTTGACACATTTTTGGGACCATTGTCATTTTTATAGCGATCAGTGCTATAAAAATGGATTGGATTACTATACAAATGCCACTGGCAGTGAAGGGGTTAACACTAGGGGGCGGGGAAGGGGTTAAGTATGTTCCTGGGTGTGTTCTAACTGTAGGGGGGGTGGCCTCACTAGGGGAAATGACCGATCTTCTGTTGACACACAGCTTCCGGTCCCCGCTCTGTAACGAGCAATCGCATGTGGCAGGCGGCGAACGCGCCCGCCGGGCACGCGCACAGGAGTAGTGGCCTGCGTGAGAGCCGACGTATAGCCGTAGTAGTTAAGCACTAATATATAGTGCGAAACGCGTCAAGTGTTTTACTCCCGTGTTGTGTGCTGTGACTTTTAGTGCATTTTTCCTTTTTTAAATAAAGACAACCATCAAGGTTTTTTGGAGTGCGGCTGTCCATATTTTCTTTTTCCATTTGTTGCCTTGTGCATTTCCAGCACCCTTGATCTCCTGGGACCATACTGATCATCCTAACACAATCCACCTGGAGCGGTAACTTTCTTTCTTTCAGAGGTGCGTGGGCGCCGGAGCTGAGCGGAGCCGATCAGAGCCGTTCGGAAACACTGGGAAATGCTTCGTTCCCGAGTCTTTCTGAGATTTCCAGAGTTCAGCCTTTCCAAAGCTCTCCGGTGCCCCCACCAACTCTGGCCACATGCGGTATTGCATGCCATAATAGTCAATGCGGAACAAATTATTTTCATTTCCATTGACTTCTATGGGGAAACTCGCTTTGATATGCGAGTGCTTTGGATTAAGAGCATTCTCCTGGAACGGATTATCCTCGTAATCCAAGGTTCCACTGTAGTCAGGAAGTGGCTGCAAAGCATCTATAGGTGTAATTTGTAAAAAAAGGAAAGGCATGACTGTTGTTGATGACACTATAATAGGTGATTTTGCAAAGTAAATGTAATCTATTTAGGGGTTAAATCTATGCTGAATATAATTTGCCAACTGCAGGCTTCCAGGAATAGCAAATAAAAGTATGACACGGAATGAGAAGAAACTTTTATATTGTGTGTGGTCGGTGTCATTGCCTCCTGTGTTGTGTTTTATATGGGAAATCCCATAACTGGCATCTCTCTTTACCGCACACTGGAATGTCACTGCTTTCCTGTTCTCCGGAATTATATTTTGCTCAGATATTTATATTTAATGGGACTAAAAATAGTAAAAAGGAAGGGCCAAAAAAAAAAATAGTCACCTGTCCCATCGTCTATCCTGCAGTAATAAGGCGGCGATCTGCCAACTGCAGTCCAAAGTCTGGATGTGGGTATTTGCTCGCTTTTGTCTGGCCCTTGGTGCATTGTTCCTCCCACTAACACCAACAATGGGCACCTTTTAATCCCATGAATACCAATGACGGGGCATTATTCCTTCATCTAATACCAATGATGGGGCACTATTCCTCCCGCTATTATCAATGATGGGGGGGGGGCTATTCCCTCCAACTGACACCAATAAAGGAGCACCAGTTCTCTTACTGACACCAACAATGGGCCCATTTTCCTCCCAAAAAAACAGTGATGGGGCACTATTCCTCCCACTGACACCAATGATGGCACAGTATTCCTTACATTGATACCAACAGGGCACTATTCCTCCCACTGACACCAATGATGGCACAGTATTCCTTACATTGATACCAACAGGGCACTATTCCTCCCACTGATAGCAATGATGGGGCACTAATCCTCCCACTGACACCAATTATGCAACACTATTCCTCCCACTAATACCAATGATGAAGCACTATTCATCCAACTAATACCAATGATGGGGCACTTTTCCTCCCTCTGACACCAATGATGGGACACTATTTGTCCCACTGATACCAATGATGGGGCACTATTTCTCCCTCTGACACCAATGATGGGGCACTATTTCTTTCACTGATACAAATGATGGAGCACTATTCCTCCCAATAACAATAATGATGGGACACTATTCTTTCCACTGCTGATGCTGGAAAACACTTGCTGGTGATCCTGGAACACACTTGCTGGTGATCCTGGAACACACTTGCTGGTGATCCTGGAACACACTCGCTGGTGATCCTGGAACACACTCGCTGGTGATCCTGGAACACACTCGCTGGTGATCCTGGAACACACTTGCTGGTGCTCCTTGAACACACTTGCTGGTGATCCTTCAACACACTTGTTGGTGATCCTGGAACACACTTGCTGGTGATCCTGGAACACACTTGCTGGTAATCAATAAACACACTTGCTGGTGATCCTGGAACACACTTGCTGGTGATCCCGGAACACACTTGCTGGTGATCCTGGAACACACTTGTTGGTGATCCTGGAACACACTTGCTGGTGATCCTGGAACACACTCGCTGGTGATCCTGGAACACACTCGCTGGTGATCCTGGAACAAACTTATTGGTAATCCTGGAACACACCTGCTGGTAATACTAGCACCTAAACAAAAAATCCTAATCCAAAACCCCTGATAAACAGATGACTTCTAGGGGGGGGGGGGATACATATATGACTCTATATGGAAAATAAAAACAGAGAATAAAACAAAAAGTGTGCGAGTACCATTGGTCTGGATATTTTTTTTCCTTGTGGTGATCCTTGAACACACTCGCTGGTGATCCTGGAACAAACTTATTGGTAATCCTTGAACACACTTGTTGGTAATCCTGGAACACACTTGCTGGTGATCCTGGAACACACTCGCTGGTGATCCTGAAACACACTTGCTGGTGATCCTTGAACACACTTGTTGGTGATCCTGGAACACACTTGCTGGTGATCCTTGAACACACTTGTTGGTGATTCTGGAACACACTCGCCGGTGATCCTGGAACACACTCGCCGGTGATCCTGGAACACACTTGCTGGTGATCCTTGAACACACTTGCTGGTGATCCTGGAACACACTCGCTGGTGATCCTGGAACACACTCGCTGGTGATCCTGAAACACACTCGCTGGTGATCCTGGAACACACTAGCTTGTGATCCTGGAACACACTCGCTGGTGATCCTGGAACACACTCGCCGGTGATCCTGGAACACACTCGCCGGTAATCCTTGAACACACTTGCTGGTAATCCTTGAACACACTTGCTGGTGATCCTGGAACACACTCACTGGTGATCCTGGAACACACTTGCCGGTGATCCTGGAACACACTTGCTGGTGATCCTGGAACACACTTGCTGGTAATCCTGGAACACATTTATTGGTAATCCTGGAACACACTTGCTGGTAATCCTGGAACAAACTTGCTGGTAATCCTGGAACACACCTGATAGCAATCCTGGAACAAACTTATTGGTAATCCTGGAACACACTTGCTGGTAATCCTGGAACAAACTTATTGGTAATCCTGGAACACACTTGCTGGTAATCCTGGAACAAACTTATTGTTAATCCTGGAATACACTCGCTGGTGATCCTGGAACACACTTGCTGGTGATCCTTGAACACACTTGCTGGTGATCCTTGAACACACTTGCTGGTGATCCTTGAACACACTTGCTGGTGATCCTGGAACACACTTGCTGGTGATCCTGGAACACACTTGCTGGTAATCCTTGAACACACTTGTTGGTGATCCTGGAACACACTTGCTGGTGATCCTGGAACACACTTGCTGGTGATCCTGGAACACACTCGCTGGTGATCCTGGAACACACTTGCTGGTGATCCTGGAACACACTCGCTGGTGATCCTGGAACACACTTGCTGGTGATCCTGGAACACACTTGCTGGTAATCCTGGAACACACTTGATGGTGATCCTGGAACACACTTGCCGGTGATCCTGGAACACACTTGCTGGTGATCCTTGAACACACTTGTTGGTGATCCTGGAACACACTCGCTGGTGATCCTGGAACACACTCGCTGGTAAATCCTGCAACACACTTGCCGGTGACACCAATTATGCAACACTATTCCTCCCACTGATTTCCACTGCTGATGCTGGAAAACACTTGCTGATAATCCTGGAACACACTTGCCGGTGTTCCTGGAAGACACTTGCCGGTGATCCTGGAACACACTCGCTGGTGATCATGGAACACACTCGCTGGTGATCCTGGAACACACTCGCTGGTGATCCTGGAACACACTCGCTGGTGATCCTGGAACACACTCGCTGGTGATCCTGGAACACACTCGTTGGTGATCCTGGAACACACTCGCTGGTGATCCTGGAACACACTTGTTGGTGATTCTGCAACACACTCGCTGGTGATCCTGGAACACACTCGCTGGTGATCCTTGAACACACTTGTTGGTAATCCTGGAACACACTTGCTGGTGATCATGGAACACACTTGGTGATTCTGGAACACACTCGCCGGTGATCCTGGAACACACTTGCTGGCAATACTAGCACCTAAACAAAAAATCCTAATCCAAAATCCCTGATAAACAGATGACTTCTAGGGGGGGGGGGGGATACATTTATGACTCTATATGGACAATAAAAACAGAGAATAAAATAGAAAGTGTGAGAGTATCATTGGTCTGGATATTTTTTTTCCCTTGTGGCAAGAGCATTTAAAATGTATGGCCCGGATTCACAAAGCACTTACGCCGACGTATCTCGAGATACGCCGCGTAAGTGTAAATATGCTCCGTCGTATCTCTGCGCCGTGCCCACAAAACTAGATACGCCTGAAAATAGGCTTCCTACGACCGACGTAACTTGCCTACGCCATCGTATCGTGGGCGCATAGTTACGCCAGACGCATTTGCCGCTCCCATAGATTTTCTATGCACATATGAAAATGAGGGAGATACGCCGATTCACAAACGTAGTTGCGCCCGGCGCATCATATACGTGGTTTGTGTAAGACTTACGTCCGGCGTAAAGTTATTCCCCATATAGGAGGCACAACTCATGCAAAAGGTATGGACCACGGAACACAAGCCGTCGTATCTTTTGTCGTTTACGTAGTACGCGAATAGGGCTGGGCGTAGGTTACGTTCACGTCGTAGGCAGTGATTCGACATATGTTAGGGAGTAGTTTCCACGTGATTCTGCGCATGCGCACTGGGTTGCGTCCACGGGACGGCGCATGCGCCGTACGTTATTCGTATCTTTATGACGCTCAGTACATCATTTACATGGGGTCACGCCTCAGCATGGCTCACGCCCACTTCCACCTATGCTGGCTTACGCTGAGGAAACCCAGCGTAGATTTGGGGGCAAGTGCTTTGTAAATATTGTGCTTGGCGCTCTGCGATACGCCGGCGTAGCCTAAAAAAGATACGCTACTCCGGCATGAATATGCGCCAATGTATGTGAATCCGGGCCTAGGTGTCAAACTTCTGACCTTACAAGTTTAATTATACTCTTAAAGCCCAATTTTATCATTCCAACCACCTAGGCCCCATACACACGAGAGGATTTATCCGCGAATACGGTCCAGCGGACCGTTTCCGCGGATAAATCCTCTCGAGGATTTGAGTGGATTTCCATGCGATGGAGTGTACTCACCATCGCATTGAAATCCGCGCCGAAATCCTCTGGCGATGACGTGTCGCGCCGTCGCCGCGATTATGACGCGGCGACGTGCGCGACGCTGTCATATAAGGAATTCCACGCATGCGTCGAATCATTACGACGCATGCGGGGGATCCCTTCGGACGGATGGATCCGGTGAGTCTATACAGACCAGCGGATCCATCCGTTGGGATGGATTCCAGCGGATAGATTTGTTTAGCATGTCAGCAAATATTTGATCTGCTGGAATCCATCCCAGGGGATAAATATCCGCGGAAACAGATCCGCTGGAGTGTACACACCATAGGATCTATCCGCTGAAACCCATTCGCTGGGATTTTTCAGCGGATGGATTCTATCGTGTGTATGGGGCCCTAGATTGTAACATGTGTGGTCAGAGGAGATTGTACATTTAGATCTAACGACCAAATTTTTGGAAAGCCCAGAATTTTGGGTACTACTGTGTGTTGAATGGCGAGGAAGCCGCCGCACTCCCTCCATCAATGAAATCGAATGAATTCCAGTAATTTGTTCAGCATAATGGCCATAGCAGCAGGAGCCGGACCTGTTCTCGCGCTCCCCCATCTAATTGTGCATGACGGTAGGAATAATATTTTGGAGACAAACTGTTTATGTCTCTCCAGCTGGAATGCCAAAAAATAAGCAAAAAATCCGCAAGCTTCAGCTTGAATAATGCGGCGCACTGGGAAATTATCAACACACAGCGATATTTATGGGACAGGAATAGAAGCGCTATTTTGGAATTCTGTGTGCTGGGTAATAAATGCTGCTTTCTCTAAGCTGGTGTGGCTGTGAATATAAAACATTGTACATCTCTATAGAATAAATAGTCTCATTGCGGCATTGTCATTTATTTATCAGCAGCTCATGACCGAAATACGGTGTAGAGTACTTTATTTTAAAAAGATCTCTTTTAGAATTGTAATTCCTTTTGAGATTATTTGATATGCTCCTGGAACACATCTGTTGGTGATGATGGGGCACAACTTCTGGTGATCCTGAAAACACGTTTTGGTGGTCCAGGAACACATCTGTTGGTGATGCTGGGACACAATTCTGGTGATCCTGAAAACACGATTTGGTGGTCCAGGAACACATCTGTTGGTGATGCTGGGACACAATTCTGGTGATCCTGAAAACACGCTTTGGTGGTCCAGGAACACATCTGTTGGTGATGCTGGGGCACAACTTCTGGTGATCCTGAAAACACGTTTTGGTGGTCCAGGAACACATCTGTTGGTGATGCTGGGACACAATTCTGGTGATCCTGAAAACACGATTTAGTGGTCCAGGAACACATCTGTTGGTGATGCTGGGGACACAACTTCTGGTGATACTGAAAACACGTTTTGGTGGTCCAGGAACACATCTGTTGGTGATGCTGGGGCACAACTCCTGGTGATCCTGAAAACACGTTTTGGTGGTCCAGGAACACATCTGTTGGTGATGCTGGGGCACAACTTCTGGTGATCCTGAAAACACATTTTGGTGATGCTGGGACACAATTCTGGTGATCCTGAAAACACGATTTGGTGGTCCAGGAACACATCTGTTGGTGATGCTGGGACACAATTCTGGTGATCCTGAAAACACGTTTTGGTGGTCCAGGAACACATCTGTTGGTGATGCTGGGACACAACTTCTGGTGATCCTGAAAACACATTTTGGTGGTCCAGGAACACATCTGTTGGTGATGCTGGGGCACAACTTCTGGTGATCCTGAAAACACGTTTTTGGTGGTCCAGGAACACATCTGTTGGTGATGCTGGGGCACAACTTCTGGTGATCCTGAAAACACATTTTGGTGGTCCAGGAACACATCTGTTGGTGATGCAGGGGCACAACTTCTGGTGATCCTGAAAACACGTTTTGGTGGTCCAGGAACACATCTGTTGGTGATGATGGGGCACAACTTCTGGTGATCCTGAAAACACGTTTTGGTGGTCCAGGAACACATCTGTTGGTGATGATGGGGCACAACTTCTGGTGATCCTGAAAACACGTTTTGGTGGTCCAGGAACACATCTGTTGGTGATGCCGGGGCACAACTTCTGGTGATCCTGAAAACACGTTTTGGTGGTCCAGGAACACATCGGTTGGTGATGCTGGGGCACAACTTCTGGTGATCCTGAAAACACGTTTTAGTGGACCAGGAAAACATCTGTTGGTGATGCTGGGGCACAACTTCTGGTGATCCTGAAAACACGTTTTGGTGGTCCAGGAACACATCTGTTGGTGATGCTGGGGCACAACTTCTGGTGATCCTGAAAACACGTTTTGGTGGTCCAGGAACACATCTGTTGGTGATGCTGGGGCACAACTTCTGGTGATCCTGAAAACACGTTTTGGTGGTCCAGGAACACATCTGTTGGTGATGCCAGGGCACAACTTCTGGTGATCCTGAAAACACGTTTTGGTGGTCCAGGAACACATCGGTTGGTGATGCTGGGGCACAACTTCTGGTGATCCTGAAAACACGTTTTAGTGGACCAGGAACACATCTGTTGGTGATGCTGGGGCACAACTTCTGGTGATCCTGAAAACACGTTTTGGTGGTCCAGGAACACATCTGTTGGTGATGCTGGGGCACAACTTCTGGTGATCCTGAAAACACGTTTTGGTGGTCTAGGAACACATCTGTTGGTGATGCTGGGGCACAACTTCTGGTGATCCTGAAAACACGTTTTGGTGGTCCGGGAACACATCTGTTGGTGATGCTGGGACACAACTTCTGGTGATCCTGAAAACACGTTTTGGTGGTCCAGGAACACATCTGTTGGTGATGCTGGGGCACAACTTCTGGTGATCCTGAAAACACGTTTTGGTGGTCCAGGAACACATCTGTTGGTGATGCTGGGACACAACTCCTGGTGATCCTGAAAACACGTTTTGGTGGTCCAGGAACACATCTGTTGGTGATGCAGGGGCACAACTTCTGGTGATCCTGAAAACACATTTTGGTGGTCCAGGAACACATCTGTTGGTGATGCAGGGGCACAACTTCTGGTGATCCTGAAAACACGTTTTGGTGGTCCAGGAACACATCTGTTGGTGATGATGGGGCACAACTTCTGGTGATCCTGAAAACACGTTTTGGTGGTCCAGGAACACATCTGTTGGTGATGCCGGGGCACAACTTCTGGTGATCCTGAAAACACGTTTTGGTGGTCCAGGAACACATCGGTTGGTGATGCCGGGGCACAACTTCTGGTGATCCTGAAAACATGTTTTAGTGGACCAGGAACACATCTGTTGGTGATGCTGGGGCACAACTTCTGGTGATCCTGAAAACACGTTTTGGTGGTCTAGGAACACATCTGTTGGTGATGCTGGGGCACAACTTATGGTGATCCTGAAAACACGTTTTGGTGGTCCAGGAACACATCTGTTGGTGATGCTGGGGCACAACTTCTGGTGATCCTGAAAACACGTTTTGGTGGTCCAGGAACACATCTGTTGGTGATGCTGGGACACAACTCCTGGTGATCCTGAAAACACGTTTTGGTGGTCCAGGAACACATCTGTTGGTGATGCTGGGGCACAACTTCTGGTGATCCTGAAAACACGTTTTGGTGGTCCAGGAACACATCTATTGGTGATGCCGGGGCACAACTTCTGGTGATCCTGAAAACACGTTTCGGTGGTCCAGGAACACATCTGTTGGTGATGCTGGGACACAACTTCTGGTGATCCTGAAAACACGTTTTGGTGGTCCGGGAACACATCTGTTGGTGATGCTGGGACACAACTTCTGGTGATCCTGAAAACACGTTTTGGTGGTCCAGGAACACATCTGTTGGTGATGCTGGGACACAACTTCTGGTGATCCTGAAAACACGTTTTGGTGGTCCGGGAACACATCTGTTGGTGATGATGGGGCACAACTTCTGGTGATCCTGAAAACACGTTTTGGTGGTCCAGGCACACATCTGTTGGTGATGCTGGAGCACAACTTCTGGTGATCCTGAAAACACGTTTTGGTGGTCCAGGAACACATCTGTTGGTGATGCTGGGGCACAACTTCTGGTGATCCTGAAAACACGTTTTGGTGGTCCAGGAACACATCTGTTGGTGATGCTGGGACACAACTCCTGGTGATCCTGAAAACACGTTTTGGTGGTCCAGGAACACATCTGTTGGTGATGCCAGGGCACAACTTCTGGTGATCCTGAAAACACGTTTTGGTGGTCCAGGAACACATCTGTTGGTGATGCTGGGGCACAACTTCTGGTGATCCTGAAAACACGTTTTGGTGGTCCAGGAACACATCTGTTGGTGATGCTGGGACACAACTCCTGGTGATCCTGAAAACACGTTTTGGTGGTCCAGGAACACATCTGTTGGTGATGATGGGGCACAACTTCTGGTGATCCTGAAAACACGTTTTGGTGGTCCAGGAACACATCTGTTGGTGATGCCGGGGCACAACTTCTGGTGATCCTGAAAACACGTTTTGGTGGTCCAGGAACACATCGGTTGGTGATGCCGGGGCACAACTTCTGGTGATCCTGAAAACATGTTTTGGTGGTCCAGGAACACATCTGTTGGTGATGCTGGAGCACAACTTCTGGTGATCCTGAAAACACGTTTTGGTGGTCCAGGAACACATCTGTTGGTGATGCTGGGGCACAACTTCTGGTGCCTGTGCAAACAAGGCATCTCCCTGTTCTGCCTAGTGACAGTCATTCGGGAGCAGTGATCAGTGTCGTGTCACTTGTAGCCCAGCCCCCCCCCCCCCCCCCACAGTTAGAATCACTCCCTAGGACACATTTACACAGTAATTCATGGATTTTTACAACACTGATCGCTATATAAATGACAAGGGTCCCAAAATAGTGTCAAGTGTGTCCGATGTGTCCGCCGTAATGTCGCAGTCACGATAACAAAAAAAATAAAACCGCTGATCGCCGCCATTACTAATAAATAAAAAAAATTATAATAAAAATGCCATAAAACAATCCCCTATTTTGTTGACGCGATAACTTTTGAGCAAACCAATCACTATGCGCTTGTTGCAATATTTTTTTAAACAAAAATATGTAGAAGAATACGTATCGCCCTAAACTGAGGAAAAGTTTTTTATATATATATATTGGGATATTTATTATAGCAAAAAGTAAAAAAATATAGCTTTTTTTTCAAAATTATACCAATGATGGGACACTATTCCTCCCACTGACACCAATGATGGGGCAATATTCCTCCCACTGATACCAAGGATGGGGCACTATTCCTCCCACTGATACCAAGGATGGGGCACTAGTCCTTCCACTGATACCAATGATGGGGCACTATTCCTCCCACTGATACCAAGGATGGGGCACTTTTCCTTCCACTGACACCAATGATGGGGCACTATTCCTCCCACTGATACCAATGATGGGGCACTATTCCTCCCACTGATACCAAGGATGGGGCACTATTCCTCCCACTAACACCAATGATGGGGCACTAGTCCTTCCACTGATACCAATGATGGGGCACTATTCTTCCCACTGATACCAAGGATGGGGCACTAGTCCTTCCACTGATACCAATGATGGGGCATGCACACTATGATGTAGCGCAGGATAACATATTTACCATTTGTACCCCTTACAGATTCAAGCCTGCCTTCAAAGTATGAATATGACTGGTGATGCAGGAAGTAGAGATCTGGGAAGGTACACAGTAGAGGCTTCAAGCCGCACCCTCCTGTCATTAGACCTAAAAAAGAAAAAAAAAAGTTTTTTACTCATCTGGAAATGCCTGTTGCTATGCGGTCCCACGAAATCTGCCTTTGAAATCACCTAGGATTCTGACATCATCTCCCTCTAATGCTCCTGGGAAATGTGTGTCATCATTTCCCAGGATGCAGTGCGCTGTCCAATTATCACTCCCCATCCAAGGCTTCCAGGAAGTAAGTGCTTGTAGGCTTCACATTGCCCACAAGCAAAATGACAACGGTGTAGATATAGTTTTATAAACGATCTTTTTTGAATATCTATGCGGATCGGCGGCGGATTGTAAAATAGTAAGTGACCGGATTTATATTATAAAAACGCATGATGAAAGGACATACATTTAAAAAATGCCAATTGTGGTTGGAACTTTGCTTTAACAAACAGATAATACAAACTGCTTACACTTGTATATTAAACAGACCGAAGGGGAGCAGATCAGAGAACCCCATTGTTAGGGTTTCCATACATGTGAAGGTATATTGAGTAAACTTGTAGAAGGTTTGCTGTGTTATAGATCGGCAGAAGGTTTGCCCCCCCCCCCCCCCCCCCAGTGCATTATGGGATCACCAGGAGTGTTTTTAGGATCACCAGCAGGCATGTTCCAGAATCACAAGCAGATGTACCAGCATCACCAGCCAGCGTTTTCCTGGATCCAGGGCCGGTGCTACCACTAGGCAAACTAGGCAGCCGCCTAGGGCGCCCGGCCACTGGGGTTCCTACTCTCTTCTATCTGCAGCAATCAACTAAGTCTCAGCATCAGCAGGCAGCCGCCGCTCCGTTCACACATATCGTCAGAGGCGCAGCGGCGGGGGAGGACTGTGTCTGTGTCCCGACTCCCGAATAAATGGAAGCAAGCAAACATTCATTCGTGGGCCCTGGTGAGGCTGCATGTGATGGGCGCTGGTGAAGCTGCATTTGATGGCCCCTGGTGAGGCTGCATTGATGGGGGCGCTGGTGAGGCTACATTTGATGGGCGCTGGTGAGGCTGCAATTGATGAGCACTGGTGAGGCTGCATTTGATGGGCACTGGTGAGGCTACATTGATGGGGGCGCTGATGAGGCTGCATTGATGGGGGTGCTGGTGAGGCTGCATTGATGGGGGCGCTGGTGAGACTGCATTTGATGGGGGCGCTGGTGAGGCTGCATTTATGGGCGCTGGTGAGGCTGCATTTGATGGGCACTGGTGAGGCTGCATTGATGGGGGCTGGTGAGGCTGCATTTGATGGGCGCTGGTGAGGCTGCATTGATGGGGGCGCTGGTGAGGCTGCATTTGATGGGCACTGGTGAGGCAGCATTGATGGGGGCTGGTGGGGCTACATTTGATGGGCGCTGGTGGGGCTACATTTGATGGGCGTTGGTGAGGCTGCATTTGATGGGCGTTGGTGAGGCTGCATTTGATGGGCGCTGGTGGGGCTACATTTGATGGGCGCTGGTGAGGCTACATTTGATGGGCGCTGGTGGGGCTACATTTGATGGGGGCTGGTGGGGCTACATTTGATGGGCGTTGGTGAGGCTGCATTTGATGGGCGCTGGTGGGGCTACATTTGATGGGGGCTGGTGGGGCTACATTTGATGGGTGCTGGTGGGGCTACATTTGATGGGCGTTGGTGAGGCTGCATTTGATGGGCGCTGGTGAGGCTGCATTGATGGGGGCTGGTGGGGCTACATTTGATGGGCGCTGGTGAGGCTGCATTTGATGGGAGCTGGTGGGGCTACATTTGATGGGCGCTGGTGGGGCTACATTTGATGGGCGCTGGTGGGGCTACATTTGATGGGCGTTGGTGAGGCTGCATTTGATGGGCGCTGGTGGGGCTACATTTGATGGGTGTTGGTGAGGCTGCATTTGATGGGCGCTGGTGAGGCTGCATTGATGGGGGCTGGTGGGGCTACATTTGATGGGCGCTGGTGGGGCTACATTTGATGGGAGCTGGTGGGGCTACATTTGATGGGCGCTGGTGGGGCTACATTTGATGGGCGTTGGTGAGGCTGCATTTGATGGGCGCTGGTGGGGCTACATTTGATGGGTGTTGGTGAGGCTGCATTTGATGGGCGCTTCATTAAAAAAGGTGGGGTTTACATGGGCAGGGAAAGGGGGGTGGGGCCAATGGGGTAGGAAGCAAAATGAGGTTTCGCTTGGGGGGGGGGGGGTGTCAAAAATCCTTGCACCAGCCCTGGTTGGATCACAGATAAGTGCATTTAGGATCCCCAGCAGGTGTATTCCAGGATCACCAGCAGGCATGCTTCAGCATTACCTAGCTGTGTAAAAGCTGGGCAGAAGGTGTGTCCCAGCATCACTAATGGGTATGTTCTAGCATAGTCAGCAGATGTGTCCAAGCATCCCCAGCTATTGTTTTCCAGGACCACCAGGTGCACCCAGGATCAACAGAAGATGTATTCCAGGATCCCCAGCAGGTGTATTCCAGGACCACCAGAAGGTGTGTTTCAGGATCCCCAGCAGGTGTATTCCAGCCAGGATCAACAGAAGGTGTGTTTCAGGACCACCAGAAGGTGTGTTTCAGGAGCATCAGCAAGTGTATTCCAGGACCACCAGAAGGTGTGTTTCAGGATCCCCAGCAGGTGTATTCCAGGATCACCAGAAGGTGTGTTTCAGGAGCATCAGCAAGTGTATTCCAGGACCACCAGAAGGTGTGTTTCAGGATCCCCAGCAGGTGTATTCCAGGATCACCAGAAGGAGTGTTTCAGGATCCCCAGCAGGTGTATTCCAGGATCACCAGAAGGAGTGTTTCAGGAGCATCAGCAAGTGTATTGCAGGATCACCAGAAGGTGTGTTTCAGGAGCATCAGCAAGTGTATTCCAGGATCACCAGAAGGTGTGTTTCAGGAGCATCAGCAAGTGTATTCCAGGATCACCAGAAGGTGTGTTTCAGGATCCCCAGCAGGTGTATTCCAGCCAGGATCAACAACAGGTGTATTCCAGGAGCACCAGAAGGAGTGTTTCAGGATCCCCAGCAGGTGTATTCCAGGATCACCAGAAGGTGTGTTTCAGGAGCATCAGCAAGTGTATTCCAGGATCCCCAGCAGGTGTATTCCAGGATCACCAGAAGGCATGTTTCAGGACCATCAGCAAGTGTATTCCAGGAACAACAGCAAATACGTTCCAGAATCACCAGTAGATGTGGCAAAGCATCTCTAGTCGGTGTGTGCCAGTATCACCAGACGATATTTTGATGGATCACAGGTAAGTGCATTTTAGGATCACAAGAAGGTGTATTAAAGGATCACCTGCAGGCATATTCCAGCAATACCCGTCGGTTTGTCCGTACATCCCACAGTGTGTGCCAGTATCACCAGCTGATGTTTTTCTGGATCACAGGTAAGTGCATTCCAGGATCACCAGAAGCAGTGTCCCAGGATCACCAGAAGCAGTGTCCCAGGATCACCAGAAGCAGTGTCCCAGGATCACCAGCAGGATGTGTTACAGGGATCACCAGAAGGAGAGGCAGCCCCTGTATTTCACCGAGGAAAACTAAACTCTAAATAATAATTCTGGCAGGTAGAGCATTTTGATGGAAGAGACTGTGTACTGTATGTCTGTTTTGACAAAGTACTAAGGGCCAGATTCTCGTATTTCGGCGCATCTCTGCGGCGGCGTAACGTATGCCATTTACGTTACGCCGCCGCAAGTTTTACAGGCAAGTGCTTGATTCACAAAGAACTTACCTGTAAAGTTGCTGCGGCGTAGCGTAAATCCCCCGGCGCAAGCCCGCCTAATTCAAATTAGCCGGGTAGGGGGCGTGGAGCATTTAAATTAAGCGCGTTCCCGCGCCGAACGTACAGCGCATGCGCCGTCCGGAAAAAATCCCAGGTTGCATTGCTCCAAATGACGTCGCAAGGACGTCATTGGTTTCGACGTGAACGTAAATGGCGTCCAGCCCCATTCACGGACGACTTACGCAAACAATGTACATTTTTAAATTTCGACGCGGGAACGACGGCCATACTTAACATTGGTTGCCCCTCATATAGCAGGGGCAACTTTACGCCGCGCAAACCTTACGTAAACGTCGTAACTTCACTGCGTCGACCGCGCGTACGTTCAGGAATTCGCGTATCTAGCTAATTTGCATACTCGACGGGGAAAACAACGGAGGCGACACCCAGCGGCGAAAAAAAAAATGCATTTAAGATCCGACAGCGTAAGAGCCTTACGCCTGTCGGATCTAATGGATATATATGCGTAACTCGCATAGATACGACGGCCCAGATTAGGACTTACGACGGCGTACATGGCGTTGCGCCGTCGTAAGCCCTTTGAGAATCTGGGCCTAATTTACCTGCCCGATAGCACTTTTTTTTCTCTGTGTGCTCCTGGTACATGCACAGTGCACTGTACACCCCCTGCCACTGCTACCATCTGTAAGACAGGCCAAGAATGGAGCCAAGTTCCAGTAACTCCAGTGCACATGCTCAGGAGTGGCCAAAAGCCAGGAGGGGTCAATGACCAAAGAAAGAATATGCTGGTTTGGAAGATGTCAAGGAACAGCGATGGGGAGTGTACACCATGCATTGCTGGAGATAAGTCCCCTAGCACAAATTACCCTAATGCCGCGTACACACGATCGGTTTTCCCGTCGGAAAAACCTTGGTTGGTTTTTCCGACAGAATTCCGCTCAAGCCTGGCTTGCATACACACGGTCGCACAAAAGTTCTCGGAACTTTCGAGCGTTAAGAACGCGGTGACGTACAACACTACGACGAGCCGTGATAATGACGTTCAATGCTTCCGAGCATGTGTGTTTTTTTCCCCCCGTCGGAATTGCATACAGACGAATGGTTTTTCCGATAGGAATTTTTTTCCCGCATTGACTTCCATTCATCTTTAATCATCTATAGCTAGATTTAGAAAGGTTTACGCCGGCGTATCAGTAGATACGCCGATGTAACTCTGAATTTACGCCGTCCTAAATTTAAGCGTATTCTGGAAACCAGATACGCTTAAATTAGGCTAAGATACTACGCCGTCGTATCTTAGGGTGCAATATTCACGCTGGCCGCTAGGTGGCGCTTCCGTTGAGTTCGGCGTAGAATATGCAAAAGCCTAGATACGCCGATTCACGAGCGTACGTGCGCCCGTCGCAGTAAAGATATGCCGTTTACGTAAGGCATTTTCCGGCGTAAAGTTATTCCAACAAATAGCTGGCCTAGTCAATGTTAAGTATGGCCGTCGTTCCCACGTCGAAATTTAAAAAAATTTACGTCGTTTGCATAAGTCGTCCGTGAATGGGGCTGGACGTAATTTACGTTCAAGTCGAAAACCCATACGTCCTTGCGGTGTACTTTGGAGCAATGCACACTGGGATATGTACACGGACGGCGCATGCGCCGTTCGTAAAAAACGTCAATCACGTCGGGTCACCAATCATTTACATAAAACACGCCCCCCTCATCCTCATTTGAATTAGGCGCGCTTACGCCGGCCCCATTTACGCTACGCCGCCGTAACTTAGGAGGCAAGTGCTTTGAGAATACAGCACTTGCCTCACTTACTTATGGTGGCGTAGCGTAAATACGATACGCTACGCCGCCGTAAAAATACACACAGCTACCTGAATCTAGCTATTAATCCCATATTCCTGTAGAGAAAAGAGGTGTCTGCGTTGCGTGGTAAATATCTGCACTTTGCTAATCTACGATCTGTATAATATTTCATCCGTGTGAATACAATGATTTGCCATCGGAGTTATGACACCGCTCCCGAGCTCCTCATTTGTTGATTCGAGCCGCCTTTGCTAATGAGATATTCCTGTGCCGAGAGGAGTTTGTGTACATCGGATAATACATCTCAGTGAGATAAATGTTTTCATAGCTCGCTGGCGTTTGTCTAAACAGAGCGCAGGCTTTCATTTATCTCGATATGAAGCATGTTCCGGAACCTTCCGTGAAGACACATCCGCAGCGCTGTCCTGCTACAAATTACTCTGACACCGTATACAAAATATTCCACATTCACACAGATCCGCGCCGCAGAATCCGAACCCGGCAGGTGAAACCAGGCCTGATTCATGACGAAGAAGACAGAGGATGAGGAGGAAGTTAGAGGACAGAAGAGGCAACACAGGACAAGAGAAAACAGCAGGAAAAAAGATTTTAACTGTAGATCACAGTGGCCCGGATTCAGATAGAGATACGACAGCGTATCTCTGAGTTCCGTCCGTCGTATCTATGCGCCTGTTTCATAGAATCAGTTCCGCATAGATCTCCCTAAGATCCGACAGGTGTAAGTGACTTACACCGTCGGATCTTAGGCTGCAATTCCAGGCCGGCCGCTAGGTGGCGTTTTGTTTTTTACACGCGAATGAGGATTTCCGCCGATTCAGAAACGAATGCCCGCCCGTCGCTTTTTTTTTACGTCGCTTGCGTTCGGCTTTTTCCGGCGTATAGTTACCCCTGCTATGTGAGGGGTATCCTATGTTAAGTATGGCCATCGTTCACGCGCCAAGTTTTGAATTTTTTTTTTAAGTCGATTCAGAAAAGAGCTGGACGCAAGTTACGCTCACGCCGAAACCAATGACGTCCTAGCGACGTCACTTGGAGCAATGCACGTTGGAAAAATTTGCGGACGGCGCATGTGCTGTTCGATCGGCGCGGGGACGCACCTGATTTAAATTGTAGACGCCCCCTAGCCGCGGAATTTGAATTCCGCCGGGGGATTTACGATACGCCGCCGCAAGTTTTGAGGTAAGTGCTTTCTGAATTAAGCACTTGCCTCAAAAACTTGCCCCGGCGGATCGTAAATCAGATAGGTTACGCGGATCTAAAGATCCGCTAACCTATCTGAATCCGGCCCACAGTGTTTCTTGGATTCACAGGGGATTATTTACTAAAGCCGGAGGGTGCAAACTTTGGTGAAGCTCTGCATAGAAACCAATCAGCTTGCAGGTTTTATTGCCAAAGCTTTATTAAACAAGTATCCTGGCCTGGGCCAACAAGGCCCAGGCCTAGGGCAGCACATTGCAGGGGGGCAGCACCAAAAGTGTCCCTGCCGGCTTGCGCTACACTGTTAGTGCCAGTCTTATGGAGTGGACTGGGCTGAGAAGCAAATTAGTCTAGCACCCCCATAAAGCGGCCGCACTGCTTCCGGTATGCGGATGGCCGCCATTCTGCAACTAGGGGGGGGGGGGCAGGCGCTTTTTCTAATTTTGACTGTCCTATCATCCTGGACCACAAACCTTCCTCACTGTGCTATATGTTTTCTGCTGCACCATTGGCATGGTTATATCTTCTTAGTCCTCTCCATCAAATTATCAGAAATTGCTGCTTAAAGTAGAACTATAGGCAACACTTTTTTTTTTTCATTTTTGATAGAGTAAGTGAGGGTTTTGTACCATCCCTGTCCCATTGCAGAGATTTTCTTGCCCCATAGCCAAATAGGAAGTGAGAGAAACTCTATGCAAATTAAGGGAATTCATTGCCTACCTCAGCCCGGACTTGAAAATTTCAGGGCGGGTCTTAAACAGCAAGGGGTTTGGTCTTGACAGAAAGGGGTGAGTCATATTTAAATTAGGGGGTGCACAAGTTGAGTCAGGCCTAGGGCAGCACAAAACCTAAATACACCACTGCTGTGGCCAGGTGACAAGTGCACCCCGTTGGGGTCAGGGATGCACCACAGGCTAGTGAACCCTATAGCTGCTATCAGAGAGGAAGCGTGAACCCAAGATCCCCCAGGGCGCGAAGTCTAAGACCCAGCTTTGTGTTCACCAGAGCCTCTGGTGGTGAGGATGGCCTTCGCCGCAGCTGGATCCAGGTCGCGACCCCTGGGATCCCCTAGGTCCCGCTCCGCAGGGAGAGAGGGGAAGCAGCAACCAGAACAAGCGATAGTGATGGGTAAGCCAAGGTCAGGGCAACAGGCAGACTAGGGTAACCGAGGGATAGGCAAGAGGTCAGGGTTTTATTTGAACAGACGCTGCCTCAAATTTAATGGGGGTCTGAGCTGTTATTTGGCTCACACCACAGTGATTAAAGGCAATTTAGCTTCTGTTCTAGCCGTGTGTAAGGGCTTACCTTGGTTGGAGTCCATAATGCAGAGTTGTATGCTCACCCTTGCAAAATACACACAGCCCACAGTAACAAGGTAAGAAGCTACCTGGGCTGTGAGTCTGTGTTTCAGGATCCCCAGCAGGTGTATTCCAGGATCAACAGAAGGAGTGTTTCAGGATCCCCAGCAGGTGTGTTTCAGGATCTCTAGCAGGTGTATTCCAGGATCAACAGAAGGAGTGTTTCAGGATCCCCAGCAGGTGTATTCCAGGATCAACAGAAGGAGTGTTTCAGGATCCCCAGCAGGTGTATTCCAGGATCAACAGAAGGAGTGTTTCAGGATCCCCAGCAGGTGTATTCCAGGATCACCAGAAGGAGTGTTTCAGGATCCCCAGCAGGTGTATTCCAGAATCACCAGAAGGAGTGTTTCAGGATCCCCAGCAGGTCTAAGACCCAGCTTTGTGTTCACCAAAGCCTCTGGTGGTGAGGATGGCCTTCACCGCAGCTGTATCCAGGTCACGACCCCTGGGATCCCCTAGGTCCCGCTCCGCAGGGAGAGAGGGGAAGCAGCAACCAGAACAAGCGATAGTGATGGGTAAGCCAAGGTCAGGGCAACAGGCAGACAAGGGTAACCGAGGGACAGGCAAGAGGTCAGGGTTTAAAGTGATTAAAGGCAATTTAGCTTCTGTTCTAGCCATGTGTAAGGGCTTACCTTGGTTGGAGTCCATAATGCAGAGTTGTATGCTCACCCTTGCAAAATACACACAGCCCACAGTAACAAGGTAAGAAGCTACCTGGGCTGTGAGTCTGTGCACGGGGGCTTGATAGGGATTTGCCAAAGGATAGTCGAAGTAAAGCCGTGGTCAGGGATTCCAGAATTCAGAATAAACAATCAACATAGCCAGGGTCAGAAGCCGGAGTCAGTCTTGTAGCTGTAGCTGAAACAGAACACAAGAACACAGGAACACAGGAACCTTTGGCAATGACAGGACCTAACAATGAACTGACAAATCCCTCAGAGTAAGTCAGTGTTTTATACCCTAGTTGATTGGGTAACCTGCCTCAGCTGGACCAGGAGAGACAGGTGCAGATTGCAAGGAGATCCAGAGAAGGGCGATCAGCACATCATTCAGAACCACCTTAGCTGGAAAGCAAGCAGAATACCAAACTGAGGAGTGGCTCAGAGGCAAAGAACTGAAGTAGCAACAAAGAGGTCCCGGGGTTCAATACCACCCAGACCCACCTGGGGCGTGACCACGCCTGGCCGCCTGCACGGCACATTAGGAACCGTGACACCATTGCTGTGCTGGGAGTAATTCACCATTGATCGCCTGGGGGTGCTAATACCACCCCAGGCCAAGGGTGGCAGCAGTCAGGTCATGGTACATCGAGTGTCCCCCTCAGCAACGAATGCACAGCGGAGTAACCACTCCCACTAATTCATTGCTGAGGGGAACACTTGATGTACCATGACTGCTGACACCCTTGGCCTGGGGTGGTAATAGCACCCCCCAGGCGATCAATGGTGGATCACTCCCAGCACAGCAATGGTGTCACGGTGGGTATTGCTCAGCCGGATAGGTCCCTCTCACTGGCCTAGCAGCCGGGATGACACACAAAATAAAGTACAGTCTCTGCCACAGACCTTCCTTTCTCGGTGAGATATTTTGGTCCGGAATCCTCTGCCACAGGATTCAGCACCCGGATCTCTTCATCTTTTCTCACTAGAACCATTAGACCCGACAGGCGACACTCTCGGTCTACGGTGTACGGTGCATCCTTGGATGAAGCTTCCAGGCCTTCTCCTAAGGTACCAGCCTCTTGCATGGTCCTTACCAGGACAGGTCCTCCCCTGGTCTCCTTCATCAAGTGGCTTCCTCCCGCAGGACGGACAGCAAAGGATCACCTCTGCGGTACGGGCCCCAGTCAGACAACTGGGCCCACCAGACGAAGCTGCAGCCCAATGTGGTCCCGGAGCTAGGATTCACAACACGCACCTCCGGCCCGCCGGGCCACGAGGCGCGAACGGACCCTGCACCAATGGCGTCTGTCCTTCAAGTACCCCTCCCCTCTGGCGCCCCTCTGGCCAAATGCAGTACTGCACACCGGAGAGGCTTGAATCCTGCTCGTTTTGTGAGACAACACTCGCAAACCGAGTCGGGATTTAAAAAAAATAAATGCTTGTGTAGCGCCTGGTTATTTAAAAAGTACCAGTGCTAGTTACATTTAGAAAAGGATCAGACTCTGACTCTGACTCTGATCCAATTATTATGTTCAAAACTGGGTCTCTGTCTAAGCTTGGCTGTGCTGTGGGCTGTCTATTGTTTCTGGGGTGTAGTTCCTACCCCAGGGCGATGGGTGGCAGCAGTGGAGTCGAGGTTTGGGTGCTCTTCCCCAACAGCCTATCAGGAGGCCTATCAGGAGGGTTCTATCAGCCTATCAGGAGGGTTCAGCCTCACTGTGCATGCTGGGGGAGGGTATTTATGGGACAGATGCCATTAGTCTGGGTTCTTCTTCGGAGTGCGGCACCCACCTTTAGGGTGACAGCATCACGGCACCCGGGTGTAATGGCCTTCCAGGCCGGGGTGCACGTGCCATGCAGTGTTCCTGGTTCCGGGACCATGTTGGTCCGGTACAACTGAGCTGTGGCGGGGAGCCCAATGGTCAACTGGGTTTCCCAATCCTGAAGATCCCAAGCGAGATAGCTGTTCGGTGGGGAGTCCATCTGAGGAGAGCCAATGAGAGGCTGGCGATCCAATAGGGTCTCGACTAGGGTGACCACATGTCCCAGGTTGCCCGCATTTTGCCGGTCTGTCCCGGGCACATTCATTCCAGGACAATACAGTGTCCCGGAATGAAACTGACACAGCCCCCCCCCCCCGAGCCAATCTGATGCCCCCAAAAAAGGCCGTCACATCACTGCCTTACTCACTGACAGTATTTGTCCTGGCCGGGAATGCCTGGAGGAGCACAATCCCCGCCCCCTGCTTGTGATTGGAGAAATCATAAATCCCGCCTCTTGTGTCCAATCACTGTGCTATGATTCGTTACAGCACAAGCTGATTTTTGGGAAGGGTAGTTTGAAAATGTGGTCACCCTAGTCTCGACAAACCACCGGAGATCAAGGTAGCCGGACACTGAGAGGCTGGTCACCTGTCAGTCGGTACCTGAAACTATCTGAAGGAGATCCAGGCGCAATTCTATTAAGGAGGATCATCTCCGTGATTATAATCAAAGGGAGGGCCTGTGGCAGAGGCTTTTCCAGGAGTCCATTTCATGAGGGTCTGTGGCAGAGACTTTTCCTTCAAGTTCGAGTGATACTCTGGCTGCCAGGTCAGTGAGAGAGGCCTGTCCGGGTACGCTATACCCACTCTGGCTAGAGTGGCGAAGAAAACAAAGTATTGTTGGGAGCAGGACTGTTTCCCTGTTGCTACGCCTGAATCTGCTATTCCTTCTTCTTCACCTCTACTCTTCATCACAAGTTTTAATGTTTTTACCCGGCTGGGTAATGTAGCGCCGCTTTACTTTCAGTACGGGCACTACGCTAAAGTTAGTGGGGAATGGGAGAGTTACCTTGCTCCCATTCACTATTTGTCTAAATTTGGGACTCCTGTCATTCCAGAAATGTCCACTGGGTCAGTCTGTGGTCCAGGGATGCAATATCATCCCTGGTCAGCAGTTGGCGCCAGATGGGTTCTGGCAGAGCAAGTTTTCCGCAGCAGCCAATTAGAGAAGTTTCTTCTGCACACGGCATGCTGGGGAAGGATATATATTTGACAGGTGTCATGTGTTCTAAAATCTTCGCTGGTCCCAGTTCCAGGTGCGGCATCCACCTTCAGGGTGCGCGCATCCATGGACCCTGCCGGCGTGGCCCACCTGGCCAAAGCTGCAGTCTACGAAACCCTCATCCGGAGGTACAAGGGGACCCCAGTGACTTGCTAGGTTCCCAGTTCCACTGAATGGATCCCAGGCTGGGTGCCGTACGATTGGGGAGTTGGTTTGAGGAGGACCCGGAGGCAGGTCGTCCAACAGAGCCTGAACCAACCAATTGGGGATCCGGTGATCCGGTTACTGGGAGGATTCGCTCCATTTATCTACCTAGCTCAGTTATCGTAACCGGCCGGTGAGGCAGGCCCGCATCCTCCCAGAAATCCTAAGTGACACCTTGCCTGCCAGACTTATGCAAAAAGGAGTCTGTCCAGGGGCACTTCACCCACTCAGATAGGTTGGCGACGAGTTACAAATTGGTACTATGCAGAGCAGTACTGACTGCTCCATTTAATATCCAGGTCTCTCCCTCATCAACCTTGACCTTCCCAACTGATGTTGATGTTGGCCGTGTTTGGCCTGGAAAATAAAGCATTGAGAAAACCTTTATTCACTGTCTGGACCTTCGCTCACTACCTCTGTTCTCACAACTACACCCCTAGACAACGCCAGGGTAACTTAGCAGGCGATCCCAAAATCAACCAGTGGCTCCTTCGGGGGTGAGCGCTACAGTAAAAAAGAGCACAGAAAAAGACACCTGTCGTGGACATTCCGTTACTACTGCTATATGCACCATTCACCCCAAAAACGGCGGAGGAGCCACGAGGTAACGTGCCGCCCAAAACAAACCAGCAGCTCCTCCGGGGGTAGTGCTACACTTGTATTGCGAAAGGCTCGTTAAGCCCGCTACTCACAATCCAAGGTTGTACGATATAGAAAACGGTAATTAAAATATAACCACATATGGTAAAAGAATGATTACGCCAATCTGATCACAGTTACACAATCACAAAACTGATACGACTTTAGATTCCCTTTAGGGGTCAAAGGAATGAGATGTGTACGTCTTTACAAATGAACATGCTTGCATGGAAAATTCCCCCCCCCCCCCCGCCCACCAATTTACAGCTACCCGATGTATGCAATGGAAACAGAGAAGCTGAGAAATTGATTGCAATGCTTGGCTCAAAGCTCCTCTGCGATGTGCGTCTCTCTCGCACGCCACGCAATGTATACTGTACAGTGGAAACTTGGGATTCTGGGTTTTGCAGGACCGCGACTGACAGCGCAAGGGATTCCGCCAGCACCATGAATCTTCAAACCTTTCTCCGGAACTTTCTGTCCTAAACACACTTTACGCCAACAAGGCTGACATTAAAAAGAGTCGAGGAAAATATCAATTTACAAAAATGCGGATGGTTACTTTTCAGGAAGGAAATGTTCACTTTTATTAAATAAGAGCAGTAAATTATATGATCTGATAATATTTTAAGGGCTTGTAAAGGTTCTTTAAGCTAGTGCATTGTTAGATCACTTACCTTTTCCTTCCATTTCCCTTCAAAATGTTTTTTTTCTTTGTTTTCTTTGTCTGAATTTCTCACTTTCTGTTCCTCCTCAGTGGTTATCTATAAGGATATACAGTGGGGATCGAAAGTTTGGGCACCCCAGGTAAAAATTTGTATTAATGTGCATAACGAAGCCAAGGAAAGATGGAGAAATCTCCAAAAGGCATCAAATTACAGAATAGACATTCTTATAATATGTAAAAAAAAGTTAGGCCCAGATTCTCGTATCTCGGCGTAAATCTCCGCGGGCATAACGTATCTCATTTACGTTACGCCGCCGCAAGTTTTACGGGCAAGTGCTTTATTCACAAAGAACTTGCCTGTAAAGTTGCGGCGGCATGGCGTAAATCCTCCGGCGCAAGCCCGCCTAATTCAAATGATCCGGGTAGGGGGTGTGGATCATTTAAATTAGGTGCATTCCCGCGCCTATCGTACTGCGCATGCGCCGTCCCTAAAATTTCCCGACGTGCATTGTGCTAAATGATGTCGCAAGGACGTCATTGATTTCGACGTTAACATAAATGGCGTCCAGCGTCATTCACGGACGACTTACGCAAACGACGTAAATTTTTAAATTTCGACGCGGGAACGACGGCTATACTTAAAATTGGTTGCCCCTCATATAGCAGGGGCAACTTTACGCGTCGCAAATCTAACGTAAAAGTCGTATCTTCACTGCGTCGACCGCGCGTACGTTCGGGAATTCACGTATTTTGCTAATTTGCATACTCGATCGGGAAAACGACGGAGGCGACACCTAGCGGCGAAAAAAAAATTGCATTTAAGAAATTGACAGCGTAAGAACCTTACGCCTGTCGGATCTAATGGTTATCTATGCGTAACTGATTCTAAGAATCAGGCGCATAGATACGACGGCCCAGATTAGGACTTACGACGGCGCACATGGCGTTGCACCGTCGTAAGCCCTTTCAGAATCTGGGCCTTAGATTTTATTTCCATCATTTGCACTTTCAAAATTACATAAAACAAAAAAATGGCGTCTGCAAAAGTTTGGGCACCCCAGGCAGGGGCGTACCTAGAACATTTGGCACCCGGGGCGGATCCAATATCTGGCACCCCCCCCACGGTAAAATGTAAAAACACCCCACTGTGCCCCCTGCATCCTTCAATATCTCTTTGTCACTACTGTGTACCCCCTCTCCACAACTGCACCACGGGACCCCTTTACATTACACTGCACTTCTGGACCCCTTTACATTACACAGCACCCTGCACCCCTGGACCCCTTTACATTACACAGCACCCTGCACCCCTGCACCCCTTTACATTACACAGCACCCTGCACCCCTTTACATTACACAGCACCATGCACCTCTGGACCCCTTTACATTACACTGCACTTCTGGACCCCTTACATTACACAGCACCCTGCACCTCTGGATCCCTTTAGATTACACAGCACCCTGCATCTCTGGACCCCTTACATTACACAGCACCCTATACCTCTGGACCCCTTTACATTACACTGCACCTCTGAACCCATTACATTACACAGCACCCTGCACCTCTGGACCCCTTTATATTACACAGCACCCTGCATCTCTGGACCCCTTACATTACACAGCACCCTGCACCTCTGGACCCCTTTATATTACACAGCACCCTGCATCTCTGGACCCCTTACATTACACAGCACCCTGCACCTCTGGACCCCTTTATATTACACAGCACCCTGCATCTCTGGACCCCTTACATTACACAGCACCCTGCACCTCTGGACCCCTTTATATTACACAGCACCCTGCATCTCTGGACCCCTTACATTACACAGCACCCTGCACCTCTGGCCCCTTTACATTACACAGCATCCTGCACCTCTGGACCCCTTACATTACACAGCACCCTGCACCTCTGGCCCCTTTACATTACACAGCACCCTGCATCTCTGGACCCCTTTACATTACACTGCACCCCTTTACATTAGACTGCACCTCTGGACAGTGCAGACCCCTCCCTACAGTGCAGACCCCTCCCTACAGTTCAGACCCCCCTACAATACAGAACACCCCCACAATACAGAACCCCCTCCTCATATAAAGAACCACCCCCTATACAGAGAACACCCCCCCACAATACAGAACCCCGCCAGAATACAGAATCCCCCCTCATATACAGAACCACCCCCTACAATACAGAACACCCCCCCCCCACAATACAGAACCCCCTCAGAATACAGAACCCCCCTATACAGATACCACCCCTCTACAATACAGGACTCCCCCACACAATACAGAACCCCCCTCATATACATAACCCCCCCCCTATACAAATACCACCCCCTACAATATAGAACACCCCCCCCACAATACAGAACCCCCTCAGAATACAGAACCCCCCTATACAGATACCACCCCTCTACAATACAGGACTCCCCCACACAATACAGAACCCCCCTCATATACATAACCCCCCCCTATACAAATACCACCCCCTACAATATAGAACACCCCCTCCCCCACAATACAGAACCCCCTCAGAATACAGAACCCCCCTATACAGATACCACCCCTCTACAATACAGGACTCCCCCACACAATACAGAACCCCCCTCATATACATAACCCCCCCTATACAAATACCACCCCCTACAATACAGAACACCCCCCCCTCAATACAGAACCCCCCAGAATACAGAACCCCTCTCATATACAGAAACCACCCCCTACAATACAGAACACCCCCCCACAATACAGAACCCCCCCCCCAGAATACAGAATCCCCCCTCATATACATAACCACCCCCTACAATACAGAACACCCCCCCAGAATACAGAACCCCCCTATACAGATACCATCCCCCTACAATACAGAACTCCCCCAGAATACAAAACCCCCCTCATATACAGAACATCCCCCCCCCACACAATACAGAACCCCCCTCATATACATAACCCCTCCCCCCTATACAAATACCACCCCCTACAATACAGAACACCCCCCCCTCAATACAGAACCCCCCAGAATACAGAACCCCTCTCATATACAGAAACCACCCCCTACAATACAGAACACCCCCCCACAATACAGAACCCCCCCAGAATACAGAATCCCCCCTCATATACAGAACCACCCCCTACAATACAGAACACCCCCCCAGAATACAGAACCCCCCTATACAGATACCATCCCCCTACAATACAGAACTCCCCCAGAATACAAAACCCCCCTCATATACAGAACATCCCCCCCACACAATACAGAACCCCCCCAGAATACAAAACCCCCCTCATATACAGAACATCCCCCCCCACACAATACAGAACCCCCCCAGAATACAAAACCCCCCCTCATATACAGAACATCCCCCCCCACACAATACAGAACCCCCCCAGAATACAGAACCCCCCTCATATACAGAACACCCCCCCCCTCATATACAGAACACCCCCCCTTACAATAGTGCACACACCCCCCTTGCCTTCAGACCCATAATGCCGTCAGACAGATGATTATCAGCGCGCCGCGTGTTACACTACACACACAGGCAGCACAGCACAGGGGGAGGCGGCTGCAGCTTCACGCTCCTAGGCTGTGTGACTGTCAGTGTCAGACAGTCACAGCCGTATCTATCAGAGCCGCGGGCGCTGCGCTGCCACAGAGAAGGGGATAATTGCGGTCCCGGGTATGGGTACGGGCGGCTCGCACGAGTCCCCCCCCCCCCCCCTAAAAAGCCACGCTTCAGCTTTACCTAGACTGCCGCTAGCGCTGCCTCCCTGTTACCGCGCTATCATAATGCCGCACGCTACAGTCCTCTTCATTCGCGGAGGGGGGGCCACGGCCTGACACCCCTCCAGGGTGTGGCACCCGGTGCGGCCCGCCCCCTCCGCCCCATGCTTAGTACGCCTCTGACCCCAGGTAAAAATTTGTATTAATGTGCATAACGAAGCCAAGGAAAGATGGAAAAATCTCCAAAAGGCATCAAATTACAGATTAGACATTCTTATAATATGTCAAAAAAAGTTAGATTTTATTTCCATCATTTACACTTTCAAAATGACAGAAAACAAAAAAATGGCGTCTGCAAAAGTTTGGGCACCCTGCAGAGTTAATATCTTGTACTGCCCCCTTTGGCAAGTATCACAGCTTGTAAACACTTTTTGTAGGCATCCAAGAGTCTTTCAATCCTTGTTTGAGGGATCTTTGCCCATTCTTCCTTACAAAAGTCTTCCAGTTCTTTGAGATCTCTGGGCTGTCTGTCACGCACTGCTCTTTTAAGGTCTATTCATAGATTTTCAATTATGTTGAGGTCAGGAGATTGTGAAGGCCATGGCAAAACCTTCAGTTTACGCCTCTTGATGTAATCCCCCCGTGGATTTTGAGGTGTGTTTAGGATCATTATCCATTTGTAGAAGCCATCCTCTCTTTAACTTCAGCTTTTTCACAGATGGCATCAAGTTACCATACAAAATTTGCTGAAATTTTATTGAATCCATTTTTCCTTCTACTCGTGAAATGTTCCCTGTGCCACTGGCTGCAATACAACCCCAAAGCATGATTGATCCACCCCCATGCTTCACAGTTGGACAGAGGTTATTTTCATTAAATTCTGTGCCCTTTCTTCTCCAAACGTACCTTTGCTCATTCCGGCCAAAAAGTTCTATTTTAACCTCATCGGTCCACAGAACTTGTTTCCAAAATGCATCAGGCTTGTCTATATGTTCATTTGCAAAGTTCAAACGCTGATTTTTGTGGTGAGGACGTAGAAGAGGTTTTCTTCTGATGACTCTTCCATGAAGACCATATTTGTACAAGTATCTCTTTATAGTGGAATAGTGTACCACAACTCCAGTGTCTGCCAGATCTTTCTGGAGGGATCGTGCAGTCAAACGTGGGTTTTGAATTGCTTTTCTCACAATCCTGCGATCTGTTCTGTCTGATATTTTTCTTGGTCTTCCAGATCTTGCTTTAACTTCCACTGTTCCTGATGACTGCCATTTCTTAATTACATTCCGAACAGAGGATATTGACATCTGAAAACGCTTTGCTATCTTCTTATAGCCTTCTCCAGCTTTGTGAGCGTCAACTATTTTCACTTTCAGTTTTCTAGACAACTGCTTAGAAGAACCCATGGTGCTGATTGTCGGGGCAAGGTCAGATGAGTCTGGGCATTAGAAACCTTTGAGATTGACATCACCTGGTCTTCCCAGACGATGATTGAGAACAATCCATGACACTGGCAGGTCTCAGCTTTGCAAAGGGGGCAGTGCATGCTATAAATTCTGCAGGGTGCCCAAACTTTTGCAGACGCCATTTTTTTGTTTTCTGTCATTTAGAAAGTGTAAATGATGGAAATAAAATCTAACTTTTTTTGACATATTATAAGAATGTCTAATCTGTAATTTGATGCCTTTTGGAGATTTTTCAATCTTTCCTTGGCTTGGTTATGCACATTAATACAAATTTTTACCTGGGGTGCCCAAACTTTCGATCCCCGCTGTAGATGCCTCCTGCATGTATCCTTACCTGTCCAATGTCTCCCCTCTGTCTGTTATGAGACCCAAAAAAACTGCAGATTCTGTGGGTGGGTCTGTTGACCGGGGCTCTGTGGGTGGAGTCGTGATGTCAGTAGACTCCCCGTCCACCTTTACACTCCCCTTATCAGCATGCATTTTCTCCTGTGTATTTCTTACACTGAACTTCTGCTATGATCACTAACATCCAGTCAAAACCCAGAAAGGTCACCACATGACTTTAGCATGCCCTATCATGCTGAGGTGTGGAGCAGCCAATTACGGGAGAGCTGGAGAAGAAAGGAAGAGGGGATCTGAAGTACACAGAATGTTTTTCTCAGGCTGGTGCATGAGATATGTAAATCACCTGTTTATTTCTCTGTCTGACAGTTTTTATTTCACTGAAAAAAGATAAGAGGATTGCTCAGAGCTGGATTATCTCCTTGTGGCAAGACTGGCCACAGATTACCTGACATCCTATACTGTACAAGGTGCAAGCCTTAATTAAAAACAAAAAAAAATGGGGGTTTACATCCACTTTAAAGCTCAAACACACAATGCGTGTGTGAATATATATATATATATATATATATATATATATATATATATATATATATATATATATATATATATATATACACAAAGACACACAATCTTATAAATAGATGTAAACAAACACTTACATTTTTTTAAATGTATTAAAACATTTATTGAAAGAGTAAGTAAACCCAGTATTTTTAATTTTTTTAAAAACCCTGCAAGAGAAAGGCATAATGAGCTAGTATGCATAGCATACTAGCTCATTATGAATGACTTACCTGAGATCGAAGCCCCCGAACTGCTCCTCGTTCCCCTCCGCCACCATCTTGCCTCGATGTCCCTTCCGTGTATCGCTGCTCCGGCCAGTGACTGGCCGGAGCAGAGATGAAGTCACTCCCGCACATGCACGTGGGACCGGCTCGATCCCCCGCATGTGCGTGGGACCGGCATAATCCCGGCATGATTCCATTCATGGTGCTGGTCCGCTAGTGCGCCAGCGCTGTTGTCTACGGCGCGCATGCACCATAGACATCGGTGCCCGTTTTGGGTAAATATCTCCTTAACCGTGATATTTCGGTGCCCGTTTTGGGTAAATATATCCTTAACCGTCTAGGTTAACCACTAGCTGACCAGCCACCGCAGTTTTACGGCGACAGGTCGGCTCGGCTGTGCGAAACAACGTAATATTACGTCATCTTTGCGACTTTGTGGCCTTCTGCAGCCCTAAGCTTCCCCAGGTGCCAGGTCATTTCGACCTGGCGCCCGGATTTTGTCGAGGCCTGATGTAATAGAGAGCCGCAGGAGATGGATCAGCTGAGAAATTTGCTTATCAGAGCTCCCTGGAATTTGAAGCTCCAAGCATTCTCCTGGAACGCATTATTTTACTTGTAATCCGAGGTTCCACTGTAATGATCTTACGGGTAGGACACAGATGCCAAGTTACTCCTATTCATTCCTTCCAGTTTCCAAAACTGAGACAAACTTGTTCATGGGTTTTATAATTAGAACATTAAAAAATACATGAAGGGTTTTTGTTGTTAAAGTTTTATAAAACAGCTCCCAATACATAAAAAAAATGGACATCAGACCATGACAAATTCTCAAAGAGGTGAAAATAGCAATGGGAACAGGATGTGCGAGCCCATGGGAGGAAAAAAGCTAACATCCGACAAAGTAGGTATTTGACCCATCGGACTGGTTGAAAACTTGCAGAGGACAAAGAGCAGTACAGGGGAACCTCAGATTGCGAGTAACGCAGTTAACGAGCGTTTCACTATACGAGCGCTGTATTTTTTAAAAATTGGTTTGCGAGTGTTGTCTCGTAAAACGAGCAGGATTCAGGCGTTTGCCCTGAGGTGGGGGGGGGGGGCGCCGGAAGCCAAGCGGAGCTGAACGGAAACGTTTAGAAAGACACTGAAATACTCAGTTTGCAAGCCTTTCCGAGGTTTGCCGAGGTCAGCCGAGCTGTCCTTGGACCTTTCCGGCTGTTTTCCGAGCCTTTCCGGCGCCCCCCACCTCTGGCTACATGCGGTATTGCATGCCATTGAAGTCAATGCGGAACAAATTATGTTTGTTTCCATTGACTTCAATGAGGAAACTCGCTTTTGATAAGCGAGTGCTTTGGATTACGAGCATTCTCTTGGAACAGATTATACTCGTAATCCGAGGTTCCACTGTATATCCAATTTTGTTTAGTAGGTACAGTATGTTATACTAGTGACCCTGTGCTGGCACGATATCTTTAACCACTTCCATACCAGGCACTTACGCACCTTCCTGCCCAAGCCAATTTTCAGCTTTTTAGCGCTGTCGCACTTTGAATGACAATTGCGCGGTCGTGCTACACTGTACCCAAACAAATTTTTTATCATTTTTTCCCCACAAATAGAGCTTTCTTTTGGTGGTATTTGATCACCTCTGCGATTTTTTTTTTTTGCGCAACAACTAAAAAAATTAAGTTTTTATTTTGTTTCTGTTAATTTTTTTGTAAATAAGTACGTTTTCTTTTTCAATTACGGGCACCGATGAGGTGGCACTGATGGGCACCGATGAGGCGGCACTGATGGGCGGCACTGATGGGCACTAATAGGCGGCGCTGGTATGCGGCACTGATGGGCACTCATAGGCGGCACTGATGGGCACTCATAGGCGGCACTGATGGGCACTCATAGGCGGTACTGATGGGCACTCATAGGCGGCACTAATGGGCACTCATGGGCGGCACTTATGGGTGGCACTGATGGGTACTTATGGGTGGCACAGATGGGCACTGATAGGTGGGCACTGGGCATAGATGGGCACTGAGAGGTGGCACTGATGGACACTGAGGGGTGTCACTGATGGACACTGAGGGGTGTCACTGATGGCATTGCTGGGCATCACTCCAGTCAGTGCCCATGTTGCCAGTCAGTGCCCAATTGTGGGCACTGATTGGCATTTATTGTGCACTTTATTTTTTATTTTTTTTATTGTTGTTTTGATGGTGCCATGGTGGCTTCCCTGGTGGTCCAGCGTGGGGATCCGAGGGGGGCTGCGCTGATAAACAATCAGCGCGAACCCCCCCCTGTCAGGAGAGCCGCCGATTGGCTCTCCTCTACTCGCGTCTGTCAGACGCGAGTGAGGAAGAGCTGATCAACTGCTCTTCCTGTTTACATCCTGATCAGCCGTGATTGGACACGGCTGATCACGTGGTACAGAGCCTCCGCCGGAAGCTCTTTACCGAGATCGAAGATGCAGGGTGTCAGACTGACACCCCGCATCACCAATCACTGCGTTGCGCGCCCCCACGGGCGCGCAACGGCTGTTATCCTGCAGGACGTCAATAGACGTCCAGTCCGGATTTCAGAACCACTTCCCGGACGTCAATATACTATTGACCGGGCGGGAAGTGGTTAAATGATATAAAGCTTTTCTCTTAATCAGACAACTATCTATCTATCTATCCATCTATCTCTCTACCCTTTGGTCTTTCTATCTCCTCTTCAGGTCTCTCATATTCTCTGTTTCTTATTGTCTCTTCAACCCTTCCTTGATGACTCTATCTCTCTGTCCTCCCTCCATGTATCTCCTATTATCTGTCTCTCGCCACTTCCCCTTCTGCCTCTGTCCCCCACTCCATGTATCACCTATTCTCTGCTTCCTTTCTGTCTCCCCTCCACGTCTCTCATATTCTGTCTCTCTCTCATTTCCCTTCTGTCTCTGTCTCCCCTCCATATCTCCTATTCTCTGTTTCTCTCCTTCTCAATCTGCCTCTGTCTCCACTCTATGCATCTCATATTCTCTGTCTCTCTACTTGCCTTCTGTCTCTGTCTCTCCTCCATGTCTCCTATTCTCTGTCTCGCTCTACTTTCCCTTCTGTCTCCCCTCCACATTTCTCCTCCTATTTTCCGTGTCTCTCTCTATTTATCTTCTACCTCTGTTTCTCCTCCATGTCTGTCCTATTCTCTGTATATCTCTCTATTTTCCCTTCTGTTACTCTGCCTTTACTCTCTGTATCTCCCATTCTCTGTCTCACTCTACTTGCCTTCTGTCTCTATCTCCCCTCTATGTCTCTCCTATTCTCTGTCTCTCTCTTCTTCTCCCTTCGTTCTCTATCTCCCCTTTGCTTCTCTCCTACTCTCTGTCTCTCTCATCTTCCCCTTCTGTCTCTGTCTCTCCTCCATGTATCTTTCATTCTCAGTCTCTCTCTATTTCATTTCTGTCTCCCGCTTCATGTCTATCCTATTCACCGTCTCTCTCTGTCTCTATTCTCCTTCTGTCTCTGTCTTCTCCATGTCTCCCATATTCTCTGTGTCTCTAATGCTATTCTCCTTCTGTCTCTGTCTTCTCCATGTCTCTCATATTCTCTGTCTCTCTCTATTCTCCTTCTGTCTCTGTCTTCTCCATGTCTCTCCTATTCTCTGTCTCTCTCTATCCTCCTTCTGTCTCTGTCTTCTCCATGTCTCTCCTATTCTCTGTCTCTCTCTATTCTCCTTCTGTCTCTGTCTTCTCCATGTCTCTCCTATTCTCTGTCTCTCTCTATCCTCCTTCTGTCTCTGTCTTCTCCATGTCTCTCCTATTCTCTGTCTCTCTCTATTCTCCTTCTGTCTCTGTCTTCTCCATGTCTCTCCTATTCTCTGTCTCTCTCTATTCTCCTTCTGTCTCTGTCTTCTCCATGTCTCTCCTATTCTCTGTCTCTCTCTATTCTCCTTCTGTCTCTGTCTTCTCCATGTCTCTCCTATTCTCTGTCTCTCTCTATTCTCCTTCTGTCTCTGTCTTCTCCATGTCTCTCCTATTCTCTGTCTCTCTCTATTCTCCTTCTGTCTCTGTATTCTCCGTCTCTCCTATTCTCTGTCTCAGTCTACCTCTATTCTCCTTCTGTCTCTGTCTTCTCCATGTTTTCCATATTCTCTGTATCTCTAACGCTATTCTCCTTCTGTCTCTGTCTTCTCCATGTCTCTCATATTCTCTGTCTCCCTCTCTCTCTCTCCCTCTGTTTCTCTCTCTCTGTCTCCTTTTGTCTCTCTATCTCTCTCCTATTCTCTGTCTCTCTCTATTCTCCTTCTGTCTCTGTCCCACTCCATGTCTCTCATATTCTCGGTCTCCCTCTCTCCCTCTGTTTCTCTCTCTCCATCTCCTTCTGTCTCTCTATCTCTCTCCTATTCTCTGTCTCTCTCTATTACCCTTCTGTCTCTGTCCCGCTCCATGTCTCTTCTATTCTCGGTTCCTCTCTATTACCCTTCTGTCTCTGTCCCGCTCCATGTCTCTGCTATTCTCTGTCTCTCTCTACCTCTATTCTCCTTCTGTCTTCTCCATGTCTCTCATATTCCCTGTCTCTCTCTACCTTTATTCCCCTTCTGTCACTGTCTTCTCCATGTCTCTCCTATTCTCTGTCTCTCTCTACCTCTATTCTCCTTCTGTCTCTGTATTCTCCATGTCTCTCATATTCTCTGTCTCTCTCTACCTCTATTCCCCTTCTGATCCTGTCTTCTCCATGTGTCTCCTATTCTCTGTCTCCCTCGCTTTCTCTCCCTCTGTTTCTCTCTCTCCGTCTCCTTCTGTCTCTCTATCTCTCTCCTATTCTCGGTCCCTCTCTATTACCCTTCTGTCTCTGTCCCGCTCCATGTCTCTCCTATTCTCTGTCTCTCTCTACCTCTATTCTCCTTCTGTCTCTGTATTCTCCATGTCTCTCCTATTCTCTGTCCCTCTCTATTACCCTTCTGTCTCTGTCCTGCTCCATGTCTCTCCTATTCTCGGTTCCTCTCTATTACCCTTCTGTCTCTGTCCTGCTCCATGTCTCTGCTATTCTCTGTCTCTCTCTACCTCTATTCCCCTTGTGTCCCTGTCTTCTCCATGTGTCTCATATTCTCTATCTCCCTCGCTTTATCTCCTTCTGTTTCTCTCTCTCCGTCTCCTTCTGTCTCTCTATCTCTCTCCTATTCTGTCTCTCAGTCTCATTGTCTTTGCTTCCTTCTCTCCTTCCATATTTATCTCTCTTCTCCTGATTTCCTCCCAGTCATACGTCTTCCTTAACTCCGGCCGCCTCTGGAAACTTCACTGCGAGGAAACCTCAGAGCGCCCTTCACCGGAGGAAGCGCCAGAAATTGTTCTTCTTACACTTTCCAGAGAAAGGTTTGGGCCTTGGCTCAGGTTCATGATAACTTTCACTCAGGAAAGCTGCAAATTGCTATTTTTGCCCTTTTGTTATGTTCCTATAAAGAGCAAGTTCACCTTGTGAGACAAGAAAGTCTGACAATCCCAAAGGGTTGTATGCTGTGCACAAAAATTCAGCACCGGTTTTTGAGCAGAGATATTTTTTGGCGCGTTGCGTTTCGGTAATAAAGACAGCTCAGCACTATGATATATTCAGGTTATAAACTGAGTTCTTTACAAGGGTTAATGGCTAGGTTTATGTTTAGGGTTGGGTTAGGGTTGGGTTGGGTTTGGGTTAGGGTTGGGTTGGGTTGGGGTTAGGTTGGGTTGGGGTTAGGTTGGGTTAGGGTTGGGTTAGGGTTGGGTTTGGGTTAGGGTTGGGTTGGGTTGGGGTTAGGTTGGGTTGGGGTTAGGTTGGGTTAGGGTTAGGGTTGGGTTTGGGTTAGGGTTGGGTTGGGGTTAGGTTGGGTTGGGGTTAGGTTGGGTTAGGGTTGGGTTGGGTTTGGGTTGGGCTAGGGTTGGATTAGAGTTGGTTTGGGTTGGGGTTGGGTTAGGGTTGGGTTAGGGTTGAGTTGGGTGAACAGGGCTAACTACTTCCTGCCTGAACATTTAAACCAAATCCCAAAACAGACCCTTAAAGGGGTTGTAAAGGTTCATTTTTTATTTTCTAAAGGGGTTGCTTTAAGCTAGTGCATTGTTGTTTCACTTACCCTTTCCTTCGAATTTCCCTTCTAAATGTTTTTTTTTCTTTGTTTGAATTTCTCACTTCCTGTTCCTCCTCAGTAAGCTTGCCCCATCATGCGAGCCGTTCTGGCTGGGGGTTAGTCAGCGTGCTCGCCCCCTCCCTTGGGACTACATCCCTGTGTTCACAGCGTCTCCCCGCAGGGGACCAAACAAGCTACGCTCAGGTGTGAATACAGCCTTAATACCGTTTATTGCCCCCTTTAACATCAATGACGGCTTGAAGTCTTTTGTGGTATTGGTGGATGAGGCTCTTTATCTTCTCAGATGGTAAAGCTGCCCATTCCTCTTGTCTCCAGTTCCTGTAAATTCTTGGGCTGTCTTCCATGAACGGCACGTTTGAGTATATTGAGGTATTGATATTGAGGTCAGGAGACTGAGATGGCCACTCCAGAACCTTCACTTTATTCTGCTGTAGCCAATGACAGACAGACTTGGCCTTGTGTTTTGGATCATTGTCATGTTGGAATGTCCAAGTACGTCCCATGAGCAGCTTCCTGGCTGATAAAAGGAAATGTTCCTCCAGTATTTTTTGATAACATACTGCATTCATCTTGCCATCAATTTTGACCAAATTTCCTGCGCCTTTGTAGCTCACACATCCCCAAAACATCAGCGATCCACCTCCGTGTTTCACAGTAGGGATGGTGTACATTTCATCATAGGCTTTGTTGACTCCTCTCCAAATGTAGCGTTTATGGTTGTGGAAAAAAAGCTCAGTTTTGGTCTCATCACTCCACATGATTTTTTGCCAGAAGGTTTGAGTCTTGTCTCTGTGCTGTTTGGCGTATTGTAAGCGGGATACTTTGTGACATTTGCGTAGTAATGACTTTCTTTATGGCGACTCGACCATGCAGCCCATCTTTCTTCAAGTGTCTCCTTATTGTGCATCTTGTACAGCCACACCACAAGTTTTTCAGAGAGTCCTGTATTTCACCCGAAGTTATTTGTGGGCTTTTCTTTGCATCCTGAACAATTTTCCTGCCAGTTGTGGCTGAAATTTTAGTTGGTCTACCTGACCGTGGTTTGGTTTCATCAGAACCCCTCATTTTCCACTTCTTGATTAGAGTTTGAACACTGCTGATCGGCATTCTCAATTCCTTGGATATCTTTTTATATCCCTTTCCTGTTTTATATACTTCAACTACCTCTTCCAGCAGATCCTTTGACAATTCTTTTGCTTTCCCCATCACTCAGAATCCAGAAACGTCAGTGCAGCACTGGATGAAAGATGTAAGGATCTGTCAGGAGTCCAGAAACTCATTGACCTTTTATACACACACACTAATTACAAGCCAACAGATCACAGGTGAGGTTAGCTTTAATAGCCATTCAAACCCCTTTGTGTCAACTTGTGTACATGTTATCAGGCCGAAATCACCAGGGTATGTAAACTTTTGATCAGGGTCATTTGGGTAGTTTCTGTTGTCATTATGATTTAAAAAGAGTAAACACGGGTGATTGATAATAAATGGCTTCAGCTAAACACTAAAGTTTTTGTGTTATCATTCATATTCTCTGGAAAATGGCCAAGAAATCATAAACTCTGCCAGGGTATGTAAACTTATGAGCACAACATATTAGGCACATTTCCAGGATTACTCGTGAGTCGTGACAGCACACTTGAGACGTTCACACAGCAAATTTTTTATAAGTAGACCCATTAACTGCTTGCCGACCAGCCGCCGTCATTCTATGGCGGCAGGTCGGCTCTCCTGGGCGAGAGCCCGTAGCTCTACGTCGGCTCGCCCCCGATTCCCGTGTGTGTGCCCGGCGGGCGCGATCGCCGCCAGGCACACGCGATCGCTCGTTACAGAGCGGGGACCGGGAGCTATGTGTGTAAACACACAGCTCCCGGTCCTGTCAGCGGGGGGGAAATGCTAATCCTCTGTTCATACAATGTATGAACAGAGGATCAGTGTTTCCCCTAGTGAGTCCACCCCCCTACAGTAAGAACACACCCAGGGAACATACTTAACCCCTTCCCCGCCCCCTAGTGTTAACCCCTTCACTGCCAGTGGCATTTTTATAGTAATCCAATGCATTTTTATAGCACTGATCGCTATAAAAATGCCAATGGTCCCAAAAATGTGTCAAAAGTGTCCGAAGTGTCCGCCATAATGTCGCAGTACCGAAAAAAAAATCGCTGATCGCCGCCATTACTAGTAAAAAAAATATTAATAAAAATGCCATAAAAATACTCCCTATTTTGTAAACGCTATAACTTTTGCGCAACCCAATCAAATAACGCTTATTGCGATTTTTTATTACGAAAAATATATAGAAGAATACGTATCGGCCTAAACTGAGGAAAAAAAATGTTTTTTTATATATTTTTGGGGGATATTTATTATGGCAAAAAGTAAAAAATATTCATTTTTTTCAAAATTGTCGCTCTATTTTTGTTTATAGCGCAAAAAATAAAAACCGCAGAGGTGATCAAATACCACCAAAAGAAAGCTCTATTTGTGGGAAAAAAAGGATGCCAACTTTGTTTGGGAGCCACGTCGCACGACCGCGCAATTGTCTGTTAAAGCGACGCAGTCCCGAATCGCAAAAAGGTCTCTGGTCTTTGGGCAGCAATATGGTCCGGGGGGTAAGTGGTTAAGTCAGGGGTCTTAAACTGGCGGTGTGTTGTCACATTCTGCTCCCCATCACAGAATGCTCCGGAAGTCACGTTCTGTCGCCGCCATCTTGCTACACCCCACACTCCTGCACAGTAATGATAGAGTGAGAAGGGGGCAAGCGGACAATGGAAAATTGAATACCTACCTTTCTGTAATTTTCCTTTCCTGGTGCCTACCCATGGCAGCATACCAATGGTCATGGCTCCGCCCCCACTGACCCACAGGACCACGTAACTCTCTCAATAAAAAGAGCTCCCCCCCTCAGATAGGCATTCTAGTTACTAGCCCTCAGACCGCAGAGCAGTCCATAAGGGAGGGTGTATGCTGCCATGGGTAGGCACCAGGAAAGGAAAATTACAGAAAGGTAGGTATTCAATTTTCCATTTTCCTGGTGCCTCCATGGCAGCATACCAATGGTCAAATAACTCGCTTTACAGGGAGGGTACTGCTCAAAGAAAATATATTTAATAATTATAGAGTAGAGCGTTCTAGCAATTTTCTCCCAAAGTCTCTCGATGTGAGGGCTGCCGGATCAAGGCTATAGTGGGACATAAAGGTGCCGAAGGACGACCAGCTTGCTGCCCTGCAGATAGTTTCCGGGGAGACCCTTGCCAGGGCTGCCCAGGACGAGGCGACTCCTCTCGTTGAATGCGCATTTATTGCCTTGGGAATAGGAAGACCACTAGCCCGATAGGTTTTTTGGATGAGTCCTACAATCCATCTTGCCACTGTTGACTTGGAGGCTGCTTTTCCTTTCCTTGCCCCTTTTGGGATGATGAAGAGACGTTGGTCCCTTCTGAATTCCTGTGTCATCTTAAGATAATGTTTTAATGATCTTGCCACATCTAGCTCATGCAGGTTTGTGGATGCCTGCTCTCCTTCAAATGTTGGAAGTACCCATTCTTGATTGAAATGAAAAACCGAAGGTACTTTGGGAATGAACTGATGCATTGGCTGGAGTACTACCCTGTCTGGAAAGAATGTGATGTAAGGCTCCTGGGCTCCCAGGGCTTGGATTTCCGATACCCTGCGCCCCGATGTGATTGCAATCAGGAAGGCTGTCTTCCAGGTAATGTCCTCTAATGAGCAACCTTCTGTAGGAGCGAATGGGGAACGTGCTAGGGCTTCCAGCACAATTGTCAGATCCCATTTTGGGTATAGAGATTTCCTGGGCGGGCGAAGTCTCAGAACCGCCTTCAAAAATCTGTCCACCAGTGGATTAAGTGCCCATCTGACATCTGTTAAGGCTGAGATGGCAGACACTTGGACTTTTAGAGTGCTGTGTCCTAAACCTAGGTCTAGGCCTGACTGTAAAAATAACAAAATATTCTGAACCTCCGGAAACAGTGGATTGAACTGGTTGGATTCCGCTAGGGTCACAAACTTCTTCCAAATCCTGTAGTAAGTGGTGTTTGTGGAAGACTTTCTTGCGAGCAAGAGGGTTCGGATGACCTCTTGTGAACACCCTATATCCCCCAGCCTCCTCCTTTCAATATCCAGACCCTCAAATCCAGAATCTCTGGATTCGGGTGGATGAAACTGCCCTGCGTCAGCAGGTTGTTCTTGAGAGATGTCGGATTGCCCAGGGATAGACTGACTAATAGCGGGAACCACGGCCTCCTTGGCCAATATGGAATGATCGCTAGGATGGTTACTTCTTCCTTTGTCAGACGCTGGAGGAATCTCAAAATTAAAGGAGTTGGGGGAAAGGCATAACCCAATTGGAATGTCCAAGGCTGGATCAGAGCATCTGTACCCACTGCTGCCGGACATGGTGCTCTTGAGAAGAACCGAGGAGTCTTTGCATTGAGCGGTGAGGCAAAAAGATCTAATTGGGGAGTCCCCCACTGTTGGCAGATCCTGTTGAAGACCTCTTGGTCTAGAGACCATTCGTTGTTGTTGCAGAACGACCTTGATAGGTGATCGGCTAACTGGTTCTCCGGACCCGGAATATAACATGCCCGTATGTCGAACAGATTCTTCTCTGCCCACGATATTATTGGAGTTACCTCGCTGAATAATGTTCTGCTGTGCGTGCCCCCTTGGTTCTGAACGTAGGCCACCGCCGCCCGGTTGTCCATTTGAAGAAGGACTGGCTTGCCCCTGAGAAGAGGTGCTAGATGTAACAACCCCATCCAGGCCGCTCTTAGTTCCAGTATATTGGATATCACTCCCTCCGCACTGAATGGCCACCTCCCTTGAACTAATCTGTCTTGGGTGTGTGCTCCCCAACCTAGTTGGCTGGCGTCTGAAGTAAGAATGGACCATGTTATTGGACCTAGGCGTCGCGGAGTTAATAGATTGGAGGGTCTTGTCCACCACCATAGACTGGCTTTCATCGAAGAGGACACAACTATCTTCTGCTTGAGATGTTCTTTCCCCCATTGGGCTAGGAACCCTAGCTGAAAATCCCGTAGGTGCCACCTGGCCCATTTTACCATTGGGATGCATGAAGCGAAGGAGCCTATGAGGCTCAGACACTCTGACGCTGACATGAAGCGGGAGCTCATTGCTCGTTTTACTTTCTGGACCACCATTGGAACCTTTTCTGGTGGAAGAGAGACCGATTTCTCCGGGGTGTTGAATAGAGCCCCTAAGTAACCCATCTTCTGTGTTGGCTTTAGCTGGCTTTTCGCTATGTTGATCAACCAACCGAACCTGACCAGAGTGCTTAGTACTATCTGGGTGTGCTCCTCTAAGCGGTCCTTTTGCTGAGACAAGATTAGAATATCGTCCAAATAATATAGTACTCGTATCCCCTTTTCCCGCAGAGGCACTAGAATGGCCCCTAATACTTTGGTAAACGTTCTGGGGGCTGATGAGATTCCAAACGGGAGGCATTGGAACTGTAGACGTAGGCCGCCCACCTTGAACCGTAAAAAGTGCTGGAACTGGCTGTTTATTGGAATGTGCAAATATGCATCCTGGAGATCTATGGAAACCATCCAGTCCCCGGGTTGGACTGATAAGATTACTGTGTTCAGGGACTCCATCTTGAAGCGTTCCAGCCTGATGTATTTGTTTAGTCTTTTTAGATCCAGTACGGGTCTCCATCCCCCCGTCCTCTTGGGAATCAAGAAGACGGGAGAGTAGAATCCCGAGTTCGTCTCTGAAGCTGGGACTGGTAACACTGCCTTCTGTTGCAACAGTATTTGGATGTACTGAAATAATACTGCCCTTTTCTCTTTGGACGCCGGAATCTTGGTGTCTTGAAAAGAGTATGGAGGAGGGCGAGATTTGAACCTCCAAAAATGTCCTCTGAGGATGGTGGACACTACCCATGGGTCGGTGCACCCTTCCACCCAGACCTGCGCATAGGCCTTGAGTCTTGCACCCACTGGGCCGGTCTGGGTGGCAGGGGAGTCAAAAAGACTTCTGGGAATCTCCCACAGGAGTTGTGGGTTTTGGTTTCCCCATCTTAAGGAAAGAAGCCTGAGACCCCTTCCAGCCCCTTCTATAACCTGGGCGATAAGATCTTGAGTCTCTTCCTCTCTGCTGCGCTCCCGGCCTGGGAAAAAATCTCTTCCTATTGTTTCTATCTTGAGGGATTAGACCACTCTTTCCTCCTGTGACTCTTGAAATTGCCGAATCCATCTTCTCCCCAAAAAGTGCTTTCCCATCATACGGAATGCGACACCACGCTTGCTTCGAAGATGGATCTGCTGCCCATGGTTTTAACCATAGGGCTCTTCTGGCCGTGATTGAATACAACATGGCCCTGGAGGAGCTTCTCAAGACATCTATCGCTGTCTCTGCCATGAAATCTGATGCCAGTTTTAACTCATCTAATGCCTTAATGACTTCCTCAGTGTCTATGCCTGCTCTGAGAGCTGTCTCAATGTTGTCAGTCCACACCCTGGTGGCTCTGGAAACAGATGATAGGGCTACCGCCGGTTTGCAAGCCCCGCCAGTTGCTTGGTATATCTTCTTAAGATCTGCATCGATCCTCCGGTCTAAAGCATCCTTGAAGGAGCCCGAATCCTCTAACGGCAGGGTCGAATTTTTTGCCAGCCTCATGACTGAGGCATCCACAGTTGGAATGGACTCAAAGATCTTAGCATCCAATTCGGCCAACGGATACAGTTTTTGAAGACGATTAAAGGCGACCGGCCTCTTATCAACCTTCTGCCATTCTTCTAGAATGATCCCTTTAATCTCCTCCATAAGGGGAAAATTAGACACCTTTTTTGCTAAATGCGGAAAGTATTTTTTTGTTTTGGAAGGAGGTTCCAGACCCTCTTCTTCCCACTGAATGGCGTCCTTGACTGCCCTTACAAATGGCTCCACCAGCCCAAAGTCAAAGGCTGAAATCTCTTCTTCATTTGATACCAAGTCCTCGTCCAGGTCCTCTTCTCCCGGGTATGGGGTGGATGGACCTGCGATCTCTTGCTCAGCCGAGGGAGAAGGAGTTGCAGAAGTGCTTTGTGCTGCAGCCAATTCCCTGATGGATTCCTTGATAAGGTCTTTTATCGAGCTCGCAGACACCTGTTTTTCTGCCGTAGCCTCCAAGAAACATTGGCCGCAGGCTAACTTGCCTGGCAGGGCTTTTTTCCCACAGACCCAACAGTCATCCCCCCTAGGTTTGGAAGAGGACTGGTGGGCCGAACTTCGATGGCTGCTGGTATTGCGGCCTGAAGAGTGTGGATGGCCTGAGCTCCTATGGCCTCCTGAGCTTCTGTCACGGGAGGATCTGTAAGATGCGTCTCGTTGCGGGCTGCGGAGACATAATCCCAGAATATGGATTTATAGTAAGTCTGTGATAGTGCTCTTTTTCCTTCAAAATACCTTACCTGATCTGTAGCAGCCCTTACCTAGTGGAATGTTGAGGATCTTTTATTGGCAAGACTATGTCCAGGACAGCTAAGGGTAAATTTAAGAAATTTCCTATGATTACTATCTGGTCCTTGTACAAGGAGAGAGAGCAAAGAAGAAAGAGGAAAAAAAAAAAAAAAAACCACATGATAAAACACACTTCCCATACTATTCAAACAAGAGTACCTTGGCAGGGATCCATATCGCTCTGGTAGAGGGATTCCATCAGGAGACAAGTGCTGGCGATGCTACCCCACTGACAGTCTGCTCTCGACTGACCAAGACAGGCTGTTTTTAAAGTCTTGGGAGTACCAAGATGGCCGCCGAACGCGCAGTGCGCATGCGCGGCCGCGTCGCCACGCTCCGCCCCCCGAGATGACAAACTGCGTCATGTGACCCGCGCGAAGCGCTTGCAGCTCACGGAGAGGACAGACGCTCGGCGTCTCGCCGAGGAGAGAGACATACAGGCGGTAAGAGCTGGAAATCCCCTAACATAGTGGTAAAGCCCTATCCTGGAATAGTCAGCCTGAATACCTGAAGAGGAGATAGCATAGGCTCCTGGAGGTAATACAAGTGCCCCAAAAAAAATCCTCAAAAAAAAATGGGCTCCTATACTTATCTGGCGCCTTTAGCAGCCTAAGCCATAGGACTCCGTCCTGCAGGAGAGCATGAACCTGCAACGGTTACACCATGGATGGTGAGGAAGGGCTGAAATCTGATCCTGCGGGATGAGGACAGAAAAAAAGAATGCCTATCTGAGGGGGGGAGCTCTTTTTATTGAGAGAGTTACGTGGTCCTGTGGGTCAGTGGGGGCGGAGCCATGACCATTGGTATGCTGCCATGGAGGCACCAGGAAATCTTGTTACACCCATCTGAGTTTTAGATTGCACAGTTATTTTCAACACAAAACTGAGCTTATATGCTTAGTTACAATGGCCTGGATTCAAGAAGCAATTGCGCCTGTGTAAGGCTGGGTTCACACTACGGTTTTCCCGTCCGTCAGCCGCATACGATTTATATGAAAAAACGTATGCGGCTGAAACGGACGGGAACGTATGGAACCGCACATATGTACGTTTTCCATTGACATTAATGTTAAAGGAAAACGTATGCGGTTGCCATACTGTTTTAAAAACGACCGCAAAACCGTGGTTGAACACGGTTTTGCGTACGTTTAAAAAACGTTTTGCCAGCAAATCGTACGCACCCGGATGCATCTGAGTGCATACGATTTGCAATGCATTCTCTATCTATACGTTTTCCCGTCCGGGCCCGTACGTTTTCAATACTGAAATCGTATGCGGCTGACGGACGGGAAAACCGTAGTGTGAACCCAGCCTAACCATAAGTTACACAGCGCAATTGCTTACTTGCCCCGGCGTAACGAATGCTCCTGATTCAGGAACCTCGTTACGCCGACTGCAGCCTAAGATATGCGCGGCATAAGGCTCTTATGCCCGCATATCTTAGGCTGCATTCTTGCGATGGCCGCTAGGTGGCGTTCCCGTTGTGCTCAGCGTATAGTATGCAAATTGCATACTAACGCCGATTCACAACGTTGCACGAGCCCTGCGTACGCAATTTACGTCGTTTCCGTACGGCGGTTTTCGCGTAAGGCTGCCCCTGCTATTAGCAGGGGCAGCCAATGTTACGTATACCCGTCGTTCCCGCGTCGCAAAATTTTAAATTTACGTAGTTTGCGTAAGTGAATCGTGAATGGCGCTGGACGCCATTCACGTTCACTTTGAAGCAAATGACGTCCTTGCGACGTCATTTGCCGCAATGCACATCGGGAAAGTTTCCCGACGGAGCATGCGCTCTACGCTCAGCGCGGGAACGCGCCTAATTTAAATGATTCCCGCCCGCTACGGGATCATTTAAATTGCGCGCGCTTACGCCGCGCATTTTGCCCGAGCACCCACGCAATTTACGGAGCTTCTGCTCCGTGAATCGAGGGCAGCGCAAAAAAATTTCGGGGGCGCAGGGCAAAAACGTTGCCCTGCGCCTCTGTAAAAAAAGCGCAATTGTTACTGAATCCGGGCCAGTGTTTTTAAAATGAACAGACTGTTTAGATGTTAAATGTGAAAATCAGAGGTGTTCTGTCACATGAGCAAACATGTAAGGTCATCAGGTTTGCTGCTGCGTTCAACATTTAACATTTAAACAAATACTGGGGTAGATTCAGAAAGCAATTATGCCTGCGTATCCATAGATACGTCGCATAATTGCTAAGTTGCGCCGGCGTATCTACTTTCTGTATTCAGAAAGCTAGATACGCCGACTGTAGCCTAAGATACGACTGCCATAAGTCTCTTACGCCGTCGTATCTTAGGGTGCATTCTAACGCTGGCCGCTAGGTGGCGCTCCCGTAGTTGCCAGCGTAGTGTATGCAAATTGCATACTTACGCCCATTCACAAACGTACGTGCGGCCGGCGGTCGTTTTTTACGTCGTTTGCGTACGCCGTTTTCGCCATAAGGCTGCTCCTGCTATTAGGAGGCGCATGTGAAGGATATGTCAGTGTAATTCTCCCTGCTTGGTTAAATTGTGGGTTAGAGGTAAAATGGATTCATGTGTTACAAGCTATTGACATGTTAATGACCCGTCTGCAGCTAGCTCCTTATTTCAAAGGGATGTTAACCCTGTTTACTGTGATTAGAGGTGACTCATGTTATGTATTCTGATTGCTTCATTATGCGGTGCCAGGCTGCCCAGCTAATGTGTTCTGTACACCTTGTAATTAACTTCCCTGATGTCATTATTTAAAGAAAATGTGTCTCAGGTCGGCTTCGAATTGTCTGGCTATATTCTGTATGAGAAACTCCAGAGTGTGTGAAAAGGGGGTGAATGAATGAATGAATGAAAAACTTATAGAGCGCGGCACATGCGAACTGAATCGCCTCTGGGCGCTTGTTGTTAGTGTCTCATGCCTTTCAGAAAAGCAGGGTTTTGATCTGCCTTCTGAAAGACAGGTGGTTTTGCTCCAACCGAATGCTGGTTGGTAAAGCATTCCAAAGCCTGGGGCCCTGGAAAGCAAACCTTCTTTCTCCTTTGGACTTGTATTTGGTTATAGGAACCTTGACCAGATTTTGGTCGGAGGAACGCAGAATGCGGCTGCAATTGTGCGGTTTGATCTTGTCGCATAGATATCTAGGAGCCTTCCCATGGATGCACTTATGTGTCAGGCAGAGTGCTTTGAATGCAATTCTGTCTTTCACTGGCAGCCAGTGAAGGGATCTCAGTGAAGGTGAGATTGATTCCCAAGATTTTTTCCCAGTCACCAGTCTAGCGGCCGTATTCTGTACGACTTGGAGACGAGCGATTTGGTACTTGGGTAGCCCGAGGTAAAGGGCATTTGCATAGTCCAGTCTGGAATTCACGATAGATCCCACCACGACTGCTACGTCTTCTTTGGGAATAAATGGAATCAGTCTGCGTAGTAGGCGCATCAAATGGTGCGCCCCGCTGACTACTGACCCTATTTGTGCGTCCATTGTCATGAAGGTGTCAAACGTGACTCCCAGACTTTTGACTTTGGAGCTAGGGGCGATGATTTGTCCCAGGATGGGAGATGGTGTCCAGTTTGTTGTCGGTGATTTCTTCCGACTGGCATCGAAGATAAAGAGTTCTGTTTTAGCACTATTGAGTTTGAGATAACTCTTAGTCATCCAGTTTTCTATTGAAGAGAGACAATTCTCTAAACTTAGATGATGATCCTTTTTGTGGCAGATGCGAAAATACAACTGCGTGTCGTCTGCATAAGAGTGATAAAGTAGTTCATGGCTACTGATAATATCAAAGAGAGGACGAAGATAGATATTAAACAGCACTGGTGATAAGGGGGATCCTTGGGGGACCCCACATGTCACCGTGCGTTTTTCTGACGTGAAGGATCCCAGTTTCACTGTTTGTGATCGGTTTCCTAGAAAAGAGGAGAACCATGGTAAGGCATCTTCTGAGACTCCGGCGACTTCTGTTAGTCGTCTCAGTAGCAATCCATGGTCTACTGTGTCAAAAGCAGCGCTTAGGTCCAGCAGAACCAGGAGAGATGATTCTCCTTCGTCTGCGGCCTCGAGCGCATCGTCCCATATTTTCAGTAAGGCCGTTTCTGTCCCGTGTCCGGGACGGAACCCGGATTGAAATGGATCGAGTAGGTTGTGGGTGTCCAGATGCTGTTGCAGCTGATTTACCACCACTTTCTCCATTATCTTGGACAGAGCATTTAGACTTGTTATGGGACGGCGGTGAGTTGGGTCCATAGGATCCAAATTAGGTTTTTTCAAGATCGGCAGGATTGTGCCCTCTTTCAGCAGGGAAGGCACTATGCCTTCCTTAAATGACTGATTTATAAGCTGCGTGATCGGAGGCGCCAGGATGTCGGCACATTCCTTCAGTAGCTTGGTGGGAATGATGTCATTCGGTGCTGTGCTGTCGCGCAGCAGGCCAATGAATTTTTTTGTTGTATCGATGGAGATGGGTTCCAAAGTGAACTTAGTTGATTGTAGAGGCGTTCGGTCGTTGTTTTGATTGAAGACGGGGCTGAGTGGAGTATTGTTTTGCCGAATACTTACCCGAATTTTCTCAATTTTGTCGATGAAGAAATCCGATAGTTCATTGCAGAACTCTTGGGTGTCTGAAGTGGGGACTTCTAGACATCCAGGATTCATGGTCTGGGTGACCATCCTGAAGAGTTCGCGAGGGCGATTCAGTGCGCTGTTAATCACCCTGGAGAAGTGAAGTTTTTTGGCTTTGAAAATTTCCTTGTGATAGCGCGTAGTTACTGCTTTGTAGATGTTGAGGTGGTCTTCTGACGGACTTCTTTTCCAGGAGGCTTCCGCCCTTCTGCGCTCTTGCTTCAATAGCGACAGTTGGTTATTGAACCAGCTGGACTTATTTTCCCGGCTGCGAAGTTTGCGCTTTGGTGCTGCTAAGTCGGCTGACTGTAGCAGAGCTGCATTAATGGCATCCAAAGTATCTGAGGCTGCTAGCTGAGGAGGAATAGCCCCAATTCGGTTTCCCAGGGTAGATCTGAAGAGTTCCGAGTGGAGCTTCCTCTGAGATCTAGCTCAGTGTATTGTCACCGGCTTGGGTACTTTCATGACTAATGGAGTTCTGGGGATTATGAAGCTGATTGCATGGTGGTCTGTCCATGGCAAAGGTTCATTTCCCACAATATTAATTTTCAGATTTTGTCTGAAAATTAGGTCGAGTGTGTGACCTGAAGCATGCGTTGGTCCGCGTATAAGTTGTTGAAGTCCAAATCCTTCCAGGTGGTTGATGCAGGCATCCGCGATGGGATCCTGTGAGGAGTTAGCCCACAAATTGAAATCCCCGAGCAGCAAAAGATGATTACCGCTAAGGGTGTAGGTGGAAATGAACTCCGTTAATGCTGATATCAACTGCGATTTGGGCCCAGGGGGCCTATAGCAGAGGAGAATATGAACGGTCTCCTGAGAATGAGCTTGAAGTTGAAGCGTAAGGGTTTCCATGAAAGGAAGAGGATTTTGAAGGACCGGTTTAGTGATTGCAATATGCGACTTATGAATCACCGCCAGTCCTCCTCCCCTTTGCCCTATTCTATTTTCCGTTAAGATGCGATAGTTTGCTGGCACCAGTTCTCCGAGAATGGTGTTGCAATCGTCTGACAGCCAACTTTCCGTGATAAAGAGGCAGTCTAGATCGTATTGTAGTAAGAAATCATGGATTTCTGATCGGTGTTTAACTGCTGATCTAGTGTTAAGCAAAGCACATGATATGTGCTTGAGCTGTGTTGAATGATTGAAATATTTGATGATCGATCGATGATCGAACCTCAAAAGTTGATCTGATTTTAAGGTTATTGTGGTGGCGGCAGGCAATGTAGTAGCGAATTGTCTCAGACCCCAAATGGTTTCTGCAGAGTAACGCAACTTAACCATTGTTGCCAGTCACCAAGGGCTGGGGTGCGGGCGTAGGGTGAGAGAGGATTCGAGAATCCTAGCTCAGGGGAAAATGGGATTTTATTTTTGGTCCAGAGGAAGGCAAAAAACCCTGGGCAAGCTGGCCAATGTGCTGCGGCAGGGAAAAAATTCCTTCCTGATCCCTAAAGGCGATCGGCTCAAAACCCTGGATCAAAAGACTAACGGCTTGTGGAGGGGAAAAAAGGGGGGGGGGGAAGCTGGGTGTCACTGCTGCTGGGTGTACCAAAATAATGGCTGCCAGGCAAAGCACAGGACCCGGCTGGGGGGGGGGCTGTCAGCTTGGTAAAAATGCTATTTACCGATAAAGTTGCTGAGCAGGGGGCCTCTGGGGGTGTGGGGGTGAATATCCAGAGCAAACTGTGCTTAGGAATTAAGTGTAAGGAGAAAAAGAGCGGCGCGCTGGTAGGCCGCGGCTGAAGCCGCGGACTTTCCTAAGGTGCGGCGGCCGCGAGAAGGAGCAGGCCGGCGCGGGGGTGAAAGAACACCCAGAAACGCCGGAAATACACCCAGGGGGGGTGATTTGGGACCACCACAAAGTGGGTGGCCGTGCGGGCGATAGATGCCGGCGAGAGGTAGTATGGAAAGCCGCAGTGTGGGGTCTGTGTGACGGCTGCCCTGATAAGGACGGCCGTCAGTGGATCCCCAGGATGTCAGGCCCTGAGAGGCAGGGTCTTACCTGCGGAAGAGAGGAGTCCTCGTGGAGAGCGAGATGCTGGTTCCAGGTTCCAGGGAGCTTGTTTCATGGAGCGTCTAGCCTAGCAGCTGCCTAGCCTCTGACTGCCAGGTCTGGGTGGAAGCAGGCTCGTATGCGGAAGGTCCGAAGCGCCCTACTCCACCGCTGACACTGACTGACTGATCTGACTGATCTACCCAGGGTTTCCTAAGATCCCATTGTTCCTTGATTAAGGATTTAGCTTGTAAAACTGTATTTATAACCAGCAGCAAGCTGCCAATAAATCAGTCTTGGTTCCAGCATTCAGTCTTGACTCATGTGTGGATGATCCTGTGATGTTCTTGTATGGAGAGGAGGGAATGCTTGACGGGGATATCATACCGATACCGTCACAATTGGTGGCAGCAGTGGGATTTTCCCTTCTACTCTCCCTTACACCAGGATTCCAAGCAGACACTGGGAACAGTGAATGGAAGGCTGCTACACCCTGCTTAAAAGAAATACACTGAAAGAACTACTGGAAGTTCGTGGAAGGATTGATAGCAACAAAACCAAGCGGGTCATCATAGCAGAATTAATGGAGATGGACCAGGAGGACGGGATTGCAGCAACGCCAGCAGTACAAGAGATGGAGACACCAGTGATTCAGGAAGAGGAATCACCAGCCAACAAGCTAATGAGAGAGAAGCTAGCGTGGTTCGGCCCAAACCCAACGCCGGATGTGGTGCTGAAAGTGATGGACCTGTTAGCGGAGGACGCTAAACAAATAAGAGACGCAGAACTACAGGAGGCTAAACAAATAAGAGACGCAGAACTACAGTTAAAACTGGCAGCAGTCCAACAAGCAGCCGCACATTCTCCAAACAGTGAGTACAGCACAGCAGACACAAGGAAGATTCCGTTTAGCGCTTTTAAAGCTTTTGATGAAAAGGACTGTGAGATTGATAACTACCTGGCAGATTTTGAGCGACAATGTAACCTGCACCGAATAGCTAGAGGAGAGTGGGTTTCAATATTGTCAGGCAAACTGTCAGGCAAAGCTTCTGATGCTTTCCGGACCGTGCCAGATCAGGATATCCATAGCTACGCCCGGGTTAAAGAAGCGCTCCTGGCTCGTTATGCAGTAACCCCAGAGTCCCACCGACAGAAGTTCAGGGACTCACGCAAAACCACGAAAGACTCTTACGCGGAATGGGCATGCCAGTTGTCCCTGTCGGCCTCTAACTGGGTTAACAGCAGCCAGGCCACCACCGCAGAGGACATTTTGCAACTAATGCTCCTGGAGCAATTTTACAATCACATCCAGACGGATGTCAAAGATTGGGTGAGAGATCGCAGGCCCATGACTCTACCAGAGGCCGCGAAGTTGGCGGATGAATATGCGGATACTCGCAAGACAAACCAGGTCACACCACGGGTACAACCTCCACGACCAACGGCGCCCTCACACCCACCAGCCGCTAGATACCAACCGCCTAACAGACCGATGACATCGAGCCCTCGCTATCCACGCCAGGAGGACAACGAACAACGCTGCTTCCTGTCAGGGACTCACCTCCCAAAATCGTCAGCCCAGCATTGGGCTGAGACAGCGGTGTGCATCAGCGGGACGTGCGCGTGCGTCAGCGGCGCGCGCGCGTGCACGTGAACCCTGCTTGGCGCCAACACGCCTTTAAAAGCTCAGTCCTTGCTTCCTGCAAGTTGCTGTCTGATCTGCAGTCCCTGATTGAACTTGAACCTGAGAACCTGCTTACCTGATTTGAACTTCTGATTGAACTTGTGACCCGGCTTGTTTGACCATCCGTACCTCTCCGATCCTGACCCCAGCTTCCATTGACCACCTCTTCAGATTGACCTACCGTTGCCAGACCTTCCTGCTTGTACCCTGATTACTCTTCTGCCTGCTGCATCTGATTACCTGAACCATCTGTTGTGTCCCGGCTTGCCGATTCTGCTTCCGTCTGCTGTCATTGATCCAATCATCTTCCAGCCTACCCTTCCAGAGGAAGTCAGCACCTACTTCATCTACCCAGCACGCCGGCACTCCTACCCCGCCAGGCTCCTGAGTCTGCTGTCCCCAATCCGGCAGCTCACGAGCCGGAGCTGTAAGAGAGGCCTCCTCCTACCATCGGGCTCTGGCTACCAGGTACGTGATACATAACAGTATCAGACAGCCATGACAGAGCCTTCAGGAGTGGCCCCGGCCATGGAGGAGATTTGTAAACACCTCGCATCCCTCACACAAGCTGTAAAGAACCTACAGGACGGCTACATGCGACTGGAGGGTCAAGTACAGAACCTATCCGGAGACGCAGCTTCTACATCCACTGCCAGATCATCTCCATCGGCCTCTGCTCCATCCGTAGTAATGCTACCGCCCGAACCCAGAGTTCCGATGCCAGAGCGATTCACCGGGGATCGTTCCAAATTTCGGGATTTCCGTAATGCCTGTCAATTATATTTTGCCCTTCAACCAAGGACTTTTTCCCTAGAAGCCACTAAAGTGGGATTCGTGGTTTCTCTTCTTCAAGGAGAGCCCCTAGCCTGGGCACACCGATTATTGGAAGAAAATGGCACCAACACAGAGACTTTACTAGCCTTTTTTCGGGTCATGGCACAAATGTACGATGATCCTCAGCGGACTACCACTGCCGAGGCCGCCCTGCTCGCACTTCAACAAGGCCGCCGAGCAGTGGAGGATTATGTCGCGGACTTTCGCCGCTGGAGTGCGGACACCCAGTGGAACAGCGCAGCTCTGCGACACCAGTTCCGCCTGGGACTTTCAGAGGCCTTAAAAGATGAACTGGCTCGCATCGGGGTTCCTGATACCTTAGAAGATTTGATCGACAAGGCTATTCAGATTGATCGGCGTCTACGAGAACGACGGGCCGAACGTTCTTCTCATCTAAGTCGTCCAGTTTGGGTCACTACCAAAGCACCCATGCCTGCATCCCGATATCAACCACCTGTCTGCCCAAGTCCTGCTAGCTCTCCTCCAGATACTTCTGAGCCTATGCAACTCGGAGTCATGCGACCCACATTGCCTCCAGAAGAACGAGCACGCCGTCGTCAACTGAATCTATGCCTATACTGCGGTGAGCCCGGTCATTATGTCGCCAACTGCCCCACCAAGATGCGTAAGTGCCGTTCCTCTGTTTCTCTCAACGTTTCCGCTCTCCCAGTTAATACAAACCACCTTGCTCTCTCTCTGTCTTTACAGCTCCAAGGAAGAACGATTCCGGTCAACGCAATTATTGACTCTGGGGCCTGCAGCTGCTTCATTGATGCCGCCTTTGCCAACCTACATAATATTCCTCTTCGAAGAAAGAACTTCAGACTTTCCGTTTTTCTAGCTGATGGATCCCACATTAAATCAGGACAAGTAACACAAGAAACCCTTCCTCTACCTGCTACTACTTCCGCTGATCATAAAGAATTATTAATTTTGGATGTGATCTCCTCTCCTCTATTTCCTGTGATTCTTGGCATTCCCTGGCTCCGGATTCATAACCCTCAGGTTGATTGGTCCTCTGGAACTTTACGATTTCCTTCTCGGTACTGTCAAGAATATTGTTTACCTAAAGTACCTAGTTTTTCTCCCACTCTGCTATGCCTGAACACCGATCCCAGTTTACTCCAGTCCGTCCCGGAACATTATCACGAGTTCCTCGATGTGTTCAGCAAAAAGGGGGCTGACTCCCTACCACCTCACCGTCCTTATGACTGCCCGATAGAACTGCTTCCTGGGGCTGAGATCCCTTTTGGGCGCATCTTTCCATTATCTGAGAAAGAACAAGATGCTCTGAAAATTTATATTGACGAAAACCTAAACAAGGGGTTTATTCGGCCGTCCACCTCACCGGCGGGTGCTGGAATATTTTTTGTTGCCAAAAAGGATCAAACCCTTCGCCCATGCATCGACTATCGGGAACTCAACAACATCACGGTTAAAAACCGATACCCGTTGCCCCTAATACCTGAATTATTCCAAAAACTAAGATCCGCCACTATTTTCACCAAGCTGGACCTGAGGGGGGCTTATAATTTAATTCGCATCAGAGACGGTGATGAGTGGAAAACTGCCTTTCGCACTCGGTATGGCCATTACGAGTACCTCGTCATGCCTTTTGGGTTATGCAACGCTCCTGCTACCTTTCAGCATTTTGTCAACGACGTGTTTAGAGACTTTTTAGACATCTTCGTCATCGTCTACCTGGATGATATACTGGTTTTCTCTGGCTCGTTAGACAAACATCGGGAGCATGTCTGCAGAGTTTTAAACCGGCTCCGCATGCATGGCTTATACGCAAAGGCAGAAAAATGCGAATTTGAGTTACACACCATTCAGTTCCTGGGTCTGGTGATCTCCCCGATGGGAATCGAGATGGACCCAAAGAAAGTGTCTGCCATTCTGGACTGGCCAGTACCTCTAGATAAAAAGGGGGTACAAAGATTTATAGGATTCGCAAATTTCTATAGACGCTTTATTAAAGGTTTTTCTTCCATCGTTGCTCCCATTACACAGCTCACCAGACAAAATTTCCGTTTCCACTGGAACTCCGAGGCTCAGAAGGCCTTTGACACCTTGAAGGGACTCTTCACTTCTGCTCCGATCCTCAGTCACCCCAACCCGGTTCTACCTTTTCTCCTTGAGGTGGATGCTTCTGAAGTCGCTGTAGGGGCCGTTATATCTCAACGACTTGGGAACAAGGACTTAGTACACCCGGTGGGCTTCTTCTCCCGAAAACTCTCCCCTGCGGAGAGAAATTACGACGTAGGTGATCGTGAATTATTGGCCATCAAGGCCGCATTAGAAGAGTGGAGATACCTGTTGGAAGGTGCTGCACATCCAGTGCTAATTTATACGGACCACAAAAACCTAGAATATTTAAGAACTGCTAAACGATTGAAACCTCGACAGGCCCGCTGGGCCCTCTTCTTCTCCCGTTTCTGTTTCCACATCACCTACCGTCCTGGATCAAAGAATGTCAAGCCAGACGCTCTGTCCCGAATGTTTGACAACCCAAAGGACACCTCTACCCCTGACACCATTCTTCCAGAAAACAGCTTTCTGCTATTACATGCCGATCTTATATCATTACTTAGAGGAGCGTCTTCTGAATCTTCAAAACCTCCCAATATTTCTCTAGAGTCCAGAGATGGATTATTTTGGAAAGGAAGCCAAATTTTTGTACCTGAAAAGACCCGAGTCGAAGTTTTAAAACATCTGCACGATCACCCACTGGCAGGACATTTTGGGGTTCGCAAAACCCTGGAACTAGTACGCCGCACCTTCTGGTGGCCCGGCTTGGAGGATTTTTGCAAGTCCTATATCAGATCTTGCCCTATCTGTAACCGGAACAAGACACCCCGAAACCAAGCTTGGGGGCTACTGAAACCACTACCTGTGCCCGATCGACCATGGAAAATGATCGACATGGATTTTATTGTAGAACTTCCCTGCTCTGAGGGTTGTTCTGTCATTTTTGTGATTGTGGACCGTTTGACCAAAATGGCCCATTTCCTTCCTTTAAAGAATACACCTTCTGCCATTGAGACTGCTCGTGTATTCATTAAAGAAATCGTCAGACTACATGGGGTGCCCTCCAACATCGTGTCAGATAGAGGAGTTCAATTTACCTCTCGGTTCTGGAAAGCTCTCTGCAAGACGCTACAGATTGAACTTGCTCTATCCTCGGCCTATCATCCTCAGACCAATGGGCAAACTGAAAGAACCAATCAGACTTTGGAACAATACATCAGGTGTTTTACAACGTTCTCCCAAGATGACTGGGTGTCTCTGTTACCCCTAGCAGAATTTGCGTACAATAACGCCAGTCATTCTACTACGGGGCAATCTCCCTTTTTTGCCAATTATGGTTTCAACTTAACCTTTTTACCAGACTTTCTTTCAGAGTCCTCAGTTCCGGCTGTACAGAGCACTATGGAGTTCCTCAACCGCAATAACCAACTGTTACAGGAGACGGTGACCAAGGCTCAGGCGGACAGTAAGAAGTTCTTTGACAGAAAAAGGAGAGGTGAGCTAGATCTGAGACCAGGAGACCAGGTATGGCTTTCTACGAACAATCTTAGACTAGCCTGTCCGTCCAAGAAATTGGGACCAAAATTTTTGGGACCCTTTCCGGTCAAGAGAAAGATCAATACAGTTTCATATGAACTATCCTTATCTGATTCTCTTAAAGTGCATCCTGTGTTCCATGTCTCTTTGTTAAAACCCGCAGTTCCGGATCCTTTTCCTAATAGGGGGTCCAAACCTCCCGAACCGATCCATGTCGATGGCAACGAGGAATTCGTGGTAGAGACTGTCCTGGATTGTAGGAAAAGACAAGGACAAAACCAATTCCTGATCAAGTGGAAAGGTTATGGACCAGAAGACAATTCCTGGGAACCCGAAGGTAATATCCATGCCAAAAGACTAATACGTGCATTTTTTCTCGCTCACCCTGACAAAGTGGCCCGACTGGGCATCCGGAGGTTGCCCCTTGGGGGGGGGCAATGTCAGGGACTCACCTCCCAAAATCGTCAGCCCAGCATTGGGCTGAGACAGCGGTGTGCATCAGCGGGACGTGCGCGTGCGTCAGCGGCGCGCGCGCGTGCGTCAGCGGCGTGCGCGCGTGCACGTGCGCAGCGGGAGCGCGCGCAAGCACGTGAACCCTCCTTGGCGCCAAAACGCCTTTAAAAGCTCAGTCCTTGCTTCCTGCAAGTTGCTGTCTGATCTGCAGTCCCTGATTGAACTTGAACCTGAGAACCTGCTTACCTGATTTGAACTTCTGATTGAACTTGTGACCCGGCTTGTTTGACCATCCGTACCTCTCCGATCCTGACCCCAGCTTCCATTGACCACCTCTTCAGATTGACCTACCGTTGCCAGACCTTCCTGCTTGTACCCTGATTACTCTTCTGCCTGCTGCATCTGATTACCTGAACCATCTGTTGTGTCCCGGCTTGCCGATTCTGCTTCCGTCTGCTGTCATTGATCCAATCATCTTCCAGCCTACCCTTCCAGAGGAAGTCAGCACCTACTTCATCTACCCAGCACGCCGGCACTCCTACCCCGCCAGGCTCCTGAGTCTGCTGTCCCCAATCCGGCAGCTCACGAGCCGGAGCTGTAAGAGAGGCCTCCTCCTACCATCGGGCTCTGGCTACCAGGTACGTGATACATAACACTTCCGGTGCAAACAGTTGGGTCACTTCAAGCAGAATTGCCCCCTGAATGACAACACCAGATCAAATTGGTCTCAACCTGGGTACCGCCCACCAGTACCGCCCACCAGCAGCAGCGGCTTGGGATCCCCAGGAGCTGGGTCAGGAAGAACCATTGGGCACTCCTTACGAAGCCCTCATGGTACAATCTGTTATTACGGACAACAGGGAACACCATTGTCAGCTGGTCATGGGCGACAGCCATGAGCCGGAGGGGCCTTGGAGGGAGCTGGGCAGAAAGAGGCACCGCCAGCTACCCTCCAAGAAGAAGAGGTCCTGGAAGTCATATAACCAGCGGACCTGGGAGGAGAAGAAGCGACTGGAGGAGATGGAATCGCAGCGGGCGCCCCAGATGCGGGCCGAGATGTTCGCCAAGGGCCCACCGGTGGCCCCTTACAACACCACCCAGTTCCTGATGATGAAGGACCACGTGGAAAGCCTGCAGGACATGAGCAAGCAGGAGCTGATCCGTGAATACATGGAGCTGGAGGAGTGCATAAGCCGCATGGAGGAGGAGAACAACCGCCTGAGGTCACAGCAGGCCGACCCCCCCAGGCTCCATGAACTGGAGATGGAGCTGGAGAAGCTCCAAGAGGAGAACCGGCGGCTGCGGAGGGAGCAGGGGGTGGCTGACCTTATGGGGCTCTGATTCCCCTCCCCCCCCCGGACTCTGAGCACCAGTGCTACAGCATTTCAACAAATATAACTTTTCCTTTTTATGAATCTCCTGTGATTGTCACTTCAGAGCCATAACCTGCCCCTCCCATAGCGGGACACCTAGACGGCGGCGCACAGACCCATTCGCCGTCTTCACACTGACTTCTGGTGACTCTGCAGATCGCACAAAGACTTGGGGACTGACCGGCGTGTGATCTGACGACCCGGTGGCATACCTGAGTCGGAAGCAGTTACCAATGGAGGTCAGTCACGCCAAACGGAGTTAACCTCGGACTAAAAGCTCTGAACCCGTCAACCCTACTGGACCAGGGAAGGTCCAACCGGGTTTGCCGTAGCAGGGAGAAAAAGGGGGGCCATTGTGAAGGATATGTCAGTGTAATTCTCCCTGCTTGGTTAAATTGTGGGTTAGAGGTAAAATGGATTCATGTGTTACAAGCTATTGACATGTTAATGACCCGTCTGCAGCTAGCTCCTTATTTCAAAGGGATGTCTATCCTGTTTACTGTGATTAGAGGTGACTCATGTTATGTATTCTGATTGCTTCATTATGCGGTGCCAGGCTGCCCAGCTAATGTGTTCTGTACACCTTGTAATTAACTTCCCTGATGTCATTATTTAAAGAAAATGTGTCTCAGGTCGGCTTCGAATTGTCTGGCTATATTCTGTATGAGAAACTCCAGAGTGTGTGAAAAGGGGGTGGAGCTCCCATTGTTCCTTGATTAAGGATTTAGCTTGTAAAAGTGTATTTATAACCAGCAGCAAGCTGCCAATAAATCAGTCTTGGTTCCAGCATTCAGTCTTGACTCATGTGTGGATGATCCTGTGATGTTCTTGTATGGAGAGGAGGGAATGCTTGACGGGGATATCATACCGATACCGTCACAGCACAGCCAATGTTAAGTATGGACGTCGTTCCCGCGTCGCGATTTGAAAATTTGACGTCGTTTGCGTAAGTCATCCGTGAATGGCGCTGGACGCCATTTATGTTCACGTCGAAACCAATGACGTCCTTGCGACGTCATTTACCGCAATGCACGTCGGGAAATTTTAGGGACGGCGCATGCGCAGTACGTTCGGCGCGGGAACGCGCCTAATTTAAACGATCCACGCCCCCTACGGGATCATTTGAATTACGCGCACTTACGTCGGCCCCTTTTACGCTACGCCGCCGCAACTTTACAGGCAAGTGCTTTGTGAATCAAGCACTTGCCCGTAAAACTTGTGGTCGCGTAACGTAAATGTCATACGTTACGCCGCCGCAGTTTTGCGCGCCCCTACCTGAATCCACCCCACTGTCTTTAAGCATATAAGCTCCGTTTTGTGTTGTAAATAAGTCTCAAATCTAAAACTCCGGTGGGTGTAACAAGATGTCCGCTTGCCCCCTTCTCACTTTATTTTTACTGTCCAGGAATGTGGAGTGTAGCAAGATGGCGGCGAAAAAACTTCACTTCTGCAGCATTCTGTGATAGGGAGCGGAATGTGACACTGCACCGGCCCTCTAGCTGTTGCAAAACAACAAGTCTCATCATGCCTCTGCCTGTGGGAGTCATGCTTGTACCTGTCAGTCTTTTCCCTCCGCACGACCCCCTCCGCCATGTTTACCAGGCTCCACTGTCCCACCTGCAGGCCCGGTGCTGTCATGGGCAGATGTAGCTGGGAAGGGTGATGGGAGCTCAGCGGACCTCTGTCTGCTCAGCTTCCTTCCTGTACACAGATCAGGAAGTGATGTGTATGATGTCACTTCCTGGACCGTCGCTGCCACTCTCCGGGATCAGTGCTGGGGGAAGCAGCTGATGGAACATTGGTCGCCTATGTAAGAACAAAAAAGTTATTTAAAAGGAAATAAAAGTTAAAGCAAAAACGTTTTAAGCATATAAGGAGACATATCAAAAAGTAAAAGTAAAAGCGTGGGTGCACGCGGGTTTGACACAGGCATCTATTTAACTACATCTAACTGTGGCTGCCCACGGTTACAGGTGAAATCTGTATGGGAAAAGTACATTTTTTGGCAAGACTCAAAGGAAGAGGTCCATGTCCTTGGGGTGTCCTGATAAATTATAGGTATGTAGAAGAAGACGTTAAGTCTAAAACTGAGAGAGATTGGACTTTGTAGGCACCGAAATTTAAGAATATAAATATTTTAATTTAGCCAATACAAAACATGGGTATACAAGACAATTGCTCAAAATAATAAGAAAAAAAGAACAAAATAAACAATAAAGTACACAAAAGAGCTCAAAGGAGGGTTCAGCTGAGGAGCTGAACCCCATCTTTAACCAGAACTCATCCTGTACCACCTTTTTGAAGTTACAACGCCACCCAGCGCCTATAGTGTATTCTATACATCTAGCCCTGTGGCTAATAGCGGTGTCTTTAGAAAGTGATAGGATTTGAGCTCTTTTGTGTACTTTATTGTTTATTTTGTTCTTTTTTTCTTATTATTTTGAGCAATTGTCTTGTATACCCATGTTTTGTATTGCCTAAATTAAAATATTTATATTCTTAAATTTCGGTGCCTACAAAGTCCAATCTCTCTCAGTTTTAGACTTAACGTCTTCTTCTACATACCTATATATTTTAGGATGTGGCACCTTTATACTAATGGGTGTTTGATTACCACCCCAGGGCAATCGTAATTCTAAATACAATTGTCCTGATAAATTATCACCCCTTAACCACTCAAGGACCCGTTCATGTACATATACGTCGGCACTTTAAAAATGGATATCTTGGTAACGGCAGCAGCTGCTGCCACAACGGAGATATCCATCTTTTCTTTGAGCGGTCCTGTAAACGATAACGGTGGTCTCCGCCGCGGATTCGCCGCAAGATCACCGTTATCGGCGGCGGGAGAGGGCCGTAAAACTAAGGCTGCCCTCTAGGTGGACTAGCCAATGTTAAGTATGGCCGTCGTTTCCGTGTCGAAATTTGAAAAATCACGTCGTTTGCGTAAGTCGCCCGTGAATGGCGCTGGATGCCATTTACATTAACGTCGAAACCAATGACGTCCTTGCGACGTCATTTAGCGCAATGCACGTCGGGTAATTTGACGGACGGAGCATGCGCAGTACGTTCGGCGTGGGAACGTGCCTAATTTAAATGGTGCCTGCCCCATTTGAATTAGGCAGGGCTTGCGCCGAGCGGATTTACGTTACACCGCCGCAAGTTTACAGGTAAGTGCTTTGTGAATCAGGCACTTACGCTGTAAACTTGCGGTGGTGTAACGTAAATGGGATACGTTACGACGCCGCAGCGTAACGTATTTGTCTGTGAATCTGGCCCATAATGTTTGGGGGTTTTAAGTAATTTTCTAGCAAAAAAAAAACAGTTTTAGTCTTGTAAATGCCGAATCTGAAAAACACCCAAGGTCCTTAAGTGGTTAAGTGGACTACAGGTCCCAGCAAGCCTAGCGCCACCGGCCCTGTGCATGGGAACCGCTATGTGCTTGGCGTGACTCCATACTGTTACTGGGAGTGAAATTACATAACAGAGGTCGACTGGTGGAGTGGGTGAAGTCTCTACAATACACACACGTGGCTCATCTCTGAGTCAGGGGACTGCCTTAATGTTTGATAATCCTCACAAGATTGCAGCCTCTTCCTGGTCCCGGGCATTTGTGAGCATGCCTTTGGGCAAGGTGTTACCCCACGTGCACGGGCGCAGCTAGGCCCCGCCCACAAACATGTCCTGTTTCAGACTACCAATGCTAACCTTGCTCTGTGACCTGGCATTTAGCCTCCATGGTGCCAGTCAGCCATGCTCACTCCTTGAGTTGGCCACTGAGCCTCCTGCACCCCGCTTACCTGATCCTTACCCCCATGATAGAAGTTCGGGGGACTTTCTTTTTTACATTTTTAATAATTGTAAAAAACTGTGGGGTTTTTTTACACAATTTTTTGGTGAATAAGTAGTGGGTACAAGTGGGATCTTTAATTAAGCCCCGGACCATTTTGTTGCTAAATGCCCAGGCCAGGTTTTGCGATTCGGCACTGCGTCGCTTTAACAGACAATTGCGCGGTCGTGCGACGTGGCCCCCAAACAAAATTGGCGTCCTTTTTTCCCCACAAACAGATTTGTTGCGCTATAAACAAAAATAGAGCGACAATTTTGAAAAAAATGCAATATTTTTTACTTTTTTTCTATAATAAATATCCCCCAAAAATAGACAAAAAAAAAACATTTTTTTTCCTCAGTTTAGGCCGATACGTATTCTTCTACATATTTTTGGTAAAAAAAATCGCAATAAGCGTTTATCGATTGGTTTGCGCAAAATTTATAGCGTTTACAAAATAGGGGATAGTTTTATTGCATTTTTATAAAAAAAAAATTTTTTACTACTAATGGCGGCGACTAGCGATTTTTTTTGTGACTGCGACATTATGGCGGACTCTTCGAAATTTTTTTACACATTTTTGGGACCATTGTCATTTTCACAGCAAAAAATGCATTTAAATTGCATTGTTTATTGTGAAAATGACAGTTGCAGTTTGGGAGTTAACCACAGGGGGCGCTGTAGGAGTTAGGGTTCACCTAGTGTGTGTTTACAACTGTAGGGGGGTGTGGCTGTAGGACTGACGTCATCGATCGAGTCTCCCTATAAAAGGGATGACACGATCGATGCGCCGCCACAGTGAAGCACGGGGAAGCCGTGTTTACATATGTCTCTCCCCGTTCTTCAGCTCCGGGGAGCGATCGCGACGCTATAAACGAATAGCCGCGCCGTCGTCCCGGATCGCTCCCCGCGGGAATCCGACCGCCGCATGTAGCGGGGGGGGGGGGGGGGGCCCGATCGGACCCCCGACCCGCGGAAAGGCGGGGACGTACATGTACGCCCATTTGCCTGTACGTGCCATTCTGTAGACGTACATATACATGCGGCGGTCAGCAAGTGGTTAATAAAGGGGCTTCCTGATTCCAATAAGTCCCCCACCCGCAGACCCCCACAACCACCACCCAGGGTTGTGGGCAAGAGGCCCTTGTCCCCATCAACATGGGGACAAGGTGCTTTGGGGTGGGGTGGGCAGAGCTGGGTCTTTAATTAGGGAAATTAGGCTGTCGCAAGGCTTAATTAAAGAGCCACCTCTGTCCTTCTGTCTGCGGGTGGCGCCGCCATCCCTCCTGAAAAATGCCGCCCGAGGCAAACGCCTTGTTTGCTTCATGGCAGATATGCCCATGGGGATCCCAATGCTGTATTTTGGGTGAGATCCTCATCTATTCCAATAAGGAGCAGAGTCCTCCAGCAGAGCAGAGTCCTCCAGCAGTGCAGAGTATTTCAGGAGAGGAGAGTTATAGAGGAAGGAGCAGAGTCCTCCAGCAGTGCAGAGTATTTCAGGAGAGGAGAGTTATAGAGGAAGGAGCAGAGTCCTCCAGCAGTGCAGAGTATTTCAGGAGAGGAGAGTTATAGAGGAAGGAGCAGTGTCCTCCAGCAGTGCAGAGTATTTCAGGAGAGGAGAGTTATGGAGGAAGGCGCAGAGTCCTCCAGCAGTGCAGAGTATTTCAGGAGAGGAGAGGTATGGAGGACGGGGCACACAGGCTGTCAGCAGTGCAGAGTATTTCAGGAGAGGAGAGTTATGGAGGACGGGGCACACAGGCTCTCGGCGGGGCAGAGTATTTCAGGAGAGGAGAGTCATGGAGGACGGGGCAGAGTATTTCAGGAGAGGAGAGTTATAGAGAAAGGAGCAGAGTCCTCCAGCAGAGTATTTCAGGAGAGGAGAGTCATGGAGGACGGGGGGGGCACACAGGCTCTCAGCAGTGCAGAGTATTTCAGGAGAGGAGAGGTATGGAGGACGGGGCACACAGGCTCTCGGCGGGGCAGAGTATTTCAGGAGAGGAGAGGTATAGAGGAAGGAGCAGAGTCCTCCAGCAGTGCAGAGTATTTCAGGAGAGGAGAGTTCTGGAGGACGGGGGGGGCACACAGGCTCTCGGCAGTGCAGAGTATTACAGGAGAGGAGAGTTATGGAGGACGGGGCAGAGTATTTCAGGAGAGTAGAGTCATGGAGGACGGGGCACACAGGCTCTCGGCGGGGCAGAGTATTTCAGGAGAGGAGAGTTATGGAGGACGGGGCAGAGTATTTTAGGAGAGGAGAGTCATGGAGGACGGGGCACACAGGCTCTCGGCGGGGCAGAGTATTTCAGGAGAGGAGAGTCATGGAGGACGGGGCAGAGTATTTCAGGAGAGGAGAGTTATAGAGAAAGGAGCAGAGTCCTCCAGCAGAGTATTTCAGGAGAGGAGAGTCATGGAGGACGGGGGGGGCACACAGGCTCTCAGCAGTGCAGAGTATTTCAGGAGAGGAGAGGTATGGAGGACGGGGCACACAGGCTCTCGGCGGGGCAGAGTATTTCAGGAGAGGAGAGGTATAGAGGAAGGAGCAGAGTCCTCCAGCAGTGCAGAGTATTTCAGGAGAGGAGAGTTCTGGAGGACGGGGGGGGCACACAGGCTCTCGGCAGTGCAGAGTATTACAGGAGAGGAGAGTTATGGAGGACGGGGCACACAGGCTCTCGGCGGGGCAGAGTATTTCAGGAGAGGAGAGTCATGGAGGACGGGGCAGAGTATTTCAGGAGAGGAGAGTTATAGAGAAAGGAGCAGAGTCCTCCAGCAGAGTATTTCAGGAGAGGAGAGTCATGGAGGACGGGGGGGGCACACAGGCTCTCAGCAGTGCAGAGTATTTCAGGAGAGGAGAGGTATGGAGGACGGGGCACACAGGCTCTCGGCGGGGCAGAGTATTTCAGGAGAGGAGAGGTATAGAGGAAGGAGCAGAGTCCTCCAGCAGTGCAGAGTATTTCAGGAGAGGAGAGTTCTGGAGGACGGGGGGGGCACACAGGCTCTCGGCAGTGCAGAGTATTACAGGAGAGGAGAGTTATGGAGGACGGGGCAGAGTATTTCAGGAGAGTAGAGTCATGGAGGACGGGGCACACAGGCTCTCGGCGGGGCAGAGTATTTCAGGAGAGGAGAGTTATGGAGGACGGGGCAGAGTATTTTAGGAGAGGAGAGTCATGGAGGACGGGGCACACAGGCTCTCGGCGGGGCAGAGTATTTCAGGAGAGGAGAGTCATGGAGGACGGGGCAG